>NC_136067.1:218796597-219434869 GCF_964261635.1 Lissotriton helveticus | reverse complement strand
CCTCTTCTTCCTTTGTTCATGGAATCGGCCTCCAAGCCACCACCTTGTAGTGGAGAAGTGTGGCTCAATGGTTAGATCGGCAGACCCTGATGCAGAGGTCTGGCCCAGGACCAGGGTTCAATTCCCGCCTCGGCGGGTCTTGGGCTCAATTTCCTCGGACCCGATAATTCTCGCCTCGGTGCCTATTCTAATCATGGGTCCCACTTTGCAACTCTGGGCAATAGCTTGCTTAATCTCTACAGCGGCCCCAACAGCGCTGGGATGCCTGGCTTCACCTTGGGGGTGCCCAGGAGTGGACATTTCACAGGTAAAAGCCAGGAAGGGTTCCACAGCGGTATGCGTTAAAGCGCCAGGACACCCCAGTTGGGGTATAAGTGCGCTTTACAAGTACATATTTCATTTCATTTCATTCATTGTATTGAGAAATGGATCCTGCAGCTACAGGACTATCACTTTATAGTGGTCTTCTGTCCAGGAACTCAGAACCCGGCAAAGCTATCTGTCAAAACATACCCGCCCGCCACCTGGGGGGGGGGAGATACTGGATGCAGAAGAAGTGGAGGAGTATGTCCGTCTGGTAGTCGAAAGGTCCAGGTCCGTTTCTCTTGCCCTGGAGGAGATCAAGGAAGCCACTGAAAGGGATGAGTGTCACCAGCTCTGTGTTTATGCGGTAAAGTCGGGAAAATGGAATATCCTGCTGGACAAGATGAAGTATTGCACGGGGGAGGTGAGATCAATGCTGGTGTCATTACACAATGTGAGGAGCGAGTTGGTCATATTCCCTGAAGGGTGCCTGATGAGAGGACCAAGGTTGGTGACCTTCCAGTAGAGGTGTGGGTAGAAAGACGTGCGCTCCTGTACTAAAATTAGCTTGCACCAACCAGCTAGTCTTTCCATAGCGTGGTATGAAAGTACAATAGTCCCTCTTAACTAGCTGGTGCTGTGAATTGTCAAAGTGGGGTACACTTTGAGTGTATACCCCTGACCAGACGAGCCTTGTGCTCTGGTGATGATGAAGAACCGGGTTTTCTTAGAACCCAGCGGTGCCAGGGACACACCCGAAGTCTTTGGATTCTCCTGTCTTGGAATACAGAGACACGGAATACTTATGGATGGCGTCAGAGATCAAATTTATTAGCTGCAGCTAGTAACAGTAAACCAAGCAATACAACACGGTGTACAACTCAGGAAACTGCTCAATTTTCATAGAGCAAGATGTCGCTTTTTATACACCATATTCTCATTATAAATGTACACCCACTGCGCAAAATTCTGACCAATAGGACACATTTTCTAACTGAGTATCACATTAACAAAAACCCAATTTACAGTAACCCAACCCAAAAGTTAATTATTAGGACTGTCCCAAATTCAATTTCCACAAGCCGGACATAATTGAAAGCACTACCCATGTAATGAAAAGTCGTAAGGAAAGAAACAATTCAGATGCTGATTAGGATAAGGATAAGATATGTGCAAGGAAACTAAAAGTTAACGATATCCTGAACATTGATTGGCAATTTTATACAAGAATCAAACTTAAGGGAAATGGGTTTTGCGAGGTCAGTTTCAGGTGAAGAGGTCAGTTTCTCTGCAATTCACTCACAAGTCAGAAAAAGGCCTGTTAATGCATACATGAACAATGAGGCCCATGCAACTTTGTTCGTTCGGTTACCTCCACGGCCTACGTGAGGGCAACACAAAAATGGCGTCTTGAACAACTCAAACAAAATGGAGTCTGGTTCGAAATCACGGAACCTCAATGAGCAAAACCAAGAAGTGCCTCCAGTGAACTCAAATGTAGCCCCAAATTATAAGTCAAGCCAGAAAATATTAAACAAGGGCAGTGTATCAAAGATTTTCTGGCCAAGTGAGAAATAATGTCCCTACAGGGCATATACACGTTGATGTTCAATCGCTTTAGGAAAAAAAGTTACCAAATACAAGGAGCCCTTGCAGTAGAGCTATTTAAATTACTGTTTGTTTCAGTTTCTCATTTTCATCATGAATTTTTGGTCAAATACTATTGTTGCTGAAATTAGTGGGTATAAATAAATTACTTTTCGTCAATGAACCTGGATTTGTAAATAATTCACAAATTCACAACCGAAATTTACAAAAGATTAACTCTTTGAAGAGTACCCGCACCTTTTTGTATCAACAGTATTTGAAAAACTGAACAAATCTACAGTGAAACACAAAAAGAATATTCTAAGTAAAGTTATATTTTCATTCCTAATAATGTATTGCAGAGAGCAAAAATTCCTTTGGCACTTAAAAAGGCACTATTTCAAAAGAGGGGGCACCAGGAGCCTTATAGGTCAAGCATACGAGGCTGTATGATAGAGGCACGAATGGATAAACCACACGTGCTTGTATCACGCAGCCTAAACGATGAATTTGTCTTAACAACCATGCATCCCTTTACTACGCATGCCTTTACCACATAATTTCATGAAAGGGATGAGTGGTAAAGGAGTATGCATGGCTAGGGTTGCGACCCCCTCCCCCGCTTTAAGATACAAACTCCTCCCCACCCGCCTCGCGGTCCAAATACCCCTACCCCCTCCCAGTCTCTAACCCTTAAACACTACCTCAACCCCCGCCCAGCCCCTTGTGCTGTCCCTACAACTACCCCCTTCCACTACCCTTAGGCAAACCCTTATTTTAAAAACTACTGACCCTCCCAACATTAAAAACTAACCAGCCCTGCCCTAAACCCTATTCACTAGTCCGACTAACCCATTCCCCTCCCCGAGGCCTAAAGCCCTGACCCATCCCTAAAGATTATCCCGCCCTCCCATAAGCCCTAAAAACTACCCCAACTACCCATTCCCCTGCCCTGAGGCCTAATACCCTAATCCCTAATTTTAAAAAACGACCTAACCCTCCCCACGCCCTAAAAACTACCCCAGAACCTTCAGCCCTGAAAACTAGCCGACCCCCCACCAGCCCCGAAAACTAGCCCTGGAAACTACCTCCAACCCTGTAAACTAGCCCCCAACACCCAGCCCAGAAAACTACCCCGACCCCCCCCACCTCTGAAAATTACCCCGAACCAGTCCCAGCCCAGAAAACTACCCCGACTCACCCCTAGCCCAGAAACCTACTCCCGACCTACCCTCCAGCCCACAAAACTACCCCCGAATCCCCCGCCCAGAATTAGTGGATTAGAGTGATGTTCTTATTGCACAGTACATTTGAAAGCCGGGGGAGAGAGGCCGGATGCTGGATCATACTGAAGTGCATGCTATCGGGTGAATGTGTTGTAGCCGACACACGGTATGTATTAGTTTGAATGGACTTTGCAGTCCAGGTATAGGGCCCCAGCTGTTCTGCAGATGTGCAGTGATAATTGTTTTCCATATTTTCTTTCTCCCTGCAGACAAGAGCAGTAGCAGCGTCAGTGCCAACAAACGTCAGAAAGTTGCCCAGGATTTCCTTAACTCCCTAGACCAGACCGGTGAGCTCCTGGTGCTGTTTGAAGACGAAGAAGTTGACGAAGTAAAACAGGAAAGGATGGAGGTACGATAAATCTCCTTCCAACGTTTCCTCTCTGTTTGGGAAAAGGTCCCATATATTTTGAGGAAGACACTCCGTGTTTTGTCTCTGACTTAGTAAAGGTATTTTTTCCTTTTTTTTCGAGCCTAGGCAGCGCATGCGCTGCTCTGTAAGGCATGCTGTATTAGCATATGGACTTAAAAGTCCCCCCATATTTTTCATTGGCTTGTATCATTGTCCTTTGTAAATGGTGGCGTCTTATTCGTTAATTGGCTTGTTAGTCCCTCCTTAGTACCGCCTTGTCTTCATTTGTAACCTCTCATGAGAACTGGCCCTTTTACTTCTGTTATTACACTGCATGTCTGTGAGTACTATTTTCTTTAATAAGTTTCTCCTGCTGTAGTCACAACATGCTTTCCTGGAACACTCATTTTCCAAGCAGCCCGGGACAATGGCGGCCGCTTCTTTCAAATGAAATAGGTCTCGCATTTACAAGAGTTTGAGCTATTGGCATTGTAAATGACAATGGCTTTTATTTATGTGTTAATTATAAAAACAGATAAATAAAAGGCATTGTCATTTACAATGCCAATAGCTTAAATTCACACTAATGCAAGACCTATTGAGTTGCAAATGCTTGCTATGTTTGGTTTAACGACTATGCATGCCTTTTTAAGGTAAATGAAAATGCTGCTGTGCTAACATTAAGCAAGTAAGGGTCTGATTCATTAAGGCCACCTAGAAAATCAGAAATCCCCCTCTCATCGGTTTGCTTTTATCTTTGGAGTAGATTACTGACTTTCTGGGGATTCGCTGAGAATCCAAGAAGTACTCCTTAAAATCTGTCGCAAAATTTCACAAGTACTCCTTCTTCAACAAAATTTTCCTCATATGGATTTTGTACCAGATGCAAAATCCACACGAGTAATTGATGCGTGAAGGTGCATTTGCAAATGGGGCTTTTTTACTTTTTTCTCCACACCAAACTTTCTCCGGTGGACAAATATTTTCCCCTACACCACCCCTAAATGCTTATTACTTTCCCTTTCTTACCCTGAAAATATATTTTATTTTGCATTTCACAGGAGTAAAAATGTTTGTGATTCCCATCTGCATTTGGCAAATCCAATGCTTTGTAATGCTCCCATTCCTGCCCTAAACCCAAATTTATGATGGTGAAAAATTCACCACAATACTGGTGGATTTACACATTTTATAATTATAATGTATTTTCTATAGTGTCAGAACCCTTTCAGAGGGTCACAGGGCAAGCAAGAGGTGCAGGGCCCAACTGTGAAGGGGTTGAGGCCTTTTACTCCCTAATGACCCGGAGTCTGACCTACAATGGGTCCTGAACAACTGGGCCAAGTACCCCTTCAGCACTTCACTGTCAGTGGTATTGCGGGTCGAGTAGTCAAATGATTCTTGGGGAGAGGTCAACACAGGGGGTGAACATAGGCTCACAACTCAAAATACCTTCAGCAGCAGCAATAAATGGCTGTCCAGGTAAATACTTGCTTTTGTGAAAAAGGGAGTATTTATCAATACAAAGTAAAATATGGCATTCAGGCCTCTAGTGTTTGAACATGCGGGTTCCTGAGTCCCAATTCCCACTCGCTAGCAGTAGTTGTTATTCCCCATTCATTATTGGTGACATTCAGGTTAAGACCCATCACTAGTCTGAGTCTAAGGGGTCCAACTCCGACTCTTTTATTAAAATCAGAAGTGTTCAAGCACTGAGGCGCTATATAACAGGCAAGCTTCCTGGACAATCTGACACGTAAATCAGTCTTACTCACACAAGCAAGACCTGCACGGCCGGAGTCTCTGTGCATGCCCCCTTCATAGGCGCTGAAGCCGCAGACGCTGTCTTTGGTGAGTTCTTCACACGCGACCTTGATGGAGCAGTAGTTGAGTGTCCTCACGTTTCTCACGCGGTCCTACGGAGGCCGTGGTGAGGGGGGTTCCTAGATGTTCCTCTGATGCTGGTAAGTTTCTTGGGATCCCCTCCAGTGGAGATAGATGGGGCTCAATGCTCCTGGTGCTTATCCTCAGTCAAAGTTTGGGCCTGAACGGGTCACCATGGCGACCTCCTCCTCACTACAACTGTTTCAAACAAACAACGCTCCTTGCCTTGTCTCGGTGGCCCCTCTGGGCATATGGGGTCACAGCCCTCACTCTGTACACCGACTATGGCTGGATCGGTACAGCAGCAATCTTCATGCTATCCCCACCTGGCATATAGATTCGCCAACTTCACTCAGCACAAGAGCTACAGCCCGATGTGCACGGAAGTAATCTTCGCGTCTGTCCCACGTGGCACACAGGGTAGCCGATTTCGGACATGCACACAGACAACGACCCGATCAGTGCAGCAAAGTTCATGGCTCACTTCATGACAGCCCTCTGGGTCACCGACTATACCTTGCATACAGGCAACAACCAGATTGTGCAGCAGCCATCTCCTCACACCTCGCTACAGGGATCCAATTGCCAGGATCCCCCACTGGACCTCTATTTCTCCATTGCGGTTCTCTTCCTCAGAAGGCACAATGGTCTTGGTAAGAAGGCTAGCACTGGTGTTCCAGGCTACAGGGGCAGTTGATCTTGGATTCCTGTGCTGATGTCCCCTCACCCACCAGGGTGATTGGCAGGCCTTGGTCCCAAGTCCTGGTCACGGGCAGAAGTCTTACAAAGCTTATCCTCCTTGCACAGCCTGACTGACTGCTTGAACGTTGACAGTTGTGGGGGCCTCCAGCTCTCCTCCTTATAGTCCATTTCAAGACACCAAATGTGATTTAGAGTCTGAATCATTGAAGTTTATGTTGTGTGTCCCGTTCTTTTTGAAGTGCCCTCTTCTCTGCCCTTCCTCCAGAAAGCTGCATGTCACAGCAGGCGCGATTTCAAATCTGATAGTACAACAACAAAGGCCTTGAGCGTGACAAGAGGTTCACAGCTGGATGTCAGCCGCAATTATATGTGTATCAAAAGGTTACCCCATGGCCCCAGCCCTAGACTTTTTGATTTTCTTATCACCCCAGTCTCCTTCCTGAGATGTGAATAGGCCCCTTCCCAGTGACCTCTCTCTGAATTAAAGAGCACCCTTTGATGTATACCACAAAGCTCGACTGTCCCTTCCTCCAGTGTCACATCCAGCTCCCAGGAATGCAGCAGTCCACAAATCTGTCTGGTGGGGGTAGGTGGGAGTGATTCCTCTACTTCCTCATGTTCTTCCAGTTAGCCATGAGTCTCTAAGAATGGAACTGGGAATCTTCCATGTACTGTACCGTTCACAGGCATGCATACTTCGAGAACATCCCTGTATTGTACCATTCACAGGCACACATACACCCCAAACCAATGTAGGCCAAGGGTCAGTTAAGCACATAGCAGTGGAACTTTAAATAAATGAGGCTGTAGGCCACACTTCAGTGACACAGGTAAAAAAAGCCTGTTAACTCGTGCTGATCACTGCACAATATGCTGCCTCCACTGCGCTTGTGCTGCTTAACTCCTGTCAAATGCAAAAAGAACAATTGATGGACAGAATGCTGCACAATGTCAAACATTCACCCCAGTACAGAGATCTGGCCCTAAATTCATCGTTTTTTTTGCTCGCCATTCCAGTTCAGACCCAGACAAATGCAAATCAGTCTTGAGCCTGTGAACAGTCCAACCCGAACTGCTAGGCAATGTCTTCCCTGGACTGGACAAAAGCATCCTGGGACTGATTTCGGGGCATCACCCCTCTTCAGCCAGGCTAGCTTGACTCCAGTGGCATGGAGAGCACATCTGGGCATACCGTCCCTCTCAGGGTGACAAATGCAAAAAAGAACAATTGATGGACAGAATGCAGCACAATGTCAAACATTCACCCAGTACAGAGATCTGGGCCAAAATCCATTGTTTTTTGCCATTCTAACTCAGACCAAGCCAAATGCAAATCAGTCTTGAACCTGTTCCCCTTGGGAAAAGTCCAGCCGAACTGCCAGGCCAGGTCCTACCCGGACTTGAAAAAAGCATCATGGGATCGGTTTCGGGGCATTGCCCCTCATCAGCCAGGCTTGCTTGACTCCAGTGGCACGGAGAGTATGGGACCCACGTCTCAGCATGTCCGTCCCACTTGGGGCGCTCACTGTGAACATAATGGAAGGTCATTTTACGCTACAGCTCTCCAGCATTTACTGCAATGCCTGTCAAACAAGGGCACCTGCCACAAGAGCGAAACTAATCCCTCTCGTAAAGCAAAATTTATTTATTTATTTTATTTAAAAGTTTTGTAGAGCGCGTAGTAACCCTAGAGCATCCCAGCGCTGGAACCTGAGTTCGGGAGGGGACAGTAGCGGAAGGGAGGAAGGGTTTAGGGGAAGAGAAGAGTTTTCAGTGCCTTCCTAAAATGAAGGTGGTTAGGTTCGGTTCTCAGTCTCCGGGGGAGACTGTTCCACTGTTTGGCAGTGTGTACCGAAAAGCGACGTCCTCCAGACCGAGCTTTTTTTACTCTGGGAACGGTGATAAAGTTCTCTTCGCTTGAACGAAGAGCTCTTGTCGCTTTATAGGGAGCGATGAGGTTCTTGAGGATTGGTGGTCCTTTGTTATGGAGGAGTTTGTGGGCCAGACAGAGGGCCTTGAAAGCGACCCTCTCTCTGACTGGAAGCCAGTGTAGAAGCTTCAGAGCTGGCTTAGCCGAGGATCTGGCTGGAGTGAGAGTGAGTAGGCGGGCCGCGGCGTTTTGGATTCTCTGCAGGGTGTTGAATGTGGCTTCCGGGGCGCCCAGGTAGATTGCATTGCTGTAATCTAGCCTCGCCAGAATGAGGCCCTGGATCAGAAGTTTCCGAGAAGTGGCAGGGAGCAGGGGGAAGACCTTCCTACATGCCCTGAGGAGTCCAAAGCAGATTCCTGCCATCTTTTTTGCCTGAGTTCTGAAGCTCAGGTCCTTTTCAAGCCATACGCCCAGGCTCTTGACCTCCTCCTTAGGGGCTGGGGGGTCACCCAAGCAGTCAGGCCAGATGTTAGGCGGCAAGGAGGGCCCTTTGTGTCCGAGCAGCAGGATCTCTGTCTTGGACCCATTCAGTTTAAGCGCTGAGGTGTTCATCCAGTTGTGGATTTCGGTGAGACATCCGTGGAGATTGGAAGAGTCTTGGTGAGGGTGTGAGAGGGTCACCACCAGCTGGGTATCGTCGGCGTAATTGATGATCGTCACGCCGAACGGGGTGACCAGTTCCTCCAGCGGGGACATGTAAACGTTAAATAACGTCGGGCTAAGAGATGAGCCCTGCGGTACACCACAGCGAAGGGGGATCGCGGAGGAGTGGCTGTTATTCTCCCAGACTTGGAAGGAGCGGCCGTCTAGGAAAGACGTAAGCCACTCCAGGGCCGTGCCCCTTACTCCAAAGTCTCTCAGTCGCTGGATCAGAATCTGGTGATTTACAGTGTCGAAGGCCGCACTGAGGTCCAGGAGGATCACTGCCACTGATCCTCCTGTATCCAAAATGCTTCTGGCCTTCTCCACTGCCGCCAGGAGGGCGGTGTCGGTGCCCTGACCTGGGCGGAAACCTGTCTGGGAGTTCCTGAGTACGTTGTTACTTTCTAGGAATAGTGATAGTTTTTTATTCACTAGCTTCTCCGTGATTTTACTGTTTCCCGGAAGGAGGGAAATTAGCCTGTGGTTGGCTGGGTCCTGGGGGTCCAATGAGGGTTTCTTCAGAAGACCTTTGACCACCGCCACTTTCCAGCTGGGAGGGACTACTCCCTGTGTAAGGGAGGCGTTGATGAGGGACGTGAGAGAGGGAATGATGGTGCTAGACACTTTTTTCAGGAAACGAAGCGGAGCGGGGTCGCTGGGCGAACCACGTTTGATTGTGGCCAGCGTCGCGGCTACTTCTTCCATGGAGACTGGGCCGAAAGTGTCGAGAAAGGGTGTGGGGGCATCGGAGGGCTGGGTGTGGCAGTGAGGGGAGGTGAGTAGGTCCCCGTCATAGTGGCCGGCGTCGGAGGGGGGTAGGGATGCAAGGATTTTTTGAATGTTTTCGTCGAAGAAAGTGGCGAGTTTAATACATTTACTTTCCGCGGCTATGGGGTCCAAGGGTTTCACAGGAGGGTCAGGGGCGTGAAGAAGCTCTTTAAGGATGACGATGGTTTCTTGAGCAGAGCAGGACGCATTTTCAATTCTTTCTTCGTAGAATGTGCTCTTGGTTTTATGGAGCTCCCGTTTGTAAGTTTTTATGGAAGTGCGAAATATGTCTTTCTTATCTGCTGTCTTTTCTTTCCTCCATATGCGTTCATTTCTCTTGCATTCCTTCCGTAAGAGATTCAGTTCGGGGTGTACCAAGGGGAGGGGTTGACTCTCTTGGCACATTTAAGGGTGCTGGATCTTGGTAAGAGGCAATCCAGAGATTGGGAGAGCCATGTATTGAATTCAATGTCTGCGGTAATGGGGTTTTGTGAGGTGGGGGGGATATCTTCCCTAAGTTTAGCTGCCCATTCGTCTGGGATCAATTTGTGCCAGCGTCTGATGAGGGTTCTGAATTTGGGCGTATGGGTAGGAAGAGTCTTGATGTGCCAATCGAAAGGGACCAGAAAGTGGTCGGTCCAGGGAAGAGGGAGATGAACACGGGAACTGAGGTTTTGGATGTTTGTGAAAATGGGGTCAAGCAGCTGCCCTTTGTCATGAGTTGCCTGTGGATTCTTTAGGCGAAGACCAGTGGAGGAGATATCCAGTAGGAGGTCGGCTGGCAATCTGTTATATTAAAGTTGAAGTTAATTAATATTGTGCACCTTTGTATATTGTCCTTAATGTGTATCAATTTGTTGTCAATAGTTCAGCGACCACTCTCATACCCATTCAGATCATGAGGTGAAGTTGGCGAAGTGTAGTATTTCATTTAAAAAAAAAGAAAATAATTAAATCTTTGTTCTGCCAATGTACTTGTTGGCTATGCTCCCTTCCTATCTCTGGTATACCAGGCCGGTTTAGAGTCATTCCACTCAAGAGTAAAAAGCTGTTTCCACTTCTGCCCTTCACTGGTGTGCCCGTAACACAGAAGGGAAATAGGACCGACAGCTGTTCATTGGCTTAATCATTGGACCCCAGGTTTTGCATCCAGTCCACCAGCTTAATCCATACTTGTCCTAGACTACTATGGTCACATACTAGGTCCTGTAAACTTATATTTACAACACTCTTTTTGCACTCATGAAAGGGGGGTGGAACACTCGATTTCCATGATTTACAGATTTCCCGTCTTCCTAAGAGAATTCCATAAAAAATAAATCTTGCATCCGGCCTACTAACTTAGGTAGTATTATCTAGGCATATACCAAAAAATACAAGGAGGGGGCTTACCCTCACCGTAATGCCTGTAACTTCCGTTAAAAATTCACAGACCTCAAGCCCAAACTTAGTAATCTCAGGGCAGAGGGATCTCCACATCGTGGGCATACATGTTGTGTTCCTGAAAATGTTTCTAATTTTTCTGGGGACCAGTATACCCTATAGACAGTAAAGAGATGATTGCATTTCAGGTAAGCCAGTTTAACTGTCTCTCTTAGCATCGCAAAAGAACCCAACCAGATATCACTCACATTTAAATTCATCTCTTCATTGCCCCAAAGTTTTTGAATGTCTTTCTCCAAGTCATCTTCTGCGTTTACTATGGTGTGGTACCACAAAGCAACCTCCTTCTTAACAATACCAGTTTTAATTGCTTGGTCTAACCAAGAATCATCGTCCACCTCATTCCAATCTTGAGTTACCCACCATCCAGAGAGCTGGTAATACTTAAATCTAATTGGTTGGCTCCCTGAAAGTAGACTTAAAATCTCCCACCGACTAGGTCGGTTCCCACCTGGGGATCTCCCCAGCGAGAGATTTCTGCGTTCATCAGTGGGAGGCTAAGTGCATCTTTCAAACACTCTGGGGTCCTTGGGGATTCCCATCACCAGGGTCCTAGATGTGTAGTAAGATGTCCCTAACTTTTTCCGGAAAAACACCCATACTTCCAGAGCCTCAGATAAAATCTTGAGTCTTGATTTTTTTAAACTTCGGGTCCCCAAATTTAAATAAAAATTGATCTTGCCCCTCTCACAACTCACTAAGCATTGCCCCAAAAGAAATCCTATTGCTGAACAATCCACTTTATTTAAAAGCATCCGACAGTTCTTAAAAAGGAAAGCATGCCCATAGATCATCAAATCAGGTAGTGCCAGCCTACCCTTCTCCAACCTCCTCCTTAATCTTTTCCAAGATATGCGAGATCCCTTCGAAGCCCAGATAAAACTATCTATTGTTCCTTGTAATTTAGCAATCTCCCTTTTATCAAACAATAATGGTAAGGATTTAAAAAGAAAAGTGATTTTGGTAGAATAATCCTTTTAATAAGGTTTACCCTTCTATACAAATTTAGAGGGAGGTTTGACCACCTAGCCAACAATCTCCCTACCTCCTGACTGATCTTTTTCCTGTTCATTGTGGTTACTTCCGCTAGTTTCTGTGTAATTATAATATCAAGGTAGCGCATACACGATTTTGCCTGCAGGGTTTGCTTTGGTTGGTTCCATTCCATGATTTCTGTCTTGTTTCTATTCACCTTATATCTGGATATCTTTCCGAACGCTTCTGCTTTTGCCATCAAGGTAGGAAAAGCCCTGTCGGGGTTTAACGTGTAAAGTAAAAGATCATCAGCATATAAGGCACATTTTATCTTAAGAGTTCCATAAGTGAAAGGAACAAGGGTAGTGTCCTCTCTAATCCATGCTGCTAAAGGTACAATATACAAATTAAATAAAAGCGGGGACAGGGAGCACCCCTGCCTAGTTCCGCGCATTATATTGAATCAGTCAGTTAACTCACCATTTACGAGCACCCTCGCTCTGGGTAGACGTACAGAAGTTGAACAGCCTTTATTATGTAATTTGGGAATCTGAATATCTTTAGAGTCTCCCAGAGATATGGCGAGTGAATCTGATCAAAAGCCTTGGCAGCGTCCACTTCCACGACGGTTACATGTAGATTATGCCGTTTGCCAAGTCTATTACTCCAAGCAATGAGAAGGTTAGCTCATTGAGCTGTCTCCCAGGTATAAATACTCTCTGATCACTATATATAATACCTTTTATAATCCTAGCTACCCTGGTAGCCAAGATACCTGTGAAAACCTTGTAGTCTGTGTTCAACAGTGATATTGGCATCTATGAGTACACTGCAAGAGGGTCTTTGTTAGGTTTCAGAATTAGCATTACCGTTGCCTCAGCCCAACTTAAAGGAGGATCTTCCCCTTCTATCAGTATTGCATTAAAAGCTCTTTGAGCACTGGTACTATGATGTCAAGGAGACTAAGGTACATCTCAGTTGGGAGGCAATCTGGCCCCAGCTTCCTTGCCTTTAGCCATCTGCCTAAACTGCTGTCTAATCTCCTCCTCTGTTATCTTGATCGCTAGAGTCCCCTTCTGGTCTTCGGTTAAATTTGGGAGTTCGATTTCCTTAAAAAAAACCTCAATATTATCTCTCCCAGGGGAGATATTCTCTTTATACAGTTGACTCATATGTCTACAAACTTCCAAACCAATTTCTGTGCTAGTATCAACTATATCTCCCGTCATAGACTTTCTAAGACTACTGATTTGATAGCGAGCTTTGTATACTTTGGCTTCCCAGGCCAAGAGGGAACCACTCTTCTTGCCGTATGCAAAGTGCTGCAATGTACTGCCCTTCCATCTATCTGACAATATCTTATTGAGGCTCCTTGATATTCTGCTTGCAACTGTTCTAGTTGCTTTGTGAGCGAGGCCACCTTGCTAGGACTCTCTAATGAGGCCTTTTGTAACTCCTGCTCTTTACTTTTTATAGTTTGTAGGAACATTTCCTCTTGGTGCCTCATACTACGTTTTTTACCCACCATAGTTGCGGTGCCTATAGATCCTAGAAAGGCCTTAAAGGTGTCCCATATGATTTGAGCTTTAGCTGATCCATTATTAGCGTCGAAAAAGGCTGCTACCTCATCTTTCATCTTAGATAGAACCCCTTTGTCTAACAAGATTGTGCTGTCTAAGGTCCATCTTATCATACTCCTCTTATCTTGAAGCTTTAATGAAAAGAAAACGGCCAAGTGGTCTGATACTATAGCAGGTACATGCTTAATCGAGTCCACCCCTGATAATAACTCACGATCTAATAAGAAGTAATCACTACGTGAGTGATGGCCATATTTTTTGCTAAAAAAAGTAAAATCCCTCTTGTCTCCCATCTTAAATCTCCAGATATCAACTAGATTTAATTCATTGATTAAGGTTTTAGGTACCGCCATTGTTTTTGATGGGGTAACGTATTTGACTTTGGACGTTCTATCCAACACCTTGCTTAAAACTATATTAAAGTCCCCTCCAAGTATGGTAGGGGCATTAGATGTCAATAAGCCTGATTCCAATTTAATTAGTGGACCCGGGTTATCCTCCTTTGGGCCATAATAAGAAGCAACCACTGCAGACATTCCTTGAGCTTTTATCTTCGCTAATACCCACCTCCCAGAAGAATCTGTCTGATAACTTTCCAGTATAAAGTAGGAATTACTTCTTATAAGAATTGCTACCCCCCTCGTGTTACCACTTTGATCTGAGCAAGCGATGTCCTGAGCAAGCGATGTCCTGAACCCATGCCCATTTTTTATATACACTTTTACATTCATTTTTTATTAAATGGGTTTCTTAAAGTAAAATAACCTTAGTCTCAGTTTTCTTAAGAAATTACACTATTCGGGCTAGCTTCCTCGTCGATCTTAAGCCATTAACGTTCCAGGATATAAAGTGAACCATATTCCTATTCATCTATCAATCGACGGAACTCGCTTCCTACCTGCCCCTACAAAATTAATCCTATTTAGCGCCGCCCTCTGTAAGCATGACACAACTAACGAAGCACCACCTCCTATCGGGATCCACCAGCTATAAGACAGAGTAAAGACAATATTTTTTATTTCTTTTCTCCCACATGCTCCCAACCACCCGTGTCTCACCCCCATCCCCCTTGGGGAAATCGTCCCTCCCTATCTGTTAGGCTAGGGCCTTCGAGGTATCCCCGTGCAGATGACTGAACGAATCTCTAAAACAAACTCAATACCAAAACAAAACTTGTTACTATACATTACGTGTGCATGTGTTACGTGTGTTTGTGACGAAAACTAATAACTTTCTCTAAATATCTACCTAGATGCGCTCATTCATACATCTTCAGTGTGCATCTATATATATATATCGGCGTTCAAATCTCTACTCTGGGCTTTCCATCGACTTTAACAGGACATCCACCTCTTCAGGGTCTCTGATGTTGTACATTTTATTTCGCCACATTATTTTTAACATGGCAGGAAACTTCATATGCACTTGAGCTCCCTTAGCACGTAATTCACTCATTTTAGCACCTAGGGCCCACTGCCTATGGGCATTCCTCTTGCCCATGTCAGAGCGAATTTGATAAATGACTTCTCCAAATTTCATTTGCCGTTCCTTCAGTGCTCGCCCCAACACTAACTCCTTGAAAGAAAAAGTAAGAACGTTTATTAAGACCTTCCTTGGGGCCTTCCTCCCTGGATGGAGTCTATAGGGGTCCCTATGTACCCTTTGAAGTTCTCTTTCCCAGTCTGTATCCGTTTTATCGTGGAACAAATCTCCCAGTAACTTGCACACAAATTCTTTAATGTCGGAACCTTCTGCTTTTTCCGAACCCCCCGAAATGCGGACATTATTTCTCCTGGCATGTTACTCAAACCATTCCAGGTCTTCTTGTAGAGTCTTATTTTCTTCTTTGAGTCCTGCTATCTGCTTCGAATTTACTGTTGTAGCCTCACCCAACATCTTCACCTCCTCTTCCAGGGCTACTGTACGCAGGGCAATTCCATCGATCTTTTGTTCGGGAATAGCACATTTTCCTTGAATATCCTTCTGGTTGTGTTCAAAAGTGTCAAACTTAACCAGCATATCTTGCCTCAAGTCTAATAGTAGATCTGTCACCTGGGCCCCTAAGGAGGCCCCCTCCTGTAGACTGTGATCTAACCTTGGGATCTCATCATTCCCCCGGGGTCCTGCATTGCCGATTTTATTGACAGATACCTCTCCTTCTTGAATAGATTGTGCCTTAAGTAGGGGGGGAGCAAAGGAATGATTGAGGAAATAGGGGGACTAGATAAAGTGTCTTCTAGACTCTCTGTTGCATCCTCTATGAGGGGGAAAAATTATTTTCAAGACTCAATGGTTCAATCTGCCTCACCTGTGCCCCTATATCTTCTGTCACATCCCCTGTGCTCCCGATATCCCCCTCAGCCCCTGCTGAACCTGCCACTTGTTCCATCATTTTGAAGTAGGACCTGAGGGAGGGGGGAGGCTTAGAAAGAGACCTTATTTCTCTTACTCCACAATTTTTGACTTTACCTCTTTTGGTGGCTTCTTAACAGAGATTACAGCCTGAGAAACGCTCGCTGGCTTCCCCCTTCCAACAACTCTTCTTTTCAGGGGGAGACGGGGGGGGGGTAGGAGGTATCTACTCCTCCTTGCTGGTGGAGATTGTGCAGGGGTATTTAGCGCCTCCGTTTTGTCGCAATCCTTTGGTGGACCCACAGTGCCACTTAATGGTCCCATATTTTCCGAGCTCAGAACATTAGAGGATAAATCATGAGATGGAAGATTTTCCTCCATCCAACCCCCCCACCCCCCAATCTGAGACTGGGGCACCCTTGGGGGGCGGAGTCGCTTCCGTAGTAGAAAGAACACCAAAGCCCATATGAGTAGTGACCTGGCAGCCACTCGAAGACCGTTTAGCAGTAATTTAATCTTTTGCTCAGTTTCAATGTCCGTTTAACAACCGCTTCGCCACCTCGCCTTATATGAGAATGGCAATACTCCGCTCGATCCGCTCTTCTACTGCACTGCGATCCTCCACACCGGCGTTAGCCGGCCACCATATTCCCTGGTCACTTGCTGTTGGCTCCCATGCCGAAGTGTAGTATTTCTGACCCAGTACAAAGGACTGCGGTGTCTATCTTCAGGCCTTGCTAACGCTTTCAGTGACACTTGCTTTGGTGAGCCACGTAGCCCTGCTGTTTCTGTAGTTCATGTCCACGTGAGGAGTGGTAAAAGTCTCCAGGGTTTCAGGTTTATTTATGGACAAACTCAATCTGATAAACAAAAAACCTCCAGGCTTCAGAGATGGCTCTTACTCCATTTCTTTCTTTTGCAAGCAACATTTTTCTTTAGAGTCTAGAACACCTTGAATCACATTTAACCACTTTCCATGCACGTTGTTACAGAAATCTGCTAAATAGAAACGTTATGTTATGTGACCAGGATTAGGTAGAGGAAGGTAATTAGAAATCTGAAAAATAGCACTGTCTAGTTCTCCGCTTCCTCACCCGTCCTCCTCCTTGTTGGTCAGACATGTAAACCTCACAGGGACAAGCTTTATAAATGCAGAGGTATCATTGTGAAGGAGAATAAATCTCTAAAAGTGGCCATGATTGGAAATTCTGTGACAACTGGACCCTTGGTAATTTCCTCCCGCACATCACCACATTAAACACTCGCAATCACACACAGCAGTCCACTTCCACGAGTTCCCCCTCCAGCTGGCTCAACTGTACAACTACCAGTGGCATTATTTCCAGTGGGGCTTCACCTTCTTTCCATACTGCTTCTATGAACAGCCTGCTTGCTGTTAACAGGTGGCAAATTATTTTCCTTTTTAAAGAGGGCATTCTGTCAAGCGTGGAGTGTCTGAGACCCAGAATTTAAAAAAAACGTATTTTCTGTATGATGATCATGATTTCCTTCCAAAATATGAAAGTTCTTGAGCATCTTTACAAAATGTCACAAAGGAATAGCCTTTTTGGGTCTCGCTGGCAATGCATCCGCAAGCGGATGCCAGGTCACTACTCATATGGGCTTTGGTGTTCTTTCTACTACGGAAGCGACTCCGCCCCCCAAGGGTGCCCCAGTCTCAGATTGGGGGGTGGGGGGGTTGGATGGAGGAAAATCTTCCATCTCATGATTTATCCTCTAATGTTCTGAGCTCGGAAAATATGGGACCATTAAGTGGCACTGTGGGTCCACCAAAGGATTGCGACAAAAAGGAGGCGCTAAATACCCCTGCACAATCTCCACCAGCAAGGAGGAGTAGATACCTCCTACCCCCCCCCGTCTCCCCCTGAAAAGAAGAGTTGTCGCAAGCGGATGCATGTGTCCAGCTGGAGACGTATAGCGATCAGTCTGGGGGGAAGGAGGACAAGAGGGTGTACGAGCTTGGATTCGTGTGCGCGAACGCGCACGTCGCGTCCCGCGCCGTACACATGCGCGCGCAGACACACTCGCTCACACACCCCCCTCCCCCACAGTCACACACACGCACTCCAAGACACATACACACACACACGCACGCACACACACATACACAGCCCGCCCCCCCCGCACGCGCGCGCGCACACACATGCGCTGCCCCCCCCCCCAGCAACCCACTCACCGGCTTCCTTCGTGCGGCGGCTCTCAGCTGCAGGGCCCGGCAGCAGGACTCTTCTTCCCTCCTTCGGCACCGGGGCGCAGGGTAGGCTCCTGCCTGCTCCGGTGCTCCAACACGCGACTCTTCCGTGGGAGGCGGGGTAGGCTCCCGCCCTCCTACTTCCTGTTTCCGGTTGTCGCGCCGGCCTGCCTGACTTCCTGGTCGCAGGCCGGCAGAGTAACGAGGATGTTTGATTTGCGGTATTTATTTATTTAGTTATTTATGCATTTTTATATAGCGCGGACTTTACCCGAAGGCGGTATTTATTTATTTATGTATTTATGCATTTTTATATAGCGCGGACTTTACCCGAAGGCGGTATTTATTTATTTATGTATTTATGCATTTTTATATAGCGCGGACTTTACCCGAAGGCGTCAGAGCGCTTCACATTAGGAACAGAAATGAAACATAATGAGAAACATTACAAAAGAACAGGTTGCAAAAACATACGTTACTTACATAAGGTAATAGTGACAATTGTGAGCAAACAAAATACATGAGGTAGTAAAAACTATAAGCAACCAAAAATACATGAGGTAGTAAAGGTAATAGTGACAATCGTGAGCAAACAAAATACTTGAGTAAAAATTGTGAGCAACCAAAATACATGAGGTAGTCAAAAGTGCACAAGAGGAAATGAAAGTGACAAGTGTGCAGTTATAAGAGAAAACAGAGTATAATTAGAGGTATAGTCCTGCAATAAGTGCTAGACACTCAGGCTCAGGAACAAGCGTTACATGGGCAAGGTGGCACTTGTGCAAGTATCAAAGGCAAAGACATGTGAGAGGTAGCAGCCGTGTGTTGCAAGGGCAGAGTGGTGTGTGCATGTTACAAAAGGGCACCGAACACCAGTACATGGAAAATACTGCAAAAAGGCAGACCCTCCAATCACAGGCATACACTGGGAAGGCACTTCCATGGTCATGGAAAGTAGAAATTATCAGTAGTGGAAAGTCTTCCTCACAAATAGCAAGAGGACGTGAATTACTTTTGGAGGTGTCTCTGGAGGAGGAGGAGAACTTTGAGGTCCCTTTTGAAGGCCTGGGAGGAGGCGGTGGTCCGGAGCTTTTTTTTGTCCTCTCGCGGTTTGTAAATACAAAACATATTGCATTACAAATGCTATAGGTATCACATTTGCGAAAGTTATAACTATTGGCATTGTAAATGACGAAGCTATTAATTTAGCTATTTAAAAAAAAGAAACATAAATAAAAACTTTGCCATTTACAATACCAATAGCTCAAACTTTCCTAATGCGAGACCTATTGCATTGCAAATGCTTGTTCTCCTCAGTGTTACCAGCATCACTCTGAAGTCAAAGGGAACATCTTCTGAAGTTTGCCAAGTGTAAATATAATCAAGTTTCCAGACTTGGGTTGAATGCCCCTGTGTTCACAACCTTGTTCAAAAACAGACAGTGTTGAAGTTATTTTCTGTATTTAGTTACAAAATGACAATTTTTATTAGTTAAGGTGGGAAATCTTGTAAACACTGTCGAAGTTGTACCTGCGAATAACAAAGCCATCTGTTCGTCTTTAACAAACATGAGCGGCAAGTTATGGAGATGCTTAATTCTGTGTTTTTGGAAAGTTGTCAATGAATGTTAAGATGTGAGAGAGCGCAAACTGACTTAAATGTATGAGTACATCACACTTACCTGTAGTAAGCACAAATCATGAGGAGAAATGCCATGAGTGCTAATAGTATCTGCAATTATATTCTGAATGTATAGCTAATGTAGAGATTTAAGTAGAAGTGGAACTAATACAGAAATGTGTGACATTATATGATTTTAGTAGATGTGATTATTTCTTGAATCCATGTCGTGAAGCTGTTAAAATGTAAGATGGTATTTGGTTAAATGCAGAATGTGGTAGGCCTCAGGGCCAGAGCTGGAGCTAAAAGGGAAGGTGGTTCTTTTCACGACACAGATTGTATTAACGTTTTGGTCATTGCATTAAATAGGCCATGATTTATAGAAATGTTTATTGATTAATAGAATAAGAATATTAACATGCTTTAATTAAAATGAAGAAGTTGAATGTTATAATCATTATGAGAAATATTGTAGGCCTGAAATGTTTTAGCATTGATTTACACGTACATGTCTGGGCTGAGAAATGTTGCAAGCCTTTTTAGAAGTCTATGAGAGTTGGGTTCTTGGCTGCAGATATCTGTCTGCAAAGGATAAGGGGGGATCCAATTATAAATGAATGAATAGAGGTCTGTTCAGTAGACGGCCCAGACATGGAGGAGGGTTCCGGAATGTTTGAGGGGTATCAGCGGGCCGGAGAAGAGTCTGAGAAGCAAGGTCAACTCTAACGCATGAGGCCCAATACAAAGCATCATGGAAAAAGCCAGGAGCTACACCACGTGAGGGGCGTCTCGCAAGGGGCGTCTCAAATGTTGTTGACTGTTTTGTATTAGGGACAGCACCCCTGGGTGGAGTTAGAGCAGAGACCTGAGGACCCTTTAGAGAGCGGATGGGTAGGCAGAGAGGGGTCATGACTGGAGAACTATAGGTTTTCACCAAGAGACTTAGAGTGAGTGACTTCCCTTGGGGGTCATTCACTGCTGACACCTTCGTTAGGTTGGGACTTGGTTAAGTAGGGATACCATCTAGAGCAGGGTAGGGACAGCCTAACCTTTGCGTTTTCCTCCAACCTAAATGAAGGAGAGATATGCGTCTATGCTGATAGCTTTATTATTCTTAGAACTTGTGTTAGTGATTTCCGTTGCTCGTCTGAGGGCTTTCCGAGAGCACATGTATGTAATTGGACCTGTGTATCTCGTGAATCTCATTCTGAGATGCCTGTATTTGCAGCTCATTATATCTTTACAATAAACTTTTGAAAGCTAGAAGTTGTTTGTGATCTTTGGGAGCAGAGTCCTTTATTGGGTGAACTAATTTGGAAATAGGTGCACTTTCTTTCCTCACAGACAGGCAACAAAGGTTCAGTCGACCAGATCGAGGTTTGGATCAATAGATATAAGGTATCGATCAAAATCTCGCCCTTTCAGTTGGTAGCTATAGAGGATGGTTGCCTTCTTGAGGACGGTGACCTAGGCCAGGTTAGCTTACCCCAAGGCCCCTAGAAATCGATGATCGGAAGAACAGCCCGCCGAAGAAGATCCGGATGACGTGAGACAGAAAAGGCAGCAGTATCGGTCGAGAGTGAGTATAAAGGGTTATGCGTGTTAGATTGCGGTGTTTTGTATTGTATCTATGTTGTAATGTCTGGCGGAGTTGAATGTCTGTAGAGTGACTGTGGAACAGGTTGTGAGCGCGCGCAACCGGTGGAAATCTTAAGTTCAAGGAGAGCTTAAGTGGTTCGGGTGTATCGGACACCCAGAGTAATTGTCAACTAGTGTGAAGGGGGTCATGAGGTACCATTGATCACCCGAAAGACCGAGATAGGGGGAACGTAAGAGTGAGTGCGTGAGTAACGGACGCTGGTCGGAAGTTACTGTGTGTGCAAGCAACCTATCAGAGAGACGATAGACATTTCGTCAGTTGTGTTGACAATTACAGATAGACTGTGGACGTACAGTCGAGAGAAGTGACCGCTTGGTCGGAAGTAGTCATTTTTCGGTGTATGAATGGGACGCATGCATAACCGGGAGACGAGTTGAGAAAGGAGGGGTGCTGCTGCGAAACGGAGAAAAGTGACGTCAGGTAGTGTCGCGCAGTGATTGGCCGACCGGAGAAAGACCGCGCTGTGATAGGCCAGCTAGCAAAGACGTCAGACAGGGTCGCGACGTGATTGGCCGACCGGAGAAAGACCGCGCTGCGATAGGCCAAGCTAGCAAAGCCGCGACAGGATTGGTGGATTGTCATCAGGAAGTAAACAGAGTAGCGAGGCTGGATTTTGTGCGCATAATTATGAAGTGTTTTAAATGGTTGAAAGCGGTGTTTAAAAAAGAGAAGCGGGGATCGTATGAAGGGGAAGAAGCCCCGCCAGAGGGTACGCCAGCTCGTTATATGGCAGTGAATGTTGGGCTGCATACGATCCTTTGGATATCAGAGTGGAGTAAGATTACTGAAGGAAATGAGGAACTGACGTTCCCGAAGTACGGGACGTTCAGATTAGAGGTGTTACATCGATTAAAATCAGTCATGACCTCAATGAGACCCTTGCCTAGACCAACCCAGTTTGAAGCTCTTGAAGCATGGATTAGGGCAGCGCATGAAAAGAATATGAACAGACGACAAGAAAGGGTGAAACGATCGGTAAGGGCAGTGCAGGATGCCAGGTGGGATGCGGATGCTAAAAGATGGAGAGTGCATAACTTGGAAGTAAATAAACTGTACCCAGTGTTAGAGGCGCCCGTAAATAAAACCCCCCTAGAAGAAGATGATGAGAGCGAAACAGAGGACAGCCTGATAAACAGATTACTGACAGACAGGCCACCCCCGTATAATAGAGCAGGGGGAGAGGTCGAGCAGAGAGAAGGAGAAAAGGGGGGCAATGCAGGAGAGCATAGACCGCTTCCCAGTTCAGAGTGGGATCCTGAGCCAAAGAAAGAGCTGTTTCAGCCTAGTCAGGTGCAACAGGTAGTCGGTAGGTTTGTGGTACAAAGAGCGCCGGAAACGGAAAGCGCCACATCCTACCCATTACCAGATGCACTACAGGTACCTGTTACCATAGGTCCTATAATATCGATATATGACCAAGAGAGAGCAAGAGGGGAAGAACGGAAACAGAAGGAAAGAGAAAGAGCAGAGAAGGCAAGGAGGAACGATACGATTAATTCCCCAAGTCAGATGCCGATACCCAGAGAGTGGAGCACCCCGATGCACACAGCAGGGGACCCAGGAGGAGATCCTGGGGGCCCTAGATGGCCAATGGATCTGAGGGGATCTGGACGAAAATCCTTTCAAGAGCTAAATGAGTACATGAAGCAGTGGGATGAGGCAGTGAAGGCTCAAAAGTGCATCATAGCTGCGGAAGCTGAAAGGGAAAGTCAGGACAGCAGAGCACGGACTCACTGCGGGGCTGGGGAGAGCAGCCCGGAGTGGGACTGTAGAGAGAGAGAGAGTAGGGGAGTCACCCATTGGGCCCGGAGTGGAGGTAGAACAGACCTGGAAAACGGGGGCTCCGGGAATGGGAGGGTGGCGCGCCCAATAATCAGTGAAGAAGAGAGGAGAGCGCAAGAGTACAGAAACAGCTTTAAGTGTCCACACTGTGTGCCCGGCACCAGAGAACTGAATGGGAGTTGTGAGAGGTCGCACCATAGTCCCTGTGATGACAGAAATGAGCGCAGCCCAGGGAATATGGGGAACCAGGAAGGATCGTATCGGATACTGAGCGATACGAGGCAAAGGGAGAGTAGCGACCAGAGGGAAAATAACAGAGAGGTGTGCGGTGAGAGGAGAGAAGAAGAAGAGAGTAGGGGTAACAGGCCCGTGTTCCATCACCTTCCAAGATCAGATGGCCGAGCATGGGACCTGGAGAGATGGGAGCAAGGAAGGGCACCCATTAACTCTCCCGAGCCCAAACGCAGAGCTCGAAGTTGGGATGGTAGGGAGACCAGTGAGCCCCCTTCAAAAGACATATTGCGAGCTGAGATAAAAGCCAAGAGACTCGATGTCGCCAGCTTAAGGTCAGATCTGGATGACATGGTAGATGGTACCCTGCCTTTAGAAAGAATGGAAATGTATGAACAGGATGAAATACTGTATATGGCAAAGGACATTACTCGAAAAGCGAGAGCAGTCCATGAGAAGTTAGTCGAACTAGCAGGCAAATATATGGTGGACTTGTCAAGAACCAAAGCATTACAGGGTAACCACAGGCTACATTATACAGATCGAGACCTAGATGAGAGGAGAACGATTGGGCTGAAAACGCACATAAGGGAACTGATTACTGGAATAAGGACATGGAGGGCACTAGATAAGTGGGAAGAGAGGTGGTCCAAGAAAGGGACCGGCAGGAGAAGCATGATTGGTATGACACCAGGACAGCAGGGAATAGAAGCTTACCCTTTGCGTGAAGTTGCAAATGGGAACTATGTACATGTCCCTTGGAGTAGGGGAGATTTAGCTGCTTTTACCACCTCTTTCCCCAAATTACGAGAGAACCCAGTGGAGTGGTACAAGCAAGTGGAGAGATTTGTAAAAATCTCAAAGGTCCTTTGGATAGATCTGAACACGCTGTTTGACATTGTAGTACCAGGCGATCTGTGGACAGCATGCAAGGTTAGCGCTGAGTGGCCCACAACGGAGCCAGAGAGAGATGCCAAGACTAATGGGCCGTCCGAGATTGTGATGGCAAAATTCGAGAGAGTGATGACTTGGCTAAAAGAGAAAGTGCCAATGCAAGACATAGATTGGGTCAGAATAGACCGAACAAGACAGGAACCCAAAGAGACAGTTCACGAATATTACGAGAGATTGCTGAAGGCGTTTAAACAGTATAGCGGCTTGGATGTAATGGATCCAAAAGACATAGGGCAATTTGTGTCCAAGTTCGTCCTGGGACTGAGACCGGATATTAGTTTAATGATTCAGCAACACTCGATTTGTTGGCAAACTAAACCCCTAGACGAAATACTGAGATATGCCAGGTACTGCTGTGATGAGATAGACTCCAAGGCTAAGAAACTAAAAGAAAAGTTGATGGTGGTACAGATGCAGGCAGCAGGAAAGGGGGGACAACAGCAACAGCAGCAAGGGACAGGTACAGGAGGAAAGAAGCAGTACAGTCAGAACAAGGGTAATGAGGAGAGTTCCACCTTTAGACCCAGAATAGACATAGCTACCTTGAAGAAAACGACTAGGTGCCACCAGTGTAACGAGCTGGGGCATTGGAAACGCGAGTGCCCCTACAATGTAGAGATAGGAGAGCAAGAGATAGAGGAGGAAGAGGTTCAGAGCGCGCCTACGAGAGGGGTAACGCCATACCAAGGAAAGGTGCTCAAAGGGGGGGGGGCTCCTCCCCGAGCCCAGTTCCCGCAACCTCCTCGAGTAGGGAGTATGGGTAAGACCTATAGACAAATGCCCCTGTTTGTAGAAGGAGAAGAGTGCTATTATGTGGACCCATTAACCGGACAGAGAGTGGAAAGAGAAGACTGCACCCTCGGGGCAGCCTTAGAGGTGGATCAGAGGGGACCCTATGTGGAAGCAGAAGTAGCAGGGTGCCCTACGACATTTCTGGTGGACACAGGAGCCACTAGATCCACGATCAGATCAGCTGCAGTTCCAGACCTGCCCATGTCTGGAGAGACCATACAGGTGGTAGGGGTCGCAAACAGGAGAATAACCAGCCAATTGACAGAACCGGTACAGGTGAAAATAGGGAAGTACAGCGATGAGCACCAGTTTGTAGTTTGCGATTCAAGTCCTGTGTGTCTGCTAGGAAGAGACCTGTTGTGTAAATTGAATTGTACTATATATTGTACACCTCAGGGAGTGGAGGTATTGACCAATGATGATGACGCAGATTTCAAAGTTGCAAACTCAAGAATATGCGTGGAGCTGTATCCTACTTTAACAGTAGACGAGCTTCCCTGGGACTTGAGAGAGACAGTGGCACCAGAGGTATGGGATTTCACTGGGGAAGAGATTGGTTTGGTCAAAGGGGTGGACCCAGTGAAAATTGTAGTGAAACCGCATGCTGAGTTCCCAAGAACACCCCAATATAAATTGACTCCAGAAACGATTGCAGGCATAAAACCCGTGATCGAGTCCATGATTAAACAGGGAATACTGAAAGAAATCGTGGGTAGTCCATGCAACTCCCCGATTATGGGTCTGCAGAAACCAAATGGGAAATTTCGGATAGTGCAGGACCTTCGAAAGATTAATAACATAGTCGTTTCATGTTGTCCAGTGGTACCGAATCCATCAGTGATACTGTTTCAGATTCCATTCCAAGCTGAGTGGTTCACTGTGATCGATCTTTGTCAGGCTTTCTTTTCGATCCCTCTGGACGAGGAAAGCCATTTTCTTTTCGCATTTAAGCTGGAAAATCGCGTCCTAACATGGTGTCGTATCCCTCAAGGGTATACAGAGAGCCCATCGATCTTTAACCAGCTTTTGAAGAAAAATCTTGAAAGTCTAGTGCTGCCCCAGAAGTCAGTTCTGGTCCAGTACATAGACGACCTCCTTGTGGCGTCAGAAACAGAAGAAGCTTGCAGGGAAGACTCCATTGCTTTGTTAAATCACCTAGCTGCCAATGGGCACAAGGTGTCCCCGGGAAAATTGCAGTACTGCCTGACAGAAGTGCAGTACTTGGGACACAGAATAGAAAAAGGCAAACGAAAGGTGTCACCAGACAGGATAGAGGCGATCATGAAAATGAATGCGCCTAAGACACAGAGAGAGGTCAGGATGTTTCTAGGGATGGTGGGTTATTGCCGACAGTGGATCGTGAACTTTTCACTGAAAGCAAAGCCCTTGCAAAAACTGACGCACAAGGAGGTGAGTGATCCGGTACCATGGGACAAAGACTGTTTGATGGCATTCTTACAGCTGCGAGAGGACCTGTGTCGTGCTCCGGCATTGGGAATGCCTGATTACAATAAACAATTTTTTCTTTACTGTTGTGAGAGAGAAGGTTGTGCGTTGTCTGTGTTGGTCCAAATCCATGGGAATGCCCGTAGACCAGTTGCTTATTTCTCGGCTACTTTAGACCCAGTAGCCGCAGCGTTGCCCGGATGTCTCAAATCCGTTGCTGCAACGGGTGTCAGCATTGAGAGATGTGAAAATATCGTCATGGGGCACCCGTTAGAGGTGTGCGTGCCCCATTCTGTTGAACTGTTGATGACCAGGACCAAAACACAGCATCTGACCAACAGCAGGCTCACGCGCTATGAGCAAGTTATTCTTGCTGCAGAGAATGTGACCCTCAAAAGATGCTCTGTTTTGAATCCTGCCACCTTGATGCCACTTCCAAATGATATTGAGGATGATGATGAATATACAGACCATGACTGCCTTGATGTGACTGAACTATGCACCAAACCCAGACCCGACATCGTAGATGAGCCACTGACTGACCCAGATGAAATTTTCTTTGTCGATGGCTCATGTGTAAGAGACGAAGTTGGGCAGTTGAGAGCAGCTTATGCTGTATGTACAATTACTGGAGTTGTGGAAGCTGGGTGCCTGGAAGGAGTACACTCCGCTCAGGTAGCCGAGATTATTGCCCTGACACGTGCTTGCTTGGCAAGCAATCAAATTCGAGTCACCATATACACCGACAGCCAATATGGCTATGGGGTAGTTCATGATTACGGGCAGTTATGGTCTCAAAGAGGGTTCATGACCTCTTCAGGCTCTCCCATTCGCAATGGAGAGTTTGTGCGCCTGTTGTTAGAGGCATTGCAATGCCCAGCAAGTATCGCAGTTGTAAAGTGCACCGCACATACCAGAAATGAGGACTTTGTTTCGAAAGGCAATAGATATGCTGATGAAGTTGCGCGGTATTGCGCGGAACAAGGGTACTCTTTCACAGAGGTGGATGTGGGTGGAATAAATGTAAGAACTGAATTAGCCATGATACTGGAAACTGTTGATACTTGGGATGAACTGTCAACCATGCAAGAAAATGCTCCTGATTCTGAAAAAGAAACATGGGAAAAGGCAGGATGTGTAATGGGTGAGACCCATTTTTGGGTCTCAGCAGACGGCAGAGCAGTGTTGCCCAATGAGATGGTGAGTCCAATGGCTAGACTCATACATGGTCCCGT
Organism: Lissotriton helveticus; assembly: GCF_964261635.1. Taxonomy (NCBI): domain Eukaryota; kingdom Metazoa; phylum Chordata; class Amphibia; order Caudata; family Salamandridae; genus Lissotriton; species Lissotriton helveticus. The sequence continues at coordinate 219,407,136 of NC_136067.1, read as the reverse complement.
ACACTTAGGGAGAGATGCTATGCTGAGAGTGTTTAGACAGACTTGGTACAATCCTAAGTTTAGAATAGCAGCAGAAGCAGTGTGCCAGCGTTGTGTGACCTGCCAGCAGCTGAACGTAGGAAAAAGAACACCAGTTGCACTAAGTCACATAGGAAGGTCTGGAGGTCCATTCAACCGAGTGCAGATAGATTTCATTGAAATGCCAAGGTGCAACCGCCTCCGCTATGTCCTGGTGGTTGTTTGTGTGTTCTCCAGATGGGTTGAGGCATACCCTACACGTAGGTGCGACACCCTCACAGTGGCCAAGTTACTGCTTAGAGAACTCATTCCTCGCTTCGGGGTGCCGGCCTTTTTGGAATCAGATAGGGGAACACATTTTAACAGCGAGCTTGTGAAGATGATTTGTGTAGCGCTAAATATCGACCAAAAGTTGCATTGCAGTTACCGACCAGAAGCCTCAGGGATTGTGGAGCAGATCAATGGCACGATCAAGAGCAGGATAGCAAAAGTGTGCTCCTCAACGACCCTGAGTTGGCCTGATGCCCTGCCATTGGTCCTCATGAGCCTTCGTAGTACCCCAGACAGAAGAACAGGGTTGTCACCACATGAGGTGTTAATGGGGAGAGCAATGAGGCTGCCATCTATCCCAGCTACTGCACTGTTAAATATCACAGATGATATGATCCTGGACTATTGTAAGGGGCTGTCTGACGCCATGCGTTCTGTGTCCCTTCAGGTGCAGGCTGCCGAGGTTCCAGCGTGCCAGGGCCCGTGCCATGACCTGTACCCTGGGGACTGGGTCCTGGTGAAGAAACATGTGAGAAGAAGCTGCTTGGATATTCGTTGGCGTGGGCCCTTCCAGATCATCCTGATCACGAATACAGCTGTAAAGGTGGGAGGCCTGCCCAATTGGATCCACGCGTCACATACGCGAAGGGTTCCAGCACCTCTGGAAGAAACAGCTCCTCTCTCGGATAGACGTCCAGCAGAGGACCGAGAAGCCATAGAGGGGGCTAGCCAAGCTGTAGAGGTGCCAGCGGAAGCAGGGAACGAGTCTGACCAAGCTGAGGACGGTCAGTACAACAGTGAAACTGAAGACGCTACAGAAGGAGAAAGTAGCTGGGAGTACGACTCAGACCCTGACAGGTCTGAGAGAGAGCGAGAACAGACAAGAAGGAGAAGGAGTAGAAGGGCACGTGGAGAAGCTAATTGGCCGCAAAGAAGGAGCTCTAGCCTGAGGTCAACTCCAGAGGTAACCCTTCCTCCGATATCAGAAGACTCAGACCCAGAAGAAGGTGCTCAGGGCGCTGAAGCACCGGACCGAAGAAGGTCAAGAAGAGTGCGTGTGCCTAACAGAAGATACTCCACACCTGAGTGGACATATCTGGCGACAAATGTCTGTGAAACCGGAGACAGGGAGGATCCGAGCGGTGGTGGTGTCCAGTTCTGAGCCCATTATCACTGTGGAAATACGACTGTTGGTACCCGGTGTCGAACAAGAAGGGTCACTAACATTCATGCTCCCCAGACCTCCCCGCCTCAGCAAGTTAAAACACATGTTTCTTACAGAATTGCAATTCCCCGACTTTGGTACAACGATAACAGCACATGAAGAGCACAATCTTCGTTTGGAAATACTGAACTATGCTATTGAAGCTGCAACCACAAATCTGATAGTAGACTGTTAAAGGACTTTGTAAATAAAGCAAGCAGAAAAAAGATTACCTAGCGCCCAGGAAGCAGAGAATTTTAGGGAACTTCCCTTGAGTTGATGGAGAAGGGCTAGGGTTGTCTTTTTGAACTGTTAAAGGACTTTTTGCGAAGAAGGTTGTCAGCCTCCAGTTGTGTGGATTCTAAAGACAAAAGGATTAAAAAGAGACTGTAAAGGAACGAGAGGAAAAGAACTTTTTGCCAGGATAAGAGAGAGCCATATTGTCTGACGAAATGGAGGCCGGCACCCCGAACCGCAGAGCTAAATGTATAATAGGTACACTAATAGTAGGAGTGATAATATTAATAGCGTTAGTGGTAACAATTTCTTATGTAAAGGGACATGAGGAAGAGGTAAAGGTAACTGATGTGAATTCTGTAGTAACACTTACACCTACTGTTGCTGGTGAGAAAAGGGAAAACACGCAAGAGAAGGCGTTATTAGCTGCAGAAGCCCGCAGGTTACACGTAGACGAGTCCCAAGGAGACTTTAGGTCGAATGCTTATGCTAAACTTTTATATGAATACGTGGATGCCATGGAGGTTAAGGATTGCTACGTCTGCATGCAGTTGCCGGCGTCTGTAGATGAGGGTATTAGATACCATCACCTCCCTCTGACATATGGCATTACATGTAGCTTATTGCTTAGTATATTTTATGAGAGAGATAGTTTTGAATATTATTTTTCCAATTATGATTCAGTGTTGCCAGAAGTCCCAAATTATAAGCAGATGAACAAATGGGACTACTGGAAGAGTGAAGACAGATTGGCCAAGTTCTTCATTCCTTGGATTACCTTAGATACTTCACATGCCCGTAGAAATAATCTGACATGCAAGGTGTCAGAAGTCGAGAAGAAGTTCATAGGGCAGGTGGATGATCGTTACAGAAGACAAAAGATTTTGAAAAAATCAGGACAAGGGAAAACAGATTGGACCGAGGAAGAGAAGTCACACCAGAGAAAGGGTAGTAGTGGTCCAATAGCTTTAGATAAAGCGCAGAGAGGAAAGCTATGTCTTCACAGAGCCAAAACGTATTATGAAAATGTATACGTTGGAGAAGTTGACTGTGAACATGCTTTTAATTTAGAGTACTACACTAAGGATTTCCTGAAGGGAATGCAAGTGATTCCAAATGTGTATTTTGTATGTGGAAGAAATGCCTACGTGAGACTACCTGACAACTGGTATGGATCATGTTACTTGGCAATTGTCTTCCCCAAAATATATCATGCACAAGACTTAGTGATCATTGAGGGCAAGACATCATCGAGGGGAAGGAGAGATGTAGGCGATGCAGAAATGGTTGGAGATGTCTTTGGAGCTATGTTCCCTCTTTTGGGAGTGATCCTTAATGATGTTAAAATTAGACGACTGGCAACAGTTGTCGACAGGTTGTCTGCCAGCACTGCTCAGTCCTTAATGCTGGTAGAAGGAGAGATGCAATCGATAAGGGCTATGGTTCTTCAAAACCGTCTTGCATTAGATGTCCTACTAGCAAAAGAGGGCGGAGTCTGTAAGGCTTTGAAGGTCCAGGAATGCTGCACTTACATTCCAGACAATTCGAAGCCCCTTGAGAAAGTTATTAGGAACATAACTAATATTCACAAGGAGATCGAAGACTTGAGTAGAGAAAATGTCTGGGAAAAGGTGGGCCACGGAATGAGTACAGTTGGGGGGTGGTTTTCCACCTTAGGCAAAAGCTTTGTTTGGTATATCCTAAAACCTGTCATCATAATATTGATCTGTGGGATCATATTGTGGGGATTGGTGAGGGTATTCAAATGGTACAGAGCAAGAAGGTCAGAAAGGGCCCAAAGAGAGCAGCTGCGGAGATTGGCTGCCATACAAGATAATCAGTACAGGAGCCTGAGGGCTCTGGAAGCGCAGAGAATGCCAGCAATAACTTCAGTTTAAATGTTAGTGATGACCCCGAGAGGTCATCAAAGGGGGGAACTGAGAGAGCGCAAACTGACTTAAATGTATGAGTACATCACACTTACCTGTAGTAAGCACAAATCATGAGGAGAAATGCCATGAGTGCTAATAGTATCTGCAATTATATTCTGAATGTATAGCTAATGTAGAGATTTAAGTAGAAGTGGAACTAATACAGAAATGTGTGACATTATATGATTTTAGTAGATGTGATTATTTCTTGAATCCATGTCGTGAAGCTGTTAAAATGTAAGATGGTATTTGGTTAAATGCAGAATGTGGTAGGCCTCAGGGCCAGAGCTGGAGCTAAAAGGGAAGGTGGTTCTTTTCACGACACAGATTGTATTAACGTTTTGGTCATTGCATTAAATAGGCCATGATTTATAGAAATGTTTATTGATTAATAGAATAAGAATATTAACATGCTTTAATTAAAATGAAGAAGTTGAATGTTATAATCATTATGAGAAATATTGTAGGCCTGAAATGTTTTAGCATTGATTTACACGTACATGTCTGGGCTGAGAAATGTTGCAAGCCTTTTTAGAAGTCTATGAGAGTTGGGTTCTTGGCTGCAGATATCTGTCTGCAAAGGATAAGGGGGGATCCAATTATAAATGAATGAATAGAGGTCTGTTCAGTAGACGGCCCAGACATGGAGGAGGGTTCCGGAATGTTTGAGGGGTATCAGCGGGCCGGAGAAGAGTCTGAGAAGCAAGGTCAACTCTAACGCATGAGGCCCAATACAAAGCATCATGGAAAAAGCCAGGAGCTACACCACGTGAGGGGCGTCTCGCAAGGGGCGTCTCAAATGTTGTTGACTGTTTTGTATTAGGGACAGCACCCCTGGGTGGAGTTAGAGCAGAGACCTGAGGACCCTTTAGAGAGCGGATGGGTAGGCAGAGAGGGGTCATGACTGGAGAACTATAGGTTTTCACCAAGAGACTTAGAGTGAGTGACTTCCCTTGGGGGTCATTCACTGCTGACACCTTCGTTAGGTTGGGACTTGGTTAAGTAGGGATACCATCTAGAGCAGGGTAGGGACAGCCTAACCTTTGCGTTTTCCTCCAACCTAAATGAAGGAGAGATATGCGTCTATGCTGATAGCTTTATTATTCTTAGAACTTGTGTTAGTGATTTCCGTTGCTCGTCTGAGGGCTTTCCGAGAGCACATGTATGTAATTGGACCTGTGTATCTCGTGAATCTCATTCTGAGATGCCTGTATTTGCAGCTCATTATATCTTTACAATAAACTTTTGAAAGCTAGAAGTTGTTTGTGATCTTTGGGAGCAGAGTCCTTTATTGGGTGAACTAATTTGGAAATAGGTGCACTTTCTTTCCTCACAGACAGGCAACAAAGGTTCAGTCGACCAGATCGAGGTTTGGATCAATAGATATAAGGTATCGATCAAAATCTCGCCCTTTCAGATGTGTGACAGGTCTTGATGACACACAGTCTTATGGGTCATTGCCTAGTTTTGGGATCATGGATAGATCCTCCCTTTACCACAGGTTCTGTAACTTTGTGTTTGAAAAAGGAATAGAAGGGAGTGTTGAGTGGTCTCTGAAAAATCACACCAAAAGGTTTCCAGTTTTGTAATGTAGTCCGGAGCTGTTTACATTTTATTATTCTTACTTTCCTTTACCATTGACTTCTATGATACGACCTAGAAATCATTGTATTGTAGGGTTAGCTGTGGGATTCTTAATCGGCTGAGGTGTTATCCTGCTGTCATGAGTGTTGTTTTCTTCTGAATATAGCTTTTGATGGAAGTTTCTAAAGGGTCTTTAGTTCTTCCTCCAGACGTTGTACCCTCGTGCAGTCCTTGCGTTCCTCACGCGTGTGCCCACAGACACGGGCAATTCGTTTATCAAACTTTGTTTCAACAGTTTAAAAGAACCTCTGTTTTTATGTCACTGTTAAGGATATTTCTTGAACCATTTCTTGTCATAATAAGGCCAGCAGGCTGTTGACGCAAAGTCTCCACACATTCCACCACGATTGTGCCACTCCCAAAATTCGCTGTTGCTTGGACATTGATTCCATAGCAGTGCCCAGAAAGGGGCAGGCGGTGCTCAGAAAATAATACGATAGTACTAAATAACATATTTACTGTGAATTTTCATCCAGGGAGGGCTAGAGAAAGGAAGTCTTGGCAACCAACTCTTCCTTTGCATGTACCACCCCGTTCTGCAATCAATGACGTCAAAAGCTGGAAAAGTGGCATAAATTCGGATTAATGTAACTCTCAAAAAGCCCCACTCACTGAACTCATCATTTGATTGCTGGTTTGAGGGCTGCTCAGTTTACTTATTTTGTGACTTTTCATGCATTACCCGCCAGTCGTCAGAAACGCATACCATACGTGCCTATAATAACTGATTTTGGCGCATTTCCACCGTTTGATTTTTGTTAAATGTCCATGCAGCATTGGAGCCTTTCTACAAAAAAATTGTATTCTGAACTTATAATCACGCAAGGTTTCTTTTAATAAATCATTTCAGTAGTCTGTCTTTATTATTGTTTTTGGCTTTGCTCTTTTGTTCAACTCGTATTACTTATATGCTTCTCATATAATTATTTACACTATCAAATGTTACATACAAACTTTGTTTTCTTGATTTCGGTTCTTGTGGCTACATTCCTTTTCATTTGTTAGAAAGACAGAGGTTTCCAACCTATTAATGGCGAGCATCTATAATCAAAACCCAGTCATCGAATGACAGTTGCAAAACCACATTGTCTCAGCACTGGCCTGAATCAACCATACTTGATTACATTTGCTGATTTATCGTGAAGATGAAAAAGCTTTGCTACTGTATAAGACATAGTGAATGTTGACTTGATTTATACCGAATAACAGGTCCAACTCAGGAAGCATGAAAGAATGTGTACTGGAGTATGCATATCATTGCCTCTTCTGCCCCTACTTGTACTAACATTACCTTTTCACCATTAGTTTTGCAATATTTCTTATGTTGTTACCTCTACTTCCATTACCTTGAAACTTGTATCTTACCACCATCTCTTTTTATGACCTGTACCTCCTCACTAATGTCTAACCCTATTCCTTACCAATAATATTTTTATTTTTAATATTACTTATTTTTTTAATTATTTTTTAAATATATCTGCTCTAACCCTATTATTGACTCGAACTTTAGTAAATATTTTATTATATTTTAATGTAATGTAGCTTTACATTTTTTCATTGAGATTTCCACATCATCATGTGCTTGCTTCCAGTGGGATGAGTGATACCCCTGCATAACCTAAAGAAAACAAGAACCCTGAACTGACCTCTCTGACCCTAACTTCTAACCTCCTTTACTTGCCTTGAAAGCTTTATTGGTCAGTGGCAGCTGGCATCTACCGGCCGGCCAAAGGGACATGCACACTTTGAAAAGTTGATAGGCAGCCTACTCTCCTTCCTGCTTATGTCACTCCGCAGCGCCCCGCCCCCGTCCTGATGATCTGTTCGGGACAAGGGATGAAATATAAAATGGTAATAAATTGCCATTTTATTTTTCATCTCAGGGGTGGGTGAATTTAAGTGGGGCGGCGCTCCTCCGCTCCAATGGAGGAGCCACCCCTGTTATTGCTGCCACTCTCTCACAAAGAGTTTCTTATTCTTTATTAAATAAGAAAACAAGGAAGAACACAATCACAAGCATTGTCACAGGAAGCTCCGCTCCTCCGGGACCGTGTTATAAAACACAGAATCAGTCTAAAAATTGAACATATGTCAGGGCTGCCAAATATCACGGCAGATGACCTAAGGAGACACAATACAGATTTGTAACGAATGGAAAATGGTTGCAAAGCAAATGCAATTAGTGCTTTAAAGGTGGGGCATGCCTTCTCTGGATCACTTTGTGACAGTCGCAAATTCCAAATGCTAAACCTTAAAAGGCAGCGTGGGGTATCCTGGAACTCGTGAGTTCTGTTAACGCTGGGTTTCTGGTCTCTAGTTACCATACCAGATCCCTAATCCTGTCGACTGAATCGTTGGTACCTGTCATTGAGTAAAAGACAATCTACTACTAGGTTAGTCAATTAGGAAATTAAACCACTCTAAAGAACCACTTATCACTGGGAAAGGTTAAAAAGTTTTAATTCAAAGTCAAAAGTATCTGGAGATACAAACATCTCAGAATAAGATTCAAAAGGTATACAGGTATTAATACAAAAAGGTACTCTCTAAATATTCTCAATCGGCAAAAGGAAATTATCAATACTATCTCAAAAAGCATAAGTGTTGCAAGAATCGCTGTGAGTTGCAACCTGAGAGTCATTTACAGAAAGGAAAAGTACAAGTTAAATCTGTCCCTACACTAGACTAAGTGACATCCCTACTTAACAAGATCTTTACCTAAAAAGGTGTCAGCAGTGGTGACTTCCAAAGAAGATCACACACTTCCCTTAGTCTTTGTCTCAATTGAAGTCTTTCCCGTTCTCTATCTGCCTACCCATCCGCTCTCTAAGGCTTCTCAGATCATCTGCTCTAACTTCACCCCGGGGTGCTATCCCTAATACCAAATCACATTTCCAATAGGAACGCCCATGTCGACGCCTCTCACGTGGTACAGTTTTGAGCGGCAAACTCCGTACTGGTGCTCCTCTGGACTCTTCATTAAAGTTGACCTTGCTTCCCAGGCTTCTTCTTCAGCGAGACAGTACCCCCTAAAATTCCTGAAGACTCCTCCAGGCCTGCGCCTGGCTCTCTTGAACAAAGGAACCGTTCATCATGGTACTGATTAGGGCTCCTCGCACCTGCGACAGACACATGTACTGTGGGCCTCAAATTCCAACCTCCACCATATCTCGGACCATAAAACATGTGTAAGAATTCTCAGTTAGTGCCTAGCACATCTTTCCCCTAACGAGCACATTTAGATCAAAGAGAATGACTTGGTCTTTTCAGGCCTAGTTGATTTACACAAAGCGGGTCTCTACCTTCTAAAACATTTCTTTTCTTTGGTTTAAACAGTATTTTAACTAACACGTATTACTATAATATAATGCAACACATCTATATAAAACATATATTTTAATACTATGCCTAATAATACATTTGCACTCAAATGACATTAGAATCCACGTCACTAAAAGTGTAGCAGCATCTTTCGTTTCCTGTGAAATGCCATGTGGCCTACACATTTTCATGGTTTGCAGAATTACATTTCGTTTTCACTTAGTCATCTAACGTGTGACTCCAACATCATTTTAACATTTCTACAACCTCTACATTAGTTTTCCACACTTATATATGTATCTATTCTAATTAAAACAAACACTCATATATTTTCACTATATAAATTGACACTCTTGTGTAATACAATTTAAACTAACACTACGTGCTTGTAAATATGGTGTACTTATACATTTTTCAGATTTGTGCTCTCTCAGTTCCCCCAGTCACGAGGGCCCTTCGGAAGCTGAAGAAGTGTTATATCTGTGCTGAAAGCTTTCCAGAGATTTCAGGTGTTCAGGAGAAGATGTTGAGCTGCTCGGGCAGTCAGGCATCATGTTGCTGGTGCTATGGTCAGCACATGGTTAAACCACCAAGACCGTATGGGTGTTTTCACTCTCGCAATCACCTGGAGGGCTGTTCCATGAGCTATGGGGCGCATCGGGCAAGAAGGTAGGGACAGGACTACAGCGTTCAGACCTGAACAAAAGATTTAAAACTAGGACTGCATCTTCGCCTACTAGGAAGCTACAATGGAGTTAGAGGAACGACCTACTGACAACCTCCAAATATACTCAATTCTAATAGTGATCAATATATATGTAATTCCTATACTGTATAGTATATTTATTCTGTAGTGAGCCCAAACATAATTTAGGGTGCTCACTAATTCCTGTATCATCAGGAAAGGTTCTCCAAATTCTAGTGTCAGGTCACAGCATACATTGACCAGCAACACTAAAAAGAGGCAAGAAAATGGGGGGGGAGGGGTTCAAAGCTACTTGAATGGGCAACTTAGGAAACCAAACCTCAACCCAAGAGTTTTTCTCCACAGCTAACCCGAGTTCCGGCAACACTCGATAGAGGAATATGTTCATATTGATTTTATCTGATTTTATCTAATTCCTAACCATCTATTTGAAGACAAAAAATGAATGCTGGCCAGATGCTGTTTGGCACCGCTTTCAGTCTTGACGTTCTCTATCTTGTATGCCCCTTTAAAATATTATGTGATAGTTGAGTTGTAGCTTAGTTTTCTCTGCTTTGAGGCACTTTGTCTACTGACGGATACTTGTAACTGCAGATTTCTCACCTTTAGAATATCCCCAAGGCACTAGACTGTATCTGGAAAGTTTAACAACCAGATCATGACACTGAAACAAATTGAGTAGTCATCCTAATGGAGGAGCACTTACATCTTATGTTGCTCCTATTTTCAATAATTCTTATTTTGCCTTACGTGTGGTCATCCCTTATATAGCATAGGCTTCAGGGACATTTAATCAAATATATCACCCGTATGCAGTTGTTGTTCATATGCTGTTGTACCATCCACAGTGTGGTAAGGCCAAGTTCGAGTTGAGTGTTGTGCTTGGTAGACCTGCACACATCGCAGCTTCTGCAAGGGAAATGACAAGTAATTTTGGGGAGTGGCCATAGGGTTGTTTGTGGTGCAGTAGTTCATGCACCAGATTGTACCAGGTGGTTAATGACTGGTCACACTACAATTCCCTTGTTTCCTCACTGTGGCGATGACTGAGTGACGTCAACACTTCACGTCCCTGTTTATAGGAGCTGCTCCAGGCAAGACTGCCATCTTCTTGACCTTTTGTAGAACAATAACCTGATGGCAGCAGCCGACCAAGGTATGCACTACACACCACTGGAATACTCTGCCAGGGGGTGTTTTATCCTTGTTTCTCTTCATATTCTGAGTCAGCCTGCTATAAAATATCAGGTGTTTGCTACAGTTACTCAATTTCCAAATCAATATAATCTCAGTTGGACAATGTGAATCACAGAGCCATGGGTTTACTGACCTCCCATGAGGCCGTACGGTTTCACATGTATTTGGCTACTGTTCACCATATGTCACACCTGCTTTTGTTACATTAATTGACTTATATTTCTATGTCACTTTATGGCATTACCACTGCCTCTGCTTCAACCGCACATACAGAGGTGAGGCTGCAGCCCCTACTATGAGAGGGTAAGCTTCACATTTTAAATGTGTTCCATTGATTTTCACCTTTTTCACAAGTGTATGCAATGTCCACAACTACAGTGTATAATATACGCGGTTGTCTAAATTTGAGAGTGGCCACTTTTATTTTATCCTGACACTAAAGCATGCTATGTACGTGGTTACTATGTTCTTCATTGTGTGTCTGCGTTCTTCCTCTTTTGATTTACCACAGGTCTAATTCACAATGAATTAACATCACTCATGTTAATCACTGGTTGTATTTTCCTATATCATTTCTTTCTTTGATTAATCATGTCGGCAGAGTGCTTTCATTCATGGTCCTGAAGCCTTCATACAGTGTGTTTTATATTGGTTGAAACATGTTGAATATCTTAAGTGGGTTAAATTATACCCCACTCTTTTTTAACCTCTACCCATTGGCTTCAAGAATAAACACATAGATCCAGCAAGGGGTAGCTTTAACTGACTTTCTTATCTGCTGCATCCCCAACCCACACCAACAACCTCATAGGATATCCTCCTGACAAAACCATCTCCCCATGTGCTCCCCTACTGTTGAACTCTAGGTGGAAAAGGATTTCTATGGTGGACAGTACCTTGGATTTGGAGAATCCTGCTGTTAAGGGAAAAGGCCCAGTCACTTCAGACATGGATGCCCTGCCTGAATTAGCTGAATTGAGGCCAGTATAGACCCTATCCAGACAGATGTCTTCAGGACACACAGACAGTTCTCATCTGTTAGAAACAGGGTTTCTTGTTGGCAGAGTTATGCACCCTGTCCAAGCAGGAACCACCACTCTAGTGAGGGTAAGCTAGATACACACTAAAAGATAACCTGTGCTCAACCTCTGGTAGCTTGGCACAGAGCAGGCAGGTTAATCTAAAGAGACTGTGTCCTTGTCGAGCTGCACTGTCCATCATTGCCGATCCCCGACGGCTGTAGAATCCTTGTTGTCGAGCGGCCACTTTTTCAGCACTGTAGGCAATGTATTGGTTCCAATCGGTGTAAAGTCACGGCTGCATCGATGTAGGAAAAGTTGCGCGAACCCTTTTCTGAGGCCTAGTACTGGAGGGGCATCTCAGGCAAGGTTAGGACTCGCAGATGGCAGAGTCCGTCAGCACAAGCAGGATTGCAGGAAGTTTCTGATGACCCTGAGACTTCAGAAAACAGAAGGCAAGCTAACAACCCCTCGGAGTCACTCTAAGTTGAAGCAAGATGGTTCCAGTCCTTGTCCTCAGCAGGGCAGATATCAGCAGGCACCAGGGGCAGCTCAGCACAGCAGTGAAGCAATTCCTTAGAACAGTCAGTCAAGCAGAGTGACAATCCTTGTAGCACAGCAGTCCTTACTCTTGGCAGTGTTCTTCAAAGGTCCAGTAGTGTACTGACTTGATAGGGTCAGAGTCCCAGTACTTATACCCAAATGTGCCTTTGATGTGGGGTGACTTCAAAGCAGCCCTCTGAAGTGCAAAAGCATCCCTTTCAGCTCAGTCCTGTTTTCCAGGCTATCTGTGGGGAGTAATCATTTCTTTGTGTGGAGACAGGACACAGCCTCATCGAATGATCGCATGAATGAATGTGAATATTTATTGCGCATAAGTAATCACCCGGAGGCATCTAAGAGCTGAGTAAGACCAGAATAGATGACCCATGACTTCCTAATTTTGGACAAAAAGCCACGTTTTCAGGGACTTTCTGAAAAAGGCAAGATAAGGAGCAGATTTCAGTTCCAAGGGAAGACGATTTCAATGTAAGGCAGTGCAGCTGAAGAAACTTCTTCCACCCAGGGTACAAGCTTAAAAGGAGGTAACACTAAATTGTTTTCAGACCCTGAACGCAGGGTCCTGCCAGGCGTATACCACCTCAGATTTTTCCTGAAATAGGAATGGCCCTGCCTGTGAAGGGTCTTATAAGCTGTGCTAAGTGCTTTAAAAATAATACATTGCTCAACAGGCAACCAATGAAGCTGGCTGATAGCTGACCTTGCAGACTAAAATTTAGGGATCTTTGAAAGAAATCACGCCGCAACGTTTTGAAGGACTTTTAGTTTTTTAAATGAGCCCCCTCCAAGAACTAGATATAGGCTGTTGCAATAATCTATTCTTGTCAATACAAGAGAGATCACCACTGTTTTTAAAAGATCGAAAGCTATACATTTTTCAATCTTTTTGATCCATCTCTGAGCATGAAAAGAAGCTGAGAAAACCGTATTAATCTTATCTTTATATTTCAGATCAGTGTCCAAAATTATCCAAGGTTTTTCACCTTAGGTACTGGAATTGGTAGAGTTCCTAAATCTGAAGGCCCCTAAGCTGGAGACCAAAAGGATGGATTGTTCCCAAACTGAGTAACCTCTGTTTTCGAGGAATTTTGTTTCAGACAATTGTGACCCATCCATTTACCTACTGCACTCATGCAGTTCCTAAATACATCTCCAGAGTTGAGCTCATCCTTGGAAAGTGAAACAACAATTTTCCTGAGACAGGCCATAAGATTTTATAAGTGTAGCTAAGGAAGTCACATACAGGTTAAACATATCGGCCTCAATGATCAGCCCTGTGGCACTTCACAGAGGAGAGAGTAATATACTTGTTTTCTGCCAGAAAGGACGGACTGTAACAGAGCGAGGACAATGCCCTCGATCACAAGTCTGTGCATACGGTCAATCAACAACTCGTGGTTGACTGTATCGAAGGCCGCTGACGAATCTAACAGAACCAGAGCTGCATTTACTCAATGTTCTAATGTTGCCCTGATTTTCTTCATAGCCACAACCAGTGCTGTGGCCTTGTCTAAATCCAAACTGGGTATCATCCAAAAGATGATTGGAGTCCATAAATGAGGCCAACTGTTCGTTCATCACTCTCTCCACTAGCTTCACATGATAGGGACGCCTAGAGATGGGGCGATAGTTATTCAGATTCATCATGTTTAAATTTGCTTTTTTTAGTATGGGAAAAACTAAGGCTGACTTCCAATGGGAAGGAAAAATACCGCAAACATGGCCAAGAAAATTCTGGTCCAAAACTGTGCCACTTTCTCCAGAACTGCATGTACTATTTTGGGAGGACAGGGACCTGAGGGGAGCAGGATTTAATTTTTCAGATCGTCTTGACAAGCTGTTCTTCTGTGGGAGCCTCTAAATGCCTGAATCCTGTGTTCCTAGAGTATATTTAAAACGTCTGCTGGGGCGCTAGAGGGCGCACTGCGGAATGGCTGGCTGAGAGAGTCAGCTCCGCCGGACAGGAGTGAAATAGCGGCCTAAGACCCCCATTGAATGAGATATAAGGAGCGAAAATAATAGAAATGGCAGTCGGAATGCATCCCGCATGATCCCTGTGTGCTGGGCGGACGACTTTCTAATGCCTGAGACGGATATCGGAGAAAATTGAGATGAAGCCGGACGGACTCACAAAATGGCCGCGCCTGGTGATCGGAACAACGAGAGGTTTTGAAGACTGATTGCCTTACCCTGCGCCGCCCTGCCCCGGTAAGCGGCCCACTGAAGAGACCCCCTGACGTACAAGTAAGCGCACAGAAAGCGGCAACGGGAGTGTGGGGAAAACGCTATAATTAGACGTGCGTTCCAGCGGACCCAAAATGGCGGAGGCGCTGGAACGCATAGCGAAAACGGCAAGAGGGGAGAGCGCAGCACGAGTGGACCCACACAGCGCAGTCAAGAACTGACCCAGGGCGGAGGGGGAAGGAAAAAGTGCGGCGAACTGCAGGAAAAGCATAATTTAAAAGGCGCACGCACAAGCATGACTGACGGCGTATGACAGAAGATCGCCCGGTGAAGTAGAGGAGAGCGCGGGAAGACACTCTGGGCAGAGGCAGTGACGTGATTGCTACTGCAAGCTGGAGATGCCACGAGTAACATTGCCAGCGCTAAGTGGCTGATGATTCGCGTTGCAGTTACACAGCGACCCACCTGCATTACCCACACTTGTGAGTCCCTACAGCAGAGAGGAACCTGAGACACCCTGACGATCAGGCACAGTAGGGGCGAAACAGCGATACGTCAAACGGACATCTGCTAACTGGCGCTCCTGGGCTACTGCAACGCCCGGGAACATGGTCTGAACTGAGGTGGCCCCTCTCTCGCCAGAAAAGAAAACGCGAAGGAGCACGAGAACCGCATCTCCGCCTGATGAATAGGGCTACTGCACAAGCGGGATCACGACCACCGACCCGCCGGAACCAATCCATCACGAGCGCCCAGGCAACAATAAGCCCGTTGCGACACGGCTCTCCTACTAGCTCGGGTGAGATGGGTAAGCCGGATAAGCAGCAATCTAAGTTACCGTTTGAATCCAAGAAACAAACCAAGAACGGAGCGACTGCCCCGGAACTGGACGACGATCAGGGCACGACTGAAACTACGGGAATGGAAGGAGTCCTGAGAGCTATTCAGCAAAGTCTCCAAGAGATGAATGGTAAACTTGATAGTGTGGTGCAACGAGTAGACAATATGGCGGCCAAAATAGAACAACATGAAGGACGATTGACGGAAGCAGAGCAGAGAATCTCAACAGTGGAAGACGACTCCAGGAACGCGCTGAAAACTTGCGGAGGATTTGATAAAACGCTGGAGACCCTTCGAGCAAAGGTGGAGGACCAGGAAGCGAGATCTAGGCGCAATAATGTACGAATTTCTGGCCTTCCGGAGTCCACCAACACGGGCAAGATGGAGACCTACATCGAAACATTGCTCACAGAGATCTTTGGCGCTGAAAAACTGTCAAATGTGTTCCTGGTGGCAAGGGCCCCCACCGTTCATTGGCACCGACACCTAAACCAGGGATGGCCCCGCGCATGATTATAGCCCGCATACTAAATTACAGGGACCGGGATACAGTCCTTAGATTGGCCAGAGAGATGGGCAAAATCACGCATCACGGAAACACACTAGAATTTTATCCAGACCACGCTATGGCAGTGCAGATGGCGCGCAAAGAATTTGCCCCGGTAAAGAAAAAATTGCGAGAACTGGGATTGGACTACGCAATGCTCTACCCGGCAAAGCTCAAAATCATAAATGCGGGTAAACCGATTGTGCTCCCAACGGTGCAGGCGGCGCAGGAATACATCAAGAAACTGAAGAACCGGAGGAAATCGCAAGAACGGGATGAGCTGACTAGCGATGTTGACTGATGATTCGAAAGAACAGACTCCAAACCGGTATCTGCGACGGGACGAAGTACACCTCTGAAACAAGATGCTGCAGATAGACACTTATGCGGACAAAGACTATAGGCATAGGGGGAAAAATTACCGAATCTACTATCTAGATACCGCAAGATAGAAGAGACCCCCTTGCAGTACATTCATGGCCGCACCCGTTGCCAGAGCCGGAGGTGATGCCACCCGCAGTGAGTACTATGAACGTACATGGGACACTTGGGTGAAGGGAGGCTGGAACCAAGTTGCGGAATTCTGGGTGGCACCAACCTAGGTAAAATGTTTGGAAGTAAATGGAGCACGAACTGATTGAGCTCTGGTTTCACAGGCAGGGATGGAAAGTTGACAGACACTGCAAGGTCGCAAGGTCACACTGTCTGCACTGGTAAAGACTGGATAGAACGCCTATAAGTGAGTGCATTGGACTAACAAAGCAAGACAATCGCTATAATGCAGTGGAGGATGTTGTGCTGTAAGGCAAAGTACATTTAAGAATGGGATATGATGGGGGAAAAAAGGACACATGTGTAATATATTGACTTGACCGCTACCTCCTGTCCACATCCAATACGTGGATGGAGATGTGTGCACCTGGTGACACCCCCAAGAGGGTGCGCCCCAACTCCAGTTTTATGATTGTTTTGTATGTTAGAAAGGGAAGGCTTTGGCAAAGTTTGGGAGCTGAAGTGGGAGGGGGGAGGACGGGGGGATTCGGAGTTGTTAGAATTCAACCTCTGTGTCTGAGAGGCATGGCGACCTTCATATTTCTGAAACACACAGTAAAGATAGTAATAGTGCATTTCAACCACAACTGCTTACACCAAGGGATGGGACAAACTACTGACGCTCGACCCATGAGGGAGAACACTGACATATCAGAATATAAACAGGTATTACCAACATGACTAGATCACATGGTATAAAGTTTATCACGTGGAACGTACGGGGACTGGGTAACCCCAAAAAAATCCGACAAATGTTTGCGTATTTTGACAGGTTACATATTGATATAGCCTTTCTGCAGGAAACACACATAGCACATACCAGGGAGTCTAGTTTGGGTGCTCAATGGGCAGAATCGGTTACAAACTCAAATTATTCATCATACTCCAGAGGGGTCAGCATATTAGTTCGCAAAGGGACACACTTCACGATAGACTACACGCACACTGATCGAGAAGGCAGATGCATAGTGGTGGTGGGTACCGTGCGGCACCGACGGCTGGCTCTAGTTAACACATATGGCCCTAATATAGATGATCCAGGGTACTTTAGGGCAATGTGGGACATAATTGCAGACCTTCAGGTAGAACACGTGCTGTGGGGGGGGACTTTAATGTGGCACTGCGTGATGGCCTTGATAGGACCACAGGAACATTAGAACCACATGTCAGAGCAAGAGCGATGATCCAAGATGCCATAGCCGACCTAAACATGACGGATATATGGAGAGATCAGAACCCGACGATGACAGTGGCGACCCATATAAACGCTGTACACAACAGCTGGTCCAGACTAGACTACTGGTTGGGAACACATGAACTGACAACATGGGCCACTGATATCAAACACCTACCACGAACTTTGTCAGATCATAGCCCGGTACTGGTCGAGATGACTATCCCGCATTATGAGCCGCCACCATTTGCTTGGAGGTTTAATGCAGCGGCATTACAAGATACCCTATATGTGGACACTCTGCACACAGCAATGGTAGACTATTTTGAATTGAATGGCCCCACGACGGACGATCCTGGTCTGCTGTGGGAGGCTTTTAAAGCCACGATACGCGGGGTAAGCATAAGTACCTCCACAGGCATTTTAAGAGATATTAGACAACAACTGCACTCACGCGAGGCCGAGATGCACAAATTAGAACAGCAATACGCACAAACGAGGGACACTAAACTGTTGGATGACATACAAGCCTTACTAGTGGAACACCGCCAATTTGCAGCAGACGAGCTTAAATATGTATCAAAACGCAAAAATGCTAGACGGTATGGGGAGGGAGGCAGGCCGGGTAAAGCACTTGCAGATAAGATTTGCTCGGGACGTGCACCCCAAAATATCACGGCTATACGAACCCGGGAAGGGAATGTCATCAGAGACGTTCCGGGAATAAAGAGGGAATTTATGGACACGTATGGTGCACTGTATGCAGCGCGCCCCTTGATACCGCAAGAAGAATTATTGGAATATATGGCAGACGTGGAAATTGCATGGCTAGCAAATGGGCACCGAGAATACCTGGCTCGCCCTATCACTGTAGAGGAAGTCACGGATATCATTAGGAAACTACCAAATGGCAAGGCACCGGGGCCTGATGGGTTCGTGGCGGAATTTTATAAACAGTTTGCAGACCTACTAGCCCCACATTTAGTGAGAGTATACGGAGCGGCACATGAGGCACAAACACTACCAGCATCAATGCGTGAGGCTATGCTTATTGCACTGTTGAAGCCTGGGAAAGACGAAGATAGATGTGATTCCTATCGCCCTCTCTCACTCATCAACGTGGACGCGAAAATAATAGCCAGCTTATTGGCAGATAGACTTAAGCCACTGATGCCCATGTTGATACGACCGGATCAATCCGGGTTTATACCAGATAGATCCACCATGCACAACACACGAACATTATTCGCACTAGCCCATTATTTGGCACCAGACATTAAGGCTGTGGCGGTACTGTTGGACGCAGCCAAGGCCTTTGACACCATAGACTGGCCGTTTCTACAGGCAGTGCTAGTACGCATGGGTTTCCCAGGTATTTTTCTGGGGTGGATCACAATGCTGTACACGAACCTGACAGCTCGAGTCAAAATTAACAAATATATCACAGAACCCATTAAGATCTGTAGAGGAACAAGACAGGGATGCCCCCTTTCACCATTACTATTCGCGTTGATACTGGAACCTCTAGCGTGCAAAATTCGGCAGCACCATCACTATTCGGCAATACAACTACCAGCACGGCCCATACACATCTCACTCTACGCAGATGATATGGTATTATACGTTAAAAATCCGGAGCAGCACCTTAATCCCTTGTTAAGAGAATACATCAAATTCGGCCAACACTCGGGATTGCAGATAAATTGGTCTAAGTCCCTAGTATTAGCATTAACAGACAGCACACATCCCACAACACTGGACTACCCATTGGAGTGGTCGGACGAGCCGACCAAATATTTAGGAATCTGGTTCCATAGAGACCCGGAGCTAGTAATACGAACTAATTATGGTAAGACTATCATGTCCCTAGAGGAAAAAATTACAAGATGGAATAAACTACCACTATCCTTGGCAGACAGAGTAGCGATAGTCAAAATGGTGCTATTACCAAAGTTCCTCTATTTATTTAATAATATCCCGATAAAACCATCTGCAGAGGTCTTCCGCAACATTACGAAATTGGTGCTTAACTTACTCTGGGCGGGAAAACAGGCCAGGCTAGAATTACACACTATGACATTACCGTTTGCTCAGGGGGGTTTCAAGGTCCCAGACTTTTATCTTTATTACCTGTGCGCTCAGGCGCAATTCGCGCATTACTGCTACCACGAAATACCGTTCCTGACGCATGTCGCGGTGGAAGCGGGTGATGCAGACCCGATCCCACTAACGAGCATATTAACACACAAAAGGCCTAGGTTACACGATCATGATATTAACCCGGTAAACACTACCACAGAAGCGTGGAGACTGATAGGAAAGGTAGCGAAATGCTTGCCACTTTATGCACCTGCACTCCCCCTAGCACACCATCCAGCACTTTCAGTAACACAGGAGAAGGTTGGCATGGACCTGCTAAAACGATCTGGGATAGACAAATTTGGCGACTTATATGAAGATGGGATGTTCCGGACACTAGATAAACTGGACTATGTCACTAACCCGACACTATTGTTTAACTTCACCTATTACAGGGTGCAGAGGGCGGTGAAAGAACATTTTCCAAACTACCCGAATGAACCCGAGACTCTGACGTCTCTGCAGTTAATACTTACCACTCCCTCGGCCTCGCACATGGTATCGAAATTGTACACTAGCTTACAGCGGGACGTGGGAGGAACCACGGAGAAAGCGAGGGATAAATGGACTAATGCATTAGACACACCACTAACAGACGAGGAATGGTTAACAGCGTGCCTACTTACGGGTATGCTGACACCCAATGGGAATTTGAAGATCATTCACTACAAGTATCTCCACCAGATGTACTATACCCCGCTAAGATTGTTTAGATATGGCCTACGAGATGACTCGCGTTGTGCGAGGTGTGGGCAGGAAAACGCTGACTTCATACATCTAGCGTGGAATTGTAGAAAAGTGGCAGGCTTTTGGGGAGAGGTGATACAGGCCCTTAGTGAAATGCTAGGAACATCACTGCAATGCGAGGCAAAGGTCTGCATGCTAGGCATTATACCACAGCTGAGAGCACAAAGGCGTAGATTCTGTGTGGTGGCATTATTGATAGCCAGGCGCAGGGTTTCGATGCATTGGAATAGCAAAATGGTGCCGAAGACTACACAATGGCTAGAAGATCTAACGTATTGTCAGGACACGCTGGTAACCTATGAGGAAGAGTTGCCGGCCAGGTCACGCTCAAAAGATTATTGGATGTATTTACGCACCTATTTATTAAACCGCGAATCGGTAGACACTGTTGAACGCTAATACCTTGGTGTAAAATACGTTCAGTGAAATGAAATGTGGACATGTCGTGAGGAAGGAGGAGGGAGGATGCTGTGACACAGGGGCATGAGTTTTCTTTAGAGTTTTTATGTGTTTGGTTAGACTGTTTACTGACTGGTTAAAGAGTAAAATGGCAAGCGTAATCACGATGTACATAAGCACTAATCTAAGTACTGCATTATCGTCTGCTGAGACGCCGCCGAGCCTTTGGATGTCGGCTGATGGGCTGTGTAAGTGACCGAACACGTTGCTGATGATACAATTACATGGCCGGCCTGATGAGGTTGTAGGCGATACCATGTTTGTAGGTACTATGAAATGTGTGCTAAACTGCTTGCACCAATAAATAAATTTAAAAAAAAAATATTTAAAACGTCTGCTTGTTATACAAACTAATCCCGATGTTAGCGGTAAATTTATTATAAATGGTCGCAACCTTATACTGGAAAAAAACTCGCTACAGAGTCACAAAATCTTTGCTATTGACGATTACATTGCTGACAGTGGTTACGGTCAATTTATTTTATGGTATGGAAAAGACTGCTGTTAGAATCCCTAGTTAGCATTGGTTGCTCTGAAAATGGGCAGATTTTGCAACCTGGACAAGCTTTTTATGATCAGCGAGGCATTGTTTATATTTTGCTTTATCCAGTAGGTCGTATTCTTTGCACCATTTGCGCTCTTGTCTTAGACAAACCTGCCTGGAGACTCTAAGTGTCTCATCAAACCGAGGTTGACATGGATTTTTAATGCTTTTGTCTTTTACTGGGGCTATATTGTCTAAAGAAGAATTCCTCCTCTGCCATCTGCTCTACACTTTCTGCTAAATTAGCTAATTAAGTAATAAGGGAGAAATTAAGTTCATTCATTTGTATTCTATGCCAAGCCATACTTGGAAAGTTATTTTGTGATGCCAGAGGGGGCTTTTCTAAAGGTGTTATCTGCCAGATGACTGCATAATAGTCCGTCCTGGTTTGAGGGAGAGAGATCAGGTTGGTGAAGTTAGGATCGTATGAAAAAATCCCATCAAGCATATGTCCTGCACAGTGGGTTGGACCATCTACTCTTTGGGATAATCCAAAAAATGGCCAGAGTGTCTATTATATGGAAAAACCGAGCACTGTCCTTGCACTCTTTTACTGGTGCACTGCGCTGAGTTGGAACTACTCCCTCCAAGTAATCTTTTTAATCAATGTAATTTTCTCCCTCCTTGTTGCTCTTTAATTCTTGATCTTCTTCACCACAAATAAGACAGTAATATACAATCTGTAGTCTTTATTAGACATTCCAAATACATACTGTATGCCACTTTAAGCTTCGTACAGCAGTACTCTCAAATTAATCTCTATGTAAAATGACACAATATATATTGTCCCAATGCATTTCGAGCCCAATGGGCTCTTCGTCAGGGAAATGTAGAACATAAAATTGAACAGTGTCACTTAATTATACCATTATAATTCATGTACGCTAACACTACAATATCACAACATTGTAAAAAAATACTAATATAAACCATTTCATATGTAATACCCCCTACATTCACCCAGTCATTTAAAAAAGATTGTGATAATAAATGCAGCACTCTACTTTCCTCCCATCTTAACCAAACTTAATTTAGCCGAAGTCTTTAAGCAACTCACGCTAAATCACTTCCTGTTGAGGCTCATCCCCCTCCTGATATTCTCCGGTTTTCACTTCTAAATAATGCCTACCCTTAGCCATCCATTACCATGCTCCTTTCCTTCCAATCATACCAATTTATAAACTATCCCTCGCTGGTACCTCCAAAACACTCCCTTCCTTTCCTATTATCCCTCACTATAACCACGTCTGTGTACCCTCATTCCCTACCTCACCCTTTTCTTTCCTTGTCACATTAGCATGCAGCCACTTCAGCCTCACCTCTCCGTGGAAAAGTTACATCCTTGTGCTTGCTGTTTTTATAGTCAATGCCTACACGCTTACGTCCTCTTAAATAACCGTCAAGCACACTCATAATTACCTCCACGTGACTCCTGCCCCCACAACCTGCACTCAATGTAATCAGAAAAGCTACACGTAAAATCTCCACCTCAGAAACGACAACTCCCACAATACACTCACCTTCCCCAAAAAAGACATCAAACGCTGTCTGTCACTAAATTTCTAACTCCAGAGTGTCATGCTAAAATAAATAAATTTCATTAGCAATCCCAAAAATTATACTACTCTAAAAATGAATAACAATGACATACTATGCTTTCTTGCGTAGCCCTTGAGTCACTGAAACCAGAATCCATATTTATATACATGAAAATGAATCACTGAAACCAAAGTCCATAGTTATGTTAATAAAATGCAATAATTATTTGAACTGAAACATATGATAAAAAATAACAAAGCACTTCATGAATCACAGTGACCTGTCCATGTCAAATGTTCAATAATGATGCTGTTCTTATCGGTCCATATTTACGCTGTCTTCGCTGTAACAAACTCAAATTCGTAATGATCTCCTGTTTTTAATCATGTGTACTTAATCACCGGGGTGCAAAAACTTGTTGAGGCTATGAATTCTAAGCAGAAGAGACATGAAGAGCCTGCACTCCTTCTCTTGAAAAGACACCATCCTTAAATGTTTTCATATGGTTGCGTGCTACCAGTAGTATGCGGATCACCCCAAACCGCAATGATAACGTATATATGAAAAAAACTAGCACTGTCCTTGCGCTCTTTTACTGGTGCACTGCCCTGAGTGGGAACAACTCCCTCCAATGAATCATGTTCCTCCAGGTAATCCACAGTGTGTCTATTAATCATATTGAGTGGGGATTATGAGGGTTCTCTAGGTAAAAGTTAAAGTCAATAACTATTGGAAAATTCGAGCTCAGAATAACCGTTTCCACAAGAGAGCTAATATGATCTGTAAAAGTACATAATGGGCCTTGTGGGACGATAAATCAACATTCTGTTGAACGATTGTCTTGGTCAATTCTAGTTTGAACAGCAACGCTTCGAGCCCCTCCCCGTAAGAGCAGTAAAAGCAGCTGAGAAATGGTCACAAAAGACCACTTCCAGTCCACTCCCCTCCTCCTTTATTAGATCTATCCAACCGAAAAATATCATAACCAGATAGGATCACAGCAATAATTCCTGGACCTGAATTATCGTCGGCCTAAGTTCTGTAACGAAAAACCAGATGTAGTTGGTGGGTCGTTAAGAATAGGGGTGGGCGGACAACTACGCTCCGTTCGCGGAGTTTTCGAAGTTTTGGCAACTTCGCGCTTCGTCGGGAGCGCGAAGCTGTCGTCTACTTCGTCTACTTCGCCGTCGCGTAGTAGTTTTTCTTCCTCGCGCGCTCAGTAGCATTCTCGCGTGCGCGGTAAAGACTTACCGTGGTTCTGCGTTCGCTTTCTCGCTTTTCTCTCCCGTTTGCGTTCGCGACGATGTTTGGAATCCGGCCGCACAATCCAACCCGACTGTGAGAACGCGATGACGTCATTCGGACGCGCGACCACGTCATTAGGACACGCGATATTCTTACAGCGCTATGTTGGTAAGATCGCGTTTCCGAACACGCAGAAACTGCAATCTGGCACAGAATACCTCTCGAGCATGTTAAAATTTTCTCTAAAATGTTCATTTAACCCCTCAGATTGTGATTTGCTTTATTTTTTTTGTGCTAGGAGTCTTCTTTTTGTTTCTACTATTTGTTTCAAGAGAAAGGAAGTGACCCTAAATCTCCAACTTCCTGTTCCTGTTCACCAGGCTCCTCCCAGTGCTTTGTCCATGTGGTGTTCACTTTCATTTGGAATTGGAGCTGGAAGGATTACTCTTTGTGTCTGCTGCATCATAGCATTTAATTGGATTTATTGAGGAATTTGGATTTGAACTTTTCTTTCACAAGTAAGTTTGAGAATTGGTGTACTGTATAAATGTTTTTTTTAACTACAGTTTTCTGTGCTTCTTAATCTTTGCTGCAACGCGACCTTACAGTTTTTGTCATCTTCGCGCGCTCAATGTGCGTGCTCGGGGGCGCGATCACGACGTTTTGTTCAGTTCGCGCTGCCGAACACGCCGAATTTGCATTCTCGCGAGCAATATCTCTCGAGTTGCATAAAAAGCTCCCGAAAATGTAGATGCTGTTCATTTTGCTAATAGAAACTCCTCATGTTGTCATTTGCTCGTAGTTTGCTCGTAGTTTTTGGAGCATGGACCACTCACTGTTTCTGTCCTCTATGCACCTTGTTGTTTGAGGGTGGCCTGACCATGTGGGCGGCTTGGTGGCGGCCTTGTTGTCAAGCCAAGCATTGTCCTTTTGCCATAGGAATGTATTGTCTATTTGTCTGTCTTCTCTTTCTTTTCCTGTTTTTGGGGGTGGCACTGGCCCGGCCATGTGGGGGCGGCCATTTTGTGTGACCTTCCATCCTGTTTGCCGCAGGCCTCCACAGTTGTGTTATTTTTTTCTGCCAGTAGGCCTAGAGTCCCAGACATAGTCAGCTGGGATGCTTGATGTAGCGGTTGCCATTTTGTCTGTTGAATTTAACATCATTTAGGGCATGGGTGGCAATGCATTGAATTTTCATATGTGGTGTTTGGGGTGTAGTTAACTAGTTAACTCTTTGGGGGGGAACTCCAAAATGCCTTTGTTGTTTGTGTTGATGTGTAACTTTCAAACCTTGTAGCTATGGGGACTTTTTTTTTTGCATTAAGCTGTGATGTATGCATCCTCCTTTTTCTGGCCATATAAGGAGGGATATCGGCCTGGTTGAGTTTATTTTTTTTGGCCTTTGCCCTTTACCCATGTACCTGTGATGAGTGCCCATGTGGACCTGTTGTGGTAGTAGTAGTAGTAGTGTGCCGTTTTGTATTAGAGAAATTGGCCTGTGTCTTGCCATTGTTCCTGTTGGCTTACTACTGTTCACATCCCCATTGCTATCTGCTGCAGGTCACTGATGCTGCATCCATGATGCACAAATTATGGATAAACAAGTTCCACTTCCACTACATTTGCATTTTAATTCTTTTCTATTCTTACTCTTACTGGATGTAGAAATACTTCTAGTAGTAATTAAAGCTAAAATAAATCCATATTTGACTGATGTTGTTCTGCCTTCTTTGCTTGTAGGTGCACAAAATACTGGAGCAGGTGTCTGTCATCCTTCATCGGCTGTTCTACTGCCAGACGGGCGTCCTTTTGTACTACGTCACGTGTGGTGTGAGTGACTAACCTGACCAGACATCATTTTCAGCAACTTGTGCAACTGAGTGCTGCTGCTGACATCTGAAGAAGATGGCCCCAAAGAAAGCAGGTACCAGGTCCTCCAAAATAGTTGCTGAGAAGAAGGAACTGACACTTAAGTCTGGTGTTGACCCCAAAACCTTTTTTGGGAGAAAAAAAAGTACGCCCAAGCAGATGAGTGGGGGAGAGGTAGCCAGCCTAATCTTGGAAAGCAGTGATACTGAGCATCACCTGGACTTATCGCAAAGTAGTACACATTCCACGCAAGAGGGAACACAGCAGAAAAGCGGTGAACAACAACTAGCGCCTGCAATAGTAGATGTTCAACAACAACAACTGTATGTATCAAAACAACTACCACAACCACCGCCTGCAATAGTTTTTCAAGAACCACCACTGGCAATAGTAGTTCCTCCTGAAGTCGGGGCAGTTCAGGAAATTGAGCCTGATGCAAAGCAAGAAGAGGTAGCACATCCTGCAGGAGATCTATTGGGTTCCAAATCCCCACCAAGGAAAAGGAGGGTTAGTAGTACATTGAGTTCTTCGCCAAGCATCCCTTCTGATGATCTTGATCTCGATTGGGAGCCAGAACGATCGGAGCATGAGAGGGAGGGACATCCCAAGAAGACCAGGCGAGAGAAAAGGAATGTTCCAGGAAGCCTACCACTTATGGAGTGCAATGTTCAGCAGCCGGATAATGATAATGACTCTGATGGTGATGATGAGTCAGACCCAGTCATCACAAGCATTACTCCTGGCCCTGAGGACATGGAGACCAACATTTTTACCCTATCAAGAATGGCTGCGACTAGGGATGTAGTAGCACGCATACCACCAACCCAGGCCACACCAAAACTACCTCCAGCTTCCATTTTTACAATTGCACACAGCCGGCAGCGTCCTACAACCAGCACAAGTTCCACCTCAGCGGAAGGAGGTAGTGGTACTACTGCGCAGCCACATAGTAAAGTAAAGTCCACATTTGTAAAGCGCACAATCACCCGTAAGGGTCTCTAGGCGCTGGGGGGCCGTCGGGAAGATTAAGCGAGCTATTGCCCAGAGTCACATGGTGCTGGGCTGACCTGCCGCCGGAGCCGGGGATCGAACCGTGGTCCCCAGATTCCAGCCAGTTCAGCACACAACCTCCAGTTCATCCGGCATTGGAAGTGGCACCTCTAGCAGGAGACAAAAGTTAAGCTCCCCAGTGTGGGACTTCTTTACAGTTAGCGCAAATGAGGACAACATTGCTATATGTTCCATTTGTCATTCCTCTGTTCGTCGTGGTAAGCTTGGCACAAACTATGGTACCGGAGGCCAAATGACCCATTTGAAAAAACACCACCAAATCAAGTGGGAGGACCACCTACGTATCATGAATACTGGAACCATTAATGTTGGTGGGAAAGCAGTAGAAGGTCCACTCCCCAGCACTGCAGTGGTAGAACCCAGATCCTCCGGATCAGCAACATCTCTGTGGCACCAGAGTACGAGTAGCCCGGAGACACCAAGGAGTACGGGTGCGAAGTCTGCGACACAAAGTACTACATTGGGCATATCTGAAAGAAATACCAAGCAGCAGCGTACCATTCTTAGCATGATTAAGCAGGAGGGAAAGTACGAGCGCAACCACCCAATAGCACGTTTATACAATGCTAAGCTTGCTAAAATGTTAGCACTGGACCTTCTCCCATTTTCTTTTGTTGAAGGGATG
Source organism: Lissotriton helveticus (assembly GCF_964261635.1). Taxonomy (NCBI): domain Eukaryota; kingdom Metazoa; phylum Chordata; class Amphibia; order Caudata; family Salamandridae; genus Lissotriton; species Lissotriton helveticus. Next base: position 219,379,493 of record NC_136067.1, on the reverse strand, counting down.
GGTTTCCTGGAATTTGTGTCAACCCTCTGCCCAAAATGGAATGTTCCCAGCCGCTACTATTTCGCCAGAGTTGCTGTTCCAGCACTACACCACGACGTGCTGGAATTGCTTGGAAAAACCTTGCAGCAGAGTGCAGTGCATAGTATCCACCTGACAACAGACATGTGGAGCAGTAGTCAAGGCACAGATTACATGTGCATCACAGCACACTGGATCTCTTTTTCAGGTGTTAGAGACAAGATATCTACAGGCATTGACATTAATGAGATTTTTAATGATACTCGCAAACATGCAACTGTAGCCATGTTTGCTATGGAGAACTCGCATACTGCTGCAAACATTTTGGATGAGTTCAACAGCAAGGTCTTTGAATGGCTGCGACCAAGAGGCCTCACAATTGGTTTTGTTGCCACCGACAATGGCAGTAATGTAGTTAAGGCCATGGAAGATGGCGGCTATTTCAGGGTCCCGTGTTTGGCACACTGCATCAACATTGTGGTTCAAGACTTTCTGAAAAGTGAAAGCAAAGTCAGCAACTTACTGACCATTTGCAGAAGAATCTGCACGCATTTCAATCATTCTTTTAAAGCCCGGAAGCAGCTACGGGTCATTCAACGTGAGTGTAACATGCCAGTCAAAGCACTCATTCAGGAGGTACCAACACGTTGGAACTCTACGTATTACATGCTCGAACGGCTGTTTGAGCAGTACATACCACTCAATGCATATGTCATGACAAGATCAGGGGATAATGCTGTTAAAGACATGACCGTTGAGATGTGGCAATGGGATCTCATTAAATGCCTGACTGAGATGCTACTTCCTTTTGAGGTCTTCACACGTGCAGTCAGCAGGGAGGACTGTACTATGAGCCAAGCAATCCCACTGTTGTACATGCTTGAGCAAGAGCTGAAGGAGGTGTATGAAACGTACGAAGGTATGGAAGGAAAACGTGAAGCATTTAATTTTGCGAAGTCCTTAGCATGGCGCTTATCTCAGAATACAAGGATTCAAAATAAGATTTTGTCACATGAACATTACATTACTGCCACAATTTTGGATCCACGGTACAAATTATTTGTGAATAGTAATGCATTAATTCCTTTTTCTAAAGAGGATGTTTCCAAGTACAAAACTGTAATAGCCAAGGAAGCCACTGATTTCGAAAACGAACGGCTCTCAATTAGAGGCCTGCCAGTGCCAGCCCAGGACAGTGCAAGTACTACTGAGCATCCTACAGAGTCAAGGTCCTCTTTACAGCATGCGAGCAGTGCGTTTGCTTCCCAGCAGTCACCAACACAAACAATAACACCCACAGGATCTGATTCATCAGACACAAGCAAAAAAATAGCTGCTTGGTTTCTACGGAAAGGGATGGGGAAGTCCGTTGCTGCCGCAAAGCAAAAAGAGGACGAGCAAACCAGAGCACCAATGAACATTGAGCGGATGGTCCAGGCCTATCTGGATGACACAACAGAGGTGTGCATGGAGCAAAGCCCATTGGTGTATTGGTATAGGACAAGAAGCCAATGGCCACTGCTTAGCAGGCTGGCGATAAAGTATCTAGCTTGCCCTGTTGCAAGTGTTTCTTCAGAGCGTGTGTTCAGTGCTGCTGGTGCCATTGTGACTGTGAGAAGGACCAGTCTGTCACCCAAAAGCGTGGAGCGGTTAACCATGATAAAAATGAACCAGCACTTGATACCACCAGACTACAAAGTCCGTGAATCACAGCTGGAAGAGGAGAGCGAGTCGGAAGAAATCAGTATTGGGTTACAGGACCTACTTCTGTCAGAAGAACCACCAGGGTTTGAGGACGAGCTCCTCTTCCCTGACAACTAGCCCTTGCGGTGCCAAACGTAATCAACATCAACCACAGGTAAGAAGAGAAGTTTCCTGGGAGGTATACTGGAGGAGAGGCTCGTAGTACTAATAGGACAAATATAGCTTTCAGTGAGGGGCACAGCATCTATCTGTTTGCATGTTACACATGTGGTCAGTTAATAAACTATTTCAATCAAACACTGGCCGCTGCCCTGCATCTAGAGTAAACCTTGTGACGTACAACAGTAACCCCACCACAAAACAACATCATAGCATATCTGTAGAAGTTGAAAATAAATAACATTTATTCATGTAAAAAAATATTCTCCTATCCCCACCCTAACCCCAACCATAGTCCAAGTCCAAAGAATGTCCCGCAAAAATAACCCCAACACCCAATTCCCACCCACCAACAAAAGTATTCAAAAAAGGGCAAATCAACAGGGTCCATTCCAATTGGCGGGTGTTTGTCCACTAAAATCTTTCTTTCCACGCTCCTCTAATTGGGCCTCCAGCTTGGCCACCCGGAGGAGAAGTTGTTGACGAAATGCACGGCACCTACATTGGCATCCATGCTGTGAGGGGGTGGCAGATGTTGAATGGCGGCGGTGAGCGGCTGCCTGGCCGCGGCGCCGTACTCCTGCAGGTGGAGCCTTGCTGGGGCCAGACGCATTGGAAGAGGCAGCCGCCTCCTCCTCCTCCTCCTCAGCCTCAGCCACCAGCTTGCGGTACTCCTCCACAATGGCCTGCAGTTTCCTTTGCCGGGCCCTGGCTGCCAACTCCTTCCGCGATGGTTTTGAGGAAGGAGTATGAGTATCTATAAAAAAAGAAACAGAATTGTAACTGAAACTCTTCATAATTAATTCAACAGTACATTTCGGCATAGTAGCACTACCGAGCGCAGTACATACAATTGGTGTCTACTTTTAGAATCTATCTAATCTGTCCTCCTGCTTCCCCTGCCTGTAGCATTTGTTGAAGTTTTTTCCGGCATTATACTTGCCCTAGTACTGGGTGGCCTTGAGTACACATAAGAAGAACAAAAGTCTTTTTTGTATCCTTTTAGTTTTTCAAAGTAAGACTCTGGTTCCAGTGACAGTCTTCACCTATGATGAATGTACAAATACATTTAGGGGGCATCCACCCATTAAAAGTCAATGTCTATCCTTCCACCTCCTTCCACCCTAGTTAACTTCTTTCCCTTTTTGTTCAACACATCCCTCAGGTCATGTGATCTGACTTTTAGTCTTCTCCAAAAGTTACACAGCTGAGTTGGAGTCTGATGGAAGAGGCCTTGTTTACTCAACGCAAACTGGTAATGCTACAAAGGGTGTGTTCTTCAACCATTGTATTTTGTCCAGTACAACTTCAAATTCATAATTTCCTAATAAGTCTCATAGCACAGTGAGGAAAAAAATGTCCCCCATCCATCTAGTAATGCAAATAAGTTATCAATATAACTTACCACCGCCCACCGCTGAACTTTCCTCCCCCACTGATGCTCCTGCAGGCGCCGCGTCCTCTGTCCCCTCCTGGATGCCAATCTCTTCGCCGCTGGCCCCGTCAGCACTGGTCGTTAGTATTGATTGTGCACCTGTAAAAACAAGTACAGCTTTTTAGATGCCTGCACACCGCCCCCTATTTTACTAGTTGTACTTTTTTCACCAGGAAGGAAGATTGAAAAAACAGTTACGTACAACAACAATCGTTGTGGCAGTGTAACTTGTCCAAATTGCGTCCAATTTACAGCACTCACATTAGACAGAAATTTGTTTTAATTTATTAGATGGTCCCTAGGGTCATCTAATCTACTCCTACTATAGTCTTTGGAAAGTTAGCCTGAGCCATATAACCATTTTTTGATCCGTGTCTACTGCTTTGCCCATGTTACCTTGCAGCTTGTTGCACGGTAAGAAAGACACCATTGAGGGCACATGATGAGTCTGGCATACAATTGACAAACCAGTATTGTTAGTCCATAATGTTGCACTTGTTGCCATGTGATGATGACTGCTAAAAACTGGCATAGTTGTATTCACTGTCTAACGTGCAACATTTTTCTCATAGGCAGATGAGAAGAGAAGATCGCCTTCTACGAAACAAGGGATTTGCAGAGCTTTCGAAAGATGTCTCCCACAATTCACACATTACTCTATTGTGCACTAGATGTACAAAATGTACAGTATTTTATCTTCTTCATTTTGCATGGTGGAGCAGGATGTTTCTCATTGAAATACTTCCAGGTTTCAACATTACAAAGCTTGTTAATTATTACAAAAAATAAAGTTTTTGAACTTGCACATAGACTCTGTGGTATATTTTCAGTGTCAGGGGTGCTGGGGACTGAAACGAGTGAGTGAGCGAAAGGGTCTTCGACTCTTCTTCTTCTGTTGTGGCGTGGGTTGTGTATTAACATTGGGTATATCTAACTATCTTCGTGCGGGGGTCGGGAGTGGGACAATTGGCTATGACCGAGACACTTAGGTAGGTAGACTAGATGGTCATTGGATTATGGGTTCTTCTGACTGAGTTCTTCTGTGACCAGGGTGTAAGGTCCAACCTCCCTATCACCAACATCAACAACATCCTATTTTCTTCTTGTACAGAGTTGTGTATGTGCAGAGAGAGAATAATAATAACCACAACAGTAGTAGAAGTATACTAACTGAACAAAAATTAGTAGGTAAACATCTGGTTGTGCATTTTTGTTGGTGGGAATTGAGAGACTGGAGATTACAAAGACAACGCAAAAGACAGGAGTGGAGCCAATTGCTACAGCTATTCTATCATTCAAAAGAATACCGGTCCTTAACTAAAGAGTGGCCAACAGGGCAAGCTTAGCTACACACAGTCTAATAGTAGTAGCACAGAGACTCTAGGGGCAGAGGCAGTTTGAAGGAACTGAAAGTCAGGGATGGCATTGGATAGTTACGCAAAATTTGGAAAACAAATGTAAGACCAAAGAAGGTTTTGCTAACATTGAATTACGAAGGAGCATTCATAGGTTGGAAAAAATAAGGTGCGTTAAAAAGTTAGGGAAATATAATTGTTAATAATATAAGCACTGTAGGACTTACTGGGGCCAGCAGCAGGATCCGCGGTAGAGGAGCGCGCCTCCTGTGGTTGTCCCGCCAACTCGGACCGCGTCTTCTTCTTGCCCTTCGGTGGTGCTGACCATGTAAGAAATAATAAAGAAAGAAAAACATTAAGTGCTGTGAAACAAAGACCTCATTCAAACATCCTCTCAAACATTTTAGGAAACAACAATTCCAATAAAATTGACTTCGAAGTGATGACTACTGGCTTGCAAGATCCACAGACCGTCTACTTATAGAACACTAATCAAATGTGCCATAAACATTCTGATTGCAGAATACTAACGAAGTCAGTACCACCTGACCTACACCACCTATTCAATAATGCAGATGGGCCAATTGGTCAGTACGTTGGCATTTCAATTTTATTTTTACCCGCAAACATTACTTATTCATCAAAGAATTCTACACAATACTTGTACTACTATAATATATATTAAATTATTAATATTACTAGATACTCACCAAGCCCCACGACTTCAACACCTATCAGGTCCAACAGGTCCTGCTCCCTGTCTATGATGTCTGCCCACCGGTGGGCCAGCTGCTGGTGGGTGCGCCGGATTCCTGAGCGACGGTAGACTGCCCGGCGCACCTTCGCCCACCGCCGGTGACGCTCCTCTGGCAGGTAACCAGACCCTGGCCTGCCGCCTGCTGCCAAGGTCAAGGGGAGGTGGCGCTGCATGAAAAAAACAAGGGCGGCCACCTCCGCCTCCCCGAAAAGATTCCGGGCCTTCACCCCTGATGGGCGCATTCTGCCGCAAGGCAGCCGGCTCTTGGGCGCAGGCGCCTTGCCCTTCGAGCCGGTTCTGCTGCTCCCCTTTGCCATGGTTCTGGGGTGGAGGTGGAGGTTGAAAAGAAAGTTAGGGGGGAGCAGTAGGAGCTTAAATAAAGGAATAAAATAAAACAGTAAAAAAGCTAAAAAAAGGTGGAAAAGTAGAAATAAAATGAAAAATATAAACTTAGGGACAGAGAGAGATAGATGATAAGTAAAAAAAGTAAGAAAAACTGTGAAAAGAGGTAAGGATTGAAGAGATATAAGGTGGATAGAAAACTAGGCCCAGAACCATAGCATAGAGTGTGAAAACCAAGATGGCCGCGCCCATCGCGACCACGTGGGTAAGTTCGCGCGAGATTTCACGCGAACACGCACTTTGTCAGTGCAAACAAGTTGTTGTGTTCCCGAACAAGACGTGCACCGCGCGAACGCGTTATTCGCGACCCGGAAGAGGAAATAGGGGGCGCGGGCGGGCGGGACAATTGAAAAAACAAGATGGCCGCGCCCATAGCCCAACCACAAGGGTAAGGTCGCACGCTACAATTCCCCGAACACGCAGACAGCGCCCCGACTACGCGCTCCCGAGCAAGAAAACGGCTCGCGAACGGGACCAGCAGGCTACTACGCATGCTCGCGAAGCTACGCGAAGCTCGCGTAGTGCGAGAACGTGTTCGCGTAGCTTCGCGTAGCGCGACTGCGCGCACTACGCCCACCCCTAGTTAAGAATTCAAAAGAATGCTTAACCAGCAAGTGTTAGCCCCTCCCTTCCAGCCTGCCCAGGCAAGGCCAACAGAATGCAAATATTTGTAGATGGGTACTCAGACACACCTATCCTTCCTGTGTTGTGGCTGCCTAGAGGGGATGCACAAACTGTAGCTGTCACCCAGCCCCGACGTGTATTGAAGACTGGCTGCAAAGCACAAAGAGTTATAAGCACAGAGAAATTACCACTTTCTAAAATTATGTAGAAAAAAGGGGGAATGAGACTGTACCTCAAGTTTTTATTAAAGCATGTACAATTTTCCGCTTATTGGCCAAACACATTCTTATTTTGTTTGTACCGGTATTTTGTTTATACCTTTTACTTTTTCTCCTTTGTATTTTTCATTGATTCATTTCAACATGAAAAATAAAATTGTCCAATCATATCTACATTCTATATACAAACATTTTACTAAACATTCCAAATCCACATAAGTGATAAAACATGCTATATATAATACATCACAATACACTTTTACAAAACATTTACAAACAATAAACAAAATATAAAGACATTCAATACTTGTATCTTATTCCACCAATTGTAGTGGACAGATTAATGAATCTAGACTTTTTTTAATGTCTATATATGGTATCTGTTTTAGCACAGGGAGACCGTGTAAAGTTTATAAGCATGAAAAAAATCAATCCTTGATTCACAAACTGGAATTTAAATCGTCATTCCTCTGTGCTTTATTGCTGTGCCGACGCGTTTAAAATCCTAGGCGTTCAGTACCAGGATTCTCATCGGGGCTTTTTAATTTTCTGTAAAGGTTGTGTGACATAGAAAACATTAAAAAAACAAATTTTAGGGGCTCCTTCCTTTTCTACTTTAGTTTTACTAACACTTTTATACCTGAAAAGTATTCGTTTTTCCTTCCCATCAAACTTTGGTGGGCTATACCACGGGTTGTCTCTTCGTTTGACGACCTTCTGTTAAAAAAATAGAAAGGCCTGTCAGTGATATTTATGTCGAACGTCTCGTCCACATAGGAACTTTACTATACTATTTCCTACCTTATACGCAGCCTTTTGTTTCTGTGCTGGGTCTTGCGGTCATTTAGATATGTCGCACCCTGCAAAAAATATATGCATGTTGGAGTCTTTTTTTTTTTTTTTGGTAGCAAAAACTTTTATTGCATCATTCAGTTACACTGCGGAATGCCTACAACCCGATGGGCCGGCCGCTATAGTATGGTCGAGTTCTCGATGTAACACCACATAGATTTCCAAGGGTCATTCATCAATACATATCGCATTACAGATGTCTCAAGAACAAGGTGCGGCATTTATCGCAGTTTACCAGAAATTAGTGGTTTTTGATTTCCCATTTTTACAACCAAGAAAACAAACAAATTAACTGTTAGGAACAAGAGTGTGGTCATTTGTAATTGAATACTGATCATCTGTAAGTATCTTCCCTAGGTGTCCCATGATAGATCCCGGCGTAAGCACACCATTCCCCATAAGGGTCTAATCTGTAACTAATCAAGTAGGCCTTTAACGTGGAGTTCCATGTGCTTCCGGCCCTGTAATCTTGCGAAGCCACATAGTGAGGGTCCCCTTTCCTAAATCTCGTCCCTCTTGCTCTCCTACAACGTGTCGTGCGCTGTCACTCCTCCCCTTCATCATCCGACTCGTCTGGTTCAACCTCTGGCAAGGGGTCACAAATCTCGCCTCTATACACATTCCATTTGGACCAGATCTTATTCCATTTCCCCGGGCAGGCACGGTTAGAGTATACCGCCCTTTCTGTCACCATTACCTTATCCATATTTGTACACCAGTGCGACTTGGTCGGCACTTCCGGCGCCCCCCAGCGCTGCGCGATATCTCTCTTCGCTACCATCAGCCCTACTGTAACCCTAATCCGTCCGAATCTGGAGAGATCTGTAGGTTCCCATACATTTAGAAGGCATCTCTTCGGGTCAGGTAACAGTGTTGTTTCTAGTGTTTGTGAGATTGTACGAAGTATCTGTTTCCAATATTCTTGAATTCGGGGGCAGTCCCATATGGTGTGAAAGAATGTACCCTCTTCCCCGCATCCACGAAGGCAGTAAGGGTGTTCTATCCTGTGTATGCGGTGTAACATTGTTCTAGTATAATATACCCTATGTACTATTTTCAATTGCACCAGTCATAGTCTTGCAGAGATGCCGACCTCCCTAGGCGACGCCAGTGCCTCATTCCACTCGTGTTCATCCATCTCGCTAATGTTCCCCTCCCACTTTATCTTTAATGTCAGTGTTGGGTCTGGTAAATTGTTAAGCAATTTGCGATAGGTAAGGGATGTTGCGCGCTCAACTATGAATTCCGTAAGAAGGCGATCCTCCAGCGGGGATGACTCAGGCAAATCTGTGTCTACGGGCAAAACCGCTAGTAATGCATGCCGTATCTGGATGTATCTATACAGTTCCCTCTCACTGAGATCATACAGTTCTTTCAGCCTATTGAAGGGTATTACCCCTCCCCTTTCCCAAAGATCTCCCACCGTGGAGATCCCTATAGTGTCCCAGTGTGAAAATCCTTTGCTGTTCCTCATGTGTCCGAGGACTCGAGAGTCCCACAGTGGAGTTAGCTTGGTGATTTTCCCTTTCCAGCCCAGAGCAGCTGTCGCCGTATGCCAGATCGTGACCGTTAATTTGGTGGGTCCCACTAAAGTGCGGATTTTACGGTGGTCATATAGCGGAGCTAGCATGCTGTTAGTGCCCAGTTGTCCCCTGTCAGCCTGAAAAGCTGGCTCGGCTTGTGAAGCGTGAAGCCATGGGTTGATGGGTTTGAGGTGTGCCGCCCAGTAGTAAAATTTTAAGTTGGGCAGGGCAATTCCACCATCAAACCAACCTCTATGTAGTTTTGATTGGGCGATACGAGCAGGGTGGGACCTCCATAGGAGGTTGGAGACAAATGCCGCGACCGTTTGAAAGAATTTAGGGGCTATCGGGTAAGGCGTGCTCTCAAGGACATATAAAAACCTGGGCAGAGCCATCATTTTGTAAAGTGCAGCTCGTCCCAAGAGCGTTAGCGGAAGTTCTGACCAGAATTTGACATCTCGTTTGAGCCTATCTAAGTGGGGTTTCAGATTTTTCTCAATGAACTCTGCGGGGTCTCTAGTAATATGAATGCCTAAATATTTAAACGATGAGCCCGCCATCTGTAGAGGACAACTCGGGTCAAGGGCTGGAGACTGCCCCCTCAGAACATATAATTCCGATTTATTCCAATTCAATGTGTATCCCGAGATCCTGCCATGGGCATCACAAAGCTGTAATAGGGCCGGCACTCCATCGTCGGGATTAGTTAGGTAAATCAGCATGTCGTCTGCGTATAGGGACAGCCGGTCTTCCCAGCCCTCCCTCCAGCAGATGCCCTTAAGCAGGGGCGAGGTTCTAATGAGCGTGGTGAGTGGTTCCAGCGAGATCGCAAATAGCAAGGGAGAGAGGGGACAGCCCTGTCTCGTACCTCTCCCCAGCGAGAACATCCGCGAGATATGGCCATTGGCCACCACTCTGGCCACCGGGTCAGTATATAACAGTCTGACCCATGCAATAAATCGGGGCCCAAATCCCAGGCGTGACAGCGCCTCAAACAAGTACGTCCATTCCACCAGGTCAAACGCCATCTTGGCATCAAGGGCTAATATCACTGCCTGGGACGGTACCGAGTCTGCTCTGGCCAGTACCCCGTGTAGGCGTCGTAGATTCAACGCTGTATTTCTGTGTGGCATAAACCCGGACTGATCCGGGTGTATCAGAGAAGACAAGTGGGGCAAGAGTCTCATCGCCAGGAGTTTAGCGAGTATTTTTGCTTCTGCATTAAGCAGCGAGATGGGGCGGTAAGAGGAACAGTCTTCAGGCGGTTTGCCCGGTTTGGGGATGGTCACTATAGTTGCTACTCTTTGATCTGGCGGGAGTGTACCCTTTTCCTGACATTCTTTAAACATTTCCAGCAGATGTAGACTGAGAGTCTCAGGTATTGCTTGATACCACTCTACCGGTATCCCTTTAGGCCCCATAGCCTTACCCGGGTTCAATGCACGAATAGCCAATTGTATTTCCTCAGCGGTGATATCAGCCTCCAGTTCACCGGATACCTCCGAGGACAGTGTCTGGACCTCGATCGGCGCCAGCACGTCTCTGGCCATTTCCGAGGTGATTACATGGTATGGGGTGTACACCTGCTCAAAGTGGTCCGCAAGCAGATCCACAATTTGCTCTGGGTCAGTATGTAGCGTTCCATATTTGTCCCTCAGATGTAGGATTCCCCTAGAATTCCCTTCCCGCTTGTCAAGCCACGCCAGTAGTTTCCCCGCCTTATCACCCACCTCATAGACCCTATTCTGGGTGTCTGTCAGATGCCCCTTGACATGTATACGTAGGTGGTCGTCATAAAGCTGTTGTTGCAGTGTCAGTGCGTGCAGGGTGGAAGGAGTGGGGCATTGTTCGTGTGCCTTCGTTAAGTCCTGCAAAGTCAGGTCTATACCATCCAGCTCCTGAGAACGTTCACGCTTGTAACCCGTGATGGTGTTTATGGCTTCCCCCCTCAGGACCGTCTTATATGCCTCCCACAATATCTCGGAGGAGCGTACTGAGTGTACATTTTCAGTAAAATACCGTGACGTTGCCTTCTTGAGAGCTTTACGGACTTGGGGAATCCTGAGATAAGTAGCCTGTATGGGGTACATGCGCCTGTGCGTTCGTGTCTGTGAGGATAGTGTGAGCGTAAGCGGAGAGTGATCTGAGATCCCTCGAGGGTGAATCACCATTGTATCTACATGTTGGAGACCGTCTCCCAGGGTTAGAAAGTGGTCAATTCTCGACAAACTCCCATGTACTGTGGAGTGGAAGGTGTATTGTTTAGTGCTGGGGTGGAGGTGCCTCCAAATATCAGTCAGGCCTATGGCTGTTAAGAATCGTTGGAGGCGGGGGATTCCTCCCGTGGGGGCCTGTATGGGGAACCTGTCGAGTTGTGTGTCTAGAATCGCGTTAAAATCCCCTCCCAGGATAACCTCCCCTTCAGGGAGAGTCAGAACAAAATCGCCCAATTTAGGGAGGTGTACTGAGTGCAATGCCGGCAGAATGTACACTGAAACCAGGTTGAGAAGCTTCCCCTCCCACTGCCCCTGCAGGGCTGCAAAACAGCCTTGGTCATCAGTTTTTGTAAGTAGGGGGATAAATCGTGTGTTTTTCTGTATCAGGATACCGGTCCCTCTGGAGCCGGACGTGAAATCCGAGTGGACTATCATCTTGTAGCCTCGTCTATCTAAGGCTTTAACCGCTCCCCCTGTTAAATGTGTTTCCTGCAGTAGTGCTACCATGGGTTTCTGTCTCCTAATCGCGGTAAGGACCAACCCCCGTTTAACCTTGTCCCCCAGCCCTCTCACGTTCCAGGACATGATACGCAAGGCAGGGCATTGTGTCTCAACTTCTACATCACTCCTCTCAGGAATTGAAACACCCGCCATTGGATATTCTGGAGTTAATAGTGTAACGATGGGGAAGTGCGGCTTGGGTGCCGGGCGTACAATTGCCCATGAAGGATCCGGAGGACCTCATGGGAGCCCCATCTACCCGTCCACTCCTCCCGCCTAGGGTTGATCCATTGTCCAAGGCTCTGCTGGGAGCTGTACCCCCCTGCTCGCTTCTCTTGCCTTGTCTAGATTCATATGGAAGTCTAGTATTAACAAAACCATCCCCCCCCCAACTCCCCCTCCCTGCATCCCTGCCTAACGGACTTTCAACTGCCCGCCTCCCCAACTGAGCAGAGCGCTTTACCCATCCCACAACCAGAGTACTTGCGTGTAAGGGGGAGAGTGTCTCCCCGAGCAGGCGGCATCCCTGCGTGCTTCCGGGGTAGTGTCGCCAGAGTCCAAATGCAGCTATTAAATGATGCGTCGACGATCAGCAGTCTTCACCGAAGCCAGTTTCCGAGTAGGGGTCACTCCTCACCTCCAGCTCCTGCAAATCCACGTGAGGGCGATCCCTCTGCTCCACCTCGACTGGATGACTGTGAGCCTGTCCCGTTGTTCCCTCCGCGGTCGTGATGTTGTCTGGGCGGTTTCCGCTGTCGGTCCACAGTGCGCCATCCCTCCAACCAGTCCCGGGCAGCGTCCGGGGTGTCGAAAAACCATACTTTTTTGTCTGCTACAACTCGCAATCGGGCTGGAAATTGCATCGAGTATTGTAGTTCCTTTTCCCGCAATGTTTTTTTTACTTCCAAAAACGTCCTCCTCCTCCTAGCGACTTCCGCCGTGTAATCTGGGAAGAACGCTATTCTTGAGTTTTGGATCTGTATGGCCGGTGCCAATCTTGCGTCCTGCAGGATGGCGTCGCGGTCCCTGAAATTGAATAGCCTTGCCAATATTGGCCGAGGTGGTCCTCCAGTCTTAGGCTTCCCCCCTGGCACCCTGTGGGCCCGCTCCTCCGAGAAGAAATGTGATATCCCCTTAGGCTGGAGCCTGGTTTTGATCATTTCCTCCACATAGAGGTCCATTGCCCCCGTGTCTTCCGATTCCGGTACCCCCAAAATTCGGACATTGTTGCGCCGAGAGCGCCCTTCCTGGTCATCCAGCTTGTCACGAAGCAGTTTGTTGTCCGTCTGCAGTCGCTCCATTGCCGTCTGCAGTTCGGACACATCCTCGACCAAGGATTTAGTGACAACCTCCACCTGTTTGACCCTTTCGGACATTTTGTGGAGGTCTGCCCGGATCAGGGTGACCTCGGTAGCTGTAGCTCCCACTGTCGCTTGTACCTGCGCCAATGCCGCCAAGACGTCCTCGATAGTGGCCTTTTTGGCCCCCTCCGTCTCCGTCGTTTTCCCGGCCGTCTTGCGTTGTTCCTGGGGTGGAGAGTGCCTTTCATAGGCGAATTTGTCCAGCTTGGCCTGGGTGGCATTCTGTCGGGGGCCTCTGTGTGCCATGCTTCAGAGCGTGCCCGGGTCAGGGCAGGCCAGTTATCCTCCGAACTGTAAGGCCTGTCTTGAAGGTAGACAGCGACTCCTCTCGTGTCCGCGATTGCTGGCCCTGTCCACCGTCGCCACGCAGGGTAATGCAGGGCGCCGCGTCCACAAACGGCAAGTGGCACGGTTTCTCCCCCCACCTCTGATCAAGACACGTTGTTCACAGCTCCTGTGGTCAGCGGGGTGCTGTGGGTCCAGATAGGTTCCCGGGTGTGACCCCGTGTGCCGCCGACATGAGGCGTACCCCCTGGCGTGTGTATCGCCGATGATCTCACCACCCCGGATAAAGTCGTATTGGGAAAGGAGGGGGGGGGGAGATTGCTTGTCCCCCGCCGCTCGCGGCCGCCGCCGGCCGTCCGCCGCCGAGGGTGAGACAATTGAGGTCGCGGAGACTCCTTCAAGCACCCGGGACCCCGGCCCAACCACCGCCAAACGGGGGCCGCTGCCGCAGGGATGTGATGCGCGTCTAGCGCTGAAGATGGCGGCTCTGTTTTTCGTGACCAGCGGCGTAGGTTGAGTCCTTGGGTCTGTTTCCTCGGCCCCCTCGGCCGCTGCCAGAGGTTGCGGAGCTCCGCCCGTGCCACCGGGCTCCCGGGGAGAAGGTCACGGATGCCTGGGCAGCACCCCCGACGAGCCGGCACTTCCGGCCAATTGTGGCCGCCGAGAGTCAACTTCCGGTCGGACCCAAAGGTGACTGCAGCTCCGCTGCTTCCAGGCTGTTGTCAGGCCCCACCTCTCCTCAGGCTTCGTCAGCTCTCTGGGTCTGCAGCCTCGCCGTCTCCGCTTCAAAATTGCAGCGCTGGATGCTGCAAGGACTCCGGGTCTAGTCCACCCCTTCTGGCACCTTCAACTACAGGATTATTATGCTGGATGAATGCGGGGAGCCACCACCGCTCGGGAGCCTCTCTAAGCTGCGGCCGCCATCGTTGGCAGCTAGCCACGCCCCCCATGTTGGAGTCTTTTTAAACAGAGGTTTGTATTTTATTTTCCTTCGCTTACCCATTATGGTCATTTAAAATGTATTGGTACCTGTTTGTAGAACGATCTCTTCCTTGACCACTCATATCTCTAAGGTTTTTCTGTACTGGTGCTTGTTGTATTTGGCCATTAAGCAGAAAATTGTACATGCTTTTATAAAAACTTGAGGTACAGGCTCATAACCCCTTTTTTCTACATAATTTTAGAAAGTGGATATTTCTTTGTGCTTATAACTCTTTGTTCTTTGCAGCTAGTCTTCAAAACACGTCGGGCTGGGTGACAGCTACAGTTTGTGCATCCCCTCTAGGCAGCCACAACACAGGAAGGATAGGTGTGTCTGAGTACTCATCTACATACATTTGCATTCTGATGACATTGCCAGGGCAGGCTACAAACAAAAAAAGAATGTGTTTGGCCATTAGGCGGAAAATTGTACATGCTTTTATAAAAACTTGAGGTACAGGCTCATTCCCCCTTTTTTTCTACATAGTAATATGGCCCTGCCTAGTCCTCGTCCCTTGGGCCTAACTCCCCCTTTTTTTCACACTTTCTAAAATTGGCATTTCTAAAACAGAATGTTGAATCCAACTTGGCCAGTACGGAAGATTTGTCATTACCATTCCAAACATATGAAACATGAAAGAGCTACACCTCTCTGATTAGAGCTAAAAAGTGTATTAAGGAATTCCCAATTCTAGCCTATGAGAGGGGTCGGCCGCACAGCATTGAATTACTAATTTAGCGGTTTGTCTTTACCAGGACATGTAAAACTTAAAAGTACACATCCTACCTTTTAGTTACATAGCACCTTGTCCATATGGCCTCCTAGGCCTACCCTGGGATGACCTATACATAAGAAAAGGGGGATTTAAGGTTTGGAAAGTGGTTTTAAATCCCAGGTCGAAGTGGCAGTAAACTGCACACACAGGCCATGCAATAGCAGGCCTGAGACAGGTTTGAAAGGCTACTTGTGTTGGCACACAACAAGTGCTGCAGGCCCACTAGTAACTTTTAGATTACAGGCCCTGGGTGTATGGTATACTACTTTACAAGGGACTTACAGGTAAACTAAATATGCCAATTAGGTATACAGCAATGTCACCGTGTTTATGGGAGAAGCACTTTCACTTCAGCACTAGTCAGCAGTGGTAAAGTGCTCAGAGTTCTCAAGCCAACAAAAAGAGTTGGAGGAAGGGAAAAAAAAGTGTGGGGTAATCCTGCAAAAAGGGCCTATCCCAATGGCATCCCTTAAGGGCTTTCAAATGATGCTGAAGTCCAGAGAATAATATTCTCTATAGAAAGTCTAGCCACCCTGAGCCTGGGCTCAAGCACGTTGGTGGTGCTTAGGTTGCTGTAGGCTCATTACCATCTACTGTCTGTGTCATGATCTAGGAGTTTAGTCGGCCTTGCTGATGCATACAGCCACTGAGTCAGAGCAGTGCTTACACAGCAAAAGGGGGATGAGCATAGACAACCTTTAATAGTGGTCACCTGTACATTAGGTAGTAGGTATTTGCTACTGTGTGGTCATTGAAGAAGCTGATGCCCTTCTTTTTTCGAATTTTTTTCCCTGTTGAAATTGAACACAAAGCCCTGAGGTAGTTGACTAAAGTGATGGGTGGGGAATCAAACCTCCTGTAGTGGTAGCTTTCCTTAATGAAACCTGGTAATCAATCAATTAATCAATCAGGGTATTTGTAAAGCGCGCTACTTACCCGTGAGGGGCTCAAGGCGCTGAGGGGATGGGGGTGGTGCTGCTACTGTTCGAAGAGCCAGGTCTTGAGGAGTCTTCTGAAGGTGAGTAGGTCTTGGGTCTGCTGTAAGTGGGTGGGGAGGGTGTTCCAGGTCTTGGCGGCGAGGTAGGAGAAGGATCTGCCGCCGTATGTCACACGTTGGATGTGGGGGACAGTGGCGAGAGCGAGGCTGGCGGAGCTGGCGAGTGGGGGTGTGGAAGATGAGTCTGCTGTTCAGGTAGCCTGGTCCGGCGTTGTGGAGTGCTTTGTGTGAGTGGGTGAGGAGCTTGAAGGTGATCCTCTTGTCGACGGGGAGCCAGTGCAGGTCTCTCAGGTGGGGGTGATGCTGCTGGGGTGGGGGACATTGACGATCAGTCGGGCGGATGCGTTTTGGATGCGTTGTAGTCGTCGTAGATGTTTGGCTGGGATTCCTGCGTAGAGTGCGTTGCCGTAGTCCAATCTGCTGCTGACGAGGGCCTGTGTCACAGTTCTTCTTGTTTCGGTTGGGATCCACTTGTAGATCCTGCGGAGCATGCGTAGGGTGTTGTAGCAGGAGGAGGAAATGGCGTTGACCTGCTTGGACATGGAGAGGGAGGAGTCGAGGATGAATCCTAGGTTGCGAGCATGGTCCGTGGGTTTTGGTGCTGTACCCAGTGTGGTCGCCCACCAGGAGTCGTCCCAGGCTGAGGGGGTGGGTCCGAGGATGAGGACCTCCGTCTTGTCCGAGTTCAGCTTCAGACGGCTGCCCCTCATCCAGTCAGCGACGGCCTTCATTCCCTCGTGGAGGTTGGTTTTGGCGGTGTGTGGGTCCTTGGTGAGGGAGAGGATGAGCTGGGTGTCATCGGTGTAGGAGATGATGTTGAGGTTGTGGTGGCGGGCCACTTGTGCAAGGGGGGCCATGTAGATGTTGAACAGCGTTGTGCTGAGGGATGAGCCCTGGGGAACGCCCCAGATGATGTTGGTGGCTTCGGATCGGAAGGATGGGAGGCGGACGCTCTGGGTTCTGCCGGAGAGGAAGGACGTGGTCCAGTCAAGGGCCTTCTCTTGGATTCCGGCTTCTAGGAGGCGTGTCTTTAGAGTGCGATGGCAGACCGTGTCAAAGGTGGCCGACAGGTCCAGGAGGATGAGGGCTGATGTTTCGCCGTTGTCTAGTTGGCGCCTGATGTAGTCTGTGGTGGCGATGAGGGCTGTCTCGGTGCTGTGGTTGTGTCTGAATCCGGACTGGGTTGGGTCCAGGATGTTGTTGACTTCGAGGTGGCGGGTCAGTTGCATGTTGATGATTTTCTCGATGACCTTTGCCGGGAACGGGAGCAGGGAGATGGGCTGGAAGTTCTTGAGGTCTTTGGGGTCCGCCTTGGGCTACTTGAGGAGGGCGTTGATTTTGGCGTGCTTCCAGCTTTCCGGTAATGTAGCTGTTTCAAGGAGATGTTGATGACCTTCCGTAGTTGGGGTGCGATGGCTGCGTCTGCTTTGTTGAATGTGTGGTGTGGGCATGGGTCTGACGGAGATCCTGAGTGGATGGAGTTCATGACCTTGCGCGTCTCGTCGTCGTTGCCGTTGGACCAGGAGGTCAGGCGGTTGGCGCTGGTGGTGTTGACATGGGAGGTCGAGTCTGGCGTGGTCGGGGCGGTCGTGGTGTTGAAGCTGTCGTGGATGTCAGCGATCTTGCGGTGGAAGAAGATGGCTAACGGGTCACACAGTTCTTGTGAGGGCGGGGTGTCATTGGCGCTGGGGTTGGAGAGTTCCTTTACGATGCTGAAAAGCTCTTTGCTGTCGTGTGCGTTGTTATGCAAGCGGTCTTTGAAGGAGGATCTCTTGGCTAGTCTGATGAGGTGGTGATGTCTGCGGGTGGCGTCCTTGTGGGCTGCATGGTTGTCCGGCGTGCGATTGTGTGTTTAGTGGAGGTAGACTGTCAATTGTCTTCCACTGAGATCGCAATAATTTCTTCGGTGTAGGTCATTATTTCCAAATATATGTGTATATATGTATGTGTGTGTGTGTATATATATATATATATATATATATCCATACGAAGACCCCTCAGGTTTGAAGAGAAGTTGGAGGCTACACCGGGGAATATCTTCGAAATCTTTAATAGGACAACAGGCATGATGCAATTCGGAGTGTAACGCCTTCCTCAGATGCCACTGAAATCCCGGCACTACTCCACCCACACCATTAAATGTTGTAAAAAACTCCCATTGGTTATAGCTTTCACCCCCACGATAACATGATGACACAACCTCTGTAGTTGCTGTTGTAGACTATAGTTCCCAGAGTTCATCATAACGGGAGGGTTGATGCGCGGGGGAAGCTAAAAATGTGTCCAGCCCAAAATGACATCTACTAACCAGGGAGGGTGTGAAATGTCCAGATGAAGCGTGCGTGTTGTGTGTGTGTGTGTGTTGTGTGTGTGTGTTGTTTGTGTGTGTGTGTGTGTTCTACCCACAGTTCAACATCAAATTGCCCATGGAACTCTAAGACCGAGCAGGAATCAGCCTGGTGAGCTGAAATGAGAAATTAATTTCTGTGATGACAACAATTTAAAATTCTTAGTTCATTTACATCTAATAAAATGATTATCAAGGGAGCATTTGTATTTTCTGAGAGATAGAGCGTTCATTAAATAATGAGTGCTAGCATTTCGAGATACATCTAGTATGAACCTACTTTGTTTGGGGAGTATTAGTTTGTGGCACACACTGGTCAACCTACAACACATGACCTTCATCAATATATTTAATCCACCATTTAGCAGTGCAATAAGTTGATCAATTCCACAAAAATTTAGATCTTTTTCCAGGTTGCGCAAATATTACTGGTTTCCCCTATCTTTAGGTGGCGTAGCCCTGCACATTATTAACTCATTAAACAAGCGGGCGAGCTATAGTATTAAGTCATAGTGAAACTGCTTAGATGCCTCATTAGAGAGGCCATCCACTCATGGGTGGGACCTTTACCAGAGTCAAGGATCTAATACTATTGCAAATTTCTGCTTCCTTAGTGGGATTCATAAATATTTATTCTTTTTTTAGAGGTTTTTTTTCTATAGCGCGAACTAGACCTGAAGATATCAGATATCGGAGCGCTTTACATGAGCACCAGTTTCGTTACACAAGGACACATTCATTTTTAGTAGGCTCAGGGAGATTAAGATATTTGCCCAGAATCATAGGATATTGAGCGTCATTGCCAGCTTTGAGGTCGACAGTTTTAGCCATAAGGCTACATCCTCTCCCCATTCTTTGTCCATGAGAGACTTGCTACCTGCTGTACTTGAGAGACAATGCAACCATCCTGACCTCATTCAGATGTGATGTCTCTTGAGAGTGCTTTATAAAACATTTTTTAAATACCTTGGTGATACGGTTTGTTTCCACTGTTGTTTATGTACATTTTGTACCAAAGCTCTTTCTCACTTGATTTTGGCTTGACATGGTAGCTTTCCAACTAATCACTTTGTCACTCTTACTGTCTTTTTTGACCAATCCCTGAAAACCTTTTTACGATCGTCAATGCCAAGCATTTGCATCAGCCTAATTTGCTCTATCCATTTCTGAGAAGTAGAAAAGATGGCCACTTATTGTACATAAGGAGATAAAGCTGCACTACTATGAGCTGCAGATAGCTCTATCTCCCCATTCATTCAGTTCTGCTTTACTTCAGCCTTTATCTTAATGCTGTTTGATATCAGGATTCTGTGAAATAGGCTTTGCAAGTATCCCAACCAACTTCACCTGATGCAGCGTCATTACTATTCTCAATATATTCAAACCAAGAGTCTGATCCTTGCTTCATCCTGCCATCGGGTTGACTGGCATTGACCCATTGTACCCCACAAATATATTAACAGAATGGAAGGATGCTCCTGTATTCCAGCTCTTTTAAAAACTTTTGGGGATTGACTTGGATAACACCTACTAAAATATACTAAAATATGTGTAATCTTGGTTTCAACCCTCAATTTCTCCGCCATACTATGCACATTGAGATAGAGGGACATTGAACTCTACATCTAAGATAACTGTGGTGTGGTAGCTAGATAGTTCCATCGTCATTTCTTCAAATTGAATCATTAATATTAGCCTGTAGTAAATAACCAGACTGATTATCGGCTTTTCCCTCTGCATTTGTAAGATCAGCAATTCCCCATTACAATCGCTGCACAATTGCATGATTGAAATCTGCTAAATCTGCTGTATAATTCCTACCCCGTACTGTAAGATACAATTTTACTGGCTACTAAACTACACTTTTCCTTTGCAAAGGGGGCTATTAGCTGTAGCCAAGTGACTATACTGGATGGGAATAATATATGCCTTAGTCTGTGAAAGTATGTCATAAGAAGGTCTCACTCCCTTGTTGTCCCATACACAATCTTGATGCTACCTGTTAATTGGCTCTCTTTAAGCACCTCCCATCTCTCTTATACCCCAATCTGTAATGACCTTGGTTGTTTTTAAGTCTTTTATTCAGTTTGTTTTTTTTAAACTAAGAAACGCATTAGCACAAGAGCATAGATCAAATACCATTATGTCACATCTAACCAACTGGTTCAGAGAATGCTGATGACTTTAAGTATTCAGGCATAGCATAGGTACATCGATGGTCATCGCACTTTACATCAAATCAAAATAAGATAGACAAAACAAACCTTTTGTAATATGTGTTCATATAGCACATAAAGAATATGGTAAGTGTTGAAGCAGTAGCACTGTATATAGTCTGAAACCTAACAGTATAATCCCAGAGGAGCACTTCGTGCTGGGCGTCTCACAAACCCAACAATTTGCTAGCAAACTAAATTTACATATTAGGTCTCGTGGACCATGCTCAAAGTGGGGAGAGGTAGTGTGGAGGTGGAATAGGGGTTTGTGATGGGCAAATCAGTAAATAAGTCAATATATATTCACATAAGTGCCACATGGAGTTAGGAAAGGCTGACCAAGAACATGTGCATAAGAGGCTACATCAGGGTCATCTTTCGAGCTTCCTTCTAAAAATGGGCCTCCGATATGTTCAGACTGTGACTTGATCATACAGTCCATACATAGCGCGTTCATGAGCTGGCGGTCATACGAGTTCTAGAACTCATTCTTTGTGAGTGGGTGCTGGAGCCTCCCACCAGTGCATCATAGAAACTGAATATGAAGGCGCCATCCAACACGCCACTGGCAATATGTTGGATTCCATGTAAGTGATATTGTGGAGTATGGGCGTAATAGGTGAGATGAGGCCTAGAAAGGGAAGCCGTTGGTACTTCTTGTTGTCTGGCATATGGCTATACAGTAGTATCAAATGTGAAGACAAGACATGATTATGTGCCTTCGATCACAGCACGGGTCTTGCACCTCTTGTAGAGATCAGCCACTATCTGTGTGCACTGGGAAGTTTGTACTGAGACCAGTGCCACTCTTGTATAATTTTACAGTATGTGAACTCTAGTTGTAAGTCCATCATGTGTGTAAAGTAGTAGAGACCATTTCCCTTCTGTGTAGTCGGAAACAATTGTAAATAGTTGAAATTATACCATGCTTTTGTCAAAATTTTATATGTAGTAGGGGATTGGGAAGTATGCAGGTCTGAAAGCGCCCCTACGTATGTGGCTTCTCACACACTATGTTAATTGTCTGTATAGATTTTTGCATTTCAACATCAAAGTTTATCAATGACATTGGCCTAGAACTAGCTCAGGATAATTGTTCTTTCCCTGCTTTAGGTAAGATACTGATAATGGTTTATTGAATGTTATTGCCCAGTGGTCTCAGCTTCCTGTAAGATTGCATGGAGTTTGGGTGTGAGCAGAATGGTATTAATCAGTAGGCTGTAGTGACTTGCGGTCTCATTGTATGTGATTGCCCTGGAGTGTAATGCTCCCATCCAGTAGGTCTGTGCGGTCTCAGAAATGGAAGGGCGTTGATGGTTCCCTAGTAGGTGCTCCTCTGCTCTTCTTGTGTCAGGAACATCAGAATGTTGTAGCGCGCTGAAGCACTGGCAGATATAGTATCTATCGCAGTTGGGATCTTGGTCATTGTCTTCCAGAGCTGTAATGGCAACTCGCACCTCCTTATGTGTCCCTTGCATAGTCAGTAACCATGCCTCCTTGCACCCGGCTAGTAGTGTCACCCAGTGGCTGCTGCCACAGAGTAGTACGGGTGGGGCGGGAGGAAAAAAGATATAAAATGTCCCTTACCTGGCTGCTGCCTCTCCTCCGTCCTCTTCGGTTCCTCCCTGACCAGAAGGAGGAAGCACACAGGCTTCCCTAAGCCAATCACGACGCTGTTGTCACCAGCATGACAGCAGCGTCGTGATTGGTCCGAGTGCCTTGGTTCGTCGCTCAGACAGGGAGTGGAAGCCTGTGCATGTTCTTCACCCGGCTATGCACCACAGCCCAGTGGAAAACATTCTGAGTGCATGTGACTGTTTGGCTGGCCCAAGACAGCCGGCCAAACCGTCATGCACACTTAAGTGCCCCAACCACTCCTCCCCCTGCTGCCTGTGACGCCAGCCCCACCCCGTAAAACTGCCTCAGAAAAATAAAATGAAAATAACATCTTGTCATTATCATTTTATTTGAGAAGTTGGCCTGATATATGATGCTCACTAATTCTAGTGATCACCTTGTATCAGTCCAAACAACCCCTTATAGTGATTGGTTGTAAGTCAACCTTATAGACCAGCTATCCTAGTAGCGTGGACAAAAGCAGTCTTTAGGCTAAACTCTTTTGGCATGTGAAGCCAGCTGTTTTACCACAATATAACCCCTTGAATACCAGATGAAAGGACACCACACAGGTTGTTATGAAAATAAAAGGATATTTATTAACTAACATACACCTCTGAACTCTTTATGAGGTCAGAGGGCTAAGCACATGACAATACTACAAAAGAAATACGAGTTCGCACAATATTTACACGAGTGCCTTAGGGGAACGACAAACCATATACTCAAAACAATGGAATGCGAGGAAGAAAAGTACTGTAAGGAGATCCAGAGGCTGGAGGATTGGTGGGACTACACTACGACTAGGTAAGTAAGGAGCAGGAGGCCCACGGGACTCACGTGCAGAGTGGGAACTCTCACGCGGGATGCGTACCAACGTCTATGGATCTTACAGTTTAGGAAGTTACGGATTCCGGAAGAACCCGGCTGGATGGAGGGAAAACAACAGTCGACCTGGACACTAGGATAGTGAACACTGACTTCAGCACCTAGAAGCTTTAGTTACCTAACCCACAGGCTGCGGGTGCATAGGGCTGAAGTGGTGTCGGGTTTGCTGCGTTGATCCCGGTGATGCCTGAAACAAAGAGTTGCTGGCAGGCAGCCAGATGGAGGAGTCCGGTGGTTCCAAGGATGGAACTGGGAAGAAGTAAGTCCTGAAAGGGAAGGGGACAGAGGCTTGGTCACTAGCCAGTGACGGTGCTGGAACCAGGAGGGAACCAGATGCTGTCGCCGCATTCAGGTGGAAGAAGGGTCGCTTCTCTCTGTAGCTGCGCGGACCAGGAGCTGTTCTTCACGACCAGGCTGGAGGCACGAGCTGTCCCACGTAGTCTGCTGCTGTTGGCGGTATCGGATCGTCGATCTGGACAACAGGCCTTGGCTAATGCAAGCCACGCGGTGGAACAAAGATGGCGTCTGGTGTGGACCAGGAGGGTCCGGGGTGCTTCTCTTTTGCAAGGAAGCAAGGGCCAGTCTGGGGGACTAGACTAGCAGTGTTGAAATCTTCGGGTTGTCGTCTCAGAGGTCACGAGCCAGCCGGCAAGTGACCAGACAACAGGAAAGCAGCAACCAAGTAAAAGGGGCCCCACGCAGATCACGGGGATGCTGGGGGGCTGGTCTTTGGATCAGGAGCTGCGTTGGTGTGGGGCTTCTCAGTCCCCAATGCACTCACTCGAGGAACTCTCGGGGGTCGTGCTGGAAGCGCTGTGCAGGCTTCTTCAAGATGGCCGTCTCCACGTTGCTCGTCGCACCCACGGGTCCCAGCTGTGCTGTGGATGTGGGTAGAGGTCAGAGGGGTCTGGAGGTCCGGGTCTTGTCGAGCTGGATGGTCGGATTCCGGGCTGGAAGGACTTTACAGCAAACCGCACAGTAGCTTGAAAAGGGGCTGGCACGCGACTAGGTCCTGCCCATGGGTGGGTCCAGGAGGGGGTTGGTTACACCCCTCTCCTTTGTCCGGTTTCTCCCCAGCTCAGGGGCTGGTGTGCCCCTGGAACTGGTTTGAGCCGGCATATGCACAGTGAGCACCGGGGTGCCACTTGCAGTCACCTTCCTCTCAGCCCTGCCTACCTGGGATACACAAAATCCTGTCTGGGATGGTGCTGGCACCGCCCCTGACAGGAAACCCTTTGTCCAGGCCTCTCTCGCTGGAAGGACTCCCAGCAGCAGGAGGTCAGACTTGTGTCTGTGGTGGCAGCATCCATTTTGTGATGCTGAGGCTTGAGTTAACTTTAACCGGGGTTCACAGTTACATACATGTCGTGTCCCTCTAGAAGGGTGGAATGCTAACCCCGTCACCAGAATTGGCGAGGGATTAGTATTCCAATTCGTATGACACCTTACTCGACATGTTTTGATAATGCTATGCCAAAGTTAGCATTTGACCGCGAGGTTCATAATGCACTTAAGAGTATATGGTATAGCGTTATCATGGAACAGCTATAAGGACTTGGTTCCGCAAGCTGCAAACGGGCTCAGCTCATGCCAGAGCACCATCTCACATAATTCCAAGCACTCTGCCTTCAGGATTGATAAGGCCTGCCATAGGAGTGACTGATAGGAATATATGTGTCCATTTTAGGGTTAGATATAGGAATACTATATCTAAAGCAAAGGGTGATTACACCACCTTGCCCCAGCTGTCGTGCAGCCAGTTGTGTCAGATTTGGGTGGCCAGCCAGGGGTGGCATAATACATGCTGGAGCCCCTGGTAGGCCCTGGGTACACCTATGCCCTGGATACCTAAGGTATACTGTACAGGGACTGATAAGGTGGCCCAGTACCAATTGGTAAATGCACCTAAGGTACATGCTTGTCAATTTAGAGAGAGAACAGCTAGGCTGTAGGTCTGATTAGCAGGCCCACTGCCAGGGAAAGTCGTAAACCAGTGAAGCAAAAAGCAAAAATCTGGGGTGGCCATAGGATTGCAGACCCCACTCTCCTACATAACCCCCCCCAAACTTAGGGACATTAAACTAACCTTGACCAGGTGAGTCTTCTTGTTCTAAGTGGAAGTACCTGGAGAGACCATCTGCATTACCATGGTCAGTTCCTGGGCGGTGCTCCACTGTAAAGTCCATCCCCTGTAGGGAAATGGACCACCTAAGATGTTTGGGGTTTTCACCCTTCATTTGATTTAGCCATAAGAGGGGCTTATGGTCGGTCTGAATCTTGAAGTGAGTACCAAACAAGTATGGCCTCAACTTCTTCAGGGCCCAAACCACAGCAAAGGCCTCCCTCTCAATAGCTGACCAACGTTTCTCTCTGGGGGTCAGCCTTCTACTTATAAAAGCAATGGGCTGGTCATGACCATCAATATTCAGCTGAGATAGAACAGCTCCCACACCCAATTCAGAAGCATCTGTTTGGACAATGAAAGGTTTGGAGTAGTCTGGACTCTTGAGAATAGGTGCAGTGCACATGGCCTGCTCTAGGTCATCGAATGCCTTCTGACAGCTAACTGTCCACTGAACTTTCTTTGGCATTTTCTTACTTGTCAGGTCATTAAGTGGAGTCACAATGGTTCCATAATTTGTGACAAATTTCCTGTAATAACCAGACAGGCCCAAGAAAGCTCTGACCTGTGTCTGGGTGGTAGAGGAGCCCAGTCCTTTATGGTTTGTATCTTGCTCTCCAGAGGTTGCACTTGGCCTCCACCTACAAGGTGGCCCAAGTATACAACTTGACTCTGCCCTATCTGGCACTTAGTAGCCTTGATAGTGAGGCCTGCCTTTTGCAGGGCCTCTAAAACTTTCCTTAGGTGGATCAGGTGATTCTCCCAGGTGGAGCTAAAGACAGCAATATCATCTAGATATGCTGCACAAAAGTCATCCAACCCAGTGAGAACTTGGTTCACCAACCTTTGAAAAGTGGCAGGTGCATTTTTCAAACCAAAGGGCATCACCACAAATTGGTAATGACCTCCTGGGGTAGAAAATGCTGTCTTGGCCTTGGCATCCTCAGCTAACCTGATTTGCCAATAACCAGCTGTTAGCTCAAATGTACTTAAGAAAGTTGCAGAAGCCAACTTATCTATCAGTTCATCTGCCCTAGGTATTGGATGGGCATCTGTCTTAGTGACAGCATTGAGACCCCTGTAGTCTACACAAAACCTCATCTCTCTCTTACCATCCTGGGTGTGAGGTTTAGGCACTAGAACTACAGGACTAGCCCAAGGGCTCTCTGAGGGTTCAATGACTCCCAATTCCAACATCTTTTGTACTTCAGTTTTTGTGCAGTCCCTGACGTGGTCAGGTTGCCTGTAGATTTTACTCTTTATAGGCAGACTGTCTCCAGTGTCCACCTCATGTGTGCACCAGTTTGTCTGACTGGGGGTCAGAGAAAACATTTGTCTGAAGGATTGAAGGACTTGCTTACAATCCTTTTGTTGATGCTCAGAGAGGCTGTCAGAAAAGACTACACCATCTACTGACCCATCATCAGGGTTCTGAGCGAGCAGGTCTGGGAGAGGGTCACTCTCTTCCTCCTGTCCCTCATCTGTGGCCATGAGCAAGCCCATGTCCTCCCTGTCAACAAATGCGTTGAGCCTATTCACATGAAGTACTCTGTGAGGGCTCCTGGGAGTTCCCATGTCCACCAAGTAGGTGACTTCTCCCTTTTGCTCAATGATGATGTGGGGTCCAGACCATTTGTCTTGGAGAGCTGTTGGGGCCACTGGCTCCAACACCCACACCTTCTGTCCTGCATGGTAAACAGTTAGGACAGCCTTTTGGTCATGCCAAGCTTTTTGAAGTTCTTGGCTGGCCTCCAGATTTTTAGATGCCTTCTCCATGTACTCTGCCATCCCGGAGCGGAGACCAAGTACATAGTCCACTATGTCAAGTTTAGGCTTTTTGAGAGGTAACTCCCATCCTTCCTTGTACAGGAATTGTAAATGTAAATGTAAATGTACAGGAATTTATATAGCGCAAATCACCAAGCGGTTTCTAAGCGCTTGCTTAGGGAACCCGTCCTGGTATTCCCCTGTGAGATAACCCCGGCAGGGTATCCGCAAGGTGAAAGCCAGGCATCCCGCCGCGAGGGGCCGTTGTGGAGATTAAGCAAGCTATTGCCCAGAGTCGCAGAGTGTGAACCCGTGAATCGAGTAGGCACCGGAGCGAGAATTGTCGAGTCCATGTACATTTTAGGACTCAAGACCCCGCCGAGCCGGGAATTGAACCCTGGTCCCGGGCTGACCTCTGCTTCCAGTTCTGCCTCCTCTAACCAGTGAGCCACACTTCTCCACTTCACAAGACATAGGGGTCCTCTTACAGGATGTCCAAACAAAAGCTCAAAAGGGCTGTAACCAACCCCCTTCTGTGGGACCTCTCTGTAAGCAAACAGAAGGCAGGGTAAAAGGATGTCTGTTGGGACGGGAAGTCTCCTGCATGTCTCTGGAGAGAGTGCTTCCCCTGCCTTATGCTAATCTCCAGGCAAGTCACTCAAAAGCTACTGTATAGTTTCTATATCCCTACCTCAGTGAGCATGACAATCATACATGTCCACTGAGGGTCTCCCTGTTTACCTGGATTGAGACCCTAGAGCTTGGCTCTGAGGTCGAGGGGGCATGCCTAGTGCACCCCTATTTTTCAGAGAGTGGCTACTGCCCTCTCTATTAAGGCTGTGGTAGACTGACAGTGGTGGCTGCAATAAATCTAGAGTCAGGAGGGGTGAGTCCCTAGGCACCCTCCTGACCAAGTCTGTGCAGTTTGCCATGCCTATGGGCCTGTTGCCGTTGTCTGGCGATGTGTGTTTGAGAGCCCGTGGGTGTACAGGGGAAGAATGGTGATTTGAGCCAGTGTGAGGAATGCGAGCTGTCCTGCTGGACATCCCAGCTCCCCCGTCCCCCTCCCTATTTCCTTGGAAAGGCCTGGTGGGCTGGGGGAGACCCTCAGCTCTTATCTGGGTTTAGCTGCACTAACTGTGTGGATAGGACCCTCCCTCACTTGTCAGGGCCTCCTGGGCTGGAGTTAATTAAAATTCCTCTCTAGAGGGTTGCGCAGCCTGATACCAGAACACGACCTGCTACATGCTTTACCCATGCATTGAACACGCGGTGAATGGTCTGTGATTGGAGGTGTAAAAAGTAGCAGACCCTCTAATTGGATGAGCCTATCAATCAGAGGTGATAAAAGTCTGGCCTGAGTGGTCAGCTGTTGTTCAAGACTGGTCTATGACTGTCGAGTGGCCACACCAGAGCCCTCGGACAGTTACCAGCCGCGACATCGCGGTGTGAAGACAGAGATAAGACTCTGTTCACTGCGGTCTGGAAGGAAGGCAACATTACAGACCAGCTGTTTGTGAGGCTTGGATGAGCGTTCGCTTTGGACCAAGGAAATTACAGACAGCTGCCCAGTGTGGGAAGGAAGCTTGCGGCACATCACCCAGTGTGGAGAGGAAGCTTACAGCACATCACAGAGGCTGGTGGAAAGAAGCTTGCAGCACAGGACGAGAGCCAGAGAGAGAGGAGGATGCTTGATTCTAGTCTTTGAAGGTGAGATCAAATCCCCTCTAGGCTCCTCCCTTGCGCTGTGGGAGCCTGTACAAGCAGTAACTGGGAAGAGAGGCCAGTGAAGCAGACCCCACCTTTCTTTTTGTGAACTCTGAGGGTATCAGGGTGAACTGGCACTCTGCCCAGCCACTACCCTTCTTCAGCTAGCCAGTGGCTACTGGACTAGTGGGACTCCAGTAAACTGTGCCAAGACATCCGGCATCTTTGATCAGATCCCTGACACCACTAGAGCCGTGTCCTCACTCACAATGGGAGGGCACTTCTGTTGCTTTGGGTGGGGGTTATGGGGCCTGTCACGACCATTTGACTTTGCATCCTATGCTGAAACTATATCCTTTCAATACAAAGTTTGGTATCAAGGCTCTAGTGAATGAGAACAGCCCTGTGTAACATGATCTGTAATATGCAATGCTTACTGTGTGTTTTCATGTTAACTGTGTTTTTATAGTGCTTGGCGTCTAGGCGCTATAATACTGTTCGGGGTCAGAACTCTGCCCCAGAGGGTTGTAGAGACTTCTGGTTTTCACTGTTTATCCTAGTTTTATGTGTAGAATAATTATCTTATGTGTATTAAAGTACTTTTCTTTTATAAAAAGTAAAGCACTGACTGGAAATTGAGTTTATCAGCTGGTGTACGGTTTACACTGTAATCTGAATGTCTAACCCCACCTCACCTCCTTGAGTAAGCCTTGGACTGCTTTGTCTCGCTACCCTGAGAGAGTCAAGTGCTGGAGAGGAGTACTTGGTTATCCAGTTTTGGGTCCTTTAGTACTGAGGCCCCAGGACATCAGTGAGGGAACACTCCAGTTGATGCGATTGGAGCGCAGTTACCCCTGAGTGCCCCGGTGCCCAGGAAGCCGGTTCTAACATGGTGGCAAGCGGTGACGGATCACTAGACTTCAGACTCAGTGGACACTGAGGCCAGTTGATAATTCCAGTAGATATCCATAAGCTATATGTAAAATGGCAGATAACATTGGAGAGGAATTGGAATTGCAGAACTTGACTGTGGAGCAATTAAAGCAAATGTGTGCTGAAAGGGGGTGGAAGGTCCCAAGGTCTAAGGACAGGGAACACCTGATTAGCCACATGAGAAAATGCTTTGAAGAAGAAGTCACTGTTGTGCAAGAGTTGGAGAGCACTGATACCACAAGCCTGCCAAGTCAGTCAGGGCAGGCTTCTCCTGTACCAGCCCCAAGGCATTCCCCCATGCTTTCCCCTAGGTATTCCCCTAGACCTGCCCCTAGACTTTCACCTCCCCCTATCTCCAGGGCTACCTTTTCCCCTGTCCCAGGATTTGCCTCCTTAGGAGGGACTGAGCTAGCAGAGACCCTTAAACTTCAGCTGAAACTCCAGGAAGCTAAGGATTTAGCAGAGGAGAAAGCAAGGGAGTTTGAAAGGGAGAAGCTAAGGATGGCCCGCCAGGCAGAAGAGGAGCAGCGAAGGGTCAGACAGGAAGAGTGGGCTTGGAAGGAGAAGGAGAGGGAAAGGGAGAGGCTGGAAAAAGAAAGGGAGAGACAGGAGAAAGAGAAGGAGAGGGAAAGGGAGATGCTGGAGAAAGAAAGGGAGAGACAGGAGAAAGAGAAGGATAGGGAATTGGAGAAAGAGCGGATAGCCCTAGAGAAAGAGAAGCTCAAGTTAGCAGCTGATAGAGGGCTTAGCTCTGTGGATGGTGCATTCACTTCAAAGTCCCAGGGAAAGGAAAATAACACCAAGGTACCAAAAGAATTTATACACATGTATGTCCCTGGCACTGATATTCTCAATTGGATGCGTGCCTTTCATTTAGCATGTAAGGCTCAAGGTCTTAATGGTCAGTCCAAAGCAGTGACTTTACTGAGTCGCCTCCCTCGGGAAGGGACTGAAGTGATTGAAAGGATGCCTGAGAAAGACAGTCTGACATATGAGTGCATGAAGGATGCTTTGATTAGGCGGTTTGGGTTGAAACCAGCCCAGTACTTGCAGAGGTTCCGTGAGAACAAGAAGGCAGAGGGGGTTCCTTTTGAGAATTGGGTCCATGACATAGTGAGAGACTGGAATGAGTGGGTGAGAGGGATGGAAGCAAATGATTACCAGTCCCTAAATCAGGTGATGATTGCAGAGCGTCTCCGGGAGGAGTGCTCTGTCCCACTCAGACAGTATTTGTCTGACCTTCCTGAGAGGGATCCTGAGAAACTTGCAGTGATGGCAGATAAGTGGCTTTCCAACAGAGTGAACAGGGGGCAGGGGCAACCCCTTTCCAAACCCAAGGGGGAGAAGAACTCCCAGCAGGCTGGCCCTAAACCAGAGGGGAAGGGCCAGAACGGTTCCCAAGGCTCTCAGTCAGGACAAGAGTCTAAGGGGAACGGGGCCTCTAGTCAGTACCAGGAGGGGAAAGGAGGTAAGGCTCCTTTCACTCCAAAGGTGATTACATGCTATAAGTGCCACCGAGAGGGACACTTAAAGCCAGACTGCCCAGTGAAGGACGTGGTGCCAGTGGCACCCGTGATAGCAAGTGTGCTTTCAGTGGGGCCAGACATGAAGGGAGGCCCAAGTGAGTTTAACTTAGTCCCCAGGGACATCTGGGAACTTGACCCAGAAGCCCTTAAGCATATTCACCCTAACTCAACGGGGTATATGAGTGTGGCAAGTATCAATGGAAGGAAGGTTCCTGCCATGAGGGATACTGGTGCCCACAGGACTATGGTTGAACGCAAATATCTCAAACCCGAAGAGATCATTCCTGGTTCCAAGGGGTATGGACTTGTAGCTAGTGGTGATGACATGGAGTACCCTCTTGCTAGAGTGGAGGTAGAGGTGAATGGCAGGAAGGCCATGGTCAATGTCGGGGTGCGAGAGAAGCAGGGTGCTGGGTGCTTTCTGGGGAATGATCTTGTTGAACCCGGGTTAGTACCAGGCCCTGAGGCCTATATGGCCTGGATTTCATCAGCTGTGCTCACTAGGGCACAGAAGGTAAAACTGGTTCCTAGTGAAGTGGGGACCACTCTAGCGGAAGAGATGTGGAAAAAGGGGTCAGGCAGATCAGGTCGATTACCCCTTTTCAAGGTTTGCCCGGCGTTAGCCGCCTCTCACCCAACTCACGGTTGCCAAATAAAGAGGCAGGCGCTGGAGACTGGAAGGCAGGAAACAGGAGTTTATTCCGACGGAGCAGAACACGTCAAATCAGACAACAGGGTATCTTCTCGAGGTGCTCTAACCGCATCTCTGAGGCCTGGCCTCTTATGCACAGGTTTATGGCTTTATTACATTTATGACATCCGTGGTATTGCTTTGAAGTTCAAAAAGGCATCTTTGGAATCCCCGGTTCAGGCCCGTTCTCACACATATCTACAGTAGAGGTCCCCACCCAAATCTCAGCATGATGGCTATCGCGCAGCTGGACATTCCGCTGGGAACAGGAATGTGGGCGATCGGTCGGATCTAGGGGTGTGAAGGCATTGATTAATCCCCGCTCCTTTGATGTGGGGCGAGGTCCTACTGTGGGGGCAATAAACTGCATCTGTTGAGCTAAGTGATGGCCTGGGGTCAGGCCGGACAATCGGGCAGGGAGGAAGAGGTTATCAAAAGGGCCTGTTCTATGAATGAGATGAAAGAGTGAGGGGGGGTTCAGCACGGGATGTGGCTCGGAGACAGGGTCGCGCTGGAGGTGCGTTTATGACCCAAGCAGGAGAGACCGGGGGCTGTCGGGGATGCTTGCAAGGCTGGGGAGTGAGGGGGAGAGAGAGACGCTGGCTATCGGGAGTGGGCAGAGAGGCCATGGCAATCAAAATGGTTGCTGTTTACGCGCACGTATGGATCTGAAAAGGACAAGATGGCGCCGATAATGTTTACGCCACAATCCAGATTTTAACAGTCCTCCCTTTTCAACATATCTAGCCAGCTTGTAAATTTATGTCTATCCCCATTATATTACGTATTTTGATATCATACAAAGCTTTCATACGTTCAGCTTCGAAATTCGGAGTCTTAGGGCACATGCAGTTAGTAATGAGTGAACACAAAGGTGGCAAGCATTGAATACCTAGGCAACACCCACACAGTACCACGACCGGTATCCATATAAATGTAAACAACCTCCATCCCCAGTCCTTCAAAGTACCCCACAACCAGCTCCCAAGCGACCATCCTTCTTGCTCCTGGTGAACCTCTGAGGAAAGTCTGTGGAGGTGCTCGATTGCTTTGTAGACTGAGGGCGAGTTATCTGGCACGTAGGTGCAACAGCTGGATCCGATGATGCGGCATGCTCCTCCACGGTCAGCTAGAACCACATCTAGAACAAGGCGGTTCTGAAGAGCCACCAGGCGGAATGCCTGAAGCTCGGCCGTATTTTTAGTGAGGATGCCAGCCGTGATGTTCATGGTCGTTTCTACTGCCTGGGTCAGGTGTCGGATGGCGCGGCTGTTTGCCATTGGGCCCCACAGAGGAACAAGTCCCTTCACTGCATTCAGGAACTGTGCTCCGGTAGAGTCGGCTTGTTCAATGTCTCTTGCGCGCTTCTGCCGGTGATGGTTTGCTGGGGCCACGTACGTTGGAGGGAGAATGAAGGCGATGTAGCAAGTACCCCCCCAACCTTTTGGAAGCCAAGTGTAAGCTTTGGTGCCACAAACAAAGTACATATTCGGAGAAGCAACAAAGGAGGGGGGATCAATTGAGTCCAATGTTCTGGTGATGTGGCAGGAACTGTGACCCACCAGCTGTGTTCCCAGGCCTTCGAGGCACACGAGGCCCGTGACATTGATAACAGACAGAGCCACAGTCAGAGTGGCAGCAGTTCGTTTCCGTAGGTAGGAGAAGGTGGGTCTGGCTGGATTATGGAACACCTGCATTTCAACTCGTTCCTTGGCAGGGATGTCCATATGGAAGGAGGAACCAGAGGTCAAAGGACAAAAGGTAGCAGATGTCCTCCCGGTTTTGTTCAGCCAGAACCCATGGTAAAAGTGTGACACTGTTTGACCAGAAGTGGCGTTGTCCTTGTAGCTCTCTTGCAAGAGGATCAACCAGGCAAGGCAGGAGCCATGAACTGAGAAAGGGGAAGGGATGAAAGGGATGGAGTGTCCGGTGGCATGCGGAAGCAACCCGCAGATCCAGCAGTTTGTGGCGTTGGCGGCAAGGTTGTGTTGGTGCAACAGTTGCACGAAGGAATTGTTCCAGAACTCCTTACGCCTTTCTCGGAGCTGAGGTGAAAGGGAGATCAGGTGATGCTCTTTCATAGTGGTTGGCTGTGCAGTGGTCAGCAATATCTGATGAGCGGGTGCGCTCTCTTCCACGATCCAGAAGGAAGTCATGAGGAGGAGGCAAAAGAGGAGGACAATGAAAAGGGCAATTGTCTTTGATTTGTGCATACTGTCAGTCTTTGGGTTCCTGTAGTGGGTATTTCCGGTTGCTTCCATCATCTTCTTATCTGGCGCTTCCATCATCTTCTTATCTGGCGCTTCCATCATCTTCGAGGTGCTCGGTAGTGGGCAGAACCGCAGACTTTGTTTAGCTTCTCTCCGGGTAACCCTTGGTTGTGTTTAGGCTACCGTTCTGAGATTCAACTTAGTCCGTGGTCTACTTAGCCGAAGCTCCCTCCTTTCGACGCAGGAAATACCCTTCCCTGGATGGCACAGTGGGATCAGAGAATTTTGCAAGTTCGAGTGCCTCGGTATCAGGATAACAGTTCAGTGATGGCCGGTCTTTGTTCAGGAGCTCTTCTTGGGTGCTGACGTTTTCTGTCGTGGCCAGGGTCGAGGAGACCTTCTTACAGTGGTGTGCATGCAGCCAGTGTCGTTTCCCCTCCACTCGAAGAGCCGTCCGGGTGGTGATCAGTAGTTGCCAGGGGCCCGTCCACCGGGGTTCCAGACTCTTTGCCCGTTGGAAATTTCGGATCAGCATGTAATCCCCCGGTTGGATATCGTGACCCGGACCCCTGGAAGCATCGGGGATGGCCTGCTGCACCTGCTGATGAATGACAGACAACGTTTTAGTCAATTTGCACAAGTAATCAGACAGTAGGACATCCGGGACGTCGTGAATGGAGGTCGGTTTAGGGGCAGTCCAGAGGTTCATCGGTCGCCCAAATACAACCTCGTAGGGGGTCAAATGGTGCTTAGTGGGAGTGGAGCGCATTGATAGCAATGCCAGTGGGAGGGCATCTGGCCATTTAAGTCCTGTGGTGGCCACTATCTTTGACAGTTTTAGTTTCAGTGTGGCGTTGTGTCGCTCAACTAAGCCAGCAGATTGGGGGTGAAAGACTGCATGAAACCTCTGTTTTACACCCAACCCTTTCAAGATTAGTTGGATAACTTCAGCTATGAAGTGGGGGCCGTTGTCGCTCCATAGAATTCGACAAAGACCGTAGCGAGGGAAAAACTCTTTCAGTAGTACCTTGGCAGTGGTCATGGCAGTGTTATCACGGGTTGGATAGGCTTCTACCCATTTGCTGAAGGCACACACAATGACTAATACATACTTCAGGCTTTGGCATCTTTCTAGTTGGATGTAATCCATCTGGAGGACCTCAAAGGGATGGTCGGGGACCCCAAACCCTCCCCGGGGTACCACAGTTCCTTTCCCAGGGTTGTGTTGCAGGCAGATAAGGCATTGCTGGACCAGGCGTCTGGCTGAGTCGGGGATTTTGTCGTTGTGCCAGACCTTGGAGATGAGTTCGATCATGGGGGCAGATCCTATGTGTGCGGGGGAGTGTGCCATAGTCAGTATGGGAATCCGGTACGAGTCAGGCAGCAACTATTTGTTTGTGTCTTTTGTCCGCCAGCAGCCTTCATCGTCTTTTAAGCCTACCCGTGCCCACTCAGTCAGTTCGTGAGGTGTGCTGGCCGACTGGATGTCCCTAATCGTTTCTCTAGCGTCAGTCCATTTTTCTGCTTGTGACCTGGTCACATACATGCGTGTCGTCGTCCTATTCCCAGCTGTGGTTCGGGCAGTGATGTCGGCCAGTGCGTTTCCCTGTCCGACTAAGTCTGTCACCTTCCTGTGTGCCTGGCATTTGATTACGGCTAATCGTTTGGGGAGGAGAACTGCTTCAATCAGGGCGGAGACTAGATCTCCGTGGAGGATGGGCGTGCCGTGGGACGTCAGGAATCCCCTTTCTCTCCACAAGAGTCCAAAATGGTGAACCACTCCGAAGGCGTACTGGCTGTCCGTGTAAATGTTTGCCGTGGTCCCTGTCGCTATAATACATGCTCGTGTGAGGGCAATCAGTTCTGCCGCCTGTGCGGATCGTTGTGTGATGCGGGCTGTCTCAATTACTGTTCGGGCTGTCGTTACTGCATAGGCAGCTGAGGTGGTGCCGTCGGAGAGTTTGATGCAAGAGCCGTCTACCCATAGCTCTCCGTCAGGGTCTGTGAAGGCGGTGTCTCGGAGGTCAACTCTACTCCTAGTCTGTTCGTCTGTGAGGGTCACACAGTCATGTATAGGGGGGACATTTGGGTCGTTTTCGGGCAGAGGCAACAAGGTGGCTGGGTTCAGTGTGGTGCATCTTTTCAGCGTGATGTGGGGTGCAAGCAGAGTCAGTTCGTATCCAGTCAGTCGTGCGCTAGTCAGGTGTTGCGTCTTAGTCTGGTTCAGGAGGGTGTCAACAGCATGGGGCACTAATACCGTGAGGGAATTCGATAGTACGATCCCCTCACTTTATCGGATAGAGACAGCAGCGGCAGCTACGGCTCGAAGGCAGGCAGGCAAGGCTCTCGCTACGGGGTCAAGGGTGGCAGAGAAATAGGCACATGGTCGTTGCTTGGGGCCAATAGTTTGAGTTAGGACAGACAAAGCGCACCCCTCCCTTTCGTGAGTGTAGAGAGAGAAGGGCTTGGTGTAATCGGGGGTTCCTAGGACTGGTGCAGAACAAAGGGCGTCTCGAAGTTCTTTGAAGGAAGATTGGCATTCGAGGGTCCAAGGGAGTGGGAAGGGGATATCTTTGGCTAGTAGGGAAAGTAGTGGCTTTACAATGAGGCTGAAATTTGGCAACCACTGCCGGCAGAAGGAGGTGAGGCCTACCAGGGAGCGGACTTGTGTCTGGGTCTTTGGGACAGGGGTTTCTAGAATGGCCGGAATTCGATCGGGTGTAAGCTTTCTCCCGTCTTTGGACAAGAGGTGGCCTAGGTAGGTGACCTGGGGTTGGCAGAATTGCAACTTTCTCTTGGAGACCTTGTGGCCATTTTCTGCAAGGAAGTGCAAGAGTTGGATGGTGGCTGTGACTGCAAGTGGAGTGGTGTCGGCCGCCAAAAGGATGTCATCGACGTACTGTATCAACACCACTCCCTCCGGTAGCTGAACGGCGTCCAGCTGTCTCTTGAGGGCCTGGCTATAGATGCTGGGACTTTCTGTGTAACCTTGGTTAGCTCTACAAAATCTATATGAGCGGGATTTTAACGTGAAGCCGAAAAGGTAGCGGCTGTCTGGGTGGATGGGGATGGAAAAGAAAGCGTTCTTGAGGTCTATTACAGTGAAGGTGGTGGCTGTGGAAGGAATCAGGGTCAGAATGGTGGCGATATCTGAGACTACGGGGTACTGAGGTACAACTACCTTGTTGACCTCTCGAAGGTCGATGATGAAGCGGTACGCTTTCTCATCTCCCTCGCCCTGCTTCTTCACAATGGGTAGGATAGGGCTGTTGCAAATATTGCTGACTACTTCCTCTACCACTCCTGCCTCTACCAGGGACTGGATTATCATTACCAATGCCTTCTCACCTTCGGGCGATATCCGATACTGTGGGAGTTTTGGGAGTATTGCATCTTGGCGAACAGTTATGTGCACGGGGTCGATCATCATTCGTCCTACGTCAGCGTCAGTTTTAGCCCACAGATACAGAGGTAGAGAGTCAAGTAAGGATGCGTCAGAGATGGAGAACATGTGTCGTGCGGGATGAGGTCTGAGCAAAGTCGGGTTATCGTACAGAATGACTCGAACTCCGTCCTGTGAACACCTGATAGTAGCTCGGAAATGCTTCAGTAAGTCAAGTCCCATAATGGCATCGGGGGTGTTGGAGGAAAGCAGAAACGTCGTGTCAGTGGGGTTACTGTCCAAGTCGAAGGAAACCGGTGCGGATAAGGGGTTAGTGGAGGGCGTTCCATCAAAGTCTATTGATGTTGTGTGAGCCAGACAAGGGTGCCCTTGGAATCAGTCGTTTAGATAACGCACTACGTGTCGCGCCAGTGTCTACCAGAAATGGAGACTTCATACCTAGGACCTTAGTGGTGACATAAGGACCTTGCTGGTCAACATAGAGCTCGACTGGATCCCTCCCTTGCCCTAGGCAGTCCTATGCCCAGTCGCGGGCATCGTCACAGTCAGTCTGCTGGCATTGGTTCTATCGGGGGTGGTCAAAAGTGTTCGGTCTGCCTGATCTGTCATTGCTGGCGTCGTTTGCGTGCCCTCGTCCCTGTCCTCTATTTTTCGGCCCACCCGCTACGTCTTTTGCGTCCCTATTTTTGTACATTTCTAGCAGGACCGGGCACTGGGACTTCCAATGCCCAAATCCTTTGCAAAACGCACACTGGTTCACATCGAGGTCTGTTCGTGGAGCGCCGGGTGCGGGTGTGCGGTCTCTAAGGGGTGGATTTCTAGGAGCATTCGACTGGTAGTTTCCTCTATACTGTTCCCTTCCTGTCGTCACTCCTTGCAATTGAGCAATCATCACTCGTTCTTTCAAGTCCTTTTTCTTTTTCTCAGTCGCCCTATCGTTCTCGTTCTTTTGCCGTTCGTAGTATTGAGCCATCTGAAGGATAGCCGCGGGTTTGGAGGCAGCCCAACTACTTTCACTAGTCTGCAGTTTATGCGAGACTTCTGGTGTCAGGCCTTTTACAAAGTTCTGGACGAACAAGTGATGTCCGGTCGCAGAGGTCATGTCCTGGCCACTGTAATAGGAGAACACCGTTTCGAACCGGGAGAAATATTCTGAGGCGTCTTCCTGTGGTTTCTGGCAGCAAGCCGTTACTATCGACCAGTCCACCTTCTTTTCTGGTACTATGGTTTTCAGTTTTAGTACTATTTTGTCTGGCAGGTCTAGAATCGATTTCAAGGGTTTCTGTCCGGGCTCTCGCTGTTTGTCTATGCCATCGAGTTGCGACCAGGTATGTCCGAACAGCTCAAGGTGGTCGACTTTCCGGATTTGCTTCCACACATCAGCTGGCAGACATAGCCCGAAAAACAAGTCGATGTCCGCTAGGGTCATAATCG
Organism: Lissotriton helveticus; assembly: GCF_964261635.1. NCBI lineage: Eukaryota > Metazoa > Chordata > Amphibia > Caudata > Salamandridae > Lissotriton > Lissotriton helveticus. Next base: position 219,340,468 of record NC_136067.1, on the reverse strand, counting down.
TCGAACCCAAGGCGGTACCTAATTCTGTGTAGAAGGCAGTGGGGTTCTTTCGTAGATCGGGCAAGGACTTTCGGAAAGTCAGGATGTCTTGCCGATCCCAGGGTTGGTAGACCCAGTTGTACACTACCCTCCCTCTCGCATCTTGGTGGTTAATATCGTCGTGTGTTCCCTGTCCTCGTGAGGGGACCCAATAAGGTGCCGCTTCTCTTATTGGCATCATGGTGTCAGTTCTCTCGGTTTGAGGTTCAGTCGCTACAGGGGTCGTGGTGTCGGCTTCTAATCTTTGTTCAGTGAGGTGACGGAAGACTTCAAGCGTGCACGAGAAGAGGTCCGTCACATCACCTTCGCCCTCGTCTCCAATGTCGACTTTTCTATACAGTGTCGTTAGGCTTTCAGGACCCTTGTTACGATACCTGTCTTCATAGGCGTTAAGGGTGTGGTAACAGAAACGTGCAACAAAGTGTTGTTTGTGGTTATCAGCATATGTATTGCATATATCTGTCACGTAATCTTCGTTTTCTTTCCGTTCCACTAGCGTCTTTACGATCTTATCAATCCCTGCTCGTTCATTCTTACTCAATCGATGGAGCCTAGCAGAGTCTTTCTTCTCAGTTTCGGGCTCATCTAATGTTGCTGCTTGCGCTGCGCTGAGTACAAGGGGCTCGGCCGGCGCGGAGGCCGTGAGGACCGAGGCTCTGGCACTGCTCTCATCTGTGCTAGGGGGTTGCGTGCGTTGCACTAGAGGTTGGGAAGGGGCGTATGGAGGGGGCATGTAGATGATCGGGGGACCTAGCAGTAGATCATCGTTCGCTCGCTGCTTCGAAGGTATCTCAGGGTAAAGCGTAGAGGGTGTTCTAACGGGACATTGGCTCGATGGCTCGGATTCTTGCTTCAGTCTAGCTCCCTCTCTTTCCTTTATCTCTTCTTTCAACTTGCTCGCGGCTAAATGAGCTGCTTTTCGCAATTCTTTCTCTAGTCTGACTTCGTTTCTTTTCTTTCGTTGTTCCGTCTCCTTGCGCCACATGCCGAAACTATCGAGCATAGTGGGCGTTGTTTTATTGTTACAAAGGGCTGTTTCCAGCACGCTTATTTTTGCGTCATCGAAGGATCCTATCAGTGGCCACTGACTTTCCTGATCCTTTTTAGTATATTTATGCCATAACTTACTATAAGCTACGGCGACTAGTCCATACTTTAAAAACATATCCTTATTAGGGGTGCCCTCCAGAGGAGCCGGATGATCCACCTCTAATAAGCGGTCCGGGCTGAACCAACTACTGAACAATGGGGAGAAGATAGGCATGACGGGTTACAATGGGGACAAAAGTCTGCACTACCTATCCTTCACTACTTTGCGAAGACTAGACAGAATATTTCTATTCTACAGTATTCGCAAGTAGGGAATACCCAAAGAGAGAACCAATTCCAAACAGTCAATGTTCGGACAAACAATCAATCAATCAAATGAGGAATCAAATGGGCGCGACGGGTTACAACGGGGGCAAAAGCCAGCGCTACCTACCCTTTCACTGCTTACAAAGACTAAACAGAATATCTCTATTCCACGTTATTTGTAAGCAGAGAATACCTCCAAAGAACCAATATCGAACAATTAATGTCCGTTCAATCAAACAATCAGTGGCGAGAAAGAAATAGGCACGACGGGTTACAACGGGGGCAAAGGCCTGCGTTACCTATTCTTCACTATCTGCAAAGGAGGACAGAATACTTTTATCCTTCCCCGTTTGTAGACAGAGAATTCTCGAGGAGACAATCCTCGAACAACAATGTTCGGGCAAACAATCAATCAGTGGGGGAGAAAGATAGGCACGACGGATTACAACGGGGGCAAAGGCCTGTGTTACCTACCCTTCACTACCTGCAAAGGAAGAGAGAATACTTTCTATTCCTCTCCGTTTGCAGACAGAGAATCTCCAAGAGAACCAACAATTCGGAGAGTAATACTAGTATTTTCCAATCAATCAATCAAATATTTCACAGTTTGTCGTGTTACACGACCTTACCCGGACCGCATGGACAGTTTCCTGTCTTCCGATTCCAGCGCCTGATCGTCCTCTATTCTCCGTAATTGCTGTGGCACTCCTGATGGTTCCCAGTCAGGACCGTAGATCACTCAAGAGAGGTCTGCTCGGAACCAGTGAAGTTCGGATGATCGGCTGCCAGACGAGGGTCTATCGGGCAGGTGCACTTCCCGATCGTTGCAGTCGTTCACTCCGTCGTCAGGACCTCTCCCACTGGATCCACGTGTCGCTGATGGGCCCCACGTTTGCCAACGTGGAAAAAGGGGTCAGGCAGATCAGGTCGATTACCCCTTTTCAAGGTTTGCCCGGCGTTAGCCGCCTCTCACCCAACTCACGGTTACCAAATAAAGAGGCAGGCGCTGGAGACTGGAAGGCAGGAAACAGGAGTTTATTCCGACGGAGCAGAACACGTCAAATCAGACAACAGGGTATCTTCTCGAGGTGCTCTAACCGCATCTCTGAGGCCTGGCCTCTTATACACAGGTTTATGGCTTTATTACATTTATGACATCAGTGGTATTGCTTTGAAGTTAAAAAAGGCATCTTTGGAATCCCCGGTTCAGGCCCATTCTCACACATATCTACAGTAGAGGTCCCCACCCAAATCTCAGCATGATGGCTATCGCGCAGCTTGACATTCCGCTGGGAACAGGAATGTGGGCGATCGGTCGGATCTAGGGGTGTGAAGGCATTGATTAATCCCCGCTCCTTTGATGTGGGGCGAGGTCCTACTGTAGGGGGCAATAAACTGCATCTGGTGAGCTAAGTGATGGCCTGGGGTCAGGCCGGACAATCGGGCAGGGAGGAAGAGGTTATCAAAAGGGCCTGTTCTATGAATGAGATGAAAGAGTGAGGGGGGGTTCAGCACGGGATGTGGCTCGGAGACAGGGTCGCGCTGGAGGTGCGTTTATGACCCAAGCAGGAGAGACCGGGGGCTGTCGGGGATGCTTGCGAGGCTGGGGAGTGAGGGGGAGAGAGAGACGCTGGCTATCGGGAATGGGCAGAGAGGCCATGGCAATCAAAATGGTTGCTGCTTACGCGCACGTATGGATCTGAAAAGGACAAGATGGCGCCGATAATGTTTACGCCACAATCCAGATTTTAACAGAGACACTAGAGGGGAACAGGCCCGAACAAGGACCAAGGGCAGATTCTGAGAAGGCACCTGTCCTGGTATCGGCACCTCCTGCTCCAGTGGGAGAGGAGGGTGAGCATCCAGAGGCGGATAAGGTGTTGGAGTCTGGGTCCCTGCCAGAGCTGCAGGAGCTGCTTGCGGCAGGCGGACCGTCCCGTGAGGAGTTTTGTAAGGCGCAGGCTGAGTGTCCTACACTGGTGGGCCTGCGGAAAGCTGCTCAGGAACAGGTCTCTACTGAAGTAGTCGGAAAGCACAAGGTGGCTTGGGAAGATGGACTCCTTTACAGTGAGCCTCCTGACCCAGAACCAGGAGCCAGCAAAAGGTTGGTGGTTCCCCAGGTGCACAGGAATTTCCTGCTGCATCTAGCCCATGATGTACCCCTAGCTGGGCACTTGGGCATCAAAAAGACAAAGGACAGGTTAGCACCTCTGTTTTACTGGCCAGGAGTAGGTCAGGATGTGGAGAGGTTTTGCCATACCTGTCTGGTCTGTCAGGCCAGCAGCATGTCTGGTGGCCCGATAAAGGCACCCTTGGTTCCTCTACCAGTCGTGGAGGTACAATTAGAGAGGGTGGTGTGTCTTCCCAGGAATGACACGGTTTCTTTACTTGCAATGGCTGAAGAGTTAGAAGAGGAGACTGAGTCCCTCCCTGACTTATTGCAAGGTGATGGGAAGGATGGTTCATTTGAGGGAGTTAAGCTTGCCTCTGAACTGACACCTGAACAGCAGGTGGAGTGTAAAGAGCTGCTGGGGAGATTGTCCCGTCTCTTTTCACTTACCCCTGGGCTGACGCCTGTCTGTGCGCTTGACACAGACACAGGGGACACCCTGCCTGCTAAGAAGCAGCCCAGGAAGGTGATCTGGACTGAAGAGTGTCAGAAGGCATTTGATGGATTGAAGGCTGCACTATGCAATGCACCTGTACTGAAGCCCCCTGATTACAGTCAGGCCTTCATTGTGCAGACAGATGCTTCAGACAAGGGAGTTGGCGCAGTTCTTGCCCAGCTCAATGAAAAGGGGAGGGAGCATCCGGTGGCCTTTATCAGCCGCCGACTACTCCCCAGGGAGCAGAACTGGTCTGCAGTTGAAAAAGAATGCTTTGCCATAGTGTGGGCCCTTCGAAGATTCAGGCCTTACTTGTTTGGTGCAAAGTTTGTGGTTCAAACAGATCACAAGCCCCTCAAGTGGCTTAAGGCAATGAAAGTTGAAAATCCAAAGTTGCTCAGGTGGTCCATATCTCTGCAGGGACTAGATTTTACAGTGGAACATAAAGCAGGCTTACAGCACGGTAATGCCGATGGACTTTCCCGCCGGTTTATCCAATCAGATGATCGGTCTTCTCCCACTGGGAAGTAAGTACCGGCCATTCTGATCTGGGGAGGGCATATGTTGGGACGGAAAGTCTCCTGCATGTCTCTGGAGAGAGTGCTTCCCTTGCCTTATGCTAATCTCCAGGCAAGTCACTCAAAAGCTACTGTATAGTTTCTAGATCCCTACCTCAGTGAGCATGACAATCATACATGTCCACTGAGGGTCTCCCTGTTTACCTGGATTGAGACCCTAGAGCTTGGCTCTGAGGTCGAGGGGGCATGCCTAGTGCACCCCTATTTTTCAGAGAGTGGCTACTGCCCTCTCTATTAAGGCTGTGGTAGACTGACAGTGGTGGCTGCAATAAATCTATAGTCAGGAGGGGTGAGTCCCTAGGCACCCTCCTGACCAAGTCTGTGCAGTTTGCCATGCCTGTGGGCCTGTTGCCGTTGTCTGGCTGATGTGTGTTTGAGAGCCCGTGGGTGTACAGGGGAAGAATGGTGATTTGAGCCAGTGTGAGGAATGCGAGCTGTCCTGCTGGACATCCCAGCTCCCCCGTCCCCCTCCCTATTTCCTTGGAAAGGCCTGGTGGGCTGGGGGAGACCCTCAGCTCTTATCTGGGTTTAGCTGCACTAACTGTGTGGATAGGACCCTCCCTCACTTGTCAGGGCCTCCTGGGCTGGAGTTAATTAAAATTCCTCTCTAGAGGGTTGCGCAGCCTGATACCAGAACACGACCTGCTACATGCTTTACCCATGCATTGAACACGCGGTGAATGGTCTGTGATTGGAGGTGTAAAAAGTAGCAGACCCTCTGATTGGATGAGCCTATCAATCAGGGGTGATAAAAGTCTGGCCTGAGTGGTCAGCTGTTGTTCAAGACTGGTCTATGACTGTCGAGTGGCCACACCAGAGCCCTCGGACAGTTACCAGCCGCGACCCCGCGGTGTGAAGACAGAGATAAGACTCTGTTCACTGCGGTCTGGAAGGAAGGCAACATTACAGACCAGCTGTTTGTGAGACTTGGATGAGCGTTCGCTTTGGACCAAGGAAATTACAGACAGCTGCCCAGTGTGGGAAGGAAGCTTGCGGCACATCACCCAGTGTGGAGAGGAAGCTTACAGCACATCACAGGGGCTGGTGGAAAGAAGCTTGCAGCACAGGACGAGAGCCAGAGAGAGAGGAGGATGCTTGATTCTAGTCTTTGAAGGTGAGATCAAATCCCCTCTAGGCTCCTCCCTTGCGCTGTGGGAGCCTGTACAAGCAGTAACTGGGAAGAGAGGCCAGTGAAGCAGACCCCACCTTTCTTTTTGTGAACTCTGAGGGTATCAGGGTGAACTGGCACTCTGCCCAGCCACTACCCTTCTTCAGCTAGCCAGTGGCTACTGGACTAGTGGGACTCCAGTAAACTGTGCCAAGACATCCGGCATCTTTGATCAGATCCCTGACACCACTAGAGCCGTGTCCTCACTCACAATGGGAGGGCACTTCTGTTGCTTTGGGTGGGGGGTTATGGGGCCGGTCACGACCATTTGACTTTGCATCCTATGCTGAAACTATATCCTTTCAATACAAAGTTTGGTATCAAGGCTCTAGTGAATGAGAACAGCCCTGTGTAACATGATCTGTAATATGCAATGCTTACTGTGTGTTTTCATGTTAACTGTGTTTTTATAGTGCTTGGCGTCTAGGCGCTATAATACTGTTCGGGGTCAGAACTCTGCCCCAGAGGGTTGTAGAGACTTCTGGTTTTCACTGTTTATCATAGTTTTATGTGTAGAATAATTATCTTATGTGTATTAAAGTACTTTTCTTTTATAAAAAGTAAAGCACTGACTGGAAATTGAGTTTATCAGCTGGTGGTACGGTTTACACTGTAATCTGAATGTCTAACCCCACCTCACCTCCTTGAGTAAGCCTTGGACTGCTTTGTCTCGCTACCCTGAGAGAGTCAAGTGCTGGAGAGGAGTACTTGGTTATCCAGTTTTGGGTCCTTTAGTACTGAGGCCCCAGGACATCAGTGAGGGAACACTCCAGTTGATGCGATTGGAGCGCAGTTACCCCTGAGTGCCCTGGTGCCCAGGAAGCCGGGTCTAACATTGTCCCATCTTCGCCTAAGCTTCTCAGGTAACCCTTTTATCATCCCTTTGAGGGTCTTGTTGAATCTTTCAACAAGCCCATTGCATTGTGGGTGATAGGGTGTGGTGAATTTGTAATTTACACCACACTCCTTCCACATAGCAGTCAAGTATCCTGACATGAAGTTTGCACCTCTGTCAGAGACAACCTCCTTAGGAAACCCCACTCTGGAGAAAACTCCAACCAGGGCCCAAGCCACCACAGGAGCTGTAGTGGTCCTAAGGGGAATAGCTTCTGGATACCTGGTGGCATGATCCACTACCACCAGTATAAATCTGTGCCCAGATGCTGTTGGGGGGTCCATTGGTCCAACAATGTCAATCCCCACTCTTTCAAAGGGAACCCCCACCACAGGTAGTGGTATAAGGGGGGCCTTTGTGGTGCCACCTGATTTGCCACTGGCTTGGCAGGTGACACATGAGTGACAAAACTCTTTAGTGTCCTCAGACATATGAGGCCAGTGAAAGTGTGGGGCAAGCCTGTCCCAAGTCTTGTTCTTGCCTAAGTGACCTGCAAGGGGAATTTCATGGGCTAAGGTGAGAAGGAAACCTCTCAGAGACAAGGGGATGACCAGCCTCCTGGTAGCACCAGGCTTGGGGTCTCTTGCCTCAGAGTATAGGAGTCCATCGTCCCAATATACCTTATGGGCACCTGTAGCATTCCCTGCAGCCTCAGCAGCAGCCTGCTGTCTGAGGGATTCAAGAGAGGAACAGTCTAACTGTGCCTGCCTCAAGTCTGCCCTGGAAGGTCCCCCTGTCCCAAGAAACTCAACCTGTTCAGGCTCAAGCTCTTCTAGGACAGTTCCTTCTGGGGTCTTGGGGTCAGTCTCCTGAGAGAGCTGATCCTCCACCTGAGGCAGGGGGGAAGGGTCAACCTTACCCCTACTGCTCTTTCTCTTGGGTAGTGTCTGGTCCATTCTTCCAGGATCCAGCACTAGTTCAGCTGGGCATTTCTTGGCCTGTGACCTAGTCACAGCAAGGACGTGTGCTGATAAACCTAACATTTCCACATGAGTCCTATACTCCACATCTGACCATAAGGAGGATTCCAAATCATTGCCCAAAAGACAGTCCACTGGGAGGTCTGAACTAACAACAACCCTTTTGAGGCCATTTACCCCTCCCCAGGAGAAATTAACAAGTGCCATACTATGGGAGGTAGTGGCATTGCTAGCATTGGTCACCAGGTAGTCTGAACCTAGTATTACCTGGTCAGGGTCCACAAAGTTTGGTGTCACCATAGTGACACTGGCACAAGTGTCCCTGTAGGCCTGAGCCATTTTTCCATTGATTAAATGCGTCTGCCTGTACTTGCCCAGAGTACTGGGACTTATTGTAGGGGTCATATCCATGTCCCCAGTACAAACAAGAACTGCCTGAGTAGGTATCCTGACTAAGTCAGAACCTGCCTCAGTTCCCAGAGTTAACCCCACTATAGCCTTGGGAGGATTACTACCACTACTAACTGTACTAGGGGGTGCAGATGCCTTAGGGGCAGTAGTGGTAGGAGTTGGGCCTTTCTTGGTGCACTCACTAAACCAGTGAGTATTACTTTTACAGTATTGGCACCATGGTTTCCTCTGACCATTATTCATCTTCTTTTGGGAATTCTGGGAATTCTGGGACCCACCCTCTTTAGATTGTTGGGGCCCTGTTGAAGACTTCTGGTCATTCTGTTTATTCTCATTACCCTTTCGGTCTGCTTTCTTCTGGCCACCACCCTGGTTCTGGTTCTGCTGCTTGACCCTTGTCCTGACCCATCTGTCTGCCTTCTTTCCCAATTCTTGGGGAGAGGTCAGATCTGAGTCAATAAGGTGCTGATGCAACAACTGATTTTGACAATTATTTAAGATTTGTTCTCTCATAATTAGATTATACAATCCTGTGTAATCAGTAACTTTACTTCCCAGTAACCAGCCTTCAAAAGCCTTAGTGGCACAATCAACAAAGTCAGCCCAATCCTGAGACTGAATTTTCTGGGTGTCTCTGAACAGCAACCTGTACTGTTCAGTTGTTAAGCCAAACTCATCAATCAGTGTATTCTTCAGGACTTGGTCATTGTTAGCATCCTCAGCTCTAGTAGTGAGGAGCTTATCTCTACCTTTACCTTCAAAGGAGAGCCACAATATAGCTGCCCACTGACTCTGGGGGATGCACTGGACAGTGCAGGCCCTCTCCAAAGCAGTCATCCATTTGTGGATGTCATCCCCTTGTTTAAAGGGGGGCACTATTTTACTCAGGTGTCTAGTATCAAAACTCCTGTCTTTATCCTTAGGGATATTGCTGCCACCAGTGGGGACTACCCCACTCAACTGTTGCTCTCTAGCAAAGGCAAGCTTCTCCTTGGCAAGGGCAAGTTCTTTCCTCTGGATCCTTAGATTAGCCTGTTTCATCCTTGCTTCATGTTCTCTCCTCTGAGGGGAAGTCATTCTCCTCTGGGGAGAAGTCATTCTCCTCTGAGAAGAGGCATGAGAGTGCACAGATCTATTGGAGTCCCTAGAATGAGACCTATCTCTTCTAACTCCAAAGTTAGGCCTGCTTAGGGTCAGTACTGGGGGTCCCCCAGATCCTTCCTATGCAGGTCTAAGGTGGCCCTAGTAAGTATGCTGACTAGCTCAGGACCATTGTCTGCCTCATCCTCAGAAAGAACCTCTTCATCCTCCTCCTCCTCTACTTCCTCAGTTTCAGGGAGGTCAGGATCACCAAGGGTACCTTCTAAGGCTGGCATGCTCCCATCTGTATGAGTAGCTTTTCTAGCATCATATGTCTCTAAGAGACCTAACAGAAAGGGAGTGGTAGGGTTAGAACCCTGTTTCAATTTCCTGGAGGTACACAATTGTCTCATCTCCTGGAAACTGAGAGCTGCATATCTGGAAAGGACCTGTGGAGTGTCACTAGCCACTAGGGGAGTCTCTGTGGACTCACCATGGGTAGACATGCTTTCTAGTGAGGTGTAAGTGATGCACCTACCTACACTATGGGTTTTCCTACTGGTCCCTTGCTAAGAGTTGTAGTCAGGGTGTGCTAGGCCCTTTCTACTACAACAGCTGGTTCAGTAGAACTCAGAGTATTTCTAAGCTTGTTATATGTACCTAGGTACCTTATGTGATCTTTCAAATGATATTACAAGATTATATTTGGTAAAACAACAGCAAGCTCAAATCCCAACCGCTGCACACCAATGTGAGAAGTTGGCCTGATATATGATGCTCACTAATTCTAGTGATCACCTTGTATCAGTCCAAACAACCCCTTATGGTGATTGGTTGTAAGTCAACCTTATAGACCAGCTATCCTAGTAGCGTGGACAAAAGCAGTCTTTAGGCTAAACTCTTTTGGCATGTGAAGCCAGCTGTTTTACCACAATATAACCCCTTGAATACCAGATGAAAGGACACCACACAGGTTGTTATGAAAATAAAAGGATATTTATTAACTAACATACACCTCTGAACTCTTTATGAGGTCAGAGGGCTAAGCACATGACAATACTACAAAAGAAATACGAGTTCGCACAATATTTACACGAGTGCCTTAGGGGCACGACAAACCATATACTCAAAACAATGGAATGCGAGGAAGAAAAGTACTGTAAGGAGATCCAGAGGCTGGAGGATCGGTGGGACTACACTGCGACTAGGTAAGTAAGGAGCAGGAGGCCCACGGGACTCACGTGCAGAGTGGGAACTCTCACGCGGGATGCGTACCAACGTCTATGGATCTTACAGTTTAGGAAGTTACGGATTCCGGACGAACCCGGCTGGATGGAGGGAAAACAACAGTGGACCTGGACACTAGGATAGTGAACACTGACTTCAGCACCTAGAAGCTTTAGTTACCTAACCCACAGGCTGCGGGTGCATAGGGCTGATGTGGTGTCGGGTTTGCTGCGTTGATCCCGGTGATGCCTGAAACAAAGAGTTGCTGGCAGGCAGCCAGATGGAGGAGTCCGGTGGTTCCAAGGATGGAACTGGGAAGAACTAAGTCCTGAAAGGGAAGGGGACAGAGTCTTGGTCACTAGCCAGTGACGGTGCTGGAACCAGGAGGGAACCAGATGCTGTCGCCACGTTCAGGTGGAAGAAGGGTCGCTTCTCTCTGTAGCTGCGCGGACCAGGAGCTGTTCTTCACGACCAGGCTGGAGGCACGAGCTGTCCCACGTAGTCTGCTGCTGTTGGCGGTGTCGGATCGTCGATCTGGACAACAGGCCTTGGCTAATGCAAGCCACGCGGTGGAACAAAGATGGCGTCTGGTGTGGACCAGGAGGGTCCGGGGTGCTTCTCTTTTGCAAGGAAGCAAGGGCCAGTCTGGCGGACCAGACTAGCAGTGTTGAAATCTTCGGGTCGTCGTCTCAGAGGTCACGAGCCAGCCAGCAAGTGACCAGACAACAGGAAAGCAGCAACCAAGTAAAAGGGGCCCCACGCAGATCACGGGGATGCTGGGGGGCTGGTCTTTGGATCAGGAGCCGCGTTGGTGTGGGGCTTCTCAGTCCCCAATGCACTCACTCGAGGAACTCTCGGGGGTCGTGCTGGAAGCGCTGTGCAGGTTTCTTCAAGATGGCCGTCTCCACGTTGCTCGTCGCACCCACGGGTCCCAGCTGTGCTGTGGATGTGGGTAGAGGTCAGAGGGGTCTGGAGGTCCGGGTCTTATCGAGCTGGATGGTCGGATTCCGGGCTGGAAGGACTTTACAGCAAACCGCACAGGAGCTTGATGGTGCCTGCGAAGCAGGATGGTCACTCCCTGACCATAGGGGAGATTCTTCAGTCTTCTGATGCTGAGGAGGTCGAAGGTCAAGAGTTTCTTCGTGGAAGTTGTCAAGATTAATCTAATTTGGGAAGGGTGCCCGCTCCTACCTTTATTCTAAGAAAAGGGGCTGGCACGCGACTAGGTCCTGCCCATGGGTGGGACCAGGAGGGGGGTGGTTACACGCCTCTCCTTTGTCCGGTTTCTCCCCAGCTCAGGGGCTGGTGTGCCCCTGGAACTGGTTTGAGCCGGCATATGCACAGTGAGCACCGGGGTGCCACTTGCAGTCACCTTCCTCTCAGCCCTGCCAACCTGGGATACACAAAATCCTGTCTGGGATGGTGCTGGCACCGCCCTTGACAGGAAACCCTTTGTCCAGGCCTCTCTCGCTGGAAGGACTCCCAGCAGCAGGAGGCCAGACTTGTGTCTGTGGTGGCAGCATCCATTTTGTGATGCTGAGGCTTGAGTTAACTTTAACCGGGGTTCACAGTTACATACATGTCGTGTCCCTCTAGAAGGGTGGAATGCTAACCCCGTCGCCAGAATTGGCGAGGGGTTAGTATTCCAATTCGTATGACACCTTACTCGACATGTTTTGATAATGCTATGCCAAAGTTAGCATTTGACCGCGAGGTTCATAATGCACTTAAGAGTATATGGTATAGCGTTATCATGGAACAGCTATAAGGACTTGGTTCCGCAAGCTGCAAACGGGCTCAGCTGATGCCAGAGCACCATCTCACATAATTCCAAGCACTCTGCCTTCAGGATTGATAAGGCCTGCCATAGGAGTGACTGATAGGAATATATGTGTCCATTTTAGGGCTAGATATAGGAATACTATATCTAAAGCAAAGGGTGATTACACCACCTTGCCCCAGCTGTCGTACAGCCAGTTGTGTCAGATTTGGGTGGCCAGCCAGTGGTGGCATAATACATGCTGCAGCCCCTGGTAGGCCCTGGGTACACCTATGCCCTGGATACCTAAGGTATACTGTACATGGACTGATAAGGTGGCCCAGTACCAATTGGTAAATGCACCTAAGGTACATGCTTGTCAATTTAGAGAGCGAACAGCTAGGCTGTGGGTCTGAAAACCCACAGCTGACCCCACCGAACTCAAAAACTACTGCCCCATCTCGCTTCTTCCATTCCCGGCCAAAGTCATCGAGAAAGCTGTCAATAACCAGCTCGCCACCTTCCTCGAAACCAACAAATCCCTCGACCCCTCACAGTCCGGCTTCCGAGCCAAACACAGCACTGAGACCGCACTCATCGCAGCAACAGACGACATTCGAACTCTACTGGACAATGGAGACACAGTCGCCCTCATCCTCCTCGACCTCTCCGCTGCCTTCGACACAGTCTGTCATAGCACCCTTCTACAGCGCCTCAGAAACGTCGGAATCCAAGGAAAAGCATTGGAATGGATCACCTCGTTCCTCACCGGAAGAACCCAGAGAGTCCGCCTCCCACCATTCAAGTCAGAGGCCTCTAAAGTCATCTGCGGCGTGCCACAAGGATCGTCACTCAGTCCCACCCTCTTCAACGTTTACATGAGCCCCCTTGCGGCCATCGCTCGCCAACACAATCTCAACATCATCTCCTACGCTGACGACACTCAACTGATCCTCTCACTCACCAAAGACCCTAACACCGCCAAAACCAACTTACACGAAAGAATGAAAGAAGTAGCCGAATGGATGAAGCACAGCCGTCTGAAACTGAACTCAGACAAAACAGAAGTCCTCATCTTAGGCACCTCCCCCTCCGCCTGGGATGACTCTTGGTGGCCAGAGGCCCTTGGAAAAGCACCCATCCCGACGGACCACGCACGAAACCTGGGCGTCACCCTGGACTCCTCACTCTCGATGACCAGACAAGTCAACGCCGTCTCATCATCCTGCTTCAACATTCTTCGCATGCTCAAAAAAACATTTCGCTGGATCCCTACCGAAACTAGAAAAACGGTCACCCACGCACTGGTCACGAGCCGCCTGGATTACGGAAACACCCTATACGCCGGTACCACCGCTAAACTCCAGAAAAAACTCCAACGCATCCAGAACGCTTCAGCCAGGCTCATACTAGACATCCCGCGCAAAGAACACATCTCTGGTCACCTGAAAAACCTCCACTGGCTCCCCGTAAATAAGAGGATCACTTTTCGCCTCCTAACCCATGCACACAAAGCACTTTACGAACTTGGACCCGAATGCCTCAACACACGACTATCCTTCTACACCCCCTCCCGTCAGCTTCGATCCTCCAACCAAGCCCTAGCCACTGTACCTCGCATCAACAAAACGACCATGGGAGGTAGATCCTTCTCCTACCTGGCAGCTAAAACCTGGAACTCACTTCCCACTCACCTTCGCCTTACTCAGAACCACCTAGCATTCAGAAAGCAACTTAAAACTTGGATATTCGACAAGTAATTCCCCACCCTTCCTCAATCGCCTTGAGACCCTATGGGTATGTAGCGCGCTATATAAATCTCCTGACTTGACTTGACTTGACTTGATTAGCAGGCCCACAGCCAGGGAAAGTCGTAAACCAGTGAAGCAAAAAGCAAAAATCTGGGGTGGCCATGGGATTGCAGACCCCACTCTCCTAAAGTGCTCCTTCACCTTAGCAGAGGAGCCGCAGCTGAATTCGCCACTTTACACAGGACAGGATGTATTCAGCCTTCTGGGTGAACGGGAAGACCCGGCTGGATGCAGGCTTGGAACTGGCGATGAGCTGTGCGAGCAAGAAGCTCCGAAGCTCCCTCTGTCCATCCTGCACACTTCACATGTTCTAGTTGTAAGGCCGTGGCTGGTACTTGTGCTTTCAGCTCTTTCCATTAGAAGTAGAAGCCTCAGAGTTCCAGCAGAGATTGATGGAAAGTATCCAAGTATCCTTCTTGAAATGAGGCCACTTGGGAGGCATATGAAAGCAACAGTTTGTCACATTGTTTGCAATTTGTGGTGTGTGAAACCAGCCCTTGTAACACTTTTTTGATGCACCCACGTGCATCTGTTTGTTAATTATTTTACTTTTTTAAGAAGGCACACATTAGGTAAAAAATGACCCATGGCTGAAACTAACATAAAAGAAAGCTGCTGCCTTTTGGTCTTGACACTTGAAAACACAGTTCTCCATTTAAATGACTATTCGTGATTTTATTCGATAACCCTATACCGTGAATCTTGGAAAAGTCTTTTTGGATCAGTTGGAAGTGAAATGTAAATCTATCCCTTGTTCCCCTCGTTAACAAGGCGCAGGCTGTCACTTCTCCCCTCATCGCGAGTGTTGCGGGAGCGCAGACTGTACAGGAGCGGAAGGGGCCTGTGGGCCTTGGAAGCCTCTCTTGAACGGGCAGAGGTGTTGACAGGCAAAGTTCGCCAGCTCCCCATGATTGATTGTTGTTACCACAGCTGCCCGCGTGCAGTTTATTATACTGGTGTCGGGTTTTTTCATAAGAAAATAGCAAACACCAACCACTCATTAAGTCACCCAAACAAACACAATTGAAGAAAGCCATATCTAGGAAAAATCAATTTCCTCGGCGCTCGTGGCTCCCTTCCGAGAGTAAGATGGCCAGTGTTCTGAGAAAGTGGGAGCCATTTTGTGACCAACCCATTTCTACCCATCCTGACACAGCAGTCCACCGAATCCTATTTCGTAATGCGTGAATGGTGCTTCAGTGAGACCTCTCTAGGCGATTCCAGTCCAGCCCATGCCAAAAGAAAATCAAAAACATGAGCCATGAATTTTGAATCATTGGCGTCCATTTTCGGAACCTTAAAAGTTCTCTTCCCTTGTGAGTCCCTTCGGCCATTCCATCTTGTAAGTTTAATTCCCTTACAAATCCCGTTGTCCACTGTCCCTCCTGTTCTGTTCTCAGTATTTAAAAACATAATAAAGGAGATTTCTGCCTGGCCCCTCCACACTCAGCTAGCAAGTTCCATTATTTTTTAAATAGAAGGCACATACTCACAGCATTATATGCATGCAAGTATGTAGTCTTTGAGATGTGTATAATGACTTCCAAAATGCTGGAAATGTAATCTTATGGTTTCCTCGCCCAAAATGTTAACCAAATGTCTACCACCGCTCTCCAGTCACTGCTGCCTTCTGATGTATGGGGTGTTCTTGGTGCCTTCTATAAAACCAGAGTATGAATTGTCCAGTGTGAGAGATATCTATTTACCATGACAGAATATCAAATGCTTGTGATTTGTTGGAACTGTACACTGAATTCGACCTGACTGTTTTCCCTATACTTGATGATGCACAAATATATTCATCCATGTAGGTTTATATCCCAATATTGTTTGATTGGACCTTGATTAATAACTTGACTACTGTAGAATCCTTCTCAACTCTGCCTGATGCTGATCCCTGCTTAGGTTTGACAGCACATCAGTCAGTTGACCTTATGTCATCAACCAAAAAAGGACCTTCAAGAAGCACTACAAGGGAGATGGCCCTTTGCCTCCGCCCATATATTGGTATCCATGTTTACACAGTTTGGTTGGACAGAAATATGTGCTGTCTCTGTGAAGTACTTATATTGCTCTCATTTTGGTTGTGTCAGGGTTCCCTCTCACCAAATATGGTCGCCCCGTCAAAGTGTGTTGATGTGGCAGAATGCTCAGGAAAACCCTCGAGGATGCTTTCATCCAGTTCGTTTACATGTTTCTCTCTTCCCAGTGCTGCGTGAGCCCGCCTCATTATTAGTCTCATTATGGGGTTGTGGTTTTGAACTACAGTACACACCGCAGGTCCAGAACATACAATTGTTTTTGTCTTTTGAACGCTCTTATGCGTTTGCCATACCAGTACTGGCCATAGTCAGCGCTGCCTCACTAGAGTCACTGGCCACAAGCTGTTTGTGCGCGGAATCTTTAATGCATGCAGGTGTTTTTTTTTTCTTCTACTCATTTTGTTGTGGCCACTCGCTGTCACAGAAGTGGCACCCATTCCCCGGGGCAAGCAGTTCTCACACATCACAACACCGGCATTAGAGCAGCAAAGGGTAAGAAGGGAACACAGTCACCTTTCCATCTTCCGAAACCCACCCTCCCTCCGACCGCAGTAGCGTGTGGCCCAGCTATGGTTCACAGTGCTAATCTCAAGTGGACTTTGACATGATGCACAGGCCTGGCTTCCGAAGCACATGTTCAGCCCTAAGTGGCCAGCATAAACGAGCTCATGATTTAGAACTGGCTTAAAATCAGTTCTGCCAATCATCACACCTCCAGAACGGGTATACACATCCTTGGTAGGAGGCTTAACCAACCTGACTCTGAGGAAAATGGCTTGCCTCTGGGTCCAGGAAAGGCCAATGGGTGTTAAGTGCTGATTAATTAGCAAGGATTAGCTATCTGGGAGTGGACAGGAACATTTGGCAGAGCAAGCTTTAGCACTAACCTTTTGACTTGGAAATGGCAAGGAGGTCATCCCCTAATTATTCACAGGACCCTCCTAGGCAGTAGCTTCCCAGTCAATGTAGGGGGGACGATTGGTTTAGAACATGTCAGGTAGGAGGGTGGCCAAGAAGCAAAAGACAGTCCTACCCTGGGGAAGCTGAGTCCCATCATCTTGAAAGGGGCTCCTGGGTAATTTTACAGGAAAGCAAAGAAGTGCTGCAAAAGGAGGTGGGGGGACTGCAAGAAAATGGATAAGATTGAGCGGTAGAATTCCTCCAATCACTGGCTAGTGCACAGGATATGTGTGGCACCCCTCTGATCCTCAGAACGTTTCTGAACCTGGGAAGGCTCTATCTGATGGTGAAATTCCTGCTGGAAAAAGCACCCTGACTCCTGGTGGAAAAAGATGACTAGCACAAGAACTTAAGGACTCCTGGATCCTGCTGGCACCCAGAGAGTGTCACTGCTCTCCAATAGTCAAGTGATTGGCCTCCCCTTTACCTGCTTCCGGGACACAAAACGCAGAATGACTCCTTGTTCCAAGAAGGCCAAGCTGACTGAAGAGGACTAGCCAATGCAGAATACCCGAATTGAGAGAGACCTGGTGCCAAGAAGCCTGCCCTGAGAAAAAGCTTTCCCAGCAGTTGGAGACTAAGTCTGAAGGTAAAACCTTTGACCTGGAAAATCCGCTTGATATGTATGACCTCCGCTCCATTGCGGTCATCCTGAAATTGCGTCAAGGGCCCTTTCAAAATCCTTTCAATCTCTTCGGGTGATGTTAGTGTCTTTTTGATCATTATTTTATTCTCTATTTTTAAATTGGGTTAGGTTTATTGTGTTGTTTTCTTTACTTCAAAATTGTTTTTGTTGTGCTAAGCACACACTTCTCAGGGGATTACCTTCTGCTCGTCCCGTAGCTGCTAGGGGTTGAGCAGAGATTCTTACCAAACTGTGTTTTGACGTAACCAGAGTGGGTGTATTGAGTTGACTAGGGTGCGCCCTCCCAAAAAAATAACCTCACTTCTGCTTTACAAATGGGTTGTTCCCATGTTTAGGTGAAGAGCAACTCCTTTGTATGGAGCACCCTCCAACACCAGCAACACTCAGAATCTATTTGCTCACCTCACATGTATGTTTTAATCGCTGAGTTTTTGAGCATAAAATTAGCACAGTGCCATCAATGCTAAGTTAAAAAAAAGTGAAAAAATATTTTGCTATTTTTACAGAAAACTATTTAAGCATAGAATTAGCTAGTGCCATCCACGCTGAGCTAAAACATGAAAAAAAATGTTAACACTCCAGGCACAGTATAGCTTTGACTTGGTAAAATACCATCCAAGCCAACCTGGAATGATTGAGCAACCCCTGACACTTATTTTGTTCTAATTAGAGCTCATCAGAGATGTATAGCTTTTTTCAGTCACGAGGTAGCACCTAGTATAAGTCAAGACAATACCCTTTCAGCCTAGGAGTACCACGTAAATTATGCAAAAAAGAACCCAGGGAACTCTGGGTAGTTTCCACATTTAGGTGGAGATCAGCTCCTTTATATGGAACACCCTACCACACCACAGACTCTCTGAATCTGCTCACCTCAAATGTCTATTTTTGGAGCAGAGTTTTTAAGCATAGGAATAGGACAGTGCCGTCCATCTCGCCAGGGCCTGCACCCAACCGCCTGCAATCGCCCAACCTCTGCTATGAACAGCCATTGGCCCTGCACCCTATCTCCTGCCATCAATCACCCCCACTGCATGCGCCCTACATCCTGCCATCAGCCAACCCCTGCTGTGCACAGCCATAGGCCATGTGCAGTGGGTGGAGTGGTGGGTTTGGCCTGTGACTCGGTCCTGTGCCTAAACCCCCCCTTCCCCCTGACACTTGCAGCACCTAAAATGACTGCCCCTGCTTTCCTTTTAACTTTTAGTCACACTCCATTGTCTTCATGTTGTTTCCTGTTGGGGACCTTGAGTTTTCAATGTATCTGAGTGCCCCTACGCACTAGCCTGGAGTTGGTCACCTCTGGGCGTGGCCCCACATGGCTCTGGAAAGGTTTTTCCCACTTTGCCAATTTTGCAAGTGGGTGCTGTCTTGTGAGTTTCAAGATGGAGAAAAAGATTTCACTGCCTGTATACAGCCAATCATATTTCTTAAATTCTAGATTTGATTGAAAGGATTTGCGAGTCATGATTCACAAGCTAAAATGCCCGAGATATACAAAAGAGTTAACCCTTTAAAGCCAGCTTGGCACCTTTTTCTAATGCTTATATCTCAAACATTACTAAGCTAACTTACACCAAACCAATAGGCACATGCTTTCTAGTAAAGTTCTCCTTTCATGCCAAGATTGGTGTAAATCTGTTCAGCAGTTCAGGTGGTAGACACAATCAAAATTTACTGCGAGAGCTAAAATGGGAAATCACATATGTTCTTTACACCGGACACCGTTGAATTTTTTCCTTGCATGGATATGCACTAAGTTAGTGATTTTCCAGGTTGCATGCAAATCCGAATAAGTTATAAGCAAATCAATATGTGTGTTTGCCATGGAAAGAGTGTCAACCATCACTACACAAGGGTGATCCCGATATATATACATATATATTATTATTATCAAAGCTTTATTTCGATATAAAAAATATCTTAAAAGCACATAACAATTAAAATACAATACATTTTTTGGTTAAAAAAACACTTCATAAATAATTAAAAGACAAGAATAAAAAGACATTAAACCATTTACAGCTTTGAACATGATTTTAAAAGTAAAGAATCACCTAATGAAATTTATCATAAGACTTTATGTCTAATCACCCATGCCCAGCTGTGGAATTTAGCTACCCCACAGGCCAATGTAGTGTTAGGATCTGTCTGTAAGATTCTTAAGGCAGAGACATGGCTCCTGGTCTCGAGCTGCCGACAAACAGGTTTTAGCCATTTCGATCGGGGTTTGTTATAGGCGCTGCAAACGAAAAGAAGGTGCGGAATAGTTTCTAATGCAACATTACAGAACGGGCAAGTGGCAAGTGTTTGGTGAGGAGGTTTCCACTTAGAAGTGCGTTCGCGAACCGGTAGGGTTCCCAATCTAAACTGGATGTATAAGGCCCTATCTTTGGGTTTTCTGATGAAGTCCATATAAGGTTCAAGAGAGTACACTGTCTTGTGCAGACGAAACTCGTCTGTGAGTCTACCCAGATTTTCAGCTCTAGCATCTTGGGCATCGACCCACAACCAATATGCTCGCTTGACCTCCAGTTTAGAAACCGATGCACCGGTCTCCCATGCAGCACTAAAACCAATAGCCGTTAGCAGCTCCTTAACCTTTGATAGCCAAAAATTTTATGAGACCCCGGCATATTCATAACTTCTCTAAGGCCGTCTGCATATGTGGAAAATGACTAAAATCGGTATACATAAGCGGCGTTCATTTATGTTCACCATAGCCACTGTTGAGCGTAAAGTAAAAATCATGAAACATTGGCCACACCATCTTGTCCCTTTTTAGGCCCCTTCGTGCGCGTAAGTGGCAGCCATTTTGAAAACCATGGTCTCCCTGCCCAGCGCCGCTAGCCAGCGCGTCTCTCCCTCTGACCTCGCAAGCATCCCCCGCGCGCTGATAGCCCCCGCTCTCTCATACCTGAACCATAAAACTCCCCTCCAGCGCGACTCTGCCTCGGAAATGCATTCCGCTCCCGGCCAACACCTCCCCATCCTTTGATGAACCCCCTTTCCTCTGTGCCCAATCGTCCTGCCCGTTCCCAGGGCGCCACCTGGCCCTGCGGACACCATTTATTGGCCCCCTTGCAGTAAGCAGCTGCCCCGATTCAAAGGATTTCTGACTGATCAAAGCCCCCCCACCACATGAGATCCAATCAGACACACATTCCGGGAATCGACGGAATGTCCTGGTGTGCGATAGTCATCAACTACTGTGACCGGGGTGGGGACTTCTACTGTAAATGTGTGTGGGAACAGGCCCAAAGTGAGGATTCCGAGGATGTCTTTCCGTACATCAAAGTATTGACAAGAATGTGTTTCATGTAATAAAGCAATAAACCTGTGTATAAGAGGCCAGGCCTCAAGGATGCGTTTAGAGCACCTCGAGAAGATACCCTGTTGTCTGATTTGTTGTGTTCTGCTCCATCGGAATAAACTCCTGTTTCCTGCCTTCAAGTCTCCAGCGCCTGCCTCTTTATTTGGTAACCGTGAGTTGGGCGAGAGGCGGCTAGCGCCGGGCAAACCTTGAAAAGGGGTAATCGACCTGATCTGCCTGACCCTTTTTCCACACGTAGCTAGCTAGCTCAGGTGTACGCCACAGATGAGCCCAATAGAGAAGCGGACGCAGGATTATCAGGTCTTTAATAGTTCTGCGGCCAAGGTCGTGTTGGAGAGGTTTATTAGGCGTGCCCCTGGGTAGGGACAGAAGCTCCCTAAAGAAATTATTTTCAGCCATGACAAGGGAATCGACATTATTGAAACCCCAGAGCTCCGCTCCGTACAGTGCGCTGCCTATAGCTTTTGCGGAATAGATCTCCAGTGCAGGGGCTATGGGTCTGGATAATGAGGATCTATGCTCCCTACCGATAACGCCCACAACACGTTTATGGTTTAGGGCCATTTTTTCAATATGTGGGTTCCATTTGAGTTGATCGGATAACCTAATCCCTAAGTAGTCAAACATTTTAACACGTTCTAGTGGCTCCTCATTTAGTGTGAGCGTACGGTTTGCTTTCCTACTGGGGTTAAAGTAAAGGAGCTTTGTTTTGGAGGTGTTAATAACCAAGCCCCTTAAGTTGCAAAAAACACAAAACCGATCCAAAAGCTTTTGGAGCCCCATGGGCGTTTTAGAAACCAATAGCGTGTCGTCAGCAAAAAGCATAGCGGGGACTTTAACACCGGCCAAGCTGGGGGCATCAGCATCGATGTCAGATAGAAAGGAGACAACCCCATTTACAAACAGAGAAAAGAGGGTAGACGCCAGGAC
This sequence comes from Lissotriton helveticus, assembly GCF_964261635.1. Lineage (NCBI taxonomy): Eukaryota > Metazoa > Chordata > Amphibia > Caudata > Salamandridae > Lissotriton > Lissotriton helveticus. The sequence goes on along the minus strand of NC_136067.1, from coordinate 219,318,706 downwards.
GCATCCTTGACGAAGACCTCTGTTTACCGGGATTTTAGCAGTTTTCTGCTCCTGCGTGTCCCACCGGATGCCTGCATACGTTCCGTCGTGCATGCGGGCCAACAGGTTCAGAATAGGCGATGGAAACCCCATCTCCTGCAAAACCACCCACAGGCGCTCTCGAGGGACCAGATCGAACGCGGTCTTCAGGTCAATAACGGCCAAGTACAGACCGCCTTTACCAATGGATACTGTTTTCCAGTGGAGTAGTACCAGCCTAAATGCCTGATCGACGGTGCCTGTGCAAGCCCTGAAGCCTGCCTGGAAATGGGAGATGATGTTATTCTCCTCCGCCCAGGAGAGGATCCTTTCCAAAAGAACCCTGCCAACCACCTTCTGACCAGCATCGATCAAGCTGATTGGACGATAGTTGGCAGGGTCACCCCTTGGTCCCTTCTTATAAATAGGGATCACCTCGGCCCCCTTCCATGAGCTTGGGACTGGGGACCCGTGGAGAAGGGAGAAGAACTTGGCCCACTGCTTAGAGCTGGTACGGAACAGATCGCCAGGAATGCCATCCTGGCCTGGTGCCTTACCTTGAACAATTTTATTGATAGCTGACTCAACCTCTATCTGCCCTACGGGGTCAATGGTGGTCGCGGTGGCAGACAGAGGTGGTGTACAATATACAGAGGGCTCGCTGCTATCGAGTACCCCTGGCCCTTCATACAGCCTCCTGAAATGTTCAAACCAGTCCCTATCTGTAATGTGATTGGGTAATGGTTCGGTATCACCATCGTTTGCTCTTCTAACTAAAGCCCAAAACCGCTTGCCATTTTTAGACTGGCTAGCCTGCTTCAACTCTTCCCAGTGGGAGTCATCCCAAGCCCTCTTTGCTGCCAATAGTGTTGTTCGCCTGTACGCGGCTCGGGCTAAGGGAACCTCGGCTGCATCACGGGTTTTGATGGCACTTATCAATTTAGATTTGGCCCCTCTACATTCTTGATTGTACCACTTGGCTGTGGGTTTCCTACTCTTCAATTGACCTGACCCGCGAGAGTCAAGAAAGAGAGCAGCCATCCTGTCAATTGTCTCCACATATACCACATCGGCCTGGGCAAGACCTAGATCGTTAACACAAATTGCAGAGAGCTTCTCCGTCTGAGCTCTTGCGATCTCCCCCAGGGCGCTGGTCTTTTGTTCATTAATGGCAAATTTTTGCCATTTAATGAATCTTTTGCAGTTTGAAGGTGCAATTTCTCTAGTCGCCAGCGTTGATCTATTAGTGGAATATTTATATTACCCAGTGGTGGTCGCCATTAGGTGGTTATAGTTAGGATTGCTTTTCCATAGGAAGCACATTTTTTGTGTTTCCAATAACTTTTGCCCTGTTTGGCGAATATTCACGCTACTTTTTGACTAGTTTGTGCATTTAAAGTTTTGGGGTGATCCGTCAAGTGTGGGCATCCCAAAGCATGAAATCCTTATGCCTTTTGCATAGACTTCTTTAAAACCGGCTATAGCAAAAATTGCTGAACGGAACTACATCAAATGTGCCTGGAAGCTAGATGTTGGTCCGCCGACTGTGCTTTTTGTGATTTGGTTTAAATCCGTTCAGTAGTTTTTGAGAAATTAAGGGTAAAAAATACTGTATGTTTAGATAATTGAGCTTGCAAGAGTCTTGTGGGTGTCCCAGGAGAGGGTGAAATAAAAAATGAAGCCCTGTAATTGGTCAGGAGGCCCGTTTTTTCCCATGAGACATCACTCTCTTGCGGGAGCGAGTCTACCGTGCGCTCTGATTGACTGGCTGTTGGAATTTCAGAAATGAAATGCCCGCCATGACAGTTTATGAAAAATTGGATGTGTTGTGGAAATGAAGTAATAAAGTTACAAAAGGGGCAGCAGAAAGGCATGCTGTCCCCCTAGATATAGGGAGGTGTTCTGTAAGGGAAAACCACTGTGATAAAAATAAATGTATTTTGTTTTTAAAAACGTTTTATGATTTTGCGGGACTCTAGCGGGATAATGAATAGTAAAAAGGTGTAGGTGAGTTCTCAATACAGTCTACTAGTGGGAATTCATATTGTGAACTGGTTATGAGAGGAAGTGTGTAAGAGATAAGTACTGTGATGAATAGAAGGTTCATTAAAAAAAAACATTTAAGATCTTGCGAGACTCTCGCTGGATCGTGAAAAATAGGGAGTACGTGATCTTTGAATATACTTTAGTATGTAGACTTGTTATTGTAGGAAGGAGTCCTACTGGAGATGGTGTTTATCAGAGGCCACTGTTTATGCCCATCAGCTTGGCAAGGATTCTGAGTAGAGAGTTAAGACTCTTCCCACAACCTACTATGCACAGCTTTTTTATAATAGAGGGGTTTCAGCAGAGAGGCAAGTCTCTCCGCAATCCCTACTACTGACACCCATCATCTTAAAGAGAGGTCTCAAAGAAGAGGTTAGTACATCCACACACCCTACTATGCACACACATCATCTGAGAGATCTGAAAGGAGGGTTCATTCCATCCACACACTGTACTTTGCACAGGAGGTATGAAAGGAGAGGACAGTCCCTCCCCACTCACTACTATATGCATCCGTCATTTGAGAGAGAGGTTTGAAAGGATAGGCCAGTCACCCCATACACCTTACTATGCACACCCATCATCTGAAAGAGAGGTCTGAAAGAGGAGACCAGTTGCTCCCCATACACCTTACTATGCACACCTGTCATCTTAGAGAGCGGTCTGAAAGAGGCCAGTCCATGCACCCACCTTACTATGCACACCAGTCATTTGAGAGAGAGAAACAAACGGGCCCTTGGGGATGTGGTCTTCAGGGCCAGGCGCTATGGCAACCTCCCACTACACACGGCCGAAGGCAGTGCACAGCATGGGGGTGGCTGTATGGAGTGGAGGTTGCATTTATGTATGGTAGTTAAGTATTACGTTAAGGTAAAAGAAGTAGAAATTCACTGAAAAAACAAAGGTTAAAGTAACTTTATTGTTAGGTCAATATGTCAGTGACAAAATTACGTTTTGAAAAAAAAAAATTTAAACACAGAAATTCACCAGTTACATTTAGCAGATGTAACTATAACTTGTGCTCTGTACCATGCACTGCTTATGACCTCACATATTACATCACTCATGACATGTTGTATGACATAATTTGACATTACTAATGACATCATTGATGACCACTGATTGAGGGAAATCAAAAATCCCATCTCAGGGGTTTGCACTAACACCTGATCCTTTAAAGCAGCATGAAAAAGTTGGCACAGAATCTGTAATCAAGAGAAACCTATTTATTAAATTACAACAAGTGAGGCCATGTCACACAGAAGCCGCAGCACTCTGTATGAGATGGTCTGAGGACTGAAGGCCACAGTATCTCTTATATACCCTCACAGGGGCTAAAAAAGGGCAGTACAAGTGCACATAAGAAGAGTTACACACATAGATGGTCATACAGAAAATGCACAGTCGACAAGTAGGAGGAGCTAACAGTTTTGCCAATGCTAGCAAGCACATCCTGACAGTTACAGAATATTAGCAGCTGCAAGCACAACTGAGCATGTGCAAAGTAGAAGGAAGAGGCTAAATATACCGAGCAGAGAACAGCAAGATAGGACTGAGTACATGGTGAGCACATGGCCATCTAAAATGGCTGCCAAATACAAAATGGATTCCATAGAAAGACAAGATAGTCTCTAAATACAGGATGTCTTCTGCTAATGCTTAATCTAATCGCTGCTAAATTACGACAGACGACCCTTTCAGCATTAGGTGAAGACATTCCCATGATCCAGTAAGAACATAGAAAATATTTGTACATTAATTTCACATTTTTCAATATCTTAATTCATTGCTAGAGGAGCATTTTCCAGTCTAAACATTTCACTAAGGGTATCAGCAGGAATCCAAGAAAAACGGGCATTGGATCATAATAAACATAGACAGTAGGAGAAAGCAATGGCCACTATTATAAACAGAATTATCATTTTTCTTGGCCTAAGCTAAAGCAAATCCTAAAATCATCTAGTAGACATTTTCAGGGCTCCTATGCATTTCAGTGACTATTCATTTTAAATTTCAGAATAGCTAACAGCTCATATCTAATAAAAACATTTTCCAATTGACTGTTACATTTTCCTTTTATGATGGCTAGAACATCAAGCATATCTGGGACCAGGAGGACCACACAGGGCCATAGGAATTAGGACCAAGAGCTGCAAAGGACTGCTCTTCAAAAATGGGACAACTAAAGGGATACATTATTAACAAAAAGAGGAAGTCCTTGGGGAAATTGAAGCCGTTGTACAACCAACCAGAGGGGGAGTCTTCTCCCTGTGTCCGTTTGAGCCTCACAGGCAGGCTCTTGTTGTTTCCACGGTGGAGCTGCACAACTCGCAACTCAAGAATCACAGTCCAGTTTCAAGGAAAAAAGTCTCTTCTTTCAGGATAGGGCAGTCACCCAACAGGCAAATGCTCTTAGCGATCCTGTCCAGTGTCTCAAACAGTGCACCACTTTTCTTCACTTCAATCTAACAGGCACCAGAGACACAGCACTTGAACCCTAATCTCAAGTCCTTCCCTAACTCCTGTATTGCTCTGCTGGCGCACTGCTCATTCGTTGGGGCTACACATTTGCATCCAGTGTACCCAGGTATCTCTTGACCAACAAACAAAGGTGCAAACTTGTATTCACTTTAGGACCAGAAATCAGAGGCCTGATTCTAGGATCTCTGAAGCAACCCTTGTTTCAGAAGGGGTCACCTCAAGCAAAACCTCCTTGCCATTCTGGTCGGTCTGTGACTCTCAGCTAGGCATGATCCACGATTTCTCCTTTCTGATTTGTGACCCCGTCTTTCGCTCAAAACAGTGGCAGGGGTACACACTTAATCACAGGGCTTCCGCCTTCACTGAGGTCCTAGTTGCCAGCAATGCCTGTGCTGGTTACCTTCACTTTGGTTTCAAGCTGCACTGGTGCTGACGCTGACTCCCCAGGCTGAATATGATGTCCGGGCCCCTCTGGTAGTGGTTTGTACAGCAGCAAATATCTATTGGTGGACAGAACAAATTGTCTTTAGACAAGGCACAGAAACAGTCTATCAACAGAGTGTTAGAAAATACTTCCTAGTCTTGGGATGCCCCATATATTAGCAAGGCACCCAAGAACCACTTCCATCTATCTATGTGAGAGTAAAGAAAAACACAGGCTGGACCTATTGGCAAGTATACAAAAAACAATTCATTGCAGGGGATTTGCAAGCAGGTGGCCTGCAATCTTCAAAGGAGTGGCCATACACCATGGGACTATAGTGATCTAAAACAAAATACTGTCATTGTCATAGAGTACAAAGACAAAAGGTAGTAGGTAAAACAGCACCTCTAGCCTCTTCAATTGGGTTTCCATGTGAGAGCATACCCTCTACCATCTAAAGAAAAACAGCTACATACAAATTCTGTTTGAGTGGATGTTTTTACACATAGTGACATTGTCTAAGGGGGTAAACAAACTTTCCTCAATGATCAAGTCTAGGTGTTCCTAAATTCCTTATCTAGAACACCTCAAAAAGAGAAATCACATAATACAGATTATCAGGGACATGTAGACTAATTGTACGTCAGGTGGACTATACAATACAAAAGCTAATAGCAATGTAGAAACAACAGACAAGAACTAGAGTCCTGGTATTTCTATGATTAGGACACATCTGATCCCACCAAAAATTAAAGCAGCAGGGAAAAAGAACTAAAACCAAATTAGAATAGGCATTTGAATTTGTCATACTAAATACTCGTGAAAGTATCTCCTATTGAGGTGGACAACTGATCTTACTATAATCTATCACTACCCTAACAGTCCGACTAGAAAACATCAGAGTAGGCCTGAAGAAAAATTTTGAAAACCAGTTTGGTCATACAAAAGGGAATTACACATATTATAGAGGAACCAAAGCTTTGGAACTCCCTACCCCTTGAGATGAGATCATTGACCAACCATCTGACCTTTCGTAAGGTCCTAAAAACACACTTATTTCCCCAGTAACTGATCCCCCTTTCTCATTACGCACCATACAACTCTTCACTATCATTCAAGGCTATTCTCACTGGCAAAGCGCGGAGATACCCCTCCGGGGGTCTAGTCTTGCGCTATAGAAGAATATAAAATAAATAAATAACAAACCTGATACATCACTGTAGTCTGGAAATGTAAACCTCTAAATGGTGAAAGAAAAACGAAAAAGAAAATAGGACTAGAACACAGCTAAAATCCCCAAAAACTAGGCACAATGTGACATCAATCAGGGGAGAAGCAGCAAAAGAAAAATCTATAGGAAGGACAAAAATTGACTTGGGTGATAATCAAGTTTGTGACATAATGCCAAGAGCATGGGTGATACAAAAAAGTCAAAAATAGTACACATATTATAACTCTACCGCTGGCCACTACACCATCTACGGTAATCTCAGCTAGTGATCCCATTCCTTCCTTTCTCGGGGAAAATGAAACCTGGTTTCCTTTTAAGACAGAACATCATTTAACTAATACTATATAGAAATTAGGTCACCTTGCATAAGAGTCACAGATCTATAATTGCTTCCTTAGGTCCAATCAAGGAAATATAAATGTGAGGCTGCCTTTTCCTTAAGGGAAAAGAGCAGTAACGTGAGTAAAGGTGACACACTTTGCTGTATATATTATAACCACATAGGCATGCACTTGGTGAAGTGCTGTCTGTTCTTGCTCACAATATAACAATATCATATATCATAATTTAGTATCAGCAAGTTTTACCACTTAACAAGTTTTAACCACTGTTGCTCAAAGGATATACATAGTCATGTCATCCCTTCACAACACAGCAAAACTTACAAAAGCACCAACATGGATCACAAACATACATAATATAGGACATGTCATGCCAAGCCATCAGATATACTTTGCTGTATACCTAAGCACAGAAAAAACACAATAGCATGCAACACCATTTCATGCACTTTCTGCACAATAAACACTCCAATAACATTAAAAAAAAAACATTCGGGCCCATTTTAATTTTGTCAGACTTATACCTAAATAACACCTTCTTTTAATCCATCCTCACCCTTTTGACAGCAGATCAAGCAGTCAGTGAAGATCAGCTTGTCAAATATAACTTACTGTGTCGCGTCAGAAACACAGGAAAAGCAGGGAAAATTCATAGAAGAAATGCAAAAAACATGAAAATGCACAGATAATTCATTTCAAAGAAGTCATAAAAACACATCTTTGTTTCATCATATAGCCAATACTTCACATAACACGCAAAATCTCAAGTGGAACCACCCAGCTTTTGTAAATGTACAAAATATCTTAAGCAATAACTCTTTCACAGCCTCTGCGTGTCCCTTACACCAACCCCCCAGTTTAGGCCCTGCTGTTTATAAAAAGCCGTGTCAGGAATGCACTCTTCAAATGTCGACGTGAATGGCTCCTTTGCGTGACGCTTTTCCAAGCAATCACTTCACCATTTGTTGTCACATACTCCTAAGCCCCCACCACACTGACTTAAAGGTCAAAATCTGGCTGGAGCACCAAGCTTTCTTGTAACCTCCCTGTGAAACTGACAAAGACAATAAGTCTCTGCAAGTCTGTGCAATAATCAACCCTATTTAAAAAAAGACCTTTTAAATATATTACTTCTTTTAGAGAACTACAATTTATTTATTCTCAGAGCCTGTGAATAATTTATGGAACATAACACACCATACCAGCTTCATAATAAATGTGTGTCACCATGCAATATTGTATCAACCTTAAATAAATAAATGGCTCAGTAGGCCCCGCTGAAATCAAAACTTTCAACCCTGATATTAAACATAAGCCTCTGCGCTGGGCACATTAACTCACTAAGCTATGAAAAAGCAAACGTGCACATTTGTATTATACTTGAATGTATGCATTCACTGAAGCCTAAGGCATTATAAAACTAGTTTAAATGGCAAGAAAGCCTTTTAAATTGGTCTATTTAACACAATATCGACTTTGCAATTTGAGGCACTTAGAAATAAATAACCTATAATTGTGTTACATATTAATCATCCTCAAAATGTTCTTTAGAGATTGCAGAAATCGGACTTAGACATATCTCATGTAAATCTTTAAAAAAAATGACTTCTTACGCCTGCGCCAAGTGAAGGTCCCATACATAAATGTCCTCATTATGCAGTACTGCACAACTTAAATTAAATTATAATGCTAGGAGGTCACAGTATGAGTATTAAGCTTTATGAATATCAAAAAACGATTTTAAAAAGCACTTATTTTTTTTTCAAAATATTTTTTTATGTCATAATTAAAAAATTACTCTCCATATTTCGTTTTTGTAATAATCCTATATTTAAAACCAAGCTGCATCCCTATTCTAAATCTGCCCCTTGCTTATGTTTTTAGAGCACCTATTCACAAGCCTAAGTATATAAGCTCAATTTTAAATATACGACAACTTCGCGCCACTTTTGTTTGAAAAGGACAATGATTTTAGCAACAGAGCCAGACATGTGCTGACGAGAAAAATGCTAAAAGAGAAGGAAAACCGAAATTGAAATGTCTGTCTGTGATACAAATAATTAACCTTATTTTTGTAAACCTTGCTTCCAAAATAACACTCTGAGATGCAAAGTTGCACGTTTAACTAAGGAAGAAGTCCTGGCTAAATAAACGAGGCCTGCGAAAATAACAGCTGTGCCCTTGACGGCAGGCCCTACCCAGTGTTAAATTTCCTGGAGGCAGCCTTACTAAAAACAGACATTCCAAGCTTTGAAATGCGTGTGCAAGAATACACATTTCGAGTTCAGAAAAACTCACTCCAGCTAAACTGTTTTGTCCGTTAACATCTAATGCGATGTATAGGAGTAAACATGTTATGAGAGTGTCGTCTACAAAAACACACCATTTCATTTTTCTGCTATAGGCCTTTAATATTCCTAGTGAATAAGAATTTTAAGTTTATCCCTTAAACATTTAACAATTGTACATGTGCGCTATTCCTTACCCTATAACTTTAAGGAGAAACATATAGTTATGTTTAGCACATCACATAGGTCATTCCTGAATTTCTATCGAATTTTTCCCAAATATTAAGTAATCTAACATTATGTTTAACAGACTGAAAACATCAAAAATACCCACAAAAATGCATTTGAGCTCAGTTCAGACATAAACAGAAAGGGGTAAAACAGAAAAGACACACAATACAGCGCGCTTTAGCCATGTTTCGTAAATAGCGACGACGCAATGTACAAGCAAAAGTTACATGAATGGAAAAAAAACCACAAACCAGCTAGACATTTAAACACACCTTTTAAACCATGGGTCAACACTAAAGCCAGAAACAAAAGACAGCTCACAGACTGCATCCAAACCACCTATGTAAATCCCAGTTGTAAGTCATATTTACAAGGAGAAACCCTATTCTCAACAGTAGTCTAAAAACTGAAGTAGAAATACTCTCAATTCACTAATTCAGGCTGGCAGAACACCAAAAACCGCTCTGCATCTCTTCATACATAAAATTGCACAGAACAAAAGGATCCTCATGTGTATTATGGGCATATTTAAATTCTCTGGGGAAAAATTTCACCAAGGAAGAAATATGTTTTCATACCTAAAACCTATTTTAAGTTTCCCCTCTAGGGGAAGCCGGCTAATTCAATTCATATCTCACTATGGTACCTCTCATAAAACTACACATTTTACATGTGAGTTTGGAACAGGCATGCAAACAAACATAATGCAAAATATGCATTATCATAATCTAAAATGGCACTTAATCATTGCGCCGCTCATAACCATAAATGGAGAAACATCTCCACATTACCTGCCTACATGTGTTGCAACGCATATATCACATAATCCATATCATAAATATGATCGATCATCCATACATATCCATATCCATATCCATAAGCCACAGCAAGCGTATCCTAAAACTGCCTTGCGAGTCACTGGCTACCATAAGCTCACAGTAATTACCATACAATGGTTCTTACCAAGCACGAGCGTCCAGGTTCTATCTGCCAAGTTTTGAATGACCTAACAGTCTTTTCTTTTAAAATATTCACGCCAGAAATGTTCTCAGTCAGGGGTGCCATCATGTGGAGGATCAAAAATCAGTAAGATCAGAAGTAGACTGGGCTACAGAGACTAAGAACCCCCAGAATTGGTACCTCCTTTAGTAGAATCCTGCCTTGTCTTCCTCAGTAAATGTCTGACTCCTGATAAGTTCACTCCTTCAGATAGTCACCGCTCTGATGAGCCCCACGTTGGGCGCCAAATGAGGCAAATCAAAAATCCCATCTCAGGGGTTTGCACTAACACCTGATCCTTTAAAGCAGCATGAAAAAGTTGGCACAGAATCTGTAATCAAGAGAAACCTATTTATTAAATTACAACAAGTGAGGCCATGTCACACAGAAGCCGCAGCACTCTGTATGAGATGGTCTGAGGACTGAAGGCCACAGTATCTCTTATATACCCTCACAGGGGCTAAAAAAGGGCAGTACAAGTGCACATAAGAAGAGTTACACACATAGATGGTCATACAGAAAATGCACAGTCGACAAGTAGGATCGCTGCTAAATTACGACACTGATGACATCATCCAATCATTGTGTAAGTTTTGCACTTCACATAGTCATGGGTAGCTACCATATTACTTTTCTACCTAAGTTTGTACAGCCTGTGTCCAGCTGATGAGTATTAGTGTTTGCAAATCGCATGTGCTCTTAATGCATCGTAGATGTGTAGAGGTATTGTACACATTATAAATGTTTGCATTGGGGAGTAACCCTGTGTGCAGGTGACATTTGACAACTTGTGTCCAGTATGTTCCACACGTGTTTTTAGGTTCTGCAGAAACAAGTTTGCAATAGAACAAATATTCTGCATACAACATACTAAGTATTGCACTCAGCGTTGAGTTATTAGACAGAATCTTTTCAGCATGACAATTTCTATGTAACATAGAAAACTGTGTGCACCAGGTTTAAGCTTTGTACATGTGTTTGTTTTGCTTCATGAGATCAACTATCTGTAACGTTTTCATCACAATATTGAAGGCTGCAGGTAGTGTAATGTTTAGCACATTCAGACATTGCTTATTTTAAGCGTACAGTGTCTTTTAAGCCAAGCATAGCATAGAGCGTACACTGTACTTAGTAGATATTTTAATACTCTGTAGTGTATTTCTCATTGAGTTTTACTGTCTGCAAGCAGTGTGGTACAGGATAAACCTTTTCCATAGAGTGAATACTGTTTACAGAACCCACTTCTCTACTCATATCAACTTCATTTCTCAATGTAGGTTCAGTGACTCTCAGGGGTTTGATACTGGTAAAAGCTGTCCATGGGGCATTCGATCTCGAACAGACGGTCAGTATTTTCAGGAACTTGGCTTTCTCTGAACAGTTGCATACAGATTGAACACTGTATGCAATGAGGGTTTCCCATATAGCTATGGTTAATGTGAACTACGCTACCCGTAAAGTGTATGGCTTCGCGTCAATGTGGCACATAACCCATTTTTTTTTACATCTAAAGTAGCTGTTCCTGTGATGGCATTAATGATGCCTCATATTCTTCTGATCTATTTGTTCTTATTTTCAGAGCTCTAATGCTATACCCTTTTATAGAGCAATGTGTACAAAAGAAGCTTGGATGATGTCATCAGTTATGTAATTTGAGATGTCAAGAGTGATTTCATAAATGAAGTCATAGAATATGTCATGAGTAATGTAATATGGGAGCTCATAAGCAGTGCATGGCGGGGGCAAGATATTAGTAGTTCTGCTACTGTAACTGGTGAATTGCTGTTTTTTTTTTGTTCAAAACGTTAATGTCACTGACAAATTCCCGTAACGATAACATTACTTTGAACCTTTAGTTGTTTTCAATGAATTTCTAAGATATACATATATTAAGCCAGTAGAAGACTACGGCCGAAACGCGTAGGTCTGCTTTGGGGTTTACATGCACCTTGCACTTTCGGTTAAACGGCAGAAAAAAGCCATGAAAGCAGTTGACGTTTAATAAACTGCTTCTCCAAGGATTCTTGTGTGCCGTCCTTCTGTTTCGCCTTGGATTAAATCATTTGGTATAAACAGGGTGTTTTCCAGGAGTTCTGTCCATATATATATATATGTATATATATATATATTCCTTTGAGACTACAAACAGTAGTGCTCCTTAGATCTGGGGGTGACACATGATACATTGGCCACTTAAGGTAAAGGAATTGCTACCTTCATTTTTGAGATGCTGTAGTTTAGACATCTAGTAATAAGGCAGGCCACACTAGGCAGCTCACTGAATAATCAATCTGAATCTGTGCCGCAGCCATCACAGCCAACATGCGGCCGCAGTATAATTGCATGGTCATTGTTCTCACTATATTTATTTCTTGTTCTCATTTGTACAGTGTGGACATATTCACATGGACAGAGATATGTTGCAGAACTTCCAACCTCTTAACCAGGTTCTTTCATTGATTAACTCTTCATCAATAAACAGGTACAAAACGCCATTGGACTGTTTTCCCCCTTTAGGGAAGGGTCTCTGCTATAATTTGGCCCTGGTGTTCTTAGATAAACACTCATATCCCTGGAAGCGTGGCAAGGTATGTTCTGTGCAGTGTTAAGCTGATTCACGTCGATGGGCCACAGACAAGCTCCAGAAATTGTTAACGTAGAAAAAGTGTGCAGCTCCCATGAGACATGTTAGTGCTCTGTGACTTCGGAGGAATAACAGAGCTTGATATCATGTTATCATTATATTTTAGGAATGCCATATTGCACAGACGTAGCTCAAAGGAGCACTGGAGCACTGTGAAACTTTGCAGAGAAAATTTTATTTGTAGCAAGAGCATCTCCAGTATGAAGTGCTGGACACAATGCACAATTGAGAATGGATTACTGAGACAAGAATGTGATGGGTAGGAACTTAGTGATATTGTAGAATGGAAAAGTGAAGACATAAATGTATTAAAAGTACCAGAACAAAGAGCATCAGAGCAGCATTCCTATCTTGTAACCCTTACCCTAGCTCTAAAATCGTCCATAACTCTCAAACTAGTCGCGGCCCAAATTCTAATTTAAAATGTAACTCTAATCTTAAAAATAATTCAACATGCACGATTCCAATCATGAACGTAACCATAACTCTTACTCATTACCACAGATATAACCATAGACCTTACTCGGTCTCTATTCTAAATAACTTTATAATAATTCTAAATGCAAACCTACAAACAAAAGTAATCCTAAGGCTAGACCTAACCTGCCGACAAATAATTATGAGCTAAAAAATACATGCCTACATGGTTTGAAAGAGTTTTGTTATACTAACTTCAAATGAGGATTCTTAATTTTCACCTCTCATCATTTTGCTTTATTCTTTTTGCTCCTGATTGACAAAGTTATTTCCAGGTGTAAATGCACATTTACCACGAAAAATACCTCCATTTTCGCTTTGCAGGAATCCACAAATGGATTCCTAGCAGCGTAAATGGATTTACTACTGCAGATTTTTTCAAAATAAATGTGGAGAAATCAAAAGTCGTAAATCCCGCGCAGCAGAGTGATATATGGGCATTACATGGCATAGCTTGCATTGTGAATTTGAATGCACAGAAGCATGTATGTTCGTGGGTATTTGCTAACTCAGATCCATCCCGTTTCCTTTATGGTGATAGTAAAAAAAAATTATTCCAGTCAAGGACTGTAGTAACTCCCATTTTAGGATAAGAGGGTGAATACACCTTAAACATTTGGCGGGATTGTAGGAGCAGGGCTTTCTACATGGGTAAATCGGATGTCCCTGCAGAAAGAAATAAGCATTGGCATAGCCAGCAGGTCTTGCCTTTGAGACCCCATGTCGTTTTAGCCAGAGCTATTGGCTCTGTCAGTGTCTTTAAGCTATGTTGTAGGGCAGTGTGGTTGCTGTGCAGCATGTTGAAAAGTTATACTAAAAAAGTGCTATAAGCATTTATATATATATATATATATATATATATATATATATATATATATATATATATATATAGTAACAAAATGCTTACAACACTTTTTTATTATAACTTTTTAACATGCTGCACAGCATCCACACTGCTCTACAACATAGCTTAAAGACATTGACAGAGCCAATAGCTCTGGCTAAAAATGACATGGGGTTCCATATATATATATCTCAAACACTACTCCTACTACACAAAGAAGAGAGCAAGCACACGAGGGCTGCTGGATTAAGGCTCTTTTTTTATTGCATTGGACCACCTCCGACCCAGCAAACAGGAGAGACGCGTTTTGCCTGACATAGCAGCCTTTCTCAATCTGGTGAGCGCCATTTTTCTTAAACAAATATACTCTGTCCCAATCATAAACATAGAAGAAAAATTTGTCAAATGATGTGAAATATCAAATGCATACAAATACATTAAAAGTGCAATACAGTCAATATATACATAGTGGATATATCTATATATATATATATATATATATATGTATATATATATATATATATCTCAAAGAAGACATTATGTACAGCTGAACGACCCTATTAAAAAAGAATTAACATAAAAAAAATTCTTCTAGTTTTTTTGTCCTTGCAATGCTGGCAACTTCTTCCTGCCTGTTCTAATGCTGGTTTGTTATAGCTGTATTTTTATGGGGGCACACATAAACAACAAAAGGGTGGAGGTTGGGAAATAGTACCTGAATTACAACACAAGCAGCGGACGGACACTAGGGGAGAATCAACAGATCGATACAAAAGGGGATGATGGTCGGAGCGTTTGAGCAAATCAAACACTCACCCCCAGTCAACTGATCTGGGTTTAATCCATCACCATTCTTTAGCTCACTCGGCCACCCCAGTTCAGACATGGCTATATGCAAATCAGTCTGACCCTGTGCCTCATGGGAACAGTCAAGCCCGAACTGCCAAGCCAGGTCTTCCCTGGACTGGAAACAAGCATCCTGATTCTGAGGGATGGCTTAGGTGGTGTTGTGATACCGAGGTGGTGATGTGCTGGCACGGAGGTAATGCAAAGGCGATGCTAAATGATACTCAGGTGGTGCTGAGTGAGGCTGACGTGGTGCAGAGGTGATGCTTAATGATATGGAGGTGGTGCTGAGTGTTGCTGAAGTGATGGTGCTGCCCTGGTGCTAAGGTGAAGTTGGTGCTCGGGTGGTGTTGAGTGATTGTGAGTTGCGCTGCGCTGATGCTCAGATGGTGCTGCGCTGCTGCTGAGGTAGGGCTGCGCTGGTGGTAGTGCACTGATGCGGAGGTGATGCTTTGCTGATGATGAGATGGTGCTGTGCTGATGCTGGGATGTTGCTGTGGTGTTCCTCAGGTGATGTTGAGTGATACTGAGGTGGTGCTGAGTGATGCTGAGGTGGTCCTGAGACATGCTGAGGTGGTCCTGAGACATGCTGAGGTGGTGCTGAGTCATGCTCAGGTGGTGCTGTGCTGATGCTGAAGTGGTGCTGCATTGGTGCTGAATTGCTGCTCAGGTGGGGTTGCGCTGGTGCTGAAGTGGGACTGCACTGATGCTGAGGTAAAGCTGCACTGGTGGTGGTGCACTGATGCGGAGGTGGTGCTGTACTGATGCTGAGATGGTGCTGTGCTGATGCTGAGGTGGTGCCTGGCTGGTGCTGCATTAAGGCTCAGTTGGTGCTGCACTGGTGGTGGTGCACTGATGAGGAGGTGGTGCTGTGCTGATGCTGAGATGATGCTGACTGATTCTGAGGGGGTGCTGAGCTAGTGGTGGGCTTGTGCTCAGGTGGTGCTGAGTGATACTGAGGTGATGCTGAGTGATGCTTTGGTGGTGCTCAGGTGTTGCTGTGCGGTGCTCAGGTGGTGCTGCGCTAGTGCCGAAGTGGTGTTGTGTTCGTGCTGATTTGCTGAGGTGGTGCTGCGCTCGTGCTGAGGTGGTGCTGCACTGAGGCTGTGGTAGGGCTGTGCTGGTGCTGAGTTGCTGCTGTGCTGGTGCACTGATGCGGAAGTGATGCTGATGCTGGGGTGGTGCTGTTGAGTGATGGGGCGCTGGTGCTGAGTGATGCTGTGTTGGAGCTGAGTCATGTTGAGGTGGTGGTGGCGCACTGGAGCTCAGGTGGTGCTGAGCTGGTGCTCAGGTGTTACTGAATCATGCTGAGTTGGTACTGTACTGCTGCGCTGATGCTGAGGTGTGTTGCATTAGTGCTTAGTTACTACTGAGATGGGGCTGCGGTGGTTGTGGTGCTCTGATGTTCAAATGGTGCTGTGCTGATGTTCAGGCGGTGCTGTGCTGGTGCTGAGGTGATGCTGTACTGGTGGCGGTGCACTGATGAGGAGGTAGTGGTGTGCTGATGCTGAGATGGTGCTGTGCTGAGGTGGGGCTGAGCTTTTGCATTGATGCAGAGGTGTTGGGATGCTGATGTTGAGATGGTTCTGAGTGCTGTGGTGGTGCTGAGTCATGCTGAGGTGGTTTGCTGCGCTGGTGCTGAGGTGGTGCTGTGCTGATGTGACAGCTGATGCTGAAGTGGGGCTGCACTCGTGCTGAGGTGGTGCCAGGCTGGTGGTGGTGCACTGATGAGGTGGTGCTCTGCTGATGTGGTCTGTGGCTGTGGTCATGTGTTGCTGTGCTGATGCTGAGGTAGAGCTGAGTCATGTTGTGGTGGTGCTGAGTCATGCTGAGGTGGTTGTGCTACGCTGGTGCTCCGCTGATGCTGAGTTGGTAGTGTGCTGAGGAGATGCTACGCTGATGCTGAGGGTGTGCTGTGCTTATGCTGGAGTGGTGCTGAGGTGGGGCTGCACTGGTGGTGGTGCCCAGATGCTGAGTTGGTGCTATGCTGATGTTGAGGTACTGCTTCACTGGTACTGAGGTGGTGCTGCGCTTGTGCTGAGGTGGTGTTGAGTTGGTGCTGCATTGCTGGTGGTGCACTGATAATGTGGTGCTGTGATTATGCTTAGATAGTGCTGTGCTGATGCTGAGGTGGTACTGTGGTGCTGTTTTGATGCTGTGCTTGTGTTGTGGTACTGAGTGAAACTGAGAGGGCGGGGTGCTTGTGCGGAGGTGGTGCTCAGGTGGTGCTAAGTGATGCTGAGTTGGTGCTGCACTGGTGCTGTGCTAATTCTGAAGTAGTGCTATGTTGGTGCTAAGTTACTGCTGAAGTGGTGCTGCGCTGATGCTGTGATGGGGCTGAGTTAGTGCTGCAGAGGTGGTGCTGCGCTGATGCAGAGGTGGTGCTGTGGTGCTGTTCAGTGATGCCGAGGAGATGCTCGTGCTGAGGTGGTGTGGAGTGATGCTGTGCTCATGCTGTGCTGATACTGAGGCGGTAGTGCTGCAGAGGTGGTGCTGAGGTGATGCGCTGATGCTGAGGTGGTGCTGCGCTGGAGGCTGAGTGATGCTGTGGTGGTGCTGAGTCATGCTGAAGTAGTGGTGCGCTGGAGTTCAGGTGGTGTTGAGCTGGTGCTGAGTCATGCTTATGACAAGGCAACATAGGTAGTGCAGCGAAATGTCCGTGCATTCACTCAACACAAAGTGATCTAACACTAATTTGGCGTGAAACATCAAAGTATTCTGCTATATTTCAGCAAGCGGGTGCTAGATGGTTGTGTGACATTACAACGCGGGCTTTTAGCCCGCGCGCCATTACGACGCTGTTTTTACAACGCAAGTCATTACACCGACTTGTGTTGGATAGTGGAATAGTTTAATTTTCTATTCCAACTCCAGCCCACGTTACAGTAGGGAATGTGTTGGAATAGAAAATTAAACTATTCCTTTTCCAACAGCGCCTTCCAGCACAAGTCGTTGAAATGACTTGTGTTGTAAAAGCAGCGTGGTAATGCCCACGTTGTGATGGCTGCTCACCATGCCGGATCAGCCCCAAACACCTACTACCCAAAGGTGTTGTAAGCACAAGCCAATGTGCAATCAATTTAGACACAGAAACTGAGGCTCTTTCAGCACACCATTTAAATAAACTATTAATCCTTATTTGATACTGGTTAAGTTTATCTAACCCTTAAATATGTATCACTAAACTACGAACGGAGAAGATACAACAATATTAATCAGAAACAGAAATCCAGAAAGATCATTCTTCATGCTGTTTAGCAGTCTTTATTCATGTAGTAACAAATTTAAAATTCCCAGTACACGATTAGCCGACACGTGTTTCGTCTTTGCCCAGACTTTTTCAAGGCATAAACGTAGGAATCAACAAGCCCAAGTCGGGAATGTGTCGCATCTATTCTCACGTTATATTGTGTATACAAGAGATCCCAGTCCGGATATTTAATACAGCTCAGCTCAAAGTGTCCTAAACAAAACCACGAGCACAATCCCGATATCCGTCACCTTATCACGAAGATCCAATACCTTTCAGAGCTGGATGTTGACAATCATACGAGTCTCTCTCGGGACTGTGAGGGTATGCGGATCAGCTAAAATACTGAAGATTCAAAGGTTACAACGTATCATGGTTGTGCCACAAGAGTCCAGCTAAGAAAGTTACTTAGTTGGTCACTCTGACTGAAGTACTATTACTACTACTGACTGGACGTCGGTGTGGTTATTCACAGGAGGATACAGGAGAACGGGCTGGTTAATTATGCAGACCCTCCAGGATTTCGCGATTTGCAAAAAAATCGCGAAATCGGCAGTTTTGTAAAAATATTGCGATTTTTACAAAACTGCCCGCGAAATTTGGATGGTTGGTCAGCTCATGGAAGGAGGCCCCTTTTAGGTCTGTATTGACAGTACAGCTCTGCTCTAGTGGCTGAGAAGTACATGCTTCGGTAGCAGATGTGTCTTTCTAATGTTTCAGGAGCTGGGGGGGGATCTCTTTTTAGCACAACTCGCCCAACCTGCTGGAATGTCGACCCCACGTGTCTATTCCTGCATTTCGCCCTCGTGGGGAACAGGGGGGCGGCTTCACTCCTAGGTGACTCTCTTATAGATGTAAATGTAAATGTATTGCGACTTATATAGCGCACGTATCACCCGAAGGTATCAAGGCGCTTGCTTAGGGAACCCGTCCTGGTATTCCCCTGTGAGATACCCCGGCAGGGTATCCACAAGGTGAAAGCCAGGCATCCCGCCGCGAGGGGCCGTAGTGGAGATTAAGCAAGCTATTGCCCAGAGTCGCAGAGTGTGACCCCGTGAGTCGAGTAGGCACCGGAGCGAGAATTGTCGAGTCCGTGGAATTTTTTAGCCCAAGACCCGCCGAGGCGGGGAATCGAACCCTGGTCCACGGCTGATCTCAGCTTCCGGGTCTGCCGCCTCTAACCACTGAGCCACGCTTCTCCACAGATGCCGCAAAAGAGAGATTTCGGACAGCCTGAACATCCTGTGGGGGAGCAGGCGAAGGAGGGGTGGCTGATGTGACAGACAACTGACAATACCCAGGGACCAGCGGCAACTGCGGGCATTTAAATGAAGAAAAAACAGCGAGGGGCGGAAAGATATGCAGATTGGAGGGGGGGCTGAAAAGTAAGAGTTAAAGGAGCTGCGAATGAGACGTGAGAACAAGGATTGGAGGGGGAAGGGAGGGAGAGGGAGAAAGAATGAGGGGACGCAAACGGGGAGGGCAAGAGGATGTAGAGGCCAGGGGAAGAGAGATTGGAGGAGGGGGAAAGGTGAAGAGACAAGAAGGGGAGAAAAGGGTGAGATGTGAAGGAAGAGTGAAGGAGCTAGAAAGGGGAAGGTTGGAAAGAATTGGAAGGTTTGAGTTGAAGAGGGTGGGGAGGAAGATAGAGATGGCAAAAGAGAGATGGGATAGAAGAGGTGTGCAAAAGGAGGCCAAGGCTAAAGAGGGGAGGGAAAGGAGAGGCCTTGAGGGGGGTAGAACGAGGTTGAGATGGGGAAAAGAGGAGCAGAAGAGATATGAGAAGAAGGGAGAAAGAGTACAAGGTGTTGAGGGCGGTGGGACAGGAGAATAGAGATGCGAGGAGAATGAATAAAAGGTTCCCCGAGCGGAAATAGAGAGGGGGAGGGAGAGCTTGAGAGCTGAAATGGGGGAGAAGGGCAAAGAGGAGGGAAGAGAAGAGCAGAGGTTGGGCGATGGAATATAAATGAAAGACAGCGATAGAAGACAAAGGAGAAGTGCAGGAAGTGAATGCGCGAGAGGGGTGGAAAGGAATAAGTGAAAGATAGGGAGGGAGCGAAAGATGCAGAGGGAATGGGAGCCAGAAGCTAAAGAGGAGAGGAGAAGAGGACTAAGAGGACTTGAGAAAGAGTGAACGGTTTATAGAAGGATGAAAGTGAGAGGAAGAGGAGGGACGCCTGGGAGGAGAAATAAAAGGGGTAGAGGGAAAGCTAGAGGGCGAGACGTGGGGAGAAGAAGAGCAGTAACCCAAGGTTCAATGCTCTTAATTCATGAGAAACACAGACTGTTTTTTTAATAGTCTCAAACTGAGAATAAAATGGCTTAAAGAGGCCTGACAGGCTGAGTCTTTATTTCAATTATTTATCTACTTGATACTTGTTGACAATTCTGATTTTGTGGGGCAATAACATGTTAATTGTATTCCTTAATGCACAAAAATGTGCCTGTCCTGTACATACCATGCCTTTTCCTCTGGCTAAATTCCTGCAGCATTGCTTTGCTGAAATCGAACAAAGGGTAATTACCGAGTGTGATAGGCATCACAACACTTACAATCTCGGTCTCTGGGTAGGTGTTTGAAGGGGGATCGCAATTTAATGGGCGTGTTCTAATCAAGCTGTATACTTTCATGTATTCACTATCCAAGATCCATAGAGAAACTTATGCCTGCAAGCAATGTTACTTAAATGTAAATACTAAGCAATAGACTCGCCAGCAACATTAAAGAGTTCATTTTCATTGCTTTATTTCATTGCTTGATTTTGCAGCCAAGAAAGTGTCACTCGTAGTCGTTGAAATGTCACTCATAATTTCACTGGAATTATGAAAATGTCACACATCGCAATCTAAAACCTTGGCAGCTATGTGGGGGTCAGTTTGGGGAGGAAGAGGCAGGGTGTGCCTTCATGGAAAGGTAGTCATGGCGCCCCAAATCTGTGTCAAATCCAGGCTAATATGTGGTGCATACTTGTATATCCACTTCGCGTGACCTTCCCAGTGGCCATGGTTAAGCCGGGTCCTCATGGTCACATGTTCAAATCCCGGTGGGTCCACTCAGCCTTTCATCTTTCTGAGGTCAATAAAATTAAACCACAGAGTTGGGTAACAATAAACATCTGTTATTCAGCGTCGAGATGCCCTTGGGTGAACGTTTGTTTTACAAATACTTATGCTATGTTGCTGGTGGAATCTCCTCAGCGTTGGATATTACTCAACAGAGGATCTGCACCCCCCCATGGGAGGAGCCACTTTGGTGATAAAACATTAAGGCTGAAACCCACCAAAGTATTTCATCCCATGGTGGATGCTGCAACTTTGCTGGACAACCCTCCTGTGCACTGCTGGTTAATCCTTCATAAGGGAAATTTTCAACAGCTGCCTTGTCAGAGGGAGTAAGTCTGCCAGCATGGGGGGTGGAAAATCTGCCAACCCGAGTCAAAAGGCGGCCGTTTGTTGTGTAATTAAAAACAAGATACAGGGTTTTTCTGTCATTTCAGTAATCCCATTTTGGCCACATCCAGAAAGGAGACCCTAAGCTTAGCTGCCCGTCTCTCCGTGTAGGAGAGAATAAACCTTTCTAATTCAGAAGTTGCTTTAATATATGAAAATATGGGTTGTCTCAATGCATCAAGATATATTTTAAATACAGACACATTGGACATGGAAGGGGAGGGGGTAACATGGCCAACTAGAGCATGGGTGTCAATTCACTAAAATGCTTGGGGTAGTGGAAATGACTTCACATCAGGGCCTATTTCAAAGTGGAATACTCTGCTAAAACAGTTTCCATTGTTTTAATGCTGAAAATGAATGATTAGGAGTAAAATAAAGTGCCGCAAAAATGCCGCTACATTTCCATATTTGTGCCGCTAAATTTCCATATTTGTGCCGCTAAATTTGCTAATCCATGCCACTATATCCTGGGGGGTCTGATTATGAGGTAGCAGCTCGGATGGTAGCAGGGACGTTAAATGTGAGTCCAATGACTAGTTTCTACCAACGTGGAATTTGGACTCTTTATTGTGTAGCTGCTTGGAGGATACAGGATTAGACTCCATTAGAATACCCATACAGGCTTGGTTGCGTACAATTTTAGCGGCCGTATGATTGTCAACATCCAGCTCTTAAAGGTATTGGATCTTCGTGATAAAGTGACGGATATCGGGATTGTGCTCGTGGTTTTGTTTAGGACACTTTGAGCTGAGCTGTATATTTAAATATCCGGACTGGGATCTCTTGTATACACAATATAACGTGAGAATAGATTCAACGCATTCCCGACTTGGGCTCGTTGATTCCTACGTTTATGCCTTGAAACAGTCTGAGCAAAGACGAAACACGTGTCGGCTAATTGTGTGCTGGGGATTTTAAATTTGTTACTACATGAATAAAGACTGCTAAACAGCATGAAGAATGATCTTTCTGGATTTCTGTTTCTGATTAATATTGTTGTATCTTCTCCGTTCGTAGTTTAGTGATACATATTTAAGGGTTAGATAAACTTAACCAGTATCAAATAAGGAATAATAGTTTATTTAAATGATGTGCTGAAAGAGCCTGAGTCATGGTTAGCTGGTGCTGTGCTGCTGTGCTGATGCTGAGGTGGTGATGCATTAGTGCTTAGTTACTACTGAGGTTGTGCTATGCTAGTGTTGTGGAGGTGCTTAGGTGCTTCTTAGTAACGCTCAGGTGCTTCTGAGTGACGCTCAGGTGATGCTGCAGTGGTGCTGCACTGATGCTGAGGTGGTGCTGCGTGGTGTTGCACTGTTTACTTGCAGAATATATTGTTAAGAAACCTCACATAACATGCTGCATTGGGAGAGCACAAGGAGGCATCCTTTGATATTGCTTGTATTTCACAAACGATTAAAACCTGAAAGAAAGCATCAAAACTTGAAAGTGTGCAACTTAAAGCTGCATCCATTTTTATAAAACTGAGCAATAACAGCATGTTTACCTTTTTAATTATATCCAAATAATCACGCTGTCAAAAGCACAATGTAAATACGTTGATCCTACAGTTGACCATCTTTTTAAACTACACTTCATTTAAGTAAGTATTGTATTTAAGGTATGGACATTTCAGCTAATGAAATCAAAAATGTTATAGGAGGAAAAACAACATTAGCCTCTGGCTAAAAAAGCGCTTGTAAGACCAAAGACAGTGAAAAACCAGATAAGGACATGATTTGCAACCCTCGGCTGAGCGCGTTCGGAAAGCCAAACATGCTGAGGCAAAAGAAAGAGTAGTGCGCCGAAACTAACATATATGGCCAATAGTGAAATGATCCATGTAACAAGGCCAGTCTCCAGGGCTTGGCCAAAACAGCAAAAGGAGGGACAAATGTAAACTATTCACCATTGAAAATCAAGGAATTTCAAAAAGCACATGAAGGAACGAATGAAAACAGATGGACATATTGAAAGCCCATACAGTAGATACAGCATGTTTCAAGAGAGCGCATGCGATGCCTAGTCGAGTCCTAAAATGGAAATGTGCTTTTGCACAGGAGGAAGAAGATTCTGGAGAGGTCACTTGATAGTCTCAGTAGCCTCAGCCTTGAAACTTGCGCCAGGCACAGCTTCATGAGCATACTACTAGCAGCGTTTGGAAAAGTGCATCCAGGTCACGAGATAGAATTCCCTGCATGTCCTTTTACATCTTTTTTTGTGAATCGAACCAAATTTGCTATATTTATATGCACACAATTTTTATGATGGATGATGCAACCATATTTGGAGTGCATTAGAAAGCACGCCGCATTTTTTTCTACACGTTCGCATGTCATACATTTTTGAAACACAAGGGCCATATTGATTTACAAAGAAAAACCCAGAATACTGCGGCTTTGCAGATTACTGATACTGCAGTATGCGTGAAAACATCTGCCAGGGTAGCCCAAGCCAAGGCTTGAAAATTATTTTCTCGCTTCTGCATTTCAGTACGATTTAACATGTATGCTATTAGTAAATAAACTGGTTTGATTGAATAAAGTAGTCCCGTGGATTCCTGGGCTTAATTTTGTTTTCGATTATTTGCTTTCTTAGACATTCTGGCATGCCTCGCTCCACTAGAGAGGGCTTCGCTGGACTAGACTACAGCTAAGCTTTAAAACAAATGAAGCTCCTCTTTTAAAATGTCTTACTTTGTCCCATCGCCGCCGTAGCTGTAAAATCATTTTGGACACTTCTATCGACATGAATAAATCATGCTCTTTAATTGGAACCCGAGACCTGAGGCTCTACCCCCAGCCACCCAGCTGCAGGAGGGCACTCCAGATTGTATACATTGCTTGACAGCAGCGAGGAGAACTGTCAAGTGCCCAGAAGGCGCTTCTAATTTGTCAGGTAGCAGTTTTCCTAAAGTGACCCACAGATGTGGTAATCTGTGTAAAAGCACGCTCGAGCCACAGGCCGCCGCTCTGGTCTCTTGAAAGGCAGCCCCAAAGCCAGGCCTGGAATCACTCAGGGCTTTCAGGATGTTTACCCTCCACTTTTGGCGGTAGACGTTTTCTGAGCTGTTTGACTCTGGACTGTGAAAAGTAACAAGATGCACATGTAGGGTCACCATATGTCTCCTTGTCACTAGTGAGACAAGCCCCTCTCCCGTGCTTTAATTTACGATACTAATGCATGCTGGAAGTTGGTGTAGTTATTGATGCTAAGGTTGGGCCAAGTGTCAGATTTACGAGGTTTGTAATAAAGGAACCCACTTTGCTGTATTGCGTTCCTAGTTATAAAAAGTCCTTGCACAGCATTTAGTACATGCAATATCGATTTTCGTTTTCTTGTGAATACTTCTAAGTGCAGATTCTTCACCTTTTTAATTCCCTCCCAGGTACCACAAGATCTGGAATGTTTTCCAGCAGTTGCCCCCTGCGCCAAAAGCAGGCTGTTAGAATTGGGGGTCTGTAGTTGGCAATGGTTTGCACCTTTGTCCAAATAGGGACCCTTGCTTCTAGTCAGGGTAAGGGGCTACTCTCCTAAAATAACCCCTGCTCACCCCCATTTGGTAGCTTGGCACGAGCAGACAGGCTTATCTCAGAGGCAGTGTGTAAAGCATTTGTAAACACATACAGTAATACAGTGAAAACACTATAAATTGACACCACGCCAGTTTAGAAAAAGAAGTAATCTTTACAAGACTTAACACAAGACCAAATGACAAAAATCCACAATACTGTAATCAAAAATAGACTTTAAAATGGTAGAAAATAGCTTAGTTCAATGTAGATGGTAAATGCGAAACTTTACTCTCAAAGTACCTTAGATAGGCCCTCCAGGATTTAGCGATTTTGCTGTTGAAGAACCGGGTTTTCTTAGAACCCAGCGGTGCCAGGGACACACCCGAAGTCTTCGAGTTCTCCTGTCTTGGAATACAGAGACACAGAATACTTCTAGGTGGCGTCAGAGATCAAATTTATTAGCTGCAGCTAGTAACAGTAAACCAAGCAATACAACACGGTGTACAACTCAGAAGACTGCTCAATTTTCATAGAGCAAGACATCACCTTTTATGCTGTTTTCGATTAATACGAATGCACACCCACTGCGGCAAATTCTGACCAATGAAGTACATTTTCACATACATTATCACATTCCAAAAAGCTCACTTTACATTGTACCAACCCACAAGTTAATTATTAGGACTGTCCCAAATTCAATTTCCACAAGCCGGACAAACCCATAATTGAAAGCACTACCCATGTAATGAAAAGTCGTAAGGAAAGAAACAATTCAGATGTTGAGTAGGATAAGATATGTACAAGAAACTAAAAGTTAACGATATCCTGAACATTGATTGCTAGTTTCAGACAACGATCAGCTAGGAAAATTGGATTTGTGAAAGGGTCAGTTTAAGGTGACGGGGTCAGCATCTTGCAGTTCACTCACAAGTCGAAAAGGGCCTGTTAATGCATACATGAACAACGAAGCCCATGCAACTTTGTTCGTTCGTTTACCTCCATAGGCCTACGTGAGGGCAACACAAAAATGGCGTCACGACCAACTTAAACAAAATGGAGTCCGGTCCCGAAAACCACGGAACCTCACTGTTTGCCGCAAAATCGGCACTTTTGTGAAAATGCTGCCATTTTTACATAAGTGCCCGCGAAAATGAAGGAGGTGGGGAGTGATGTGAGTCAGTTTGGGGAGGACGAGGATGAGTAAACCTAATGCAAATCAACAACCAAAACAAACCTCTACTAACCCTATGCAAATTAAAAAACATAATAAAAACTCTAGTAACACTCTGCAAATAAACAACCATATACAACCGATACATGGAAATCTAGGACCTTGAAAATAGGTCCCCAATTAAGAAAGTGCATCAGCGCCATACTATAGGTAGAAGGCGCTTCACAAATGCTGATAACGTAAAGTCCAGTCTACCGCTGGACGGCTTGTCTTTGCACTTAAATGCCAAACTGTTGCCTTCATCTAAGATTACATTGGTTCCAACTAAAAGCCAAAGTCACCTTTAAAAAACTTTGGTTTGCATAAAAAAATGCTTAGATGGCCTCAGTTCCACCTACCTCTAGACACTACTAATACATGTAGTGCCTGTGTGAGCCCGTCTAATCACCCTCCCACCGCGATTACTGTGCAGCTTCATGGAGTTCAGGGCTAAAGTGCCAACATGCTTCAGGGAAGTCTGCCTTTAATCTGCATCTCCCCTTCTAACACCGATATACACTGCTCATTTCCCTTCCAGTTTGACCCGGAAAAATACCTTTAATCCTATGCAGACTCTGTATCATCATATGCACTCTATGCAGCTTTTACATGTATTAAACTGCAAGCCGTGGTGGCGTCACCATAATTTGGATTCACGCATACATGTTACCTAGATGTCAACACTGTAGCGCCAAGAAGCAGTTAAGATCCAAGAGGGTGGTTTTACAAACAAATAATATATATTAAATGATTACAAAGTAAATAAAAAAATGCATGTATTTTCTAACATGACAGATATTCTGTCGAGGTGCCGCCCACACCTTTCAGGGTAACAGTTTAAACCCGAGCAGGATGCCCCTGCCCTTCTGTCGAGGTGCTGTCCACATCTTTAAGGTTAACAGCCTAATGAGAATGGTGGCAAGGGATAGCTCACCCATGATACCACCCTGTGTAGTGTACTCAAGGGGGCACTAAGCCGGTGTAGACGCCTCCCGCACTGCTTTTGGGGCCACTAATGTCTAGTTGTCACTAACCACATAGGTGCAGAACCCCTGACCAGTCTGCTGTGGCTGGTCCAGCATCGGGCTATTGGAGTTAGTTCTGTGCAAGAACAGCAGGGAGTAAGTGGTGGGCCTTCATGGAAAGGTAGTCATGGTGTCCCAAATCTGTGCCAAATCCAGGCTGATATGTGGTGCATACCTTGTATTTCCACTTCGCGTGGCCTTCCCAGTGGCCATGGTTAAGTCGGGTCCTCATGGTCACAGATTCAAATCCCGGTGGGTCCACTCAGCCTTTCATCTTTCTGAGGTCAATAAAATTAAACCACGGTGTTGGGTAACGATAAACATCTGTTATTCAGCGTCAAGATGCCCTTGGGTGAACGTTTGCTTTACAAATGCTTATACTATGTTACTGATGGAATCTCCTCAGCGTTGGATGTTACTCAACAGAGTATCTGCACCCCCCATGGGAGAAGCCATTTTGGTGATAAAACATTAAGGCTGAAACTCACCAAAGTATTTCTTCCCATTGAGAATGCTGCAACTTTGGTGGACAACCCTCCTGTGCACTGCTGGTTAATCCTTAATAAGGTGCATTTTCAACAGATGCCTTGTCAGAGGGAGTAGGCCAGCATGGGGGGTGGAAAATCACCAACCCGAGTCAAAAGGCGGCTGTTTGTTTTGTCATTAAAGACAGGATACAGGGTTTAACTGTCATTTCAGTAATCCCATTTCGGCCACATCCAGTAAGGCGACCGTAAGCTTAGCCTCTCTCCCTGTAGGACAGAATAAACCTTTCAAAATCAGAAGTTGCTTTAATATATGAAAGTATGGGTTGTCTCAACTGATCAAGATATATTTTAAATACAGGCATATTGGACAAGGAAGGTGAGGGGGTAACATGGCCAACTAGAGCATGGGCAACAATTCACTAAAATGCTTGGGGTAGTGGAAGGGTCATCACAGGAAATGACATCATTTCAGGGCCTATTTCAAAGTGGAATACTCTGCTAAAACATTTTCCACTGTTTTAAAGCTGAAAATGAATGATTATGAGTAAAATAAAGTGCCGCAAAAATGCAGCTAAATTTCCATATTTGTGCCTCTAAATTTCCATATTTGTGCCGCTAAATTTCCATATTTGTGCCGCTAAATTTGCTAATCCATGCCGCAATGTCCTGGGGGGTCTGCTTAGATGCGTCACGCAAAATAAACAAAAGGGTGGCAGGGAAGTTGATGCGCTGTTCCTTACACTCAGGGGAGTGGATGCGTCCGTTCTTTACTGCTGCGCAGGGGATTTGAGGCTCGCTTCCTTACTGTGTGGGGAGTTGATGCGTCGTTTCTTACTGCGGCTCGGTGACAATGTGACAAGATGGCGCCGCGATGAGATGATTTGGTGCGATGCGACAAAATGGAGTCTTTGATGCGATGCAACAACGTTGGATGTGATGCGTGCACGCCAGACGGCCATGACGCGACCTCTGTAACTTCTGAGCCGCGACAAGCTTCTCCAGTGATGCGAAGGCGACCTCTGCGGCGGCGACACGCTTCTCCGGTGGCGTGACGGCGAACAGCTGCGGCGGCGGCATGCTTTTTTGGCGATGTGACATCAACTGCTGCGGCGGCGACACGCTACTCCTCGTTGCGTCGTGCTTCCAGCTCCCAGCGACACTTAGCCTTCTCAGAGGGCCCAAAGAACAGTAGGCACTTCTCTGCAGGTAGAATTCTCAGCAAGGGAATTCAGGGGAGCTGGTGGTGAAGTCTTGTATCATCTCAGAATAACAGGAGCGTAGCTTCACTCCCATACCGGACGCACAGCTTGATTCAAGCATTGCAATAAAGATACGGATGTTTTATCCTTTCAATCACATTTATTCTTGATATTCCAATGTTCCAAATATTCATTGCTCTGTCACATGAGAGCCATTACGAAGGGCAATAAAATAGCCCAAAATGCATTGGGAATATTATACTACTGAGGATGAACCATGTATATTTCCTGCTTCAGAAAAAGGTCCGGATGGACATATCTGCAGTATCAGAAACGTTAATGCATGTAATGGCTCTCATGTGACAGAGCAAAATGGAATGAATATTTGTAACATTGGAATATCAAAAATAAATGTGATTGAAAGGATAAAACATCACTATCTTTATTGCAATGCTGGAATCAAGCTGTGCTCACGTTATTCTAAGCTGATTCGTGCTCACGTGATTGTAGGGCAGATCGCGTATTTGGGCTGCATGCACAAACAACGAAGTGGATAAAATTGACTAAAGTTAAACGGTGAAGAAAAGGTGTGCACTTTCACTTTCAAGGGTGAAGTCTTATATCCCTGAGACTTCAGGCAGGAGGCTACCACACGTCAAGCCCTTGGAGATTCTTCCTCAAGATTATGAAAAGTTCACACAAGTCCTTTTACCCTTTCCTTGGCAATAAAGTAACTACTGCAGGCCAACCCCAGAAATAGCAAAACAGCACAGGGGCAGTCTCCTTCTACAGCTTCCTTGGTTCTTCTCCTTGGCAAAGGTTGTCTTGATTCCCAGAAGTGGTCTAAAGTTCTGGGGTCTGGGCCCCCATATTTATACCAGTAAATCCTTAGTCCTCTGAGTGCAGAGGGTGCCTGTGCCCCGCAAATACCAGTTCTGTGCAGTTTCCTGGCAGGATGTGGAGCAGCATTGTTGAAGGCAGACCTCGCCCAGGTAGCTGAAAGGAAATCTCCTCCCCCTACTTTCTATTCTATGAGGGCTCAGGTCAGTGAAAGGAAAACTCCCCTCCCCCACCCTTCTCTATTCAATGCAGGTCCTATTCAGCCCAGCCCTGACCCATCAGACTGCTGGAACCAAGGCCCTCTCCAGTCCCCTGTCACTCACACACCAGACATGAATACACAAACCTAGCAGAGGCATGCTGGATGGTTAGGCAAGAAAATACCTACTTTCTAAAAGTGGTATTTTCAAACCCAGATTGTAATAAAAACCACCTTCACTAAAAGATGTATTTAAACATTCTGAGTTCAGGCATACTAAACTCACATTTCTACCTAGTTCCCTGATTCAGTTAGGGTTATAAGATGTTATAATCAAACTGCTCATTCTGGCCTATGGGAACAGGTAGCCTAATAGTGAGAAAACAAAATTGGCTGTAATTCACTATCAGGACATGCCACATACATCAGGGCATGTCCTACCTTTTACATACAATGTACCCTGCCCATGGGGGTACCTTGGGCCTACCTTAGGGGTGACTAACATGTAGAAAAGGGACGGTTTAGGGACTGGCACGTGTGTGCACTTGCCAAGTCGACATGGTAGCCCCAGGCTGCATGCAGGCTCTGCAATGGCAGTCCTGAGTCACATTTTACTAGCTGCTTCTGTGGGTGGCACAGCCAGTGCTGCAAGCCCACCACCAGCATTTGATTTACAGGCCCTGTGCACACAGGGCGCACTGTACTAGGGCCTGACAAGTAAATTAAATAAGCCAATCATGGAGTCACAAATCCATTACAACAATTTACAGTAGGGAGCACTTGCACTTTGGCACTGAATAGCAGTGGCAAAGTGCCCAAAGCAAAGAAGCAATCAAGAGAGTCTCAGGGAAGGAGAGTGCCAGCAGTTGCTACTCTCTTTTGTTCTTAGTGGCCAAAAATGATGGTGAGCTCAGACCAATTTTGGATCTTGAACATCTTCCTTCAGAGGGACAAATACAAAGGCTGACTTTGGCACAGGTTTTTTCTCCTTATATCCTGGTGATTGGACCGTGTCCTTGGACCTGCAGTATGAGTACTTTTATTTACCTATACTGCAGTCCCACAGGTGATTCCTCCACTTTGTGGTCGGAAATTAATATTTTCAGTCCACCCTCTGCTGTTTGACCTCACCTCTGCACCTAGAGTGTTTACTAAGGTGATGGCACTGTTCGCAGTTCTTCTTTGCAGGTCAGGAGTGCATGTATTTCTGTGTCTCAACAAATGGCTGTTGAAGGTGAGCTCTTCACAGTCAGCTGAGAACCACCTGTGGATGACCATATCACTCCCGTCTGTGCTAGGGTTCTCCATCAATAAGAAGGAATCACACCTTTAGCTTCCTTTTACAAGGGCTGTCCAGGACAAAGTGGCGTTCAAAGCCTTTCTGCCCCTGCATCAAGTCAGGAACTTTCAGGATATGATCCCGATGTTTCAGACTTGATCCCTTGTCCTGACCCAAACTGTTTTAAGGCTTCTTGGTCCCACGGTCTTGTGTATAACTTCAGTCTTCAATGGGACTCGGCACTGGGGGTGCCCCTCGGACAACATCAATGTATCTGGTGAGTCATTTCAGGGCCTCCACTGGCAATGAAGGGTTCCAACATGACATTGCGGTGGGCCATTCGCCCAACTTTATCCAGGGCTCTCTCTTGTGATGCATGAATCAATTCTAGGCTGGGGATGCCACCTGGAAAACCTGGAGATCACAGGCCTCTGGCCTTTGCTGAGGCAGAGGCGCCACATCAACCTGCATCAGCTCTGTGCCATCCGGATGGTGTTTAATGCCTTTCTGCCTGCCTTCAGGGGCAGTATGGTGAAAGTCTGGATGAACAACATAAACATCATCTGGTACTGTAGCAAATGGCAGTATAGGATCATATGCACTGTGCAAGGAGGCATTATGGCTTTAAAGCTTACTGAAATTCAGGAGATTCTCTTGACTGTCAGCTATCTGTTGGGGTCATTGCCCACAAGAGTGAATAAGCTTCGAAGACACCATCTAGCAGTCAACGAGTGGGGTCTGCATCTCGAGGTGGTTTAATTGGGGTTGGAAGAGTCCTTATGGTGAATCTTTTCACCCCCTTCAAGAATGCTCATTGTCGAGCTTTATGTGTTCTAGACTTTCCACCTCGAGGTTCCCTGGGCGATGCCTTTCGCATACCATGTGACTCCATTCTCCTTAACAGGTTACTGCCTCTGCAACTGTTTCTTCAGGTTATGAAGAAAGTCCTTAGGTACAGAGCTCAACTTATTTTGATTCCTGAATTAGGCTTGGATGGTCTGGTACGCTTTCCTCTTGAGTCTAAGCGTCTTATCTCCCTCTCAGTCAGCTTGCTCAGAAGCACCTGCTATCCCAACTTTAAGGCTTACTCCTATACTCTAACCTACACAACCTTACACCTTATTGCATAAAGATTGAGCAGAATTAGCAGAGTGATTTGCCCAAAGAAGTACTGGGTGTCAACTTGACTGCTCACTGTGTCTGTCGATAAAGTCAATTCTGAATAAAGGGGAACACTCATGGCCTGTGTGTAAGGACCCTTGGGTCGATCTGCCGCAAGCTATATTTTCAGATGGTCGATCGTTTGTACTGTCTTTGACCTGGCAATTGCAACAAGTACAAGGTGATGGATGAAATAATTGAATGAATCCTGGCCACTGGCATTTGTAGGCTGCATACTGTTTCATCATTTTTTGCCCATGATGCCACTTTAAACAAATGCCTGCCTTATGGAAATCAGTATTGACCCTCGTCCTCGTGGGAACTGTCTGTCCTGAACTGCCAGGCAAGGCTCCCTCCAGAACGGACCACAAGCAACCCCATACCAGTTTCATCCTACTTAGGTCCTATCATTGAGGTATAGATTGAGTCCTGTGGCGCAATAGTCACGGGCTGGTAGCTTGGGCTGGATTGTTCCCATTGGAACAGGGTCAAGACTGAGTTGCACATGCCTGGGTACAAACTGAGGCTACATGGTGTGCAAAGTAGGAATGGACTTGGATGTTGCCTGAGTAATTACCAGTGAGTGAGATTAATCCAAGCATTCCATCCATCACTTTTTTGTATATTATGTATATTAAAATTTGACTCTGCAAGGTCTGTCCTTCTGCACCATTTAAGGTTATTTGTCATGCCATTCTTCATATTCTGTATCAGATCAGTTACGTTTTAAGGGGTTAAAATATGTCCATCTGCACCCTTTGTTATACTGCATTGGGAACTTTTTTGTGTCTTGTTGTGCATACTTTTTGAAGCAATGCATCGCTGTTCTTTGAGGTTACTGATCCTGAAAACAGTGCAGTACCATAGAGGGGAGTAGATTGGAATTATGCAGAGTGGCGTTACGTATCATGGATTAGCGTAGAATGGAGTGGCATACAGTGGAGTTGCATTGAGTAAAGTGGTGTACAGTGGAATAGCATACAGTGGAGTGCTGTAGAGTAGAGTAGGGTAGAGTGGAACAGCAGAGTAGTGTACAGTGGATTGCTGTAGAGTTGAGTGGCATACAGTGGATTAGTGTACACTTAAATAGCGTACAGTGGTTTGCATGGAGTGGCGTAGAGTGGAGTGGTATAGAGTGAAGTGACTTACATTGGAGTGGGGTAAAGTGGAGTAGCTTACAGTGGAATAGCACACAGTGGGGTGGATTGTGGTGGTGTACAGTGTAATAATGTTGAGTGGAGTGGCGTACAGTGGAATAATGTTTAGTGGAATGGCGTACAGTGGAATGATGTAGAATGGAGTGACATAAAGTGGAATAGCATACATTGGAGTGCTGTAAAGTGGAATAACATTGAGTGTAATGGCGTACAGCGTAGTGACATATAGTGGACTGCCATATAGTGGAATAGAGTAGTTGCGTACAGTATATTGGAGTGGCGTAGAGTGGAATAGCGTACAAGCGGAGTATTGTAGAGAGGAGTGGCACAGTGTGGAGTGGCGTAGAGTGTGGTAGAGTTTAATAGCATAGAGTTGAGCAACGTACAGTGGAGTGAGGTGCAGCAGAGTGGAATAGCACAGGTTGGCGAGGCATAGAGTGGAATAGCGTATAGTGGAGTGGCATACAATGGACTGGCGTAGAGTGGAGTGGTTTAGAGGGGGGTAGCTTACAGTGGAGTAGCATATAGTATAGTTGCATACACTGGAGTGGTGTACAGTGGAATAGCGTAGAGTGGAGTAGTGTATTCTGGAGGTATGTACAGTGGAGTGGCATCCAATGAAGTGGCGTACAGTGAAGTCAAGTTCAGAGCATTGGCCTAGAGTGGAGTGTGGTAGAGTTGAGTGGGGTAGAGTAGAGTGAAGTGAGGTACATTGTTGTGGTGTGCAGTGGAGTAGCATATACTGGCGTGGCGCAGAGTGGAGCGGTTTAGAGTGAAATACAGTAGAGTGGAGCGGGGTACAGTGTAGTGGGGTGAACTGTAGTGACATACAGTGGAGTGGATTAGAGTGGAACAGCGTTAAGTGTAGTGGTGTACATTGAAGTAACCTATGTTTGAATGCTGTACAGTGGAACAACGTTGAATATAGTGGTGTACAGTGTAGTGACTTTGAGTGGACTGTAATATAGTGGAATAGAGTACAGTGTAGTGGCGTACAGTGGTATAGCGTAGACTGCTGTGACGTAGAGTGGAGCTGGGGTACACTGACGTACAGTGTAAAAGCATAGAGTGTAGTGGCGTACACTCGAGTGGATTGCCATATACTGGAATAGAGTACAATGGTGTGTAGTGTTGTACAGTGGATTATCGTAGTAGCATAGAGTGGAGTGACGTATAGTGCTGTGGTGTACATTGAAGTGGCGTACAGTCCACTGGCATTGAGTGCAATAGTTTAGAGTGAAGGGGCATAGACCGGAGTGTCGTAGAGTGGAGTGACGGAGTTTAATTACGTGGAGTAGAGACTGGTAATTGAAAGAGACGTAGCAATAAAGTGGGTCAACAAATATAGAAGTAATGTGGTAGCACTATAGTTTGAGGTGTAAATGGCGAGTTTTGGTAGTATGTGTAAATAGTGTTAAGAAGTTTTAAAGTTATAAGTGTTAAAATAGTTATGTATTGTGCCGCAGTATACTGCTTTAAGTTTGCGGTATACCACGGAACATGTTGATGAGAAGACAGTATGTTATTGGCTAATGGCTGTGTTTTCCAAAAGGGAAAGACAGCCATATCGTTTTCAGCACAGTTTCTCTGCATTCTGCGTTTTGCTGCATTCTGGGTTAGTACCTTAGATATAGGTAGGAAGTAGGTTTTATTGTTGTTCCCTACCACTTTAATAAAGTGGTAATAAGTAGAGAAGTGTATTTACATATGTCGATATATTTTACAGAAATTGACAGAGAACAGTTTTAAGAAAATATGTATATTAAGTAAGTACCACAGTAATTTTCACGTATTACCATGGCACTTCCTAAACTTTTTTGTAAAGAATTAAATATGTGCAAAATTGAAAATACATTTTACTACACTATATTTGTAAAATATAGTGTGGTACATTGTATTTTTATTTTTAAAAACATTTTTTTATGTACTTTAAGTACCGCAGAACTTTCTATAATAAAAATATAGCTATGTGTGTGTATATAAATATATATAGAATTAATATTGATATAATTTTAAAATATTTATTTTCTTTTTCAGTGGATTGCAGAGACCCCTGCCCCCAAACCCACCCACTTTCTATAAATATATTTTTTTATTTCTTTATTGGGGGAAATACCCTAAGCCACTTTTATTTTGATTACCCTTACCACCGCAGACCCTTACCAACCCTATAACCTTAAAAATAGCCTTACCACCCTACGCCTTTACCCACCCCTAAACCCTATAACTATTCTTACAACCCCATATACTTATCCACCCCTAAACCCTAAAAATACCTTTGCCACCCTGCACCTCTGCTCATCCCCAAACACTAAAAATACCCTTACCACCCCATACCCCATACCCCAACCCGTCCCTAAACACTGAAACTGCCTTTGCCACCCTATACCCTTAATCATCCCAAATGTTAAATATACTTTTACCACCCTATATCCCTACCCAGCTCTAAGACGTAAAAATGCCCTTACTACCCCATACCTCAACCCACCCTTCAGAGTATCACCTCAATGGGTGCAGACGTGAATCTTCCCCACTGGGCTCAGAAAAGGGCTTAACGGAGATGTTAAACAGTGGCCATTATTTATTTATTTATTATTTATTTATGGTAAAACCAGGGAGTTAGTAGCTGGAGAACAGCCATGTCTTGAGTTTACATCTGAACTGAGACTCCAGTTCAATCAGTCGAATACTCAATGGGAGGGAGTTCCAAAGGTTAGATGACACCACCGCGAAGGCTCTGCCTCCTTTTCAGGAGCGGAGGAAGCGGGGGGGGGGGTCGCAGGAGGCGGAGGTGGTTAGACCTAAGTGCTCGTGATAAGTGTACTAACTTCAGCCTACTTCTTAAGTATCCGGGGCCTTTCCCGTTCAAGGCCCTGAAAGTAAGGACCAGGGCCTTAAACTGAATGCGGGCGGATATCGGAAGCCAGTGAAGATTCTTTAAGTGGGGGGAGATAGAGTGGCGATAGGGCACATTAAAAATCAGCCTGGCTGCAGCATTCTGCACAATCTGCAGCCGGTGTAGAAGATAGGCAGGGGCACCCACATCGAGGACGTTAGAGTAGTCTAGGTGGGAGGTAATGAGGGCATGTACAATAGTTTTTAAAGAGTCCATGGGCAGATATGGCGCGATTTTTCTTATCATACGGAACTTGCCAAAACAGGCAGAGGTCACTTTGTGGATTTGGGTTTTATATGCCAACTCATTATCAATTTGGACGCCAAGGTTGCGCGCCACTTTCACCGGAGAAGGGGGGGGATTCAGCTTGTGAGGCCACCACATCGTCGACGGTAAAGGGGATTTTTGGTTAAAAAATAAAACCTCAGTTTTGTCAGTGTTTAACTTCAAGGTATTCAGTGTCATCCAAGAAACAATGTCAGAGAGGCAGGTTTTAAAGTTCACGAGTGTGGTGTCAGAGTAGTCTCTAAAGGTGAAAATAAGCTGAGTATCATCAGCATATGAGACCACTCAGACTCCGTGAGCCTCTATTACATCTGCTAAGGGAGACAGGTAAACGTTGAAAAAAAGGGGGCTGAGTGCCGATCCCTGGGGAACACCACAGCTAAGGGGTTTTTTGTCTTTGGAAAAATAGGGTCGGCATCACACCTGTTGAGTTCTATCGGTCAGGAAGGATTTAATCCAGGCCAGAGGGGAGTCTCGTATCCCCATCTTGTGACGCCGGTCTAATAGTATGGAGTGGGAGACGGTATCGAAAGCCGCGGACAGATCGAGGAGCACCAGCATAGCTACCTCGCCTCTGTCCACGCTCTCCCTGATCGTCTCTGTGACTTCCAGAAAGGCTGTCTCCGTACTATAACCGGATCTGAAGCCGGACTGTGAGTCGTGGAGGAGATTTTTTATCTCCAGGAATTCTGCCAATTGTTCTTGTACGACCTTTTCCAGTATTTTAGCAGGTTTGGGGAGGAGCGATATGGGTCGATAATTGCTAAAGGGTCAGCCTCAGGTTTTTTCAGGATGGGGATTACTGTGGCCTGTTTCCACACAGAAGGGAAGTGACCGGAGAGAAGGGAGGAATTCCATATGGAAAGAAGTGGTTGAATGATGGCCGGGGCCAGTGAAGTGAACATCTTAGCAGGAATCGGATCCAGAGGGAAACCTGATTTGCAATTTTGCATTTTCAGAAGGGCCGTGTCTAGGGAGATAGGCTTGAAAGTGCAGAGCCTAGATTCACTAGAGAGTTGGCACAGTGGGATAGTCTCCTCCCCATGTGGAAAAGTAAATTTTGCCATGTTCTGTGTCCCTACGTGTCCTCCATCTTATGTTATGTGTGCATGATTAATATGCATATGTATTCCCCA
Organism: Lissotriton helveticus; assembly: GCF_964261635.1. Taxonomy (NCBI): domain Eukaryota; kingdom Metazoa; phylum Chordata; class Amphibia; order Caudata; family Salamandridae; genus Lissotriton; species Lissotriton helveticus. The sequence goes on along the minus strand of NC_136067.1, from coordinate 219,280,746 downwards.
TGTTTGATTAGAGACGCAATTATAGTTGTGTCCATCTCTAGTATGCCAGTTTCCAGTTCTCGTGAATACTATGAATATCAGGCCTATGTAAAGTTACGTTGCCACGTTTCTCAGTGTGCACGTTATTTCATTGTAAAGTCCCCGTTTCTAGGCCTCAAAAGGGCCTGGACACCAGATTCAGCTCCTGTCTCCTGAACCCTCGCTGAGGAGCGATACAGCCCCCACCTGTATCCTCGACCCTTCACTTACTTCCTGCCTCACAGTGCCCGGCTCAGCCTGGCTCTGCCTGTTAGTCTGCCAAGAGTATGTTATGATTCTAGTTATCAGTCCAGCCCTCCTTCTCTGCATTCCTAAGCTACTGAATCGCATCAATAGTTTCCGTCATTGTCTAGCCTTTACGTCTCCATGTAAGAGAAATACTGCATTTAATGGTCATTTCATATTCTTCATCACGCACTACATGTAGAATAATGCATGCTCCAGTCTTAGAGTCCGTTAGCCTCTCCCCTCCTGACTCTTAGTTTATATCAACATGTCCTCTAAACATCAGATACTAGATAGGGTTAGGTACATGTCGCCCTGACTCTCCAGACTTCAGTCTCTACTCCTAGCACAGAGTTCATAGCCCCCAGCTTCTCCTAGTAACACGTCATTGTCAGTTTGCGCGCACCATTAGGTTAGAGGTCCCGGCTCCTTAGGTAGCCCCTCCATGTTTCCGCCCCATTTATGACATATTCTGTTACGTTTACATCACATGTCTATGTACACGCCTCCTGTTACACCCACTTTCACCCTTATCTTTCGCGACTGCTATTGACCACACCCACTGCTCCGCCTATCGTATGTATTGTAATGCAATTGTTTTAGTATATATATACTTGTGTACTGTTATTAAATGTTACGCCGATCCTGATCCTGCCCCCGGCAGCGCTGCCATCCCATTCCTGTGCAGGTTGTCCTGTTCCTGTCCTTTATGCTGTATTAAACCTGCAAACTCCTACTACCTCGAATCTTGACTCTTATTTATTGAGCTATCTGTTATTACTATGTCCAGTAAAACCTAGATCCGGTATTATTTATTTATATACCACATAATGGCGCCCGAACAGGAACTTGCCCTTTCCCCACGCGCCGGTGAAGCCACGCCGGCCCCCTGACCCTCTGCAGCCGTGACGGAACCATACCGTGCACGTGCAGATATTTCTGCTTCAAGTATCCCTCAGGCCCACGGAGGAGACGGAGGTGGCGGTCCAGCATCCAGACGAGGCGGTGGAGGAACGCGGCGAGTCCCGACCAGAGCCCAAGCCGAGAGTCCGAGGTATCCGGAGGTCCACCCGTAACTGAAGTCCGAAGTTCGTCTGTCCGGCGTCGAAGCAGTCCAGTCCAGTCCGAGGCCTTCCGTTCTTGCTGCCCGGTGAGTACCATTGCTGGGGTAGTATCTAGACAGGGTCAATCTAAATTGACTCTGGTCCGTGGGTTGGTGGTACACAGACCCAAAAACGAAGTGTCCACTTCGGTGGATGCGGGTCCTGACGTGTCTCTTTATGAGACCGGTAAGTTTCGTACTGTTTTAGCAGTACATCTAGTTTCTGTTCTAGTCAGTTCTGTTCTCGAGAAATTCATGTATTCTGTTTCCAGTATTCCAGGTAGTATTCTGTTCTAACTGATATTTTAAATGTTCTTCATGTATTTTAATGTCGTGGTATGAATGTGTAGTAATTATCGTGTTCATTGTGTATTGTATTGTGTCTAGATTACAGTTCAGTCATGCCGTTATTTTCCAGACTACGTCAGTTAAGAACTAGAAAAGGTCTGTTAGAAGAAGCAGTTCCTGTCCCGCCTAGGGACAGTCCAGGTCATTTTATGTATCAGAAGCATGGCATAAGTGCCATATTATATCTAGATTTATGGGTAGAATATACCAAACAGTTAGAAGAAAAGTATAGATGGCCCGTATCGGGTACATGGGATGCCGAGTGCATCATGCGAGTAGAAGAAGCATTATGGAAAAAGAAAGCCAGACAGTCACAGAAAGATGCCATCGAGTTATGGCGCAAAGAATCTCATAAAAGAACCGAAAAAGAAATCAGAAGGTCAGAACTAAGTAGAGAATCCTTAGAACGAGCCCAAGAAAGGGAACTAATCGAGATAGGTGAACGAGTCAAAACTGAACAGTCAGATAGACAGAGGCATGCCCTCATTAAGGGTATGTATCCTCTTCTTGCCGAGGGCTTGCCAAAAGCGACCCCGGAGGCATCCAGTAATTTTCCGCCACCATTAGTTCCGACCAAGCTACGTCACAAACCGACCGCAGCTGATATTTTTATTTCGTCCTACTTGGACGACACGGTTCCAGAATATGCAAATCCTGTTCCGCCAGTCCCTGTAAATAATGTAAATCCTGCTCCTCCAGACACCGGAGCACCTGTTACGGTACCCCCGGTTCAGCCTGCATTACAATTTCCCACTCTACCAGCACGAAGAGTATCAGTCGACGATTCCAGCATAGGGGCCGCAGGAGGAGGTCCTCCTGGTACCCCGCCACCACACCAACGTAGAACGTTGGCCGAGTTACATGAATGTGCGTTACAACGTACGCCCAAATTTAAGTCCGTTGCAGATATCCGACGAGCTCTTACTGAATGCCGCTATGATCCGGTTGCAGGTGATGATAGTACAGTAATATATTCCATCCGTGTAAGACGGGTGACCGGGTATTTAGACACCCTGCCAGATATGAAAGGAGATCTAGACAGAATATATCGTTTCATCCGTACAGGGGATGATCCAGAAAGTATTGGTGAAGCCATGTCTCAAAGGAAAGCTGAGATCCAGCTCATGATATTAAAGTTTCTGATTAATTGTCTAATAAGAGAACAAGACTACCCGACCAAAGATCCGGCCGAAATGAGAATCCTGACAAGGTGGAGTGATAATATAGCTGAGGGTAAGCACAAGACTATCAGTAGTATAGAGAGTATGTACAAGAGAATTCGTAAAGAAATAATAAAGTTACATGAACAACGTAAAGCAGCACAAGTAAGCGAGAAAGAGAATGACTCTTCTACTGAAGAGGTAGAGGACGAGAATCCCACTAGAATAGCGTATGTAGGAAAATCTAGATTTCCAGACCGACATTCACGTCTAGACAAGTATTTCAAGCTACCGATCACATTCTGAAATCACGAATCGGTTACAGTGAGTTAAGTACTATGCATGAACAAGAACTAGTCCGATCAGCAGTCCGATGGATTACTGATTCTACCACTTTTCCAGACGAAATAGTGGCGCAAATGTTTCTGAAATTGCCCCCAGCCGAGCAGCGACTGGTGGGTATGTATATGATCCAACACCTCATTACTCTGTATGAGGGTCAACATTCTGATCCAGGTCCGTTACACGATGTCCTGAACGAGTTACTCCAGTATAGATGGAAAGGTTTAGGTACCGATTTGAATAGTGTCATTCTAGAACAGCGTCACAAATATAGAACGTTTTTGAACCCGCATTTTGTTCATGTCTCACCCCCAGAAAGTAAACCCTTTTACATAGACAGACAGAACCCGTTACGAGAAGTACACCCAGTCAGGACAACAGATGGTGAAATGCAAAGAGTGTTTGTTTACACCCCGATTACAAAGATGGAACTCTTAGAGATGAAGAAATTAATTCCCTGTCATGACAAAGATCCAGCAGGGTTCCACCGAGAATTAAAAGACATGCTCCGTATGGGAGAATACACGTATCCAGATATAATTAAAATGCTAAAAGTCCTGTTGCCCACAGGGGTATATGAAAAACTCAAGGAAAAAGAATGGGAGGTGGGAGAGAAAAAGATCGATTGGGCAGTTCTAGAAGCTGAAGATAAGATACGAGTACCAGGTACCGGTCTTGGAGAGAAATGTAAAGAATTACCAGAACTGTTAATACAAGTTTTGCCCAGATTATTAGCAACTAAAAAGGAAGACTGGGATGCAATCTCAGCCTGTAAACAGAAACAAGATGAAGACACTAGTGATTTTTATTCTAGATTTGAAAAATGTTTTATTATAAACAGTGGCCTCAAGACAAGTAGCGAGTCATACCCTCATCTTTTTGTTACTAAATTAGTCGAGAATTCAAGTCCACAAGTTAGGAATCGAGTTCTGAAAGTCGAAAGTACATGGCAAGCTAATACCCCGTCCCAGATGTTACAGATGCTTCAGTACCACCAGAATAGAATCAGAGAAGAACAAGATCATGAAAGAAAACGTATGAAAGACACGAAAATGAAAGTACTAGTTGCACAATCTGTTCCTCAAGACAGTCAGAAGAGGGGTCCGAATCAAGCAAGTCATCCTGCAGCTCCCGTTAAAGGGACATGCAATTATTGTAAACAGCCAGGTCATTTCATAAACGAGTGTGCAGTTCTGAAACATAATATAGCTACTGGTAAGACTAAAGAAAGACCACGTCCACCTAGACAAGAACAAGTTTCACAGATTTCTCAGTCACAGAATGCACAACAGACAGTTCCAGCACCGCAGCCTATTGCTGCAACACAGCATGTTACACAGCAGATGTACCAGTATGCACAGTCTGAGTATCCAGAGTATCAGCCATATTCATGAAACAGCCTAGAGAGGGAGGTAGGCTTGCCTCTCATCGAGATTCCTGTAGATCAAGAAGGTCCCTATGTTCATAGTCAAGTACTAGGGAAAGACAGAAAGTTTCTGATTGATACAGGGGCAAGTAGGACCACCATCAGCCACGCCGAAGTTCCAGGGGCTCCGCTCTCAGGCTCTAGAAATGTTTCCCTTGGATTTTCAGGAAAGCCTATTGTAAACGAGATATCTAAGCCAGTTACTCTAGAAGTAGGTCCATTGTCCCGAACTACTGATCTGTTACTTACAAAGTCGTGTCCAGAAAATCTGTTAGGCATTAAAACACTGAAAGAATTAGGTGCAGTTATTTGCTGCTCCCCAGAGGGAATACGCCTGTTTTTACGTGACTTCAAGGGTCACTATGTATTACGAGATTTTGATCCGAGATTGTCTAATGTTCCGCAGCATCTATGGGCGCAAGGTCCAACTGATGTAGGTTATATGCAAATCACACCCCATCGTGTGACTCTCAAGCCAGGTGTAGTGTTACCACGAATCAGACAGTACAGACTGCCACCTGAGGCTGTAACAGCCTTATCCAAAATTATTGACGAGCTCATGGCTCAAGGAGTAGTTGTAGAAACTGACTCCAATGTATGTAATTCTCCGATCATTCCAGTCATGAAACGTACTGATCCAAATGCACCCCCAGTATATCGATTAGTGATTGACCTACGAGAACTTAATAAATGTATAATTCCCCAGTATCCAGTTGTCCCAGATATCTCTTCCCTATTGACAGCCATTGATTCCGAAGCCTCATTTTTTACAGTCATAGACCTCAAGAACGCGTTTTTCAGTGTCCCCATTCATCCAGACAGCCAGTTTCTTTTCGGATTTTGTTTAAATGGAAGGAGCTATATGTTCACACGAGCTCCTCAAGGTTTCACAGAAAGTCCTAGCATTCCTGATCCTGCCCCCGGCAGCGCTGCCATCCCATTCCTGTGCAGGTTGTCCTGTTCCTGTCCTTTATGCTGTATTAAACCTGCAAACTCCTACTACCTCGAATCTTGACTCTTATTTATTGAGCTATCTGTTATTACTATGTCCAGTAAAACCTAGATCCGGTATTATTTATTTATATACCCCTCAAAGGGGTTGAAGGAGGAAAAAATATCAGAGATTTTATTGTGAAAAAAATCAGACAGACCATCACAGAGCTCTTGACTGGGTTAAGTAGGACACGCCAGAGCCACTGGAATTAGTGAAATATTTCACAATTTGATAAAGTGTTTTGACAGAGTTGTCCGCGGTCTTGATTTTGGTGGCGAAATATTCTTTCATAGCCAGTTGTCGAAGTTTGTAGAAATTTTTTAAAGCAGTTCTGTAATTGACGTTCGCGGAAGAATCATAGTTGCGATGCCAGAGCCGCTCAAGCCTCTTACATTTACTTCTCTCTTCGCGCAAAGTCTGGGAAAACAAGGGGGCGGAGGGTTTAGTGCGTGCCGAGGTGTGAGGTCGGAGGGGAGCAATGGTGTCTACGGCTGCAGAGAGGTAACTATTGAACTTCTCAGCATCGGCATTAAGATCGTCCGAAGGCTGCCAATTCAGATTGACCATTGCGGTTTCAAGTGAGTCGCAAGTGACTTTGGCCCACTTTCTCCCCAGGATTTCTGTTTTACTTAAAGCCGTGGGGGGGGGGGAAATCAGATTAAACGGGATTAAAAAATGGTCTGACCAGGTAGTGGGTAGAGAGGGGTAAGTGGTAAGAGCCGGCAGATTGGTGAACAGAAGGTTCAGGGTATGGCCCGCCTTGTGCATAGGGCCCTGAACTCTTTGTTCCAGGTTAATGCCTGCTAATGTTTCAATCAGGGATCGGCGGGGTCATCTACATGTAAATTAAAATCACCCAAGATGGTGAAGTGGGGGTGTTTCAAAAGTAGGTCCGCAAGGGTGGCTAATAGTTCCGTGAGGTAGGAGGGCTGAGTGCCTGGAGGGTTGTAAATCAGTGCACCTGCAAGAATTAAGTGCGTGGAATCTGAGATACTGAAGTACATAGCTTCAATAGGGCCAGAATTTGCTAATTTCCTGGAGGATATTTTCCATTGTAATCGTGCTATTATGGCTAGCCCTCCTCCTACTTTAATGCCTGGGCGGCTAATCCTGACCAGTTGGTAATCTGGAGGAATTGCTAGGGTAATGTCAGTGTTAGAGGTATTTTTTATCCAAGTATCGGTGAGGAACATCAGGTCCCAGGAGTTCGAGTTAAGGGACAGCCAGATATCACCAGAGTGCCGTGGGAGGGACCGGCAGTTAAGGAGACATGCTTTTATCACCCAAGGGGGAGTTACATGTTCTTCCTCTTTTATACAACCTCGGGGGCTGGCAGGAGAACGGGGGATGTGAAAGGTGCAGTCCTTGCAGGCAAAGTGTTTGCTGAGCAGCCCAGCAGGGTTGCATTTAGTGTTATTACAGCTGAACTCGGGTCTCAAAGCGAATAGTTGAGACCTTAGCCAACAGATTAGTTTGATATGGGGGTCCTGAGCAGCATGGCTGGCGCTGGTCGCGGACGGGCGCAGACAGGCTTGCCTTTGGCGCGGTGCGCCCGCTGCACGCGTCCACTGCGCGTCAGGAAGTGCATCTCTTTAAGTGGCTGACACGCTGCCCCGTGGCTCCACCCTCCCAGCGTTGTCACTGGCGATTGGCCGGCCTACCCTCCACATCAATCGGGCAGAGCCCGTGGTGGACCGGGGTAGGGGCGGGGTATCAGGCAGTATTATGGGAACAGAGCAAAACTCTGGCATTGCATAAGGTTTCAGATGGTATCAGATACTAACTTTCTCAGTCTTCCAGTTACTGTACATGCACCACACAAGTGATTATGACCTTTGAGCTAGTAAAGTACGTTGTTCCATATTAACTGATTTGTAAATTAGTCCACCAGTGTCTGAAATCCTAAACAGTTCGGGCCAGGAGTTGCATGGTACACTATATCACGCATAATGGACACAAAGGACTATTTTGAAGCATATACCTCAATACAGGATGCCTAAATTGCTGTTCTTTAAACCAGATACACATGTTTTTTTCTCGAAAGTCATCAACTTCTCCTTTTGCTGTTGACATTTGTTGTACCAACGAACACTTTTTTAAAAGTTTTAAGAGTTCAGAGAAATCAGCACGAATAAAGTAACTTCAACTTTTACACTGTCTCTGATTACTGCATTACTGCGCAGTGACAAAATGACTGTGTAGAGTAGAAACAACAAGAATTTGCAATGCAATAGGTCTCGCATTCACGCAAGTTTAAGCTATTGGCATTATAAATTACAATGCCTTTTATGTATGTTTTAAATTGTTATTTGCAATGTCAATAGCTGAAACTCGTGTAAATGAGAGAAAATTGCTTTGCAAATGCTAGTTAGATTAGTGAGTAGAAACGCTCCCTTTCGACCCCCGCGGCAAATTAATTAAATTAATAGTTAATTAAATAAACAAGCGCGGCCACTACAGTGAAAGCAGACCACACTGCAAAAAAAATAAATGCTTACAGACTTTTGAAGGAGACCGTGTAATATCACAAGTAAAAGATCCAGCCCTCATGAGAGGTAACAAATGGCGGCAGGACTAACTAACAAGGAGAGACTAATAAGCCTCATTATCTATCGGAAGCCAGCATTTACCAAGGAAGTTGACACCAGCCAATCAAAAATATGGGCGGAGAGAAGGCAAAGCTTCCACAGCATACTCGACTACTGTATGCCTCGCAGAGCATACACGCTGCTGCTAGGCTCGGCCTAAAAAAAGTTACATATTTCTTCTTGTGCATTGGAGAGGGGGCATGGGTCAATCAATCAATCAATCAAAACATTTGTAGAGCACGCTACTCCCCCGTGAGGGTCCCAAGGTGCTAAGGGGAGGGGGGAGGCAGCTACTGGTCGAACAGCCATGTCCTAAGGCGTTTCCTGAAGGTCAGCAGGTCCTGGGTCTTACGTAGATTAGCGGGGAGGGTATTCCATGTCTTTGCGGAGAGGTGGGAGAAGGATCTGCCACCGATGGTCGTTTCGATACAAAAGGGGATGATGGACGGAGCGTTTGAGCAAATCAAACACTCACCCCCAGTCAACTGATCTGGGTTTAATCCATCACCATTCTTTAGCCCACTCAGCCACCCCATTTCAGACATGGCTATATGCAAATCAGTCTGACCCTGTGCCTCATGGGGACAGTGCAGCCCGAACTGTCAAGCCATGTCTTCCATGGACCGGAAACAAGCATCCTGGGACCGGTTTCGGATTCATAATCCTCATCAGCCAGGCTATCTTGCATCCAGTGGTCAAGTGAGCAAGGGACTCACGTCTGAGCATACCCTGCCACACTTAGGGCGAACAAAGCGATACAAAAGGGGATGATGGATGGAGCGTTTGAGCAAATCAAACACTCACCCCCGGTGGTCGTTTGGCAGATGCATGGGACGGTGGCGAGGGCGAGGTCGGCGGAACGCAGCTGGCGGTTAGGGGTGTAGGTGGACAGTCGTTCGTTGAGGTATGCTGGTGAGGCATGTGGAGTGCTTTTTGTGAGTGGGTTAGGAGTTTGAAAGAGATCCTTTAGTTGACCGGGAGCCAATGCAGGTCTCGTAGGTGGGTGGTGATGTGGCTGTGGTGGGGGAGTCCGAGGATGAGGCATGCGGAGGTGTTCTGTATGCGCTGGAGTCTCTTCTGGAGTGTAGCCATGGTTCCTGCGTAGAGGGCGTTGCCATAGTCCAGCCTGCTGCTGATGAGTGCCTGGGTGACCATTCTCCTGGTTTCGGTGGGGATCCATCTGTAGATCTTGCGGAGCATTCAAAGGGTGTTTAAGCAGGAGGAGGAGACGGCGTTGACTTGCTGGGTCATGGCAAGCGTTGAGTCCAGGATGAACCCCAGATTGCGTGCATGGTTTGTGGGTGTCGGTACAGCTCCCAGCGCGGTCGGCCACCAGGAGTCATCCCATGCGGAGGGGGTGGAGCCGAGAATGAGGACCTCCGTCTTGTCCGAGTTGGACACAACCCTAGCGTACAAGGTGATAAACAACGTTGAGTTCAAGATAGCATCAAATTGACAGCTACTACATTCTACTTTCAAGAGTGGTGCCCCCAATATAGCACCCAACATAAAAAAAATCTTACTGCCAGCGCTTCTCTGATTCGCTCATGAAATCAACAATGGGCACAAACTGCTGCCGGAGGGTTTGGAAGGTCTTGGCTAATTACCAGATTTTTTAGGCGCTGGCATTGGTAGAGCACACACCCCATCATTAACACACATCACTTCCCAACGAAGCTGCAGTAAATTCAGAACCTCACACAGACTGATGCCACACGGTATTCTTTCATTATTTTCAATTAATTTCCACCGAAAGGATATGCATTGGGAACTTTTGTGTTCAAGGGCAGCAGAATACCAGTGTTCGATTATTTCAGCAATGGATTTTTTCCATTATTACCGCCACATAAATGTACCAACACTCACAGAAAACAGCAGGAATCTACAAATAGCGCTGTTCACTTAAAAATGCTTGTTTAGAGTTGTTTCTTTTAACTTCATTTAACTTTGTTTTCCTCTTTTTCAACCATAGTTTATTTTATAACGCAATGCGCTTTCCTAAAAAACACATATTTGCAAACGAAACAGTAAGTTAAGGTCTGCAGGTCAACATAGGAGCAAGACTCCCAGTGGTGCATGCCTGGACCATGTGTCTTTGGAAGGCTCAGAAGGGAAAGGTACTTACCTGTAACTACAGTTCCCCAGCCCTGGTACCGCTAATAGATGCACATGCTTGATTTATTCTGTGTGGACTGCCTGGGCATTGATGAGGGGAAATAATTCAATCACGCAAATCTAAGAAAGATCCAACGCTGAAGAAGTGTCATTTATCTTTGGTATTTCAAACATTGTCATCAGGTCAAATACCAGCCAATTAAGGGCATCAAAGGGACAATGAGGAGAAGAAGAAACAAACTTGACTGGCAGGCAGATTAGCTAAAGACAAAGACAAGCAGCACATGCGAAAAGGTAAGTAGGGTTTCAATGCATCGACAGAAAAGGAGAAGAGAGGCCATGGTGCAACCCACTTCGCCAATCCGATGCACAAAGCTAACCTACAGAGGAAGACGTAATTATTAATAAAGGCCTGAGCTCTCACTTGGGGACATATGAAAAAAAAATCTGAAAATGGCCAATCTCTTGATGTCAGGCACTGGAGAAGCAGAATTGTTACACTATGGTAAAAAGCAGCTTGGGCCATTAATAGATCTGGGCCCTATCTTCTTAATATTGTTTATTATTATCACTTACACAACAAACATAACAAACTATTTTTTTCCTCTACTCTTAAAAGGATAGGTACTGTTACTGCTCAGCTCAATGGCCCTCATTTATGCACCTTGGGAGGATAAAATGTCCGACTCGGGCCTGCAGGCAGGGCTGGACTGGCCATACAAAACACAGGGAAAACCCCAGTGGATGGGGGACAACGGTCTCCTTTTCTGGCCTGGGGGAACACAGGGACGGCGGTTTGTCCAAAACCGAGAGTGTAGTGATACACTGCTTTCTAATAGGCACATATAAGAATTGCTGCTGCTGAGAAATAATGCTCCCAGACACTTTGCCACAGGCCGAAATGTAAGGAAAATTAATAAGAGTCTATTAAGTACGGCCTGTGAAGCCAACTCTATAAACCAGTATAGTTAGAAAATTGCACTGGGAAGTTCATAGTTTAGCCCTATTTTCTAAACAAATCTCTGTAGGTAAGGCCCCCTGGGGCCCATCAAACTTCATGGAGACATCTCGCTGGGTTCAATGTGTGGCTGGTATGAAAACACTGCACTGGGCTGTTGAGCAGTCAGCCTCGCCTGAAGGGTTAAACCGGGTAGTTAAGATACCACCTGATGGCAGAGCCAATCATGTAAGGTTAGAATTTGGTAATTATTACAGTTGTTGCTTAAAACGACGTGAAAGAGCAAAACTGCAACTACGAGCAAAAAAAAAACAATGTCTGAGGCAGACTCGCATAGACCGACACATGTACACAAAAGAACAACAATGCTTTGACAGAGTAATGTCTCTCTGAGGTCCTGCGCGCTGAAAGAGACGCCGTGAGCGTGCACCTCGGCTGTCCAGGCGCACGCTGAAAGAGACTCTGTGAGCGTGCACATGGGCTGTCCGGGCGCCGCGAGCGTGCACATCCCTGTCCCCCTTCGGCCACCAAACCGACGACTATAGGTCTCGCCAAGGCGAGCAGCACATGCGCTGCAGAAGCAAGTTAGAAGTGATCTGAAGCCAGGACTAGAGGTGCCCTCCTGCTTCTTGACTTATCTTGCTAACCCTGAGGACGTTTGGTTGTGGGATTCTACAAAGTCAGCCAGTGCTCCCTACAGCTGAACCTAAACCCTCCCAGGTCATAGAACTGCTGATCAATTACTGGAAAGGTCAATGCTCCATTCTCTGAAGGACTAGATGAATCATCTTAGGAAGGCCGCGTGAAAGATTAGCACAGAGTGCGTTTTCACTTTGGATAAGAAGTGATGGACTGTGACTCAAGATCCACCCAGTCAGAAGCTCATAAAAGACCATCTGTCAATGGGAGTTAATTCAGGCCCTTTTCTACAATAGCATGTTAACAGAATCAAGCAATCTTCTCAGGTGAACACATTGGATACATAAAGCCATAAAACCACCTTGACACAATTCATTTTATATTTGCACAGAGGTTGTAGATATTTTGATGTGCTTGAACTATTTTAGATCTCCCTGTAGCCCCCCCCCCCTGGTAGCACACTTGTGCGATGCAGAATATTGGGTTCACGTCATCAAATTACAACTTAAAGCATCCAAAACTAAGGCTGGTGTTTTTCGTCAAAACCAGACATATTTATTAAAAAGGCATTATGACCAGATTAAATCTGTCATGCCCTAGCTTGGCGGAGTAGCCAATAGACTGTACAGATTTTTTCTTGTGTTCAGTTTTAGCAGTTACCTAATGTTTTTCCCAAATACTGTCAATTGAGTTGTGTCATTAATTTTTAAGCTTGACTCTCATTTCAGGTCATCCAAACTATTGTAATCATCTGTGCCGGAAGTTACTTACATAGAAAATTGAGCAGGTTTATTCTGCAGAAAATAGGATCAAATACAAGGAGAGACTAAAAAGTTATAGAATACAGCTCAGCCCCGCTAAATCCGAACACTATTCTAAGCGTATTCTCTCCAGCAATAATTCCCCTAAAGACTTATTCTGAGAAGTGAAGGAAATTTCAAGTGCCAAACATGCTTTAATTGGCGTGCCACTTTCACAAGATCTTTGTGACTTTCTTTTTGCGGATAAAAACCAGAAGATGTGCAACTACTTGTAACTTTGAGTCTTTTCTATCATTGATGTCTAGTTCAGACTCCCTTATCGATCACTGTCTTTCAAGAAACAAATTCTACATTTACTTAAAACCATTAAATCTGGTTACCCAGACGGTCCCTGCTCAGCTAGACTATTACACAAACCAGCCGCACCTATTGAACTTTCCTTATATCAGTTTATTAATTCTTTCATCCAGTATGTCATACTGCCTTCTGATTAGAAGGAGGCGTGAGTGGTCCCACTGACTCCTTCTCATTACTGACCCTTTTCCCTTGTGCCACTTTGTGCCAAAGCACCAAACAAGTTTGTTAGCAAGCAGTAGTCTCTCTGTGTGTCAGTGCACTTCTATTTAATCCTACTAAGACCAGTTTCGTGCCCACCACAGCATGGAGGTTGCGCTCATAGCAGTTTAGAACAAATTGCTTATGATCTTGGATCTAGGTAGAGTGACAACCCTCAATCTTCTTGCTCTATCTGCTGCTTTAGGTACGGTTTGTCAAAAAATGTAATTTACTGGCGGATTTTAGAGTATGCAGGTTTGGCCACAATTGGCATAGTTCATTTTTGACTAACCAAACTCTGTATGTTGTGATGTCACCTTTCACATCCTCTGTCAAGTAGCTGAGGTGTGGCACACCCTAGGTATCGTGCATTTTTAACATTTACTTGGTCCCCATTTACGAAACTAATTAAGGACGATCACCTTTCTTGTATGTGTTTACATCAATGCCATGAAAATTATTTTAAAAAATCACAAAAGATAGACTTTGCTTGGACATCAGTCGATCAGTGAGAACGACCTACAGTTAACCATGATCTTGCACAAGCACTGCAGTTACAATATGAAGAGCCTCCATCCACCCTTACTTGGCACGCTTTATCATTGGGTGACTTCTGGCACCAATATGGGGAATGCTGATTCGAGCTGCTAGACTTATGGAGGAAAGTTCATGAGGTGTTTCCAAGACAGAGAGCAATGTCAGGTGCTTCCTGAAGAGCAGGTGCAGTTGGTATGTGGAAAATATGAAATGCAGAGAGGAAAATGTGTTAGCTAAAACTACCTATTGGTGGAAGCCAAAAGATTTATTTGTATCCCTAATGATCGATTAAAAAGGAATGGGGATTAGTTCAACCTGTGCTGAGAGATTCTACCCAACAAACATCCTCAAATGAGGCGTAGAGGCATTCTTCAGGACAGTGTACCCTCTCTGCTGTAGGTACCCAGAAAGTGGAAGGGAGTAAAGGGTAATGAGTTACAACCTGTTGTCATAATATAACTTATCACATATCCACATGACCAGTGACCTGTATCGGAAAAAGGAGATAGTAAAGTTAATGTAGATGAACCAATCATTGTCTCCAGTACAATGGTCAAACCAAAATAGCAAAGGCAGTCGTGTGGATTCATACATGCATAGCGAGGACGTGGGCACATCACACACATACATTCTAAAAGGGGCTAACATATCTTTTTTACCCAGTTTCACTCTGATCAAGAAATCATCGAGTTATAACACTATCTATCCAATTAACAGTGAACCTTGGTCTGGCCTGTTCATAGAGGTGAAACGTGGCTCAGTGGTTAGAGGCGGCAGACCCGGAAGCTGAGATCAACCGTGGACCAGGGTTCGATTCCCCGCCTCGGGCTCAAAAATTCCACGGGCTCGACAATTCTCGCTCTGGTGCCTACTCAACTCACGGGGTCACTCTGGGCAATAGCTTGCTTAATCTCCACTATGGCCCCTCGCAGCGGGAGGCTTTCACCTTGTGGACACCCTGCCGGGGTTTCTCACAGGGGAATACCAGGACGGGTTCCCTAAGCAAGCGCCGGGACGCTCACGGGCAGCCGTGCGCTTTACAAATCCAGCACATTTACATTTACATTTACATTTACATTAATCTCTTCTGTGTCCCTTTCCACTTTCCTTTGTCCTGTCAGTCTTACTCACTCCTTGCTCCCTTTCCCACTTCCTATCTTGTGGTTCTTCATCTTTTATCTCCTTCGCCCATCCTTTTCTCTAATCTTGCACCCATTTACTCCATGCCGTTTAAGTTTTATTGTAAGACGTCTGTCACAGTTTGGTTACCATGTAAAGCGCATCTGTACCTCTTGGTGCCCATTCACTATATAAAACTGCAAAGTAAATACAGTTACTGACAGCAGTCCTCTGGATTACTTTTCCTTTTCAATATATGGAAGACCATCTAAGAGCTCAGAACCTCGGTTTTCCTATAGTGTTGCGCCCTCGGTCCTTAAGTCGTGGCTCATATTTGGTGAAATTTTTATTATCACAAAAATTCTGCAAATATTTCTTGTCAGTTGCAAATATTTGGCACTAAAAATAATCATATCTAAAATGCTTGTGGTATTCTTGCTTCATTCCCCAAAGGCCGCTTATAAATTGTCTGTAGTTTTTATTTGCCCATTTTACGTGTTTAAAAGTGAGGTCAATTGAGTGACAGACGTGACCACACACTGTTGCGAGCTCTTTGCATGGCACTCCATGACGGTCTGTTGATATCCGTATTTGCTTACGCTCTTAAGGTGCAATGCATACTACATCAAGGTTCCCTTCATGATGAGTACACAACTTAATACAATAATTACAATGATGCGCCTACTTTTAGTGATGGAGTACGAGGTTGGCCTAGAGCTAAATACTGCCTGTGGTTTAATGATATCCGTTTAAAGTAGTGATAAATCTGGGTAATGGAGAGAAACATGAGCAAAGAAATCTGTAATAAAGAACATGCTAAACAAAAAGAAACCATACAAATTGTTATGTGTTTCCAATGAAAACTTATACATTGAATATTTTATTAAAAACAAATGTAACTCAAGTAAAAAAAAAGGGGTAAAGGCCAGGGTTAAAGTTAGGGTAACGAATCCCGTTAGATGTAGGGTTATGTTTAGAGTTACTTCTTGTATTAGCGCAAAGGAGTAAGGTTTATGAGTAAGGGTTGAGTACAGTGTTCATGTAAAGGGCCGGTAAGAAGTTAGTTTTGCTTTAGGGCGGGGGTGAAAGATCATGGTTTTCGTTATGAGGGGATTTGTTGTGGCAGTTTCGTTCTTGTTTGATAAATTGATGCTTGTGTGGATGTTACCTAAATAGCACATTCCTGCCTACCAAGAGATGGAGCCTTGTGCATAATAGGGCTTTTCTAATAGGTTGATCAGAAAAATGTGGAATGAATGTAACAGCCTCAAGGAAATAGGATTTACAGTGGCGATCAGAGAAGTGCTAGGTTCTGGACAACGAAGGGAGTGACAGAGCTTTGGGTGGAGCTTGACCTCAGAAAAGGGTAGGAGAGAAATTTTTCAGGGGTAGTCTAGCAACCATATGTTTATTCTGTGATAAGGTGTTGCCCGAAGGGGTGAGCTATCAGCTCGTGGCAGAAGTAGGGAACTAATGAAAACTGGAGGTTCTGCACTGGGATGGTATTCCATGTACTGGAGAAGGTTTGTCATATCAACTTCTCCTTCCTGAATATCTCGATTTCCAGTCTGGTGATGCTGCCGCTGTGTGATGCGTTGGTACACTGCAGACCTCAATATTGCTCATTGGGTACAGTGGAGTGTCAAAATGATCTGCTTTGTGGATGTTGCAGCCAGGTCTTCAATGCGATACTGGTGAGCAGTGGAATTCTTTAAGGATTCAAAATGCACAGACATTTGATTGAGTATGCTGCTGCATGGAGTGCGCTCTTCAGTGGAGCCAGGTGGACTTGATTGATGCCAGCCAAGATAGCACTGCCTTTGTTGAGATGGAAAAGATCACATTCTGAACTTCCTGTAGCAAAGGCATCACTCTGTGTAGCAAGGTCAACTTAAGAAAGCAATCTTTGCTTTGTACGCTAAGTGAACCACTCACCTGAGTCTAAGAGTGACTCGGTCAAGATTAATTTTAGAGAGCCAGTTGTTTTCAGAATCTGTTGATGAACACCGTTTCTGTCGTCGAGGCTTTAGTTTGAGGTAGGCTTTGGGCATCCTGGCTTAAATTGCAACAAAGCAGTGCTTTAGGTGATCAGTGTTGTAGACGGATGAGACTTGACATAGTTGAGTCATCCACAAACTGGCTGATTCTGATGTATACTTTCTAGGGTATGAAGCCTTGGTGGATGCCACAGATATGGAAGAAATCATCATAGACCAACTGGGCTATCTTCTCCAGGTGTGATTTTAACCATTGTAGGATGATGATGATGTTGAATAAAGTGGGTCAAAGGCTGCAGTGATGTCAAGCAGGACGGAGAGGCATAGATCACAGTTGTTGCTCTTCTATTGCTCTTCTATAGGGTGTTATTGATCACCGTAGTGGCTGCTGTCACCATATCATGCTCAACGCGGGCTAGTGTTCTTGATGGAACGCATTGCTTTATATCACATAGTACAGTTGGTTGGTGATGGCCTTCTCATTATTCAGCCTCAGTCAAAGGATGAGGGAGATTGGACAGTAATTCACTAGGCCATTGTGTTTTAGGTTGGGCGTCTTCAGAATGCGATTGATATGCGGAGTCTCGTGATAGCATAGAGAGCTTTGTTGACCCCCTTTCGCCCTCAAAAATCCGGTTTCAGGAACCTGCTGGCTTGTTTCAAGAATGTGGTCAGTGTTTATCCTGCTTAGTTTCTCTGTGGGGTTGGCTTCATGAAATGATTAGAGCTCATTCTTATTTGATGTCCAGTCAAATCATCCTTGTAATTGTTTTGGTTTTACAGCACTTTTAATATTGAAAGCTGGAGGAATTATATAAGACTTAATATTGGTTTTAGAATTTGTGGACAAACTTTCCTTTTCCTTCCTATGCAGTTTACTAGGAATATTGAAGAGTTTATATTTTGATCAATATCAGATTTTATGGCTGTTTTAGCATACTGAATAAATCCTCTATGAGGGTATCAGTAGAGGAATCCTGAGCAAGGGATCCTTTTACGTTATTAACTAGAAACATGATGGCATCACTGAAACTATCCTTACTGAAGGATGATGGGATGAACGTGACTTCATAAGAGATGGCCTTCAGAGATTGGAGAAATCAGTAGACTGATAGGACAGGGAGTCGAGGGTAGTCGACTTCAGTACCCAGCAGATTGGAGTTATCATTATGATGGCGGTATAGTTGTTTTGTGGATAATGCTGCAATATCTTATCGGTCATGTGTTACTGAAAGTATTACACGTCTTCTTGGAGTGTTTCTTGGAGTGTCATCGAAAAGACAGGGTAACCCAATATTCCAAGAAGGGTATTTCAGCAAATAAAGACCGTGTTCACAATGGAGTGAGTTCAAGTTGTTTCAAAACAATTCCTATAATTCTGGTACAGTGAAAAATGCCATAATTGTAGTTGAAAGCAACCTAATGTTTGCAACAGAAATTGATAGAACGAGCATTAGGGTCCAGTGGGACATTCATGTTTTTTTATGTATCGATGATGATATGTCCCTGTTTGGACCACTAAGTCAAAAAGAACAGTTGATGGACAGAATGCAGAACAATATCATGCATTCCCCCCAGTACAGAGATCTGGGCCTAAATCCATCGTTTTTTAACTCCCCATGCCATTCCAGTTTGGACGCAGCCATATGCAAATAGTCTTGACCCTGCCCCCAATGGGAACAGTCCAGCCTGAACTGCCAGGCCTAGTCCTCCCTGGACTGGAAGCAAGCATCCTAGGACCGGTTTCGGGGTTTCACCCCTCATCAGCCAGGATAGATTGACTTCAGTGGCATGGAGAGAGCACGGGACCCACGTCTGGGCATACCCGTCCCACTCGGGGGTGACAAATGCAAAAAGAACAGCTGATGGACAGTATGCAGACCAATGTCAAACATTCAGAGTAATGTCTCTACCCACCTGGAAAATCATAAAATCGCTCTTGCGTCCCTTTACGACTATCCACCCCTTAACTCTAAAATCATCCCTTGACTCTAAAATCATCCCTTCCCCCCTGCTCACCCATCTACCCTAAATTTACCAATAGCTCCTTTACTAAGACTCACCCTTAAATCCTAAACTCTCCCCAACCGCCACCCCCTTTAACTCTGCCCGCACCTTTACTTGCTTAGTAAAGTACAGTGTAGCGAAGGATGCATGGTAAAAGTAAAAACCAATAGGGAATCCCTTTCCTGTTTTGTACTTACCTACATTGAAAAGACTGCTCAGTAAGTGACATGCGGAGTAAAGTTTGCGGACTAAACGTTACATACTGTCCTATACATCACCAGTGTTCTTATATACAGTATTTCTAATCAAAGTGCTTCAGCCACTGATAAATAAAGATTCACAGCCTTTGTTGGTTAGCTATTCAAGAAGGTTAAACCTTATGGATTCTGTAACCACCTCTCACATAACTGTACATATTCAGACTATTTCACAGGTGTTTCTATGAGAGTTGTAGAGTTAGTTGGACATGCACATTTGTAGCTGCAACCAGGACAATACAGAAAACAATCTTCTTCCTGCTATTTCCTGCTATTTCCAAGCCCCGAAAAATATATTCCTCTGTGCTCTGAATCAATTTATCTTTTTGAAGCACTTTAGGATGCTCACAATTTCTAAAACCCTCAAGAAAGTGCAGCTTAGACGACTAGATTTGCTTATTGGGCCTTCAGGGCACAGCATTCCTGTTCCCATACACCAGGCACACTGCCAGCATGTTTTGTGGTGGAAATCTGCTATTTGTAACACTACCTTCCCTTTGAGTCTCAATGCAGCTCTTTGGGTCTTGCTAACATGCTACTGCTAGTAGATGCTTTTCTTCAACACTAAAAATACACATTTGAAACATGTTGGCCATTGTCTAGAGAGAGTTTCCGCTCAAGATATTACCTCCTCCATTATATAATTAGTCCTTCAACTTGGAATTCCACATGTATTTCCAGAAATCCTACTTGACAACCTCTATCAAAACTCTACTGGACACCAGGGAGGCGCAGTTTTTCCAATATATGTAATCATACGTTGATTACTTTCTCATCCACAAATAATTGCATTGTGGTTTCAGAGTCATGTACAAGCAGCCTGCTTCTCTGTAATTCACCATACATCTGAATTAGGCCTGTCAGAAAACAATTGTTACTGAAAATATCTCACAGTCCCTCTTTCGGCATTAGGATGAATTATGCTGCTGTTTTGATCATCTTTGCTTGCTCAAATTCCGAACATAATTATTATAATTAAATGTGTAAGTCCATATTACAGAGGAAGCTGATGGGGGTACATCACAGGGATCCTCCCCAGAGAAGACACAAGACAAAAAGACCCTGTGAAGATCCAAATTCTAATTAAAATTGAATTCATGTATATTGTTAACTGTCTCAGGTGAGTTATCTATTAAGAAAGAAAGCCCTCATACACCAACTAAGTGGCATGATTCCTTATAGGGCTCCTCCTCACGCCTGAAGGTGTGGGCTACAACCCTGCCCGCGCGGGGGAGCTCTGAAGATGGTATATAGCAGGGCATGACAGGATGAGGGTTGCGTGGGTGTGATGTGAATGTAAAGTAGGGGACTAGCTAATTCCTAAAAAATAGAAACCGAGGTGGATAGTGCTTATAAAAATATTTCATAAATGGACTCGAACACTTTAATATTGTCCCCTTCAAAGTATATTAAGACAAGTAAGGGAAATGGGGGCGTGGCTTGCACGCCGCTGCAGCATGGCGTGTTGCGCTTGCGCTCCGAGGCGAGAGTGTCCCGTCGGATTAATTTCTCCGCTTCCTGACTGCCCCTGTGTGCGGAAACGGCATCCTTCTGCAGCGGAATATGCAGGGACCTGTTTGACGGCGTTTTTGGAGATTTCTGCCATCAGCTGAATGCCTTCTCTGTCGAGCGCCTGTGACGCTTGATTCTCTCACGGGCGGCCGCCATTTTCCCGCTTCTGACGCAGCTGGCATTTTTCTCTTCAGAAGTGCCGCCTTGGTTGCATTATTGCCGGTTGTGGTGGCTGTCCAGGACATTTCTTCTACGATGCCTAAAGTTGGTAACATTTCTTTCTTTTTCCTGCTATTTTTTTGCTGCTTGGCTGGATATTAAGTTGCCCATGCGCTGTTTTTCTCAGTGCAGCTATTCCTTACTGGTGTAGATCTTTTTCTTACGAAGTCATTGCTGTGCCCTCCTGCTCTATTTGTGGCTCTGTCATTACTTTGGTATCTGCCTGCCCTGCATATAAGTCCGCCGCTATTATTTACTTAGCGCCCATTGCGCTCAGTGTGCTGTATTTCTCTATTTGGGTACAGACTACGCAGTTTTTGTTCTTCTCCTCAAGTGGCTGTGTATTTTTTCTTGAAGGCCGCTCTTCCATGGCTGCAAATATGGGTCGTTCCTCGAGCAACAAAGATTCAAAGGATGCTGGCACTTCGCTTAAGAGACTTAAGCCATTGTCCCCTACGCCTGAGTCTGTTCAGTCAGACACTAACTCCACTCTGGACACAATATTAACGCGCCTTAATGAAGTGCATGATATTGCGCAGTCAACAAAAACTAATACGGATTTACTGCAAGTGGAGGTGTCTGCTATTAGAACTGACTTCAAAGCCCTCTCTCTTTGTGTATCTGCTACGGAATCACGAATCAGTTGTGCAGAGGATGGTATGCAGAAACAATCCAGATCCCTCAGCCACTTAGAGCGCTCAATGGCGGCATTGCGGAGAGATCTCACTGAGCAGGAGGACCGTAATCGTAGATCTAACCTACGCATTTTTGTTCTGCCGGAAGATGCAGAGAAATCCTCTTCGTCTATGATTGAGTTCTTATCTCATTGGCTTCCGGACACCTTACAAATCTCATTCCAGAGAGAATTTGAGATAGAAAGAGCACATCGTGTTCCAACGTTTCGGTCTAAATCAGCAACCCAGCCAAGAGCAATAATTTTCAAGCCGCTGCGGCATCAACATACTGAACAGATTCTTTCTCATATGCGGAAAGCTAAACAGGTCGTCTGGGAAGGTCATCGAATCTCAATTTCTCAGGACTTTGCCAGAGATACGGTTATAAGAAGAAAGGGCTTCCTTAATCTTCGGAAACGTCTTTCTGAGATGAACATTCCCTTTTCGTTTTCTGGTCCGTCGAAGTTCCGCATTACTTACAAAGGACGTTCCAGAATTTTCGATGAGCCGGCCGACTTAGCTACATTCCTGGACAACCAATTGGAGATAGAGATGGAGATTCAAAGAGCGACATCGCAAGATCCTGGTGCCTCGGGCACTTGAAATGCCTCCTTGTTTTTTTTTTTATGGTGGTTTTCTGTATGCCTGGGTTTTCTCCTCTCTCCTGTTGAGCTTCTATTTCGGTCTTGACCTCCAACTCTGTTGCTGAAGTTTCTCTGTTCTCCTTGTGTCCGCAATGTCTTTTTTGGGTATCCCTCTTCCTTGGATTTAGGCTTTTTAGATTTCCTTCTGTTTCTCTTTCCATTATTGTTCTTATTTATTTTTCTATAGTTTTCCCGATCTTCTATTTTACTCCTCTCTTTCCCATTTCTCCTTTGTATATTCTTTTTTCTTTCAGAGTCATGTTGTTTACTCTATTTTTACATGTCATTTTCTCTTCTCTTTATCCTGTTTACAGCCCTTGTTGTCTATATTTCATCTCAATGTTCATTTCAGGTCCGTTTTTCTTTTCTTGACTCTTATCTATTCCTAATAGTTACCTTGTTTTTTTTTTTTTCTGATATGTGTCATTTTCTATCTTCTTCTGTGTTTCTATTCTCTTATTTTCTTCCTTTCTTCTCTTATATGTTCCTGCATTCTCAATTCCAGTTACATACTGTTAACTTTATACAGTTATAGATTGTTCATTAACTACATATTTATTTCTAGGCTATACATAATTATCTGCATGCATTCATCTATTGTTCATGCTTTACCACATTGTTTTGTTTCCTTATCAGATTGTCTGGTATTATTCCTTAGTATAAATATAACTCTTGCTATTGGTGTAATAACTCACTGTGACTGTACAAATTTCTTAGTTACATTATGATAGTTTACAATATTAAGCTGATATTCGTTGCTACTTTTGATTGTTCCCAGCTCTTATTTTAATGCCATCAGCTTGGCATATTATTGGGGCTATTGATATTAATTACCTTTCCTCCTTGTACGGGTCCCTTGCTCGCCTTTCCACGTTCTCCCTAGTATGAAGTTGGTATTTTTTAGGCCTCCCCTCCTGCTTCTTCTCTCCCTTCTCTCTTTTCTCTTTTCTTCTTTTCTTTCTTTTTTTCTATTTCGGATTCCCCACATGGATTCTCCCTCTTTGTTCCTTATGTTTTCTGGTTGGTTCCTTGTCTCTGTGAGGTTGGCTGTTTCTCTGTCGTCCATGGCGTCTTTTTTCTATCTTTATGTACTTCCATGCCGGGTTTAAATGTATTATCCCTTAATGTTAAGGGTTTGAATCATCCGGTGAAGAGGTCGAAAATCTTAGATTATTGTAAATCTCTATCTTCTGACCTGGTCCTTTTTCAGGAGACCAAGGTCACTGCCAGAGAGGCGTTGTTTTTGAAGAAGGAGTGGGTTTCGGATGTTTGCTGTTCTGATGCCTCGGGCAAACGAAATGGGGTCGTTACATTAATTTCAAAGAATTCTGGCTTGTCTATACTTTCTTCTGATCATGATTCTGAGGGTCGTTGGTTGTTATCTAAACTGTCGGATGGACATCATGATCTTTATGTGATGAATATCTATGCTCCTAACGTTGACGATCCGACCTTTTGGAAATCGGTTACCAAAAAATTGAATGACACCCCGCATTCTGGAAATCTTATTGTTGGCGGAGATTTTAATTTACCGATGGATCCTCTTTTAGATAGGAATTCTGCGTTTCAGTTTCGCCCTCCTAAATCCCACAAACAAATGCTTAACATGTGTTCCTTTACTCACCTTCAAGATATATGGCGTCTTCACAATCCCACTGGTAGTGACTTTTCTTTCTTTTCTTCGCCTCATTCTTCCTTTTCTCGTATTGATTATCTCCTTGTTCATTCTTCTCTTGTTTCATCTTCCTCTTCTCCGCTGATACATCCTATTTTGATTTCTGATCACGCTGCGGTTACTTTTACGCTATCATCCTTTGCCCCTAAATCACGTGCTCGTTCCTGGAGATTGAATACCGAAGTTTTGCATGATGTTTCTCAGGTTAATGAATTTTCTAAGGCTATAGAAACTTTTTTCCATGAGAACGACGGCTCTGTCTCTTCCCCAATCGTCCTCTGGGATTCGTTTAAATGCACTTTCCGTGGTCAAGTTATTAAATGTATGTCCAAACGGAATTCTGCTATTAAAAAGGAGCTTACAGATTTATCCTCTGAAATTAAAACTCTAGAAGCCACTTTTAGGCAATCTAAGGATTCATCTTGTTTACAGCTAATAAAACAACTGAAATACAAATATAATACTATTGTTACTAAAAGAGCCCATATTGGAGTACAAGCGCAAAAATCCAAAAAATTATTGTTAAAAAATCGAGCTGGGAAGATTCTGGCGGCTACACTGAAATTCCAAGATTTCTCCTTTAAGTCCTCGCAAATTTCTTCTATTACTGACCACTCGGGATCTAAAAATTTCCAAACTGGTGAAATACTTGAAGTTTTTCGTGATTTTTATAACAAATTGTATACTCCTTCTAATCAATCCTCTTTTGACCATTGTCAGGATTTTTTTAAATCGGTTCCGGTTCAGTCGGTCTCTGAGGATGATCGCATTTTTTTAAATAGGCCAATCTCTCCTGAGGAAATTGTTACCGCAATTAAAGCTACTCGTTCTGGCAAGGCCCCAGGCCCTGATGGTTATCCTATTTTATTTTATAAAACTTTTCTCCCTGCACTTGTTCCCAAATTGCAATCTGTGTTTGATTATTTTGTTAAGGATGGGTCTGTTTCTGGTACTGCTGCTGATGCAACTATAGTAGTGATCCCGAAAGAAGGGAAAGACCATTCGGATCCCAAAAACTTCCGTCCTATCTCTCTTCTTAACATGGAAGCTAAGATTTTTGCTAAAATCCTGGCCAAAAGATTGGAATCCTTTATCCCTCATCTTGTTCATCCTTCTCAAACCGGTTTTGTAAAGGGTCGTCTTGCGCGAGACAATATACGCACCTTTTGTCATATTCTTGGTGCAGCTAAACGGTCTCAACTCCCTGCCGCGGCCTTGGCCCTTGACGCGGAAAAGGCCTTCGACAAGGTCTCTTGGCCGTTTCTTCGTGCTGTTTTATGCGCACACAACCTTGGCGACTCTTTCATTAACATGGTAATGTCCTTATATTCTCAACCTAGAGCTAACATTAGAGTTAATGGTGCTACGTCGTCATTTTTTAATCTTCGTCAGGGCACTAGACAAGGTTGTCCTTTATCCCCACTTTTATTCTTATTATCTATTGATCCTCTTCTTCGATTAATTGAATTACACCCAGATATTAAAGGTTTTTCTTTCGGGCCTCACTGTATTAAAACTGCTGCCTACGCAGATGATGTTCTTATTTTTTCAGATAATATACCCTTGGCAATACCTGCTATGTCAAATACCATTTCCCTCTTCTCATCGGTTTCAGGTTATACCCTAAATAAAGATAAGACGGAAATGTTCCCTCTGAATGCCTATTGTTTCCCTTCTCATATGGGATCTGCGGGCTTTAAGTGGCAGTCTACACACCTGAAATACTTAGCGATTTACTTCTGTTCTACCCTTTATGCCACTACTGCCTATAATGAATCCCAGACTCTCCTTAAAGTGCGTCGTCTTTTGGATACATGGTCTCCGAAACATATCTCCTTGTGGGGTCGCCTCCAGACTCTCAAAATGATGATCACACCTATTATTAATTTTGTTTCATCCATGCTTCCGGTTAAGTTATCAGATTCCTTTTTTCGCGAAATTGATGTTCTGACATCTAAATTTCTATGGAATGACAAACGTGCTAGACTTGCATACAAATTTTTGCGCCGGCCTTGTGATATGGGAGGTTGCAATTTTCCTGATTGGGAACAATACCAAACTGCCTTTTTGGCCTCTCAAGGTGCCTTGTGGTTCTCTCCTCCATCTCCTCATGTTCCTTCTTGGCTGCTAATAGAGCAGGACTTAGCATCTCCTTTGCCTATTGCCTCTTTTTGCACCACATCTACTTTGCATATCCTGTTTTCTCGTTCTATAATTCTAGATACAATTGCTGCGGTCAGGAAACTAGATAAGAAAGTGGCAATCCCTTTACATAAAACTAGGTGGTCGTCTATTTGGCGGAATTCTAAAATTAAACTCAACATTACTCCCGTCCTCATGTCATACTGGGCAGCTAAAGGGATCTCTCTTGTTAAACATCTTTATGGCGCTTCTGATGAGCCATTACCTTTTTCCACCCTGGCTACGAAACACTCTTTAACGGACCTTGATTTTTATACTTTTCTTAAAATTAAAGTGGCCCTTGCTAAGGTACGTCTTCATCCTACCTTTTCTACTATTTCACTTTTTCATATCTGGATTAAATCTGGTCACGTAGCCTCCAAGATTTATAAATTTGTATCATCTGCTTCAATACCCGCACAGACGGTTGCTCAACAAAAATGGTTACACCATTTTGATCATGACATTACGGATCATATTTCCTCAGATACTTGGCAATTGATTGGTAAACTCTCTCTTCGCAATAAAATCGCTCCATCTTTAATGCAGTCTAAATTTTTCTCTCTCAATCTCCTTCATTGGACGCCTGTGCGTCTACATTCGCTCAATCTTAAAGATGACAATTTATGTTGGAGTTGTGGATTGTTGGCGGGCGATTTTCAACATATGTTTTTTGGTTGTTCCCTGCTTCAGCCTTTTTGGAGCCTCATCCATAAACATCTCTCTCTTATCTTTGGTATTGAGTTCCAACTCTCTTTCCCTTTAATTTTATTGGGTCCACTGGCTGCCCCTACTCCTCTCCCCTTAGATCCCATGGAAATACAGTTGATGGATCTTCTTCTGACTGTTGCGGTGAAAATCATACTTATGGAGTGGAAATCCTTTTCTTCGATTTCCTATCATACATGGTGGGCTTGGGTCTCCTTTTTGCGCAGCGCTCACATTTCGATTGATCAAGCTCATCTCTCTCCTTCTATCTCTAGTGGGGTTTGGAAAGCTTTGGATGATTATATGGAGCTGTCATCAAAAGGGTTGGTTGCTCAGTTTCCTTTTTGATTTGTCTGTCTAATTGGTGTCTTATGATTTTGTATGATGGGTTAATCCTGTGGGAATCCTCCTTCTTCCTTCTTCTTTTTTCTTCCTCTATCCCTTTTCATCTTTCCTATCGCTCTCTCTTTCTTTCTTCTTTCTTTTATTCTATTTCCTCCCCTGTCTCTATTTCAAATTTGATAGTGATACTTTTGTTTATTGCTTTGATGGTAACTTTTACCTAATCGGTTTCTGTAATCTATAATAGGTTACTTTTACTTTTATACACATTTACTTGGCTTACACCTCATTTTTAGCCCCTGATTGGGTATTTCTCTTGATTCAATTGTATCACTTTTATTGTATTTTGCTCCTTCTATTCCTTGTCACTTCTTTATAAATAAAATATTTTGAAATAAAAAAAAAATGAGTGTAAAAAGGTAGAGGATGGGATCCAAAGTCTGTGGTCCCCGGTTGAGGTGTAGAGCTAATCCCCAGAAGGGGATGACTGGAAAATCCTCGGGAGCCTCACATAGATGATCAATGTCCGTCATATGCCATGTTGGTGGTCCCTCTGAATATTATACCCTCTGGTGATGCAAATCTGGTTCTGCTTCATGCTGATGCCACTGAGTCTCTTCATTACCCAGAAACATGCTGCGAATGTTTTTTTATTTATTGATGTGTTCAATGTGTTAATGACTGACCGAACATAGAAATGTTTTTTATTTTTTTATTTTTGAGGACTCTGTGACCCATCCAATCCCTGATCGAATCACAATCAGACAAAATCAGGAAGATTACATTGTTTTGAAATCTCTCTCAATCTATCATCATTTACAAACACACAATACACACTGTAACCATCTGCCGATGATGTCATATGTGCGTGTTTTGCACTGTTGTTATCCTTGAAAATCAAATAAAAGTTTTTTGGGGGAAAAAAGTTCTGTTTGGAGTTTGGGGAATGAAGATTTTGAAGTGCTGTTGGATATATTCTTCATTTTCGTTTCAATTTATATCAATGTCCGTGTCTGCATTGCCTCCAATGGTCAACTTAGAGTTGGAATCCTACAAAAGAGGGTTTTATTTAGGCACTCAAAGGATCAAGATTACATTATTGATGGAAGAGAAGGTCATCTTCTTCCTTTTTCATGATTTTATTGTCCGGCACCTGCGTACTCCCTTTGTTTAACAACGTCATGTGACCTCCATTGTAAAATATGTATAAAATCCTATGGATTGCTTCACTTGAGTTCTCCCCAATAGTGGTCGCTGGAGGAATCTTGTTTAACCGAATCTGAGAATTACCAGACTCTGGATTTTTCTTCTGCTAATAAACAGTTTCAGACCTCCAAAAAAAAAAAAAAAAAAAAAAGAGAAGTCAAGTAAGGGAAATAATTCACTCTGTGAAATTAGAAGCCAATAGGAAGTTACAAGAACCAATGGCACACTTATGTTTAACTTATGCATGCTAGAAGGCTTAATTAGCGCAGATCTTGCTCCCAAGCCACTGAATGGGATACATGGGAAGGGGAGCAGGATTAGTGATCTAATTCTACTTAACCTGTTGTCCGCTTTAGACATAGTCAACCATCTTCTGCTTGCCTAAAGCCTATTTGATACCTGGAGAGATAGAACAGTACTCAGATGGATAAATTAGTTCTGTAAACACAGGCCAGAAATAGTCTCTCTACCAATAATCAAATCTTCACCCTGCATGTGTTCAGTAGGAACTCCTCCGAGCCCAGCAATGACACCTGCAGTCTTCAGCATTTCCCTATTCCCTCTTGTTGCACTGGTGAACTGTTTCAACCTCGCCTGTTACAACTATACTGACCACTCTAAGATCATCATAAAACTTGAACAACCCTCGGATGCCATAACCTCACAACCTATCGATTGCTTATTAGCTGTGTAAAAATGGATGCTAGGGAATGCACTCTAACATAACTCCTCAAAAGTATAATCTGTGGATCATGGCAAAACAATAAAGCCATATCCTCTAGGCCCTAAAAATTGGGCAGCTAATTACCACTTTGGCAGTCGTGAAAAAGCTTGGGTTGAAAATGGCCTCCAACCACTAACTTAAATTCCATGTTAAATCTAGTGAGAATTCTGTGGCAGATTACCCCAGCCTCTAAGGTGCTCACTATTAATGCAGAGATCACTGGTGCATTTTGTGTCCAGGCTAGATTATGAAAATTAACTCTACATCGGATATGGTAGATTGTCAGTTGTCTAGTTTCAAAGAACACAGAACATTTCAGGAAAATTGCTCAACCTTAAACACCTGGGACTAAATCTTCCCTGATGTCAAAGCACTACTTTGGATACGAAGAGGCCAGAAGAATACCATTAAAACTCCCCTGGATTCATCAATGGGCAATCCACACGCTTGGACCTAGCTTCTTACAATCAAAACTCAGGGTATACAACCATAATAGAAACCTCAGCCCCAGAATAACATCGCAGCTGATAATATTTAATAGGATAGGATATTGTTGAATCTCGGTACAAACATGCAAATTATGGATTCAACTGAAAAAAATCTGTGAGCAATCGTACTAAGTTTTGGATGACCGTTCTAAAGTCATCTTCTGGGAAGAAAGCTTCACTCTGTGGTGCATGGACAGTTGATGCTAAGCAATCTTTTTTTGTGCAGTGTGATTTATGGAACATAAATTTGAGTTAATATAGAACCCAAGCAAATTAGTGCTTACCAGGAATCTTTTTTTTTTTTTTGATAAGCAAATTATTATTGATTTTAAAAATCATAGAAAAACAAATCAGCCAGAGCACGGTAATCACAGATATAAGTTCATTCACATCATCGCTGTACCCCCCAATCACGATCCCTTTAAGAAACCCCTAGTAAAAGCTGGAATCCGGTCAATTGGGACCTTCCACAGCCCCCAGCCACTTCCCCCACACTCTACGATATTTCTTGGCACGCCCCTTCGCTGTATATATGGCTTTCTCTTGGGTCGCACACCAGTCCACCCCTCTTCGCCACTTCTCCAGGGCGGGAGGATCATGGCTTATCCAGGCCGCCGCAATGTCCCGCTTGGCCACCATCATAGCTGTTTTGTAAAACTACTTATCAGACCTGGACCCATCCAAGCCCGTAAGTGATTCCCAGCAAAGAGTGCCGTGGGTCATGGGGAACATTCCAGCCTAGCACCTCCGTTAACTCTCCCTCAAACCATGTGGAGGAAGTCGGCCGGGACATGCTTGCATCGCGCACACGACACATCTGGGCGCAACCCCGCTCGCTGCAGGCACAGGGGGGTGACGTATGCAGTGTGTAGGTAGTATAACAATCAGCTTAAGGTTGGCAGAGACAGTAACTATTCTGGGGGCCATAAGGGCATCACACCAGTCCACATCGTCAAGGGGGCCCACCCATTCCACCCATTGGTCTCTCAACTTGTCTAGCGATGTGGGGGTGTTATTGAATAGAGTACGATAAATTCGGGAGACCCCCCCTACCCAAGTCGCCCAGCAGCGTCTGAGCCTCAGTGGGGCTGTATTCAGGGAGCCTTGTGTCGCCTGTGATGTGTGTGAGGAGGGCATGTCTCAACTGCAGATATCTATAGTGTTGAGAGGAGTGTAAGGAGTAACGGGTTTGGAGCTCCCGGAAGGACATCTGGCCTCTTGCCCACACGTCCCCTAATTGGGAGATACCAATAAGGTCCCAATTTTTAAAACCCCCTCAACCTGCTGACTTCCCGAAGCCAGGCCCCCTGCCAAATGGGGGTGCACTGGGTCAGCTTCCCCGACCACCCCGTGTGACGGAGCGAGGCCCGACATGCCAGCAGCACTGAACGCGTCACCTCAGGAAGTCGGCTCGGAATGGGTTCCCCATATAGCATGGCTTTGACGCCTGATATCCCCAGTTCGCTCAGTTCAAGCCAATAGGCAGAGTCCCACCAGCCCCCACTAAACCAATCGTGTATCACTAGTGGGCATACCGCCAGAAAGTAAGGAATCTTGTTGTTAAGTCCAGTAACTTCCTGGCATCGAGCCAAACGTAGACTTGAACTTGCTCGCTGACATTCACAAAGAGAGCAAATGCCTTCTTAGATGAGTCTAGTTTGTTAGCCTTTGGAAATTCAGGTTTAAATAACGGTGAAGCATTTCAATTAAGTCTTGCCTAGATGTAGTTGTAAACATACACAGTGACTCTGTATTCCAAAGAGGGAGCCAGTGTATGCAATGAAAGAAAAAGAATGGTTTTGCATCACCAGTTTGTTGGTAAACTTGAAATATAAACATCAAGTCAATGTGGCCCGAAAGGCAAGATTCCTAATTAGTCCAAAATAAAAAAAAAAGGCCTGGGAGTGTACGTTTTCAATTTAATTTGCCACAGAAAAGATGACATAACATTGTGGGACAGTACAGCGATCAAAGTGTGAAGGTGATGACTGTAAAGGATACAAAGTGTAAATAGCTGAACCGATTTATTTATATCAACAATTTACAGTAATACAATAATGACTCAAGGTTATTCTTCCCATAGTATTTTATTTTATTTTATTTGGATAAATTACAACAAGCACAACGTACAGAAAAGGGCTCTCAGCTGATGTAGTTTGTTGGTGAAATGTCTCACGTGGTTGCAAGCTGCCACTCAGCCCTTCCACCCACATGGATCTACAGCATATAGTCACCATCTTCTAATTCCACAGTTTAGTACCAGTAAGGTGACAGATGCCTATATAAAATCACAGTACGTCTTTTTCAGGGGATCCTCATCAGTAGTCATAAGCACTGATTTGTCCCGCTCACGGGGACCCTGGAGCATTTATAAAATACAGGTATTATACATATATCAATCCAAAAAATATTTACACTCACAACAATTCTAGCCTATAAATAGGTTAAGAAGTCCAAATTTCATTTTCATTTAATAAACGAAACATTTCACTTTAGGTAGGTCACAATAAAGTATATGTGAACTTAGTAAATCTTGCACAAACTTTATTTAAAAGGAAAAAGAAATGAAGGAGAGAATTAGCCAATAAGCTGCAAGAACTACATTTGGCTAATGTAACTGGTACTGTAACTTTAAGAATCTCAGAGTACCCTCAGTATCCCATCATACCCCACAAATGACAGGTAGGTCAGGTCATTTTATGGAACAACAGAGGAACCTGGGTTAAAACCTAATGAGGACTGTAGTATTTCTTGCTTGTCCTCGGAGGAAGGGAGGTTGCTTATGACTTTGATGAAGATACCCCTGGAGGAGAACTAGGATCACAGGAAAATAACTTTTCCTTCTCTTCCAGAGGATCCTCATCAATAGTCCTAAGCACTTAATAGGATAGCAAGCCCATCCCTCAGAGAGTGGACAAAAAAAAGAGACAATCCCAACTACTTTAGGGAAAAAACAAGAATGAGTTCTCATTACAACTCTGTTATTGTGAAATACTGTATATGGTTCGTTTGCACACAGGGCTTAGATTTTTCTTAATCTGCGCGCTGAAGTAATTGTGACTAAGAAAGCTGTTTTCCATGTAAGGTGTTGTAATGAAGCTTTGCAAATCGGTTCAAAGGGAAGTCACATTAATTTAAATTACAAAAATGGTAAGCTCCCATGGGAGAGAAGGAGATCTAACTGGAAGAAAAATCTTCTTAATAACCTCTTAAAAATCCTTATCTACAGGGATTGTAAAAACTGAGGTCTGTGAAGGGGATTTCCTATTGGTGGTTATGGCCGTGAGGTGTACCTTAATACATAGTACTGTAAATTAGACTTTGCTAAATGAACATGACAAATGGATCAAAATTATTTTGAATACACCAAATACAAAACCGCTTCAATTTAGAAGCATAGAATTTATTTGAGGAAGGATGCTTGGACTCTCTTAAAATGTCTTAACATTCTTGTGGCAGCTTTAGATGCCATATTGTGAGAATTCAGGAGACAAGCAGTCAATCGCTACGATGGAAGATTGGGATGGAGAATACGGTCTTCCAACTTGTAACGCAGATCCTGCCTGTACAGCAACCTCTTGTGCGGGCACCTGAAGAGGTGAAGAAGATCGGTGAACCACCATTGACAAGGCCATTCCGCTGCTATTAGTATAATTCTAGTCTTGGATTTGTACAGCTTGATCAAGACTGCCGGAATAAGTAGGATTGGAGGAAAAGCATAGAGAAATATCCTTGACCAATCAATCAAAAGGGCATTTCCCTTAGAACCTGATACCCAATTGGTAAAATCTGAAGGTGAAGTCTTGGCATTTTTTGTTTTCTGCGCCTGCAAACAAATCTTTCTGATGGATAAATATTAAATATTTTCTCCTGTACTTTGTTTAGAACCCTGTTGAGGTTGTCTTCAATAATAGCACTGAGGGAATCTGCTTTGGTATTTTGAACACCTGGACGGTGTACTGCTGTATTTGTTAGGTTCCTCGCTATGAGCCATTTCCATATGGCCTGTGATTCACAGAACAGAGGTCTGGAGTGTATTCTTCCCTGTTTGTTCAGGTAATGCATTGTTGTAGTATTGTCCGTCTGAATCAACAGGGAGTTTGTGTTAATCACAGAAAGGAAGGACTTCGGTGCTAGGTGGACCGCTCTCCGTTCTAGGAGATTGATATGGTAAGATGGACTGATGCTGGACACCCATGCTCTAAACAGTCTAAACCGGAAGGATTTTGTATGTATTGTGCTTTTCATCAGTACCCTGAATGTGTTTAAAGTGCTCTTTTAAACACAGCTAACAAAATGCTATTTTGAAATAATAAAAAACTGAAAATTAAAGTCACATTGTTAACCAGTTAAAACTTGCTCTAAAATACATTATACGGTGTGATAATAAGAACCAAAGGTGGTTTTTCTGCAGTTCCCTTGCATGATGGAAAAAGCATTTATGTAGTCAATAAAAATATCCGTCTTAAAAGGCATCCTTTCATTTTATTAAAAAAATATTGGGTTGGTGTATACACAGCTACATTTATCTTAATTCATTTTATCTACTGCTATTTTTTCTTTTTCATGTCTTTATCAGATCTTTAAAATATAGCTGTTACAGATGTTATGTTTGAAACCTATTCAGCGCCCTGTGTGGGACTGTATCGTATAACCCATGGCTACGAAGACAAACTTCTCTATTGGTGTACTAACCAAAGGACTGTGGGTTCTCGGGCTGCACACATCGTTGTTTGTATTACAGTGTTATTAGAACCTTATTCCTGGCAAAATATAGTCCTGCCGCAAAGATAAATTCATCAGAGGCCCACAAACTAAGTTCACTCTGTTTTGTGAAAAAGCAAAATTGATATGGAGGTGGGAGCTGTCCTCCAGTTACGTTAGCTACATTTATAGTGCCTGTTTGTGTACATCAGGTGCCGTCGTTGGATTGCACTAGCATCGTTTTGTATCACTCACTTTGATTCTCCACCTCTTGTACTTTGGTGTCATAGTGATGCTGCTATCTTTTCAGTGCCAGCTATCGCCTTGAATCTTTAATCTTGAACTCTGTCTCCAACACAGTGAGCTGATCCAAATTGTTGTGCAGTTCTCAAGTTACCCTAAACTTGTAGTTCATCCAGTCCACATTTTTTTTTCAATTCTACTACTTGCAATCTTTACCAGTTCCCATCACTGTTGACATATTTTGACTGCCCTGAATATATTTCTCTGCCCGGTCCTAACTGGAGTTTTTATGTGCCTAATTCCTTCTATGTCTAGACTACTTACTCGATGCTCTGTCTCTTCCAAGTGAACGCTTACTTCGGAATATCCTATGTAATGTTCATTTAAACATGAAAGTACTGGAGTTTAGTAGCTAGCGTCTGTGTGTGAGAGACTTGAGCTTGTTTCTTCTATGATGAGAGAGCACTTCGTTTTTGAAGGCATGATTCACATAACTTGCTGTGCAAAAAAGTCCGACCTGAGAGCTCAGACTGTTGAATTTGCTTTTAGAAATCTTAATCCATGATTGACTAAATTAGGAGTTATGGATGTTTATGACCTCATTTTTATATACGACTGGTTAAAGCCTGTGCTTTTTGCTGATTTTACTCAGCCATATGTTTCGGAGAATTGGTGTGGGTATTCACAAATCTTCTTAAAGTTAATTTTCACTCAGTTGTGGCACCTACACTTGGTGGCAAAATGCTCTGCATTAAGGGGTCGATTAGGATGGCGGTTTTTCCGCATCCTCCGGGCCGGCGGAAGTGTCCGCCGGCCTGGAGGATGCGGAAAAACCGCGGCGGAGACTCCAAAGACCCACCGCCAAATTAGGATGGCTGGTGGGTCTGATAATCTGTCCGCCGCTTTTCCGCCGCGGTCGGAAGGCGACCGCGGCGGAAAAGCACTAACATGTCTGGCGGTGTCTATCAGACACCGCCAGGCATATTAGGATGTCTGAAAATATATGCTTTTCCGCGGCGACTTTACCGCCGTGGAAAAGCATACGGACCTTCACTTCGGGGGCCCGTTGCGGGCCCCCTGGGTGAAGGTGGGGTGGGGGGTGCACATGGGGGGTACCTATGGTACCCCCCTGCATTTGCGTGCACAATGCAGCAGGCACCGCGCGGTGCCTGCCGCTTTGTGCACGCAAATGCTGTGCATGGATTTTTTACATTGCGGCGGATGCAGCTTGAAGCTGCACCCGCCGCAATGTTAGAGATGGAGGATGTGACCGCCACACTGGCGGTCACATCCTAATTTGATCGGAGGGAACGCCGCAGCCCATGCGGACGTTCCCTCCTCCTCAGGGGTCGCGGACGGACTCAAGTCCGTCCGCGATCCTAATCGACCCCAAAGTTTGCAAATTGGGTGTAAACCCCTCCTCCCACACACACACACACCTCCCCGCCCCCAAATCCCCATATTCGATGGGGGGGACCGGTGGGGAGGTGGAGGTTTGTCCACCTGATAATATATTTATTCGGATGTAGAAAAAATAATTTGATTTGGTAATGTACATGTTCACCATATTGTTTAGGTGGGTGAGCATGGAAATCTGCAATTTACACATCTTTTCATGGATTCCACTGGCTCACTCTTTTGTCGGGAGGTTGGTGGGGATATACAAGGCTCATGATGTCATCATTAACACTATAATGGATAGGAAGGTTGGCTTGTCTCTAAAAAACAACAAATGCATACTTTGGTTTACATTTGGCATTCCGGGCTGCGAGTTATAGTGACTGTAAAGCTAAATCTTTTATTTCTAACTTTAAAAATGTGTTGAAGGCTATTAAGGAAGGGTCTGACAGTTCAACTATTCTAGATGGGATTGAATCACATACAGAGTTCCTATCAGATGTATCCTTCAATATGGTAAAAGCATCAGCCCTGGACAAGGTATCTCAGAAGGTGGCAGCTATTCATATGGCTTTTTAAGGGAGGGTGAGGCTTTTCAGGCCAGAAATAGAGAAATTTGACTCTTCAAAGAATAGAAGCACTCATTTTGCTTCACACATCAACAACATCAGTCTGTCAATTGGCTCTTCAGGAAAATTCTTCCTTAGATAACCATTCCTAAAGTAGTAGCAGGCTTTTCAGTATCGTAAACATGGCAAGTAGCACTCTAGCAAGGCACAGCAGAAATTAAAGCCCGGTTCACCAGATAAACAGGTGCACTCCTAACTGTGTTGGGATTGTCCAATCAATTCCAGTGTGAGAATGAATCCAGCACTTTGGAGACTCCTGGGAGTCATCTACTTCTGACGTGTGCGTGCTTCAAGTTATTCAAAATAAATATTTTATAGAATTTGTATCTACACCTCTAGATTTAGCTGCAAAGGCAGCACCGTGGCCCAGATTCCTGCAAAACATAGGGCACTCTATGGAAAGCCACTTAGGAACCTCAAACGAAGTATGTGGTAATTCCAGTTCCCAAAGAATTTCAGTTCTCCTGATTGATTAAGCTTAGCGGCTAAAATCTCGTTACCACTAAAATCTCTTTACCAATCGAATGACAGTTTTTGCTCAAGGATTTCAATTTTTTCCTACCACTGGATCAGCATATTTGCTGACCGAGGAGCAAGAGTCGTTCGTGGCCTGACAATACAAGGTACTACTCCAACATTTCTGACTGCCTCATGCACTTGCTAGATAATTTCTAAGATATATGTATTTTGCGGTTTGTGTATATTGTCATTGCTATTAGACCTCAAACAGAAATTGTTACTGTGTATGCTATTTTAATCTGCTAAAGGAGCAAAGGCTTATGGTTTAGCCTGCCCTGGCATCTTCCTCTGCCTCCCTTTAAAGAAAACACAGCATCACATGTTTCCCATTTTCATCCCTCTGTTTGCAGTTGTAAGTGAAGGACTGCACATAAATGGGCTATGAGTCTGTGTAGCTAAAGCTATTAAAAAGTTTCGCTGACCTTCAAATCTAAAGCTAAATGTTAACACTGGATACGTTTCCAGAAGTGGTATGATAACCAGTCTATTTCCACTTTTCAGTGTGAATTTCCATCTGAAATGTTTATGGGAGGGTTAAAAAAAAAAAGTCTATTTCCACCCTGAGGTCTCAGTGGGTTTCAATAAGGGTATTGAGGGACCTTGGGGGAATCTAAGGGAAGGGGAGAATCTTGCTTACAGCCTCCTAAAGAGTTTGAATCTTGCATGTAATCCTTCCAGGATTCCCACTCCTCCTTGATATTTATCATTCTTATTGCAGGTCTTCAGATTCATCCATTTGTGCCTCTTTAATCAATTGACATAAGGTTTTTAAGGATGAAAATCAACTTTTTTGAGCCAATTACGTCGGCCTAGTGTGTTGTGCTCTCTTTTTGTCTATTTTGGAAGATAGCTATTTTGAGACCTGTCCTGATTTTCTTCCAATATTCCTTACTCTGCTGAATAAGTGTAAAGACATAATTTTGACTCTGTTTTTACCTTCTCCAGAGTAGGAGTGATTGAACATTGTAGAGTTTACGAAAGCTCTTCTCATCTATTTGAAAAAATCTTTTACTTTTAGGAAATGTGACCATTTGTTTGTCACTTTTGTAGCCGCTGGTCAAGGAAAACCGGCTTCCTTCATGACAATCAGTGAGGGAAAGGATAATAACATGTACTGTTGCCTTGGCTTTTTATTGCTGGCCATCCTCTTACTAATGGAATTCAGGAAATATCGACCAGAGGTCTTGCAGCTTCTTGGGCTGAGGTTACAGATATATCTCTGGTGAAAATGTGGGGAAATGACCTTTACATCGCGGTGATTACACCATGATGCCATTACAGCGCGGTCGTTCTAACGACCGCGTTGTTAGCACGTACTGCCATTACTACGCAAGTCATTACAGCGACTTGCAATAGTGGACGTGCTAACATTAGAAACAGTATAGTTTACTATTCCAACACCTTCCCTACTGTTGCGTAGGCTGGGTTTGGAATAGTAAATTATACATTTCTAATGTCAGTGCGCCATCTAATGCAAGTCGATGTAACCTACGGGATTTCGAAACGTGGTTTTTCTGGCGTCCACGCCGCTTGAATATCGAGTATTTAAAATCAAAATGTAGTGGACTGCCACAGATATTGAGAAAACGCCGAAATTACCTGAAGAATATAAATGGACAGTATATGAGCGGCTTTTTATTTACTTACAAGAAATCCTTGTTCGTGTGACTAACACAGTGAAGGCTGCAGCTTTCTACTTCGCAAAGTGATTTGTTTACGAACGAGATTACTTAGACCATTATAGGTACAGCTTGCAGTGTACATTCTGACAAAAAACGAGGTTCAAATAGAAGTGGTGACCTGCCCCAACGTAATATTCTGGATATCTATACAGAGTATATAATTTTCTTGGGGAAGATCAGTTATTCTGCTAAAAGGTCCTGAGGAAGGTGGTTTTATCCCACCGAAACGCGTCGACCTTGCGTATTAAATCACATAACAACTTGTGATTCCTCTGATACAGAATTAAGAATGTATGTAGATTGTATGAAAGTGTGTGTATGATATATTGGTAAATATGTTTTAGGTTTTTGTTTTCTCTGTATGGTATCTGTACATTAATTGTCTAAATGCTGAATCATATGGGTCTATTGTAAAATAATGTTTCAAATTTAAAGGAATAATATAAAGAAAATAACATTCTGTACCAATTCTGTTTAGAATGTATTGGTGGGAAATGTAATAATTTACTTTATTTTTATGGAATTTCTTTATTAATTGAATTATGTATTTTTTCCATTTACCCTTTCTTGTACCATTGAGGCAAATCTCACAAGTAATGATAAACCTGATCACTGTGTTAGGCATCTACAGTCTCTATATCTAGCGTTTTAGTGCACACAAATAATATACTCTTCAAGGACATTGCGCTTCTTCTCCAATCTACTTTATTATATCTTTTTTATGTTTAACTCTGTTTAGTGCCAGTCTCCCCAGTTGTGCTACTAGGGTATTTGTGCGCAGAGGATGTTTATTGCTGTGGTTAGCCAGAGGTCTGTCTATGATCTTATGCACTGGTGGTATAAATATATATTTTTTTGTGCTCAGACTAGCTGCTTTCAAAATACAATATGGGGGGGCTTGCCAACACAAACTACAGGAAGGACGCTTTTCCATGTGCTCTGTGCCGCGACTGCCTCAATCCCTGTTGTTTGCTGGTTATGCTAAATGACCCCAAGAGAGCAGCAAAGTTACCATAGAACCTCAATTTAGGGTGGTCCAACTCAAGTTGCTCCACCGTTGTCCTCACCAGAGAGAGGTTGTATCGGATGGGCCTGACATCATCGGGAAAATGTTTGAGGTGTGCCGAACCACACGCTAATCTGTCCCACACATTTTGGCACTGCACATACTCTTCCACTTCTAGAAGCGGGTATAGAAGAGGTTGGAGGAGGTGCTGGGCTGAAAGATTCCCCGAGATCCAAAACTCATCCTTTTGCGTGTCAAACGATTTGGGGATCAATTGCTATCAAATTGCACTGCTCTGTCTGGGTTTGATTGTGGCCAAACAAGACATTGCTCGAGCCTGGAAGAATGTGCTGG
This sequence comes from Lissotriton helveticus, assembly GCF_964261635.1. Classification (NCBI taxonomy): domain Eukaryota; kingdom Metazoa; phylum Chordata; class Amphibia; order Caudata; family Salamandridae; genus Lissotriton; species Lissotriton helveticus. The sequence continues at coordinate 219,240,669 of NC_136067.1, read as the reverse complement.
CCCCTATCATAGAGACGTGGGCTAAAGTAATGATGGCACTAGAACGAGCGATTTATTTAGTGAGAGGGTGTCCTCAGAGGTACAACAAAATATGGACGGCTTGGGATGGGTTCAGCGGCATTCACCTAGAACCACACACAGACCGACTATGATCCAGCTTGGGTGATGCACGCCTATGGACTCCTGACACTTACAGTTCTCGCAAGGGTTGAGAGGGTCGGGTTATGCGTGGTGGGGTGATGTCGATATACCATGCTGGCTTGCTTTATTGCTTTGTGGTCATGCTGTTTTTGTGAATGTTAATTATGTATTTACTGTGTGCGATGAGCCACCACTCGCACTGTTTGTAATAACTAATAAAATGGTTTGCAAAAAAAAAGTTACCTTAGAACTGCAGGTAGCTGTGCTCTGCTACCTAGAAGGAAGGAAAGTGCGCCTCACTGTGGGGATCTTGCGGTGAATGGGTTCTCCATCTATTGGGTGCTCCCAGGTTATGGCAGGAGCTGCGTGCAGCTGTAGAGAACCATACAACCAGTGCTTTGAGGGTGGCGGACACACTCAGTGGAACTACAGGATCAAGGCTGCAGGTCACCTAGAGAACTCCACAGTGCGCAGGAGGAAGAAGCAATTGGTTGCATTCTATCTGGCCTCCGTGTTTCAAAGAGGGCATCAAACTCGTTCCCTTCTCCATGCCAGTGTTTTGTGGCACATGTGAACTGAAGCCCATAACCCAAAAGTTGAGTACATACAAGACACCCAACAGAGGTAACAATAATGAGGGAAAAGCCAAAAGAGCTATTCCCCGGGGCAATGTGGCACCCTAAGAAAGGGTGAAAATGCTATACTATAACAAAGCATATGTTCAGTGCAAACAAAAAACGGCAAGTGCTCCATAAATCGCTCTTGCTTGATTTGATTATAACAATAACCAGTCCGGAATTATATGTTTTATGTTGCCTGAAGATAGTAAAATCTGAGATGAAGTTTGATATTGCGTGTACTTGGCTGTCTTTGAGTGCTGTCCTTGTCAACTACTTGGTGCAGCTGATAACGTGATAATTTTGGTATTACTTATTTACCCTGGAATACACTCTTCGTTGCAGGTTTCACTTGTGCTAAAAGTAGTAGTGAAGTTGATGCTTTGTTCATTGACGAGCCATCTGCTGTGAATTTTAAGACCTGCCTTGCATTACTGAAAAAATATCTTTGTGATTTTAAAGAGAATGAACTGCAGTTTTGCTCCGAGCTAAACAGATAATTCAGTATTTCAGGTTATTTGCCATCAAACAACTTGATAATTCATGTGGTTGCCAAGACACCATTACTACAGAAACAAGAAAAGCAGTGTGGTCCTGAATTGTTCAAGCTGAGCCATTGTTATCAAGTAGGCACAATATTCTTAATCCATACTTACCTCGAGCTTTAGTTCTCTGTGGATGTCTTTACGGAAAAAAGTAAGAAATATAGATAGCCTCTGAAGGGCTTCTAGTGAAATTTACAGTTCTAGAAGGCAAACCCATGAGTGTATCTTGGTCCACAAAATCAAGCATTTTTTAAAAGATGGTACTTCTTTACATACTGGTCAAAGACAGCCAAGTATTTTCTTGGTCTGTCTGTGATGCCACATTTCCTATCATTTCCCTTGTGACTGGGTTGACTTTTCTATTTAGATACCATAGAGAATCCTATATTTGGCAGTCTTAAAATTCCCATAGAACAGACTTCAGCTTCTGAAGCTTCTCTAAGGTGGTACTTGCTACAGAGGAGAGATCTGACTTCACCTAGTTGTACAAGAAAAAGCAGATAAATAGGAAGGACACAGATAACTTTAAAGTGAGGTTCACATTGTCTAATGACTGTGTGGCACAATCCAGCCTCGTCCTATTCTGGCAACAGACAGTGCAACTAGATATCCTTACACATGTCCAGTCTGTTTCTAAAGAAACAGATCTCCTTCAATGCAGAGTCTAAGCAGAATCACATTTAAATTTTTCTTAATAGTCCCCTCATTTCATTCTTGCCGTAATTCGTTTTGCCAAGCCCCCATACTGTTTCTGTCCTCCAGATCATCCAGCCTCTTTCAGTGAACTGGAACTGGTTCTATCATTTATAGCACGCTGTTTCTTTTTCACTCCTCTTGTATAAGGCACCCCGAAGAAAACCCTGAAGTACACAATGACCTCAGAAACATCAAGCAAAGTTTTCAAGGCCATGCTTCACCAGTATTCCTTATTATGACCAGAGATTATGACCAGAGACCAACTCCACAACCTAGTCATTGTATTTGGCATTGTCATGAATCAACGTCTCTTTCCTGTTTTCTACCCTATTGCTTTACGTTGCACAAGATGTTATGTATACGTGGTTTACCTGCATTTATCTTTTGTATAATTAACCTCACTAATTGTAAAGCGCTCTGATATCCGCAAGGATCTTGTTCGCGCTCTATAAAACTTTCAAAATAAATAAATAAATAAATAAACAAAAAATAAATAATAAAAAATCTTAAAGAAAAAAAGAAACCACCTTGTGTTGAAAACTTTTATTAAAAGTACAAATGTTGTGATTTGCAAAAATTAGTAGGTCGTGAGGGAAGTTTGCGCTGTTATGTAATATTGTGTCCCCTCTTTCCCTGACCTTTAAAATAACTTCAGAGTGGGTTCTATATCTATGTAGATGCAAGTCGATGTAATGACTTGCGTATTAATGGCATTGCGTGGTAACAACGCGGTTGTTGTAATGACCGCGTAGTAACAAGTCGTATTCGAAAATTTGCAGTGACAACTTGGGCGGCTCCAAGTATCTTTGTTCAGCATTACAGACATCAAGGGATTTGTGCTGATTAAAAGAGCTTTGGTGTGGAAATCCTGAGTTCTATTTTATTACGAATGTTTTTCTATTGCTTTTCATTCTATAAAACCACTGTGTTTCAGTAGTCTCAATGTAAGTGTCTTGTTTCAATTCGGGGTTTTTATACCAAAACTCTGTTCTTTGGTTTTCCTCACAAGTAATGAATGGGACACGGACGTAAATACAGTCTTCTGGATTACTTACTGGTAATCATTATTACATTCAGATCGGGCACCTCACCCATCCGTCCCTTTTCCAGTCTTTGTTATGCTCAATATGGCAGTAGGCTGCTGGGTAAGCCAGACCCAATATGAACTTGTGGGGGGGAGGGAGAACAGGGCTTGTCTACACACCATTTCGTAGCAGGTCTTAATCCCACCACTATTTATTGGCACCCGGATCTCGAATCCGTAGCTTTTAATTCTGATGGACTCTGCTTCTCCTGGTGCCTGCTCACGTCGTGCTTCTTATTTCTGATGGGATTAAAGGCCTGCTATTTACAACAAATAGGAAACCGAGAGGTGTTCTGGTTTTATCTAAATATTTAAATCATAGGAGTCTCGTCCATTACGAAATCATCTTACAATGGAAGAGAGTGGTTGAATTCCCAATCAAATTTCTGATATACATCAAATATAAGGATTCTCATAAATTTCAGTCATACTTCATAAAAGGGGAAGGAGAAATGTAATTCTTACTAAATCCCCGATACATAACAACAAAATCACCCTAAATCCATCCAACTCAAACAAAAGCTACCTTTGGAGCAACAGCTATCTACTCCTGTTGATTCAGAGAAATAACCACTTGAGTGTAATTGCACTGGTGTAATGAATGATAGGAGATTCGTTGTATAAGGAGAAAATATCTTTGTCCTGAAGAAGGTGGTCTTATTGTACCTAACCCACAGAAATGCGGCGATGCCCAGTGTTTGTTGATGTTAAATTTGGCAAAGTCAGCAGTCAATCTGAGACGGGCAATGTACATCTACGCTTAGTGCTGTCTTTATTGTGTCCGAATTAACATGTATAAGACAAATCCAATTGTCTATATGAATCCTCCTTTTTAAGCAAAGAGATAAAGTGTTTTTAAATTAGGAATCAATGCATTTTAAAGTTTTTTTATGAAATTATTCATGGAAATATAAAGAAATCTATATATTTTTTGGATTGATTAAAGGAAAGGGCTTTATATACTTATCTACTTGTGTGATTATAAGTGCTTTAATACATCCTGAATAGGAAGTTGAGTGTGCTGAGTATGCATGTGGTCGTAAATCTATGGTAATTCATCTCTGGTAGTTCTTACCAAAGGGAACAATTGTTTGTAACCTTTAAGTTACTGGGAGCTCCATCCCTTTGGGTCCTCGAGCCCCTCTCCTTGTTTTCAAGGTTTCATTTATTTTGTACACCTTTTTAAAAAATTGAATATTGTGTTCCTTTTTGGCATGTTTTAAACTTAATTGTTATACATTTCCTACATATTGTACTGGGATTACAAAATTGGTACTTTACCAAATTGCTAATAACATTGGCTTTGAGTTAATAATGGTTTGATAGGGATAGTGTTTTCACTGCATGACATTTATAACGTAGTATCTTCTCCTTAATCGACACATTGAGTCATGGGGTTTTGCCATAAAATGTGTCTTTCTCTATGGAATACCGCTGTGCTTGCTTTTGACATCTGAGTTTTATTTTTGTTCTAGTTCTGACCATTCTAAACCCTTCCTTGTAATAGGGAATTGTCCTTGCCAGTTCTAACATGCCTGCTTTAATTGTAATATCACTTAAAAAACTATTTTCTGGATGTATCTAACCCTGAATATATTTTAGCAGTTTCACTCTAAAATGTATGTAGCATTCCGATGTTACTGTCCACGTCCACCACCATTTAAACCTAACCACATGTTCTGATTTCCAGGTCAGCATCCAGTCTAATTATGTAATGTGTAATACATTCTTGTGGTCATTTTCGGTTAGGTGTGTCTTCTTTCTGTATATGGTTGTTCCGACGCTTTTGTTCTTATTCATTTCTCAGACTCATTTGACATTGTTGATCATTTTATTCTTGCTAAGATCAAATGATCTGCGAGGCATAGTGTTTAATTGACTTCAGGGTATAATTACTGATTGACTTCAGACTGTGAGTGTTCCACCCTTCTGCTGTAACTCATGCTTTTGTCCTGTGGCCTTCTGCAGGGTTCCTTACTCTCGTAGCAAGTGTATTCAACACCTAGAATGAGCCAGTTGATTTCCTCGTCCAATTCTAGAGCTGCCATTCTTACATGTATTCTGACAACACCTATATTCTTCTTTGTCTTCATGTGGGTGTAGCCGCTGCTGCTCAGGGCTTTCAGTCTTGCATGCTGTCAGTCCAGTACCCAATGATTAGCAACTGTCTCAAACTCAACTCAGACAAGACTTGGTTTTAGTTGTTGGTAGGAGTGTGAAACTGTGGATCCGGGCTCGTTGGCTTCCAGAGATAGGTCCTTGTCCTACTGCAGTTGGTTGAGTCCTTGATCTGGTTTCCTTGTTAATGAATACCTTTCGCAGGAAGTGGAAGTATCAGCAGTGTCTACAATCCTTTAGAAATTCAGCCACTCTGTCAAGTTCTGGAAAGCTTCATGATCATCACAGTACTGAAAAGCTCTAGATTTGACTATGAAAAAACCGCTGTCTGGATGACCCAAAATTCTACAATAAGCTTTACTTGTTGAGCCCATAAAAACTGATTATTACATCCGGCTCCCTTGCTACAGCTCTCAGTACACACCCACACTTTGTAAAGGCTCTTACCGCTTTGAACAAGCCACTTCCTGACTGATTGATGGGTTCTTCACTCAGTGGATTGACATAGCTCCTGGTTGTTGCTCCATCCTGGGTTTTCTCTACCCTTGCCTTATCTCTCTGTTGCTGTTTCCCAAGCGCTCTCTAGAAGACTAGGAAGCACCAAGAGACTCATTAGGGGGATTGTGCGCTCTATACCATTATGGCAAGTTTCAAATTGTGCTCCATGATTTACAGTGCGAGCAAGAGACCGGTTTTACTTTTATATGTGGGACTAGGTGAAAGGTCTGAAATGAATAGTGTAAAAATTAATACATGAGCAATACAATTCTTTAAAGAAAAGCATATGTCTCCCGGAGTTTTAATATGTGAGAAAATATCTTTAAAAGTGTAATTTGGTTAAATTGTAGACGAGCCAAGCATGGTAAGTTAAAAAAAAAACTATCACAAAAATATTTTGAGGTTATAGTCGGAGGGCTCCCCCTCTTGATTTTCGCCACTCATTTGAGATATTTTCATAAGAAGGAACATTAACTTGCGCAGAACTTACGGTATATGCTAAGATTAAAGTTCAGTGCTTACAAGGTTTGTATTTTGTGAAGGAAAAAAAAAAAGAAAACCCCTTTCTATTAAAAGAAATATGAAAATTACAGTTTAACTTTTTTGAAACGTGTATGCAGATTAGTTTATTAAAAAGTATCATTTTGATTTTCTAGTTCATTATGTTTTAATGTTTAACCCAATTCTAACGTGCATTTCCAAAATGAAATCATTTGTACATTTACATTCAAACATATTGCTTATCTTACTTACTTTTGCGTTTGAATTTTCTCTGCTAGATATCTCATTTGCAACAGAACAAGTCCTTTAATGCTGCGTTATTGAATGCCAGCCATGCACACACCAGTTCCGTTTTTAAATTAATTTCATGTTTCGATGGTTAATAACTACAACTTCTATCGTGTGCGCGCGCCAGAGACAATTCTCACCGTAACTTTTCAGGGGTCATTGAAGAGAATGCCATTATATTAAATTAAATGTCATCTCGATATCGGCAGCACTTATAAATGGCAGACCTGTGATATGAGTCCATGCATTAAAAACAAGCTGTTACTCGAGAAGTACTACCTACCGTTTCTGATAGATACATCTGCCGTGTGGATTCCTCACCTTGTGAATATCCCCCTGCGTCAGCAACATTCGGAAATTCTTTTTGTAGCTTCGCGCCGACGTGGACTCGGACGTCACAGAGGCACGGCATCGCTCGCGACTCCGCTGACGTCACCGACGCCTACAATAGGCCCACGCCGGCGTGATGACATCAGTTCCCTTTTTTCCGCGTCGTCGACGCTAACGGTTTTCTGGGATCGTCTGTAGCCTTTACTGTAACTTTGTTACTATCTAAATTTCTAGTATCTTTGTCTTCTCGTTTTCATCATGACCTCGAAGAAGACCGGATTTAAAGCTTGCGGAGAATGTAACAAAATAATGTCCATTACAGATCCGCATGAATGCTGTTTGTGGTGTCTGAGCTCCGACCACGACGTCGAGGACTGCCAGTCCTGCAAGAAGATGACACCAAAGGCCCTCCGGGAGAGAGAAGCAAAACTTCTGGTTGCCAAGTTTAAAGAAGGAAAAGAAAAGAAGAAGTCAAGATCGCGAACTCGTCGATCGAAGTCAAGATCTCGATCGAGGTCGCGGTCGGATTCGTCCTCGGCCCATGCTTCAAGATCTTCTAGAAAGAAGCATAAAAAGAGAACCCATGAATCCCGACATCGATGGAGGAAGGAGTCGGGTTCCAAGCCGAAGTCACAAGTGAAACTGATCGAGAAGGTAGTTTCGTCCGCTTCGGAGGATCACGATGTCGAGGTTGAGGCGTTGCATGCGAACTCACCGGGTTCACCGAAGCAGAAGAGTGTTCCATCTCCGGACCCATCCCATCCTTCAGGTCGGGAGGATGAAGGTGAGGAGGAGGAGGTTGGTGAGGGTGGAGCTCAGATGACCGAAGGTCGTACGACTCCGGTACACCAGCCCGAAGAAGAGGTCGACGTCGTTTCGACTCCACGCCCTCAAGAACAACCTGGGGGTTCATACGCAGCCTTCCCGGCTCCAGGTCAGGACCCTTCGCATTTCCTGAATGCGATGTTCGGAATTTATTCAAGGGCTATGTATCCCTCTGGGGCTCCTACTGGTCCCATGGGTCCTATGGCATATGGTTTGGGTGTTCCTCATTCCTATGCACCTGCGCCCTTTATGCCGGCTCCGGCGCCGCATTGGCATTATCCGACTCCGGCGAGGCCTTCGACTCCGAAGCCATCGACGCCGAGATCGATGACTCCGATTCCTTCGACTCCAGTTCCATCAACTATGATGCCGAACCCTGAGCGACGTCGTGAATCTCTCCCTCGTCCGACGTCGAGTTCGACGCCGGCTCCGGCTCCGTCGGAGTGGATTGCGGATCCGACGGCTTCGAATGTGAAGCTAAGATCTAGGTGTGAAGCCCAAAGATTAATGGAAGAGGAAAGATATAGAGGGGAAAATCTGGAGGAGGGCGAGCTACAGGATTCTGAGGACCCTTTTTAGGACCTATCTGTAGCTAGTGGCCTTGAACTGTCACCTGAATGGGACCTTGTTTCGGTTTCTAATGAACCCTCAAAGGATGTGACACCTTATCATGTGGTGATAAAGAAAGCCGCAATTTTATTGAACATTACTCTACCATCTGCAGAATTTAAATCTAATCTGCTCACAGAGGTCCTTCACTCTCCTTCTTCAGTGACTGAACCTTTACTACCTTTTAATGATGCCTTAAAGGAACCAATTTTACAGATTTGGAAAAATCCTGTATCAGCTCCTGCTGTATCTAGAGCTGTGGCTAGGAGGTATAGAGCAGCTCCTGAAGACCCGGAATTTTTAACATCTCATCCTCTGCCGGAGAGTTTGGTGGTGCAGGCTGCCTGTTCCAAAAGATCTACGGGTGCGTTTCCGCAGGTCCCAGCGGAAAAGGAGTCCAGAAAGCAGGATCAGGCTGCTAAGAAGGTCTTTTCCTCTACCAGCATGGCTTTAAAATCCACAAATGCAACCTGCTTGATGGGGCGTTATATCCATGCTCTTATGGACACTGTGAAACAATTGGTACCCAAAATACCTGAAGAGGATAGGAAAGACTTTCAGGAGGTAATTTCTGATACTCAAGCTGCAGCAAGACAGGTTATCCAAAGTGGATTGGACACGGCTGATTCTGTGGCAATGATCATGGGTTCTTCAGTTGCGACAAGGAGAGCCGCATGGTTTAAATCTAGTGAGTTTTCCACTGATGTCCAGGCTGCATTGATGGATCTTCCTTTTGACGGGTCTGGATTGTTTGGGAAGAAGGCAGACACTGCATTGGAACGCTTTAAAGATAGCAGAGCAACAGCAAAGTCGTTGGGCCTTCAGACCAGGGGCACTTTTGTAAGACGTTCAAGAGGATTTGGCAGATCTTCTTTTCGAAACTATAAGTCAACCCAACAGCAGCCACAGCAGCAGCAGAACACTTTATACAGAGCTTATAGAGGCAAACAAAGGGCCCGAGCTCGGGGCCGTAATGTTTCCTCCTCTTCCTCCTCTTCCCCATCCCAGCCCCCAGCCACAGCAGCAAAGCAGCCCTAGATCCACCATTCTGGATCATGTGGGCTCAGTGGGGGGCCGGCTTACCCATTTTCTACAAGATTGGGAATTGATAACATCGGATCTTTGGGTTCTCAATCTTGTGGAGAATGGGTATGCTCTTCCCTTTCGGGAATTTCCCCCAAATTATCCTCCTTGCCAGGGTTATTGTTCAGAGGACCACCTGCTTCTCCTGCAAGAAGTAGTCCTGGCATTGTTTCGAAAAGGTGCGATAGAGGTGGTTCCAGAGCAGGAGAGGGGTCAGGGATGCTACTCCCGGTATTTCCTGATCCCCAAAAAGGATGGCAGGCTTCGGCCAATTCTGGATCTCAGGATCTTGAACCTTTACCTGAAACAGGAAAAGTTCAAAATGCTCACTCTTGCACAGGTTCTTCAAGCGCTGCTGGAAGAAGATTGGATGGTGTCGATCGACTTGCAGGATGCGTATTTTCATATTCCCATCTTGAAGTCGCACAGAAAGTATCTCCGTTTTACGGTTGGGTCGCAACATTACCAGTTTGCGGTCCTTCCGTTGGGTCTTACTACTGCGCCTCGAGTCTTCACCAAGGTGATGGCGATGGTGGCAGCACATCTCAGGAGGTCGGGGATACATGTGTTCCCGTATCTGGACGACTGGTTGATCAAAGCGGAGTTGCCGGAGAAGGTGCTCCATCATCTGCAAGAGACAACTCAGTTGTTGCACAGGTTGGGTTTTTCGATAAATGTACCCAAATCTCACCTGGTGCCCTCCCAGCGCAACCTGTTCATAGGTGCGGTACTGGACACTACTGTTTGTCGTGCATTCCCTCCACCTCAAAGGATTCGCGACATTCAGGAAATGATTCCTTTGTTCTGCAATGGAGCGGTCGTTCCAGTCCTGAAGGTTCTTCGCCTGCTCGGTCTGATGGCTTCTTGCATTCTATTGGTCAACCATGCACGCTGGCATATGAGGGCACTCCAGTGGTGCCTCCGCAGGCAGTGGTATCAGCACAACGGAGATCTCAGGGAGTCTGTGAGGATCTCCAGAGAAACTGCAGAGGATCTGACTTGGTGGAGCGTGGAAGGCAATCTGTCGCAGGGAAAGCCTTTTCAACTTCCTCCATCGGTGGCCACAGTAATTGCGGATGCATCCACTCTCGGGTGGGGTGCTCATCTGGGGGACCTGGAGGTCAAGGGTCTTTGGTCTCCAGAGGAAAGGTTGCTTCACATCAACCTTCTGGAATTACGGGCAATACGTCTGGCGCTCAAGGCCTTCCTCCCTTCCCTTCGCGGTCGGTCGATTCAGGTCCTGACGGACAACACGACCGCGATGTGGTATGTCAACAAGCAGGGAGGAGTGGGGTCGCAGTGTCCCTGCAAGGAGGCTCTGCGTCTCTGGTCCTGGGTTCAGGAACACCAGATTTGTCTGATGGCAAATCATCTGGCCGGAGTTCTAAACGTGCGAGCGGACAGTCTCAGTCGGCAGTTCTCGGCCGACCACGAGTGGAGGCTTCACCCAGAGGTGGTTCGTCATGTCTTTCGGACGTGGGGGACTCCTCAGGTGGACCTGTTCGCTACTCGCGAGAACGCTCACTGCCTGTCATTCTGCAGTCTCCAGTATCCGATGCAAGGAGCCTTGGGGGACGCGTTTCAGTTGAGTTGGAGCTCGCAACTCCTTTACGCGTTTCCTCCCATACCTTTGATTCCTCGGGTTCTGAGGAAAATTCGCCAAGACCGGGCCCAAGTTATATTGATCGCCCCGGATTGGCCAAGAAGGGTGTGGTACTCAGACCTTCTCCACCTCTCCTCTCACCCGCCGCTCCGTCTCCCTCACAGGGCAGATCTCCTCTCACAGATGGAGGGGCAGGTTCTTCACCCCCACCTCCAGACCTTACACCTTCATGCCTGGAGATTGAACGGGGCAACCTGAGTTCTTTTTCTCTCCTGCCTGACGTGGTGGATGTTATCTTGTCAGCCAGGCGTGACTCCACTAAGTCCATCTATTCTTATAGGTGGTCAAGATTTGTCTCTTGTTGTGGGGAGAAATCTATAGACCCTTTGAGAGCCCATTTGTCTGATGTTCTCCAGTTTGCCCTTTCTCTGGCGCAACAGGGTCTTGCCGTTGCTACAGTGAAGGGCTATCTTTCAGCGCTGTCGGCATTTCTCTGTTTGCCTGATCAGCCTTCTCTTTTCAAATCTCCTGTGGTTTTAAGATTTTTGAACCTTGCCGAGGTGCCAATAACCTCGGCAAGGAGGGGGAGTGAGCTTCAAGCTCTTAGTTCCAAGCCCCCATTCTTATCCATTCATGCTGAAAGAATGGTTCTCAGGACCAGGGCTGCTTTTCTGCCTAAGGTGGTAACTCCCTTCCATCTAGGACAGTCCATTACCCTTCCTACCTTCTATCCTCCCCCCACACCCTTCCAAGGAGGAGGAGAGGCTTCATCGCTTGGACCCAAAGAGAGCTGTTAGTTTCTATCTTGATAGGACTAGACTATCGTATTGACGATCAGCTCTTCATGGGTTTTGCTGGCTGCAAGAAGGGCAGAGCGGTGCACAAGCGCACACTTTCCAGATGGATAATCCTGTGCATCAAGATTTGCTACTCTAGCGGGTAAGGACCCTCCTGAGGGTATTAGAGCACATTCAACTAGAGCAAAGTCTGCAACATCTGCTTTGTCTAGAGGTGTTCCAGTTGAGGACATTTGCAGAGCGGCGACTTGGGCCTCCCTCCACACTTTTGCGAAGCATTACTGCTTGGATACCGAGGTGGGGAGGGACGGCCATTTCGCGTGTTCTGTCCTCCAAGATTTCCTGGTATAGCGGAGTGGACACCCTCCTCCGGGAGTGGGGACTGCTGTGGGACTCTATTCACAAGGTGAGGAATCCACACGGCAGATGTATCTATCAGAAGAACAAGTTACTTACCTTCGGTAACGCTTTTTCTGGTAGATACAATATCTGCCTGTGGATTCCTCACTGACCCACCCGCCTCCCCGTTGTCCACTCTTCTATACCAGTGTTTCTGTTATATATTTATTTTGTTGTAAAATGTTTTATTGCATTTGCTTCACACTGTGTGTGTTACCTTGATATTGGTACTGTGTATATGTCTACTGTCATTGGTCCGTCCGTGTGCCTCGATGGCACGGAAAAAAGGGCGGAACTGATGTCATCACGCCGGCATGGGCCTATTGTAGGTGTCGGTGACGTCAGCGGAGTCGCGAGCGATGCCGTGCCTCTGTGACGTCCGAGTCCACGTCGGCGTGAAGCTACAAAAAGAATTTCCGAATGTTGCTGACGCAGGGGGATATTCACAAGGTGAGGAATCCACAGGCAGATATTGTATCTAATAGAAAAAGCGTTACCGAAGCAAAGTAACTTGTTCTTTATTGCTGAAGGCTGGCTTTCTAAAGTCTGCTGGCTTCCCACTCTAAAGAGACCCAAAGCAGACCTCTCTGCCATCATGCTCTCGAATTTCCTCTCCCTCCACGTCACGCTTGAACAAGATGTCCTCAAATTTAGAAAAAGATGCAGAGGCTATTTGGTTGTGAAGACATTCAGCCAACACACCCTGATGGGCAATGATGAAGCTTGATGCCACCCATATCATCTGGTTGCTGATGACTAGAATGTATCCTTGTTCTCTGTTAACTACATTGTCCCTTTTAGCACTTTGCACTAACCCTGAAGTGTTATTGAGTTCAATACTAAAAGTAATAATGCAAAAAATGAGTTTCATTTGAGTAGATATTGTAGGCTGAGGTTTACATTTTACCTCCCTCCACCCCTCCGAGTTGACCCTTGCATCAGTCACCATTTCTGCATTAACTATGTTTCAGTCCAAGCAAGCCTCAGACTATTTACCCTGGCTTTCCTGACTTTACCATGCTGTATGTACTGCTCTTACTGTCCACGTGTTCCCTTGTCAGAGTCCTGGGAGCAGGAAGACAGCGAGAGAGGTGAGGGAAAACACAGCAATCTAAAACATTGCTACCGTGCTATGAAAGGGAGCTCTAAATGGAACCAGTATTGAAAGCAAAAATATAGAAAAAAGGACGTAAGAATACATTTTCCAGCCTCTTTGCTTTTGAATATAGAGTATCCCCTTTAAGAGAGCAAGGGATTGGGTTAGAGAGACCCTTTTTCTGCTTCTAATATGTTGTTCTAAAAAACTATATCACTTGAATAAATATTTAAATATTTTATTAGCTTTTTTGCATATTCGACATGGATATAATTTTGCTTGCCTGCCAAGTCCTATATGTCAAAAACCCCAAACCCACTTCTACGTGCCAGGGTAAATGTTTATTTTGTTTTCCCATATAATATGTTCTTTAAAGTGTCACAAACGTACCAAATCTGATTGCTTTTTAATAGGAACATGGTGTTATTTTTCTCTTTGCTGAGGAAGCAGGATTAACTCTCTGCAGTGCTTGCCCAAAATAGTTATCTGAATTGCTGTCTTGTCTCTAATAAAACTTAGTAACCCTCTGTGTTTTTTACATTTAAAACCTTAATTAATCGTGTCTAAATACTAGGTATGACCCAGTAGTCACACTAAGCATTTACAACATTGAATGTCACTGAACGAAGGTAGTTAGAGGGGGGTGCCATCTATAGGATCATTTGATAAGTTTACTGTTGTATCCCAGGGATACACATTCCAGTTTGAAAGAGGAACCACGGGTATTCTCTACAGCCTGGGATATTAAATCACAATTGTAATCCCGTAGATTATCTTCTCCAGTCTGCGCAAGCATCTCACCCGCATTTCGCAAAAAGGAAATCCTAGGGATCCTTCTCCTGGCTTACGTGCCGATACTCATGGGGGTTCCCTTTTCGCCGGTAGTAACAATGCACCACAGCAAGTTAATCCTAAGTGTTACCATTATTCCTTAGGTGTGTGGGTGTGACAAGAGAGTCTCTCCTTACCAGATACTCCAAGAATTCTCAGGGATCCGTCACCAGTCTTCCATGCATACAAGGCAGGCCGGTGAAGATACTTGGGAATTCCCCAATCCTTTGAGAGTGAGGCAGCAGGGCAATTTGAAATTACTGTACATAATAAAACCCTTTCTCCCGCCCAAGGACCTTCAACAAGCCACCCAAGCACTGGTGCTCTCCAGAATCGATTATGGGATTGCAGCCCTGACTGGGACAGCAAAATCCCACCTGGCCCCCCTGAAAACAACCTTGAATGCAGCAGCTAGTATGGTCACCGGAACTAAGACATTTGATCACATCTCCCCTGCACTCAAAGAACTCAAATGGCTTCCAATTGAGTTGAGAGCCAGCTTCAGAACAGCCTGCCTCACCCACAAAGCCCCGCACACAGGCAAACCGGAATACCTGGCTGCCAAACTCAAAAAGCCCAGCCAGTCCAGAAACCACAGGAGCTCCAACACTCTGCTACCCATCCCCCTGAAATCTCGCAAGCAAAAAACCGAGACACAATCGTTTGCCGGAAGCGCCCCCAAAATCTGGAAACCCCTCCTCCCCCATCAGAACGATCCCCTCATTTCCTAAATTCCAAAATCTGCTCAAAATCCTCTTCCTCGACTGCTCTTGAACGAACCTATAGGAGCCAAGGACGCACCCTAGCCTGAACTCTTTCTAACTTTGTTTGACCAGTGATATTGACTCGGATCAAGAAAACTTTTTGGACACTCGTCCTGTGTGCACAAAGAAACTTTTTGGTGGCCCGTCTTGTTTGAACTGCACCATCCACGCCCGTCAGCGTGACTGCGCTTTGTTTGCCCTATACCCAGCCCGGTCCCCATGTTTGACTATACTCTGTACTGCCTATTTGCACATAATTTACTTGATGTAAAGCGCTCTGATACCCTCGGGTCCAGCTGGCGCTATATAAAACTCCTAAAATAAAAAAATAAATGTATGCCATCCATTCGCCTACTCAGGCCACAGAAAAAGGTTTGAAGTATACTGCTGCCTTATTATTACATGGTGATTTCTTTGGCTTGCTGTGGCAGAGATTTTGCCATCTAATTAGTGCTATTCTTACCCTGACATTGTTTTGTTCCTGGCATTTGTCTGTGCATTCCCGAATTTTTGTCATGTGTGGGATATAGAGTTCTGGAATGGTACGTTACTGCCAGAGACAATTGAGGATGGAGGTGTTGTGTTGATCTGACAATCATCCACCAGTCTGCCATTTGCCCCGCTGCTTTTGGAGTAAAACGGGTTCCTTTACGGCAGTGTTTTTGTTTCTTTTTCACTCGCTATGAGACTTGCAAAGTCGAGAAGACTCGCGTGTGCGATACTACAGTTGGCCACGTACGTACAGCTTGGACTTAAGGAGGTAATTCTTCGAAGGGGCAGCAGCTGCACTGCTAATAATGCTAAATCGGAGTGATATTTGCCTGGCAAGAGCTGCCTTGGCCATTTCAATACTCAGCTTTAAAAATGTTCTATGTGTCAGGGCACACATGGACCGTAAGATGCAGGTCATGAGGTACTGGGTTTTTAAGAACCGGTACAGAACCGGTAACCCAGCGGTGCCAGGGGATCAACACACCAGAGACCTCGGGTTCTCCTGAGTCAGACCTACAGAAACTTCAGAGTCTTCCAGGTGAAGTCAAAGATTCGTTTATTGGCTGCAATCAAGGTGACAGGGTCCTAGAAGTACGATACAAGTATATTCAGGAGACTGCACACTTTCACAAAGTCAG
The DNA here is from genome assembly GCF_964261635.1 of Lissotriton helveticus. NCBI lineage: Eukaryota > Metazoa > Chordata > Amphibia > Caudata > Salamandridae > Lissotriton > Lissotriton helveticus. The sequence goes on along the minus strand of NC_136067.1, from coordinate 219,224,714 downwards.
GCTTCTCTTCTTATACCTAATATTCAGCCTTGAGCAATACATTCCTTGGATTCGTGGTATTTCATTTATGGTTACTGTTTACAAAAGAAAAGCAGAGTCATGATGACATGTACATATTTCACGTCGTGCTGCTCATAACAAATCATCCGGCAAGGCCCAACATTTCATCAGATATCGCTGGACCCCTAATAAAAACGGTCACCTCCCCATCATAAAGCAAGTGAAGGAAGGAGTGGAGAAAGATGTGAGCGAGATATGGCAGGTGTGCGTGCTGAAATGGTTTTATGGCTGGTTGGGCTTAGATGCTATCTTGCTCGGCCACTGGGAGGGAACTGACCTAACGAGCTCGGCCTGGGGCAATGGTTCTAACTTGTACTGGGGTCAGAGAGAAGTCGATTAAGGAGTGTGTCCTCGTGGAATCAAATTCAACTGGATTAAGGCCTATGTAGAGGGCAACATGCAGCTAAGGGTTTAGAAGGTAAATGACGATTTCGAGGTGAAATCGTCACTCGAATATGCCGAAAAATACATGTACTTGATGTACTCGTCATTCTCGGTCTTTTGATACCAAATTCGTCCTATTTCGACGAAGTTTTTATTCTCGAGTCCGGTACTATTATATGAATCCAGATTTTTTTTCAGAACCACAGACCCTCCTTTTGCCCTTACATAGGCAATTAATCTATCCTCATGTTAATCTGAGTCCAGATCTATATTCCTAAAGTCATTGAGATGTTGCTGCAACATCATTCTAGTGCTGAGCTCATGTCTTGACACAGGCTTCCTTACACATGATGTAGCACAGAGGCCACATATTGCAGGAGCACACTGTATGCATAGACAGAACAGGAAAAGAATGGCTAAGACCATCCCAATGACCATCAGAATTTTCCATCCCCAGGCAGATATCAGTCCCCAGAACCATCCCATTAATGATCAATCTCCTTTATCCACATGAATATATTCGGAAATCTTATGTAGTTTGGAGATGGCCCCGTACACTGTTGGAGCATTATCTGGAATAAAAATGCAACAACTGGACTGGATCAATTTGCATACTCCACCCCGGTCCGCAAGTATTACATCCAAAGCGACCCGGTTCTGAAGGGTCATCAGTCGATCCGACTGGAGCTCAGCAGCCAGGTTACTAAGGGCACCAGCAGTTTCAATCACGGTGGATTCAACTACCCTTGTCAATTGCCTTATGTTTCTGCTGTTAACCATGGCTCCCCAGAACGGCAGAACACCCATTGCAAAGTCACCAAATTCTTGACCCGCAGTGTCTTCTTTACTCAAAACACCTCGAACTACCCTTGTCCGATGGTAATCCGCCGCTGCTGTGTAGGTGGGAGGTAACAGGAATGAAACAAAACATGAGCCCGAGAAGTCAGGGGGCAACCATGTATAGGCTCTATCATGGCAGATAAAATAAGTACCCTTTGCGGCTAAAAAGGCAGGGGAAGTCTGAGATCCAAAAACATACGTTTCTGTACAGACACTCTTCCCTAGCTGAGCTCTGGGATTCTTACCAATACCTTGCAGACACAGGTGACCTTGATGGGGTACGATCCAGATTGGGGACGATCTCTTGGCTTGCTGTTTCTCACTTACTGTAGTGCCATATCCGGTCACATTCCAACCTACATATGCAAGTATCTCATCATCCGGGGCATCTTCGTAAGAAGTTACTACCTTGATCATGTCAACTATACCCTTGACTAGGGCGATAGTCTTGAGGTTGTCTTTTACCGAACGTAGGGGTTGGATTTCTCGTGCATATATGAACATTGTCCTATATGCCCATACTGACCCATTGCGACTAAATGGTAGGACCAAATATGGGATACCTCTATCCGTGGTGTGGGGCATGAGACCACACACCCAACAGTTGGTTGTGTTCATCACAAGTTGGTGTTGGTGTAATAGCTGAACGAAGGAGTTATTAATGAACTCTAATCTCCTATTTGATTCGTGGTCAGGCAAAGAGTGGAAAGAATGAGAGGAAACAGTAGGGGGAGGTATGGGTGATGTAGTGGGCGTGAATATCACATGAAAAGAGAATAAAACATAGCTTATAAAAAGACCATTACGCTAAATAGCATAAAAATACACATCATTATAAAAATTCTCTTCCTCATTGTTTCCAAAAGTCTCTGCTTAAAGTTCATTTGTTTGGCAGTTCTCTCCACATCAGGAAACTCCATCCTCTCTAAGGTGCTGCCCGCGGCGGTAGGTTGTTTCTGCTAAAGGATGCTTCCGTCAGTCTAGGGTGGCTCCCTTGGACCAACTGGAACCAGCGACCTATCGTCGTCAGCTGCACCCAAAAGTCTTTAATCAACCGCGACCCTAGCAGCGGAACCCGGATGGCGGTTCGAAAAAAACAAAAATAAGCAAGTTACCTAGATGGGAGAATCTGCACTTTAAAAAATAGGATTTTGGGAAAAAACTTATTTTTTTATTAGTCCACAGGTTTTTCTCTCGGATCATAAAATAAATCACTTTTACTTTAGTCTGTTTTTCTCGGTCGTAAATTGTAGCGTCTTTTCCCGGGTACTGTCTGGTCCGGAAATAGTAGCTCAGGTTCCACAGAGTTCAATTGTTCTGATGGCGGCGTAGTTTCTTGAAAATTTTTCCCACTTTCACAATCACGTTTAGCTTCTTTTACGCGTTCATCAGTTGTGCGCTTTGAGTCAGTGCCTCCTGTTCGGACCCATTGGTCATGTGGCAGAGGGAAAGGTATTTTCTTACAATGGATCCCGTGGACCCAATTGGCCTTCCCCTCCACTCTAACAGTCGACCTTGTAGACAGGAGGACGAGGTGTGGCCCGGTCCATCTGGGCTGGTCGTTTCTTGTCCTCTGGAAATTCCTGACCAGCACCCAGGAACCGGGGTCAATGGAGTGACCCGGTGTCTCAGAGACCGGAGGCAAGGTGTTGTGGACCTGTTGATATAAAACACGCAATTTAGCCGTCAATTCATACAAATAGTCAAGCAAAATGGGGTGTTGCAGCTCGCTAAACTTCGTGGGCCTAGGCACTCCCCATATGTTGGCTGGCCGACCAAAGATTATTTCATAGGGGCTGAGTTTCATTCGCGAATGCACAGTCATTCTGGTGGATAGGAGTGCTAAGGGTAGAGCGTCAGGCCATTTAAGACCTGTGCTCGCTTGGATTTTGGCCAATTTAAGTTTGAGCGTGCCATTGTAACATTCCACTAATCCAGCTGATTGGGGGTGATTTGCAGCGTGGAACTTCTGCCTAATGCCTAGCCCTTCACACACTCTTTTCATCACACAACCCACAAATTCAGTTCCGTTGTCCGACCAGACCATTCTAGGCATTCCGAACCTGGGGAAGAACTCTTTCACAAGGGCTTTCGCTGTGGACAAGGCAGTATTGTCCCTTAGGGGATAGGCTTCTACCCACCTTGAGAAGGCACAAACAACCACGAGCACATATTTTAAGTTGTTGCACCTCTCCATGTGTATGAAATCTAGCTGCAAAACCTCGAACGGATACGTAGGAGGTGCAAAATGACCAGCTGGAGTTGGGGTTCCCCTACCAGGATTGTGCTTCAGACATACCATGCAATTCTTGACAACATTCTCTGCACACTTGGGAATCCCTGAATTCTTCCACACTGGGGCCAACAACTCGCAAATCCCTTTCGCGCTGATATGGGCCATCCCATGAGCCATTGTAACCACTGCAGGCACATATGCATCGGGTAACAACCATCTCTGTTGCTCTGTCGATTCAATCCAACAACCATTTGCATCCATTCTCCCTGTACTTTCTCTCCACATGCTTAACTCTTTCTCCGTGGCCTCAGCTTGGATGGACTTCACACTTTCTATCGTGTCTTCACATATTCCAACATCACCAGTCCATCTTTCTGGGCTCGCAACATACATTTGGCTCATCATATTCTTTGCCGTATCCTTAGCAGTTTCATCAGCAAATGCATTTCCACGACCAACATCATCAATCACTTTCTTGTGTGCACTACATTTTACGATCGCTACTTTCAGGGGCAACGTCAGTGATTCAAGAAGCTCATTCACCAACTGACCATGCTGAATCTTAGCTCCATGCGAAGTCAAGAACCCACGTTCTCTCCACAATCGTCCAAAACTGTGAGCCACTCCAAAAGCATACTGACTGTCGGTATAGACAGTCACTCTCATTCCTTTGGATAACACACATGCTCTCGTTAATGCCACGAGTTCAGCGGCTTGAGCTGAACCATGTGGTATTCGCGCGGTTTCAACGATGGTGTGCAAAGTTGTGACAGCATATGCTGTAGTCACGTTACCATTTGGGAGTTTAAAGCATGAACCATCCACCCATAATGTACCATCACATTCAGCAAGAGGAGTGTCGAATAAATCAACTCTTCCTTTTGTCTCTTCCTCCGTTCTGAGGAAACAATCGTGCTGTTCTGAAGCATCCGATTCCTCAGCAATTGGTAACAATGTGGCTATATTCAGGGTACTGCACCTTTTGATGTGCACATGGCTCGCTAGTAGCGTCAATTCATAACTGGACAGTCGAGCACTAGTTAAGTGCTGTGTCTTGGTCCTATTTAACAATGTGTCTACTGCATGCGGGACCATCACAATTAGTGTATTATTCATTACTAGACCTGCAGACTGTCGAATAGAAACAGCTGCTGCTGCTGTGGCCCTTAAACAACTTGGCAATGCTCGTGCTACCGGATCCAAAGTTGACGAAAAATAGGCGCATGGCCGCTGTCTATCTCCGTATAACTGAGTCAGCACGGACAATGCACAACCCTCCTTCTCGTGGACATATAATGTGAAAGGTTTACTGTAGTTGGGGTTACCTAACACAGGGGCCGAACATAATGCTGTGCGTAATTCGAGAAAACTTTTCTGACACTCATTAGACCAAGGAATTGGATTGGGTGTATTTGTACACGTTAGTGCCAATAAGGGTTTGGCTAATAACGAAAAATTTGGAATCCACTGTCTACAGTACGATGTAATGCCCAAGAAAGCGCGTACTTCTTTCTGCGTTCTTGGCACATTTAATTTTGCTATTGCCTGAATTCTTTCTGGGGTCAGTTTCCTTCCCTCCTTCGATAAGAGATGACCTAAGTAGGTCACTTCTTGTCGGCAATATTGGAGCTTGGAAAGTGACACCTTGTGATGTAGATCACATAGATGACGCAGTAGTGCCAACGTGGCCATTTTACATATTTTCTCAGTATCCGCAGCTATGAGCAAATCGTCCACGTACTGTACGAGAGTGGAACCTTTGGGCAAAACCATTGCGTCGAGCTGACTCTTCAGAGCTTGACTGTATATTGAGGGGCTTTCACAGTAGCCTTGAGGAGCGCGTTTAAAGCAGAAACTGCGACCACCTAAACTAAAGGAAAAAATATCCCTGCTTTCCTCAGCAATCGGGATACTGAAGAAAGCATTCTTCAGGTCAATCACCGAAAACCAGGATGCAGAGGCTGGAATCATAGTCAATAATGTTGTAATGTCGGGGACAACTGGGAATTGTGGCACCACTATCTTATTTACTTCCCTAAGATCAATCACGAATCTATACACAGGTGGCTGAGAAGGGTCAGTTCGTTTTAAAACAGGCAGAACAGGACTATTGCAAACATTTCCTCGTGTTTCTTCAATCACGTCTTTCTCAATCAACTCGTAAACAATCGCTAGCAAAGCTTTTTCGCCCTCATTGGATATTCTGTATTGGGGAATTCGTGGCATTTTGACATTCGACTTCAATGTTACAACATATGGTGGAATTTCTAAAAGACCTACATCATTCGGACCAGTTGCCCAAAGAATATCCGGAAGGAGTGCCAATTCTGCTGGAAGCGTATTTCTCGACAAATACATGGGAGAAACCACTTTCTTACCTAAAGTCAGTGGTACTCCTGAGGGAGAACAGTACAAAGTCGCATACAATCTTTTTAGCAAATCTAATCCTAGCAAATTTTCACCACAACCTGTTGTCAAAATAAGGGGTGCTTCGAATTCACAAGGACCAACAGAAAGAGATAAAGGGTCAGAAATCGGATTTCTAACCGGGGCGCCAGAAAAACCTACGGAAACGTTCATTTCGCCAGACAAAGGTGCGCCAGGGAGTTTGGAGTGCATAATAGAACTCTTTGTAGCACCAGTATCCAACAGAAAAGGTTCTGACACACCCGATGTAATCACCTCAACGTAAGGTCCACTCTGATCTACTGGAACTGAAACAACTCCCTCTCCTTGTCTAAGGCTGTCCTAGCAATCATTATTCTCCCACTGCTCATTTTCTGTGTAATACTCATCAACGTAGTATTGAGCTGTCCTGTCAGATACGTTATTTTGCTGGTCAAACCTGTTCATAGAGTTTTGTGGTGGAAGGGGACGTGCGTCCTGAGGGGTGTTTCCACGCCCTCTACCTCTAGGCGCTTGCTGACTACCACGACCTCTTACGCCAGAAAATTCATTTGTACGTTGCGGCAGGGCAGGTCAGTCATATTTGTAATGACCCTCTTGTTTGCAGTATAAACACTGGTTGGGACCTACGCGGTTTTGATTGTAATCGAATCTCTGCAAGTGCCTCTGAGGCTGCTGAAAAGTGTTCTGGTAGTGATTCGGACCATTATTATTTTTATTACCACCACCACGTGGAGGATAGGCTTGCTGTAGCAAAACCTTCGTTTTCAGTTCTCTAGTTTTCTTCTCTACTTTATCTTTCTCATCCTTGTCTCTATTCTCGTAGTACTGTGCGGTAGCTAATATCTGGGCTGAAGATGAGACTGCCCAAGAACTTTCCGAATCTTTTAATTTCCTACACAAATCTGGAAGCAGATTGTGGACAAATTTATCGACAAACAATCTCTGGCCACCTTCTGTGGTCATATCTTGACCGCTGTGGTCAATGAATGTTTCTTCAAATCTGGTGAAGAAATCTGAAACAGTTTCTTCTTTCTTTTGCTTGCATGCAGATAACTTATCCCAATTTACGCGTATTGCAGGCATTATCGTTTTCATGTAATCTACTATTCTACCAGGTAGTTCCGCTATCAGAGGCTCAGGCTTGGCACCACCAACTTGTCGTGCATCTGCAGCAGTAATATTAGCCCACGTGTCACCTAATTCCTGGTCATGATCTACATGACGAATTTTTCCCCATAAAGGCTGTGGAACAACGTTCCCGAATAACATATCGATATCGGCCAAATTCATTATACATGATCCAGCAGTTTGCGACAATTCTTTATAGTACCCTGCAGGATTTTTACGCGGATCTGGTAGTGTTTGTTTGAGTGCTAAAACTTCAGCTCGCTTCCATGGAACATGTACCCATACGCGGTGAAAGTGGGGCAGGACAGGTGGGACAGCTGTCGCGTCACCCTCTCTCCACTGTGGGGAACTTCTCTCATAGGGTATTGTCGTGCCTTTTTCCTACTAGATGCACTAGATTCCGATGGTGACCCAGAACTACTTCCCTTACTTCGATATGATAATAGCATTTCAACTGCTTCTTCCACATCGGGACCTACAATCATACCCAGACTAAACTTAAACCTTATACGACACATCTCTTGTGGGAGGCAATCCTGATCATTGTCTTCTAAATCCTCGCAAAGAAAAACACACATCTGTTCGAACACATATCTCTGTGTCGCTGTTTCCCATTGATGGAAAACTTCCATGACAGACTGTAAATCATATTTTGCAGTGTCCATGACCCATTTCCGAGCTAAACTATTCAGGGAATCTCTCTCTTGATAATCGGGCAGTTGACTTCGCAACTGTCTTCTTCCTATGTTAGGGGTCGTAGCAGGCGACCCGAAAAGGGGTAAAAGAAGATTAGTAACAGTGCTGGCCATTTTCTGCCGAAGGGAAGGTGAAACGGAAGAACAAACAGATGAAAAAACGGGGTGAGATAAGGCGGGTGCAGAGATGGCAGAAGAGGTATGAGGAATAATAGATGTGGTACTAGGCAAAATCATAGAAGGGGCATTAGGAGATGTAGAAAGTACAGTAGGCAAAATCGTAGAAGACATAGATGAAGCAGAAGTGGTCGGTGGGCCTGGAGGAGGCTGCACCGAAGAAGTAGGAGCCAGCTGAAGAACAGCTGGTGAGTGCTGTGGAAGAGCCAGAGGCGCAGTCTGTGCAACTAAAGGTTGCGGGGGTGCTGTAGCATTCTGCGCATAGGGGGGTGGCGAAGTTAATAATTGCGACATTAATTGGTCTTTTTCACGCTCTTTTGCTGTCCCTTGCTGAAGAGACGGCAAAACTGGATAGCACTTATCTATTGCCATTTTACGTTGCCTGTGCAATTGCTCATTTATCTGCTCTTCCTCATTATCTTTAAACTGCACGGCAGCTTGCATTTCTGAAAGTCCCCCTTCTCTCTTATTTTTCTTAGCTAATTTAATTTCTTTTTGTTTGGCTTCTTTGCGCCATATGCGGAAAGAGTCAAACATCGCCGGCCAGGCTTTCTTTTTGAAGAGTTTAACTTCAAGGTTGTCTAAGATTTCAGAATCAAAGCTACCATATTGGGGCCATTTTAAAACACCATCTTTCCTAGTGTATTTAATCCATACCTCGTTGTAAACGATGGGGCCTACCCCATGTTTAACGTACAGCTCGTAAGTCGGAGTTCCAACTGGAGGAACCGGACATGAGTCCTCCAATCGGGAGTCCCTATTATTACTACCAAGACAAAACCAATTCCCGAGTCTAAGACTAGGCATCCTTTCTCTCTAGTCTAGTTCCAAAACTTCAAAGTAGTTATCGATTACGATATTGCTCGTGAAAACACAAGTCCTTCAGTTATGGTGCTTGCAAGAACCAATAAAAACCTTTATGTATCTCCAAGATACCACAAAGTAAGTCCAACTAAGGACTTGGAGACGCTCCACTTATACTTAACTGAAAAATATCGATGGCTTCACCAGAAGACTCGTCTCAGTGTTTCGCTCTACCGAAAATTTCAAGGGTCCAACATCAGGGCGATAGCCAGGGCAGCAGTCCTTGTAGCCGTCGAGAAGCGGGGAACCTCGCAGTAAAGACCTTCAGACCACGTCGACATGCAGGGGTCGATGAGGTGGTGGGCCCTCCTCCGGAATTTTCACACGAAGCTCCTCACGATCTTCAGGCTGATTGGTACCACTGGAATCGCCCCAAACGCTGGGCGCCAAATGAGGTACTGGGTTTTTAAGAACCGGTACAGAACCGGTAACCCAGCGGTGCCAGGGGATCAACACACCAGAGACCTTGGGTTCTCCTGAGTCAGACCTACAGAAACTTCAGAGTCTTCCAGGTGAAGTCAAAGATTCGTTTATTGGCTGCAACCAAGGTGACAGGGTCCTAGAAGTACGATACAAGTATATTCAGGAGACTGCACACTTTCACAAAGTCAGGCTTCTCTTCTTATACCTAATATTCAGCCTTGAGCAATACATTCCTTGGATTCGTGGTATTTCATTTATGGTTACTGTTTACAAAAGAAAAGCAGAGTCATGATGACATGTACATATTTCACGTCGTGCTGCTCATAACAAATCATCCGGCAAGGCCCAACATTTCATCAGATATCGCTGGACCCCTAATAAAAACGGTCACCTCCCCATCATAAAGCAAGTGAAGGAAGGAGTGGAGAAAGATGTGAGCGAGATATGGCAGGTGTGCGTGCTGAAATGGTTTTATGGCTGGTTGGGCTTAGATGCTATCTTGCTCGGCCACTGGGAGGGAACTGACCTAACGAGCTCGGCCTGGGGCAATGGTTCTAACTTGTACTGGGGTCAGAGAGAAGTCGATTAAGGAGTATGTGTCCTCGTGGAATCAAATTCAACTGGATTAAGGCCTATGTAGAGGGCAACATGCAGCTAAGGGTTTAGAAGGTAAATGACGATTTCGAGGTGAAATCGTCACTCGAATATGCCGAAAAATACATGTACTTGATGTACTCGTCATTCTCGGTCTTTTGATACCAAATTCGTCCTATTTCGACGAAGTTTTTATTCTCGAGTCCGGTACTATTATATGAATCCAGATTTTTTTTCAGAACCACAGTCATTATCATGTGCTTATGCAGTGTGAAGCATGTGAAGCTTTTGGCAGCCATTTTTGATTGGCCATGTACGCTGACCTATTAGATGTCATCACACGCATTTGCAATGTGTCGTGTGACGTTTTCACAAGCCATTTTGGATTGGGTGTTTATTTCACTTACTTGGGGATTTGAGCAGCCATTTTGAACTTGGGAACATTTTCAATGTGCTACCAGTGATTTTAGGAGGGCATTGAAGTTACTTTATTTTATGTGCTGGCAGTATTTTGTATTGGGTCTCATACTGATTTCAACAGAATTCTATTATCAGATGTATTTTTGGGCTGGAAGACACACTTTTTACTTTATCGCCATCTCTATATTTCATTGGGGCTGTGCAATACATAAATCCTCCTCTCCCATTTCTTCAGCTGCCTGGCAAACCTCCCATAAGGTGGAAGGAGAGGTTTAGAGTTTTTAATGCATATTTAGGTGCCGTTGATGGGTTTAAATTTAAACCTGACAGGAAGTGTTGGCTTTTGGAACACTCCGTTTGGAAGGCCAAGAGATATATGAACGTTTACCTATTTATGTGTCAGATGACATTGAGGATGAGTTGGATGAATGTGAAGAAGCAGTCAAGAGACTGGAGAGACATTTTTCCAAAACACCATATTTGAGGATTAGAAAACATACATTTTTCTCTCGAGAACAATAGTCTAGTGAAACAGCAGACATGTATGTTGCATCCTTAAGAGCGCTGGCTTTGAAGTGTGAATTTGTTAAACTTTCCAGAACAACTCATCAGAGACCAACTGGTCACCAGATGTTTTAACAGGAACATAGAGGAGAGATTGCTCACTTCTAAAGACCGACTTTGAATGAAGCTATTGATATTGTCAATTGTGTCCAAAACTCTTAGAAATTCACCAAATTTTGAGGAACTCTTCTGATGAACAGCAAGTTTCATTCTGATAGGGGTAGCTCATTTAAAAACAGAAATAGTGCTTTTGAGGGTGAAAAGTCATGTGGCTTCTTTCAAATTGTGTCCAGCAAACAGGAAAGGTCGATGAAGTGTGGAATTATAGGTCATTTTGCTAGAGTGTGTTGTTCCTCTAAAACTGGCAAATTTAATTTTATGAATGGAACACAAGAGGAACAAGGTCTGTGTGGCATTGTTAACAGTTTAGTGCTGTGTGTAAAGGTGCATAAAGCAGATGTACCATTGGCTAGGGATCCTATTGATAGTTTTTGTGTGGGAGGAGTGGTGGTTCCTTCAATGACTGATTACGGTTCTAAGATTACCATAATTTTACAGGCTGCAATTGACAGTAAGGGACTAAATCATCTACTCAATCCCCCACGTATACATCCTGGAGGATATAATGGTTCTAAGACTGATTTAGAAGTTTTTTTTTAGTCTACCACTGAATTTAAAGTTACAGTTGTTTATAGAAAGGTTTACTTTTCAGTGGAAGGACCTGATATTTATTGGTTAGCATCATCAGGGATGTTCACGTATTCTCTTGACACCTGGATGTTCACAATAGGTGCTGTGGTTGGGGGATGTTGAGCCTATGTTGGAGCACAAACTTCCAAATTAGTTGGATTGTTTTTCTGATGTTTTCGGGAAGAGTTAGAAGAGATTAAAGGATTTGAACATGTTATCATATGAATGATGGATGTGAACCTTTGAACATAAGCTAAGGTTGGTTCCTCTGAGTGTGCGTGATGAATTGTCAGAACTGTTGCAGAAGTTGTGTAAGGATGGTGTGAAAGAGCCAATTGAGTTCTCATTACGGCTTTCAACCATCGTAGTGGCGCAGAAAAAAAATAAGTGTTAAGAATCTGCATTGATTTACGCACCCTAAACATCGCTATTTAGGTGAATGGGCAACCCTTGACTAAATTGATGATATGGTCACCACTTTGGGGGGAGCAAACGTTTCTTTCTAAATTGGATGTGCTTTCTGCTTATCATCAAGTGGTGCTTGCAAAAAATTCTCGTCATTTGACTGTATTTGTTATTCCAGATGGTGCTTTTCAATTTTGTAGAATGCTGTTTGGTCTTGCCGTAGCTTCTGCAGTTTTCCAGCGATAAATGGGACAAGTATTACATGGAATGAAGGGAGAGGAGTGTCAGCATTTCAGGATGATGTTTTAATTTTTGTCAAGTATGAGGAGGAACATGTGGACAGGTTGAGTCAAGTCATGAATGCTTTCAAAATTAGAGGTATTCATCTCAGGAAGCACAGTGTGTGTTTGGTGTTGATGGAGTGGAGTATCTAGGTAATTTGATTACTAGTGAGGGGATCAAACCTGTGTCTGCTCTTTTAGAAGCAGTTGAGCAAGTACCAATACCCAATGATCAGGATCACTTGGTAGCATTCAAGGGTATGTGTCGATGTTATTCTAAGTTTATTGAAACGTTTGCTACCATTGTTGAGCCCATATACCAGTTACTTAAAAAGAATTTCCAATTTGTGTTAGACAAGGAGCAGCAAGTTGCGTTTGATTTGATCAAATTCCTTCTACTGCATGTGCCACTTTTGAAACCATGTATTCCTGGGAAAAACATTGTGTCACTGTTGATGCCAGTTATGTGGGTTTAGAGGCTGTATAACACAGGATAAAGACCGTGAGGACAATACTGTTGTTTTTGCATCTCGTTAATTAAAACCACGTGAGTGTCAATATTCAATAATTGAGAAAAAGATGCTTGCTTGTACATGGGCAGTTGAAATGTTTAGACCATATAATTGGGGAACAGAATTTCTTCCGCGGACTGATTAAAAACTATTAGTTGCCACTTCTTAATGGTAGCACTGTTAATTCAACCAAGGCAACTGCAATATTAGTATGATGAAGTTCAAAAACTATGGAATACCCTTTTTAAGTTGAACATTTACCTGGTGAAAGAAACAAGAAAGCAGTTTGTTTTTCACATCTTCCTAGTGATGTCTACTCATTGTGTACTCATGAATTGTAAGATGAATATGTAGACTGTCTGGTCATGAGTGTGTCATGGATATCTAATAAGCATGTAAGTGTGAGTGAGTGGAGAGATGAGTTGTCCACGTATAGTGAACTTAGTCAGAGAGTACATGTTAAAAGGTTAGCCATGGGGAAATTCATTACCTGTTAATTTTCAAATGTATGGTAAGATTCAGCGGGTAGTAATAGTGTGATGACAAGCTAGCTCTTCCTTGCAAGGTTATAAGTAGATTGGTAGAGTTATCCCATGAAGGGCATTGAGAATGACACCAAGTAAGAAAAGATTGAGACAGAGGTTTTGACGGCCTGCCCTCTAAGACTCTAACTTAAAAAGGGTTCAGCAATATTGCTTACTACAACTTCTAAGGGTCCTATGCTCAGTATTACAGCCATCTGTTAGATGCTAGACATCTTGAATGTGTACCCAAGATATTCTTTAGCAAATGCAGTTTACACTTTTACTCTTTTGCATTCATCGTGAATAACTTTTTTTGCAGTTTTTTATATATTTACTTTATATAGCTACATATGGACTTAGAGGCTGATTCTGAGTCTGGCGGTCCGGAGACTGCAGTGGCATCCGCGGCAGTGATCTGTTTGCCCAATTACAAACATGACGGTCGGACCGCCACAAGACCACTGCCAGTAGTGTAGTGGTGTAGTGGCGGAATGTATGACGATACTACGAGATCATGTTAATCGCGGTATCTTACAACGCGGGCTTTACAACGCAAGTCGTTTCAACGACTTGCACTGGAGGGCGCTGGACTTAAGGATAGTCCTCCAGGACGACAATTGTCGACACTTGTCGTCCTGGAGGCTGCTTGGGGAGTACACGCGTTTGTCCATTGATTGAGAAATACGGCCTATCAAAGCCTACTTAGTCTCTCCATCTGTTGGAAAAATTTTTAACAAAATAATTACTTTTGTTGCATGGAAGACCCGACTATGCACTAACTATGGCGATATAGTGAAATGACAATTGAATTCAGTTGTCAATTCGCCAACTTTGCGATCACGTGCTATAGAATAGGAAGACTGACTTTTTTGGTGTTGAATTGATCCTTCGCTGGTGTCCTTGTGATATATTGGGGGGATCCTGACGTGCTGTATTAAAATGAACTGGTTACTGGAACGCTTCGTGTTGACATCTCCAGGACTTATTGGTAGGATCCTGACGATTTATTACAAAATCCATGGTTATTACCTTAGCTGTTGAATATACTTGCGAATCATAGTAAAGTAGTATTCCACTCTCTTTAGAATTGGAAAAAGCCTTGAGAAAGTCACATGACGTAACGAAACACGTGTCGGCTGTTGTCTTTCGTGGACCAGGATGAAGAGGACATAAAAACTGCTATATAATTAGGGGACGTTTGTCCTTTCTTGGTCTATGCTTTTGAATTTCTCTTTTTTAAAGTTATACCTTATGTCTGTACCCCAAAAATAAATTGTAATGTTTTATATACTGTTTTGAATTAAAACCCTTTGAGAATCTAAAATTGTTGATTGCCAGTGATATTTGGATCGACACATAGAATGTCTCTTTTTGATTAAGTGTAGACCTAAATAGTTTCTCTAGAGTGCCGGGATATTTGTATATAAATATTGTGTTTCATAGGGATTGCTTGGCAAGAACTATGTACTTAAGCATCTAGGTAGTAGGGTGCATATTTATCCCTAGAGGCACCAACTCCAAATGATTATCTAAAAACTGAGGGACTTTTGAACCTATTACTTTTGGTTCCCATCTGATTGTACTCGTGTATGAGGTGCGCCTCCTTTGCATTACTACCAGTGAGTTTGTACACAGCCAGCAAATGATGTTGTAAAACTACCCACTAATTAATTCAAATGAAAGGTGACATTTTAAATTAATCACTACAGGTATGCTCATCTCTGCATTAGGACTGCTTGTATTTTTTATGAGAACTGGAAATCATGCGTAAGCTAACTTTATAAAATAGTGCCTCTTATAAATAGATATCTATCATACATGTGAGTATACGGAGAATCAAAAAAATCCTTACTCCATGAACATCACATCGACAGCCATGTAAGGATTTATTTCGGAATGCTTTTAGATGAAAAGATACACTATCGATATTGGGATCTTTAGGGGCCCCTCACCCCATTTTACAATGGGTTTATATTTTTCAGGACCCTGTATACACGGTTCAGTCACTCAATCACGATGTATTAAGCGCGGCTAATCACCCAATAGAGTATCTAGGCACTTGCAGGTCCCGGAGGCTTATTCGAACAGCAAGGTCTTGAGGGCCATTCGGAATTCCGGAAGTGAGGTGATGGTTCAGAGGTGTGTGGGGAGGCTGTTCCAGGTCTTTGTGCAATGTGGGAAAAGGAGCGTCCTCCACTTCTGCTCCTGTATATGCGGGAGTAAAAGCAAGTGAAAGGGAGGAAGAGCGTAGTCTTCTCGACGGTTTGTGGAAGTTCAGGCCGTGGTTAATGTAAGCAGGTTCTTGGTTGTGTAGAGCCTTGTGTGCGTGGGTCAGAAGCTTGAACTGGCATCTCTTCTGTATGTGAAGCCAGTGGAGTTTCCTGAGATGGGGTGTAATGTGGGTTTGTCAGTGAAGGTGAGCCTGGCTGCGGCGTTCTGTATGGTCTGAAGTCTCTACAGAAGGAGTGCAGTGATTCCTACATAGAGGACATTGCCGTAGTCCAGTCGGCTGGTGATGAGGGCTTGTGTCATGGTGCGTCTTGTGTGTAGGGGTAGCCACTTGAAGATCTTAAGTAGCATGCGCAGAGTGAGGAAGCAGGCGGAAGATTTCATGGTGAGCTTGTTGTCAATGATGTTTCCAAGGTTTCTGGCTTGGTTGGAGGGAGTGGGTTCCGGTCCTAGGTCTGATGGCCACCAGGGGTCTTTCTATTTGTTGCTGTTGTTGCCAGGAATCAGTACTTCTCTCTTGTCTGTGTTCAGCTGTAGGCATTTGTTCTTCATCCAGTCAGCGACATTTGCCATGCATCTATGGAAGTTAGTTCTGGTGGTGGTGGAGGTCGTCGGTGAGTGAGAGAATGAGTTGGGTGTCATGTTCGTATGAAATTATGTTGAGACCTTGGGATCTGATGATGTTGATCAGAGGGGTCATATATGCGTTGAAGAGCGTGCATTGACGGATGAGCCCTGGGGGACACCGCACGTGATCTCCTTGGGTTCTGAGATGAAAGGTGGAAGGTGGATCCTCTGGGTGCTTCCGGTAAGAAAGGAGGTGATCCATCTGAGAATGTCCCCTTGGATGCCGATGTGATGGAGATTTTCGCTTAGTGTATGGTGGGATATGGTGTCGAAGGCTGCTGAGAGGTCAAGGACGATCAAAGCTGCTGTTTGTCCTTGGTCAAGGAGGGCTCGTATGACATCGGTGGCTGCGATCAGGGCAGTTTTGGTGCTGTGATTGCTGCAGAAGCTGGATTGGGAGATGCTGAGTAGCTGGTGCTGCTCCATGAGTTGATTGTTGATGATCTTTTCCAGTACCTTCGTTGGGAATCGGAGCAGGCAGATTGGCCGGTAGTTTTTGAGTTTTCTAGGGTTGACAGTGTTTTTTGGGTAGTGGTCTGACCGGCGTTTTTCCAGCTGTCAGTAAATGTTGCGGTGGTGATAGAGGTGTTGAGTAGGGTGGTGAGTTCCTTGCCGATCCTTTGGTTTCTGAGGTTGAAAATGTGGTGCGAGCATGGGTCTGTGGGAGCTCCTGAGTGGATGGATTTAATGGTGGAGGTGGTGTCCTGGGTAGAGAGGATATTCCAGGTGGTCAGTGTGTAGTTCGTGTCAGTTACGGTGGTAGTGTATCAGTCAAGGAAGCCCGTAGGTGTGTGTTGTGGTTCGAAGTTTCTGTATATGGTTGTGATCTTGTCATGGAAGAAGTGATCAAGGTTGTTGCACACCTCCTGTGAGGGTGTGATATTGTTTTTGCTGGTAGTTGGGTAGGAGAATACCTTTACGATGTTGATGTTCCTTGGTGTTGTTGGGGCTGGTTTTAAGCATGCAGCAAGAGCTGTCTTCTTTGTTGCCCTCAGCAGGTAGAGGTCAGGGGAGGTCTTGAAGGCTGGCCTGTCAGAGGTGTCCTTGCTGGTTCGACATCTCCTCTCCAACTGTTTGCTGTCTCATTTAACTGTTCTGAGTTCTTGGGTGTAGCAGCTAGCCTTTTCGGAGGATTCTCTCTGGATGTTGCTCTTGATGGGGACGATGCTGTCTGCCCAATTGATGATCTATGCGTTGAAGTTTTTCACTCCCTGTTTGGGGTTGGTGGCGGTAGCAGGGTTGGAGGTGCTGAGGGTGTTCGCCCAGATGGTCTTTAAGTTTTTGTTCCACTTCTGGTGGGGGACGTTGGTCATCTTGGGTTTGGCGGCGCGGGGCAGTAGATGCTGAAGCGGACGATTGAGTAATTGGTCCATGTGAATTCTGTGACTTGGCTGTATTTGACACGGTTGCTGGGGGTGAAAGATAGGTCCATCATGTGTTCTGCAGTGTGTGTAGGGTCGTGGGCGAACTGGGTCAATCCAAGGCTGCTCATACTGTCAATGAGGTGGGCTCTGTTTTTGTCGTTGAGGTAATTGATGTGGGGATTTAGGTTGCAGAGGAAGATGTACTCCTTGGAGTATAAGGTTAGGCGTTCAATGTAGTCTCCAATGGTGTCGCAGAAGCTGGAGCATGGGCCTGGGGGTCGGTATAAGAGGTTGGCTATGATGGTTGTCTTGTCGTCCGTGTGGAGCTTGAAGTTGAGATGTTCCATGGGGGTGGTGGTGTTGTCAGTGGTGGTGGTACACTGTATGGTCTCTTTGTGGATGATGGCTGTTCCTCCTCCCAGCTTGTTGGTGTGGTCCTGGTGAGTGATTATATATCCGTCTGGGATCACTGTGGCAATGTCTGGGACAGATGTGGGGTTGAGCCAGGTCTCAGTGAGGAACATGATGTTGGGTGTGAGGGTGGCAATGAGGTCCCATAATTCAGTGAAATGCTTGCATAATGAGCGTGTGTTCAGTAGGGTGTATGCGAGTTGGTGTTTTTGTTCAGGTGGTGTCTGTGGTGTGTTCAGGGTGGGGCTGGTCGGTGGGCTGGTGTGTGTGCAGTGACGTGAAGTGGCAGTGGGTGCAGGGGAAAGGTTCTACCGTTGAGTGTGGGTTGGCGCAGTGGCAGTGTTTGTTGCGATGTCCAATGTATAGAGCTCGGCGATGATGTTTCTTCGTGGGGTGAGAGGGCATGGGGTCGTGGTGCTGGGCATGGTCCATGTAAAGACGGGCTTGCCTGCTGCGGCCTTCATTAAGGGGCGTCTGATGGTGGAAAGAACTGTGAGGGGGAAAACCCGGTCAGGAAAACCCCAGTGGGAAACCTGGGCAGCTGCGGTGTTACTGGGTCAGTCTGGAACAAGCAGGAATTGGAGGCCACAGGCAAGTGGCAAACTAGGTGTCCAGAGTTCGAGGAGACTTCTCTGTTGGCTTTCTTTGCGCCCATGTTGTTGCATCCCATAAAGGCGAACCCATATGGTTAGAAACATTTTGCACTGCTGATGAAGTGTTATTTTTTGAGGGGAGGGAGGGAAGTGCTGATGAAACAATTTATTTGGGGGGGGAAGGGAGTGATAGGATAAACGAATCGTTTAAGGCACATGCATAATATCTATTCCATGTGCTTAGACATTCCCTTTCCACATAGATTCTTTTGAGTTTCAGCCATGAATATTTAGCACAGCTTTAAAAATGCGATTAATCATGGAGGGGCCCACGTTAAACGGTTCTTCCCCGTGAGTTTCTTTGCAGCCCTTTCAAAAGATTGTGTTAGACTGAAGAGCGTAAACATTGCTACTTTTGCTAGTTCTCGAAAAATTATTTGTTTCTAACACAGTGGCTCTTTTCAGATCATGACAGATTACATTATTGGCAATTACACTGCCATATCAAGATACTAATGTCTCAAAGTCTTAATGCTTCCGCTTAAAAATATATATGTGCTCCTTCCTGTCACTCTGAGGTAGTGTAAACAGGCGCAGTACAACTTGTTTGCTCTGGCAAGGACTCCTTGCGTTTTTGGAGCCATGCACTCTGCTTATATCCCGATTACAGCTCATTCACACAATGAAAAGGTCTATGGAAATAGGAAATTAGGCCACAATATAAATATGCAAGTAGTTCTCTAAGCCAATAGCTTCATTGGGAGCATTGTTGCCAAGAATTGTTGGCCCGGCCTCAATGCGTAGATCTTGCAAATGTTCCAGGTCAGCAGTGGGTCTGCATGTTTCATCCAAGCGCTGCTTGAGCACAGTAGTAAGAAGCAAGTCGAAGTGTCTCTAGGCCACTAAAAGTCGGTCTGTGAAAATTAATATGCTTGAGTTACTTGTGTGGGCTAGCTGTATGGCTTCCAGGTTGCAGCCGCTTGATTTCCCGTCTTACAGAAATACACGTTTTGCTAACTCAGGAACTATCCCTTGAAACTGGAGCTTGACTTATGGCTTCAGTCTCCCTCATTGCACATGAATCAAGACCTCCTTAGACCGAGTCGTGATGTCACCAAGGTGCCAAAGTGTTATTTGCTGGGCTAATTTTCTTACTGCAAAACTGGATTGATGCACTGACAGAATCCCATTCATCCAAATAATTATTTTCCTCTGCTATGACTTGAGTTTAAAAATGTAAAGCCTTTGCAGAAACATTAATTTTCACAGACTAGCTCAAGTAACGTTTAAACGAGGATCTCACTAAGATTTCAAAGGGCATGGACTGGAGAGTGGCTGTATACATCCATGCCTTTTGTAGCAGAGTTCCCATTACAATGTCACAAAGAGGGGCGACAGGAACTGTGTGGGCGGAGCTCAAGGTTAATACTTTGGAAGGAACTAGAGGGTGCATCGACCAAGCATTACAAAATATACATTTAAATACAGTTAACAGGATAACATATGTAAGTTCCTAACCAAGGTTTGATGAAATATAGAAAACATAAAAAGTACTGCTGAAATTCCAGGAAATTGAGTTGGGGCAAACTCGGTTTGGATATGTCAGCCAAACCTGCCATTACATAGTAGTCAGTGGTTTCTGCTGCAAGTGTGCAGACAATGGTGAAAAGTGCAAGGATCGCTTCCCTGGGAACACCCGCTTCTGATGCGTTTGACTGAGAAAAATTCAATGCGCTTGGAGAAACTTTCAGCATGGAACAATCCACCAGCCTTAACTTTGAGTCAAGAATTTGTGTGCAATTCCCACTTTTTTTCTGAGCATGCTAAACTTAGCCATGGACAAGGTTTTATGACTCAAGCCCGAATTTGTTTCAGATTGTTACAAATTAAGGTTGGTTAGTTAAACGTTTTCTTGAAAACTATTTGCTGAATATGTCTTTCTTAGCAGTTCTTGGAAATAGTCCTGTCTTTAAGGGTTTTCTAAATGTTAAATGATTGGAGATTTTCTCTACGTTGCTCAATATGGATTTTCGTTGCGTTGCTTGCTCTAAGCTCGTGGAACAGAAATTCAGAATCAAAACCTATGGTTGTCCTGACTGGCGCCACCCGCACCTCGGGGCGTGGCGCCCTTAGTGGCATCTCGAGCGAGAGCCGGTCTGCATTCTATTTTCTGTAGGTGGACGGAAGTGAGGCCCTGGTACTGCTGACGTCAGGCATCTATAAAAGCTGCGGGTGAGGTCAGGAAACCCTCTTTGTCCCTTCCAGCAACTCCCGAAGCGGCAAACCAGCAGCGAATTTCCCACCCACCCATCCCTAAGGTTAAGGAAAAGGACTGGCGGTGTCCCGGGCAAGAAATGGAGTGGACTCCTGTTGTTGAATGGACTGTCTGACCCTGGAACAGGGCGAGCTTTCAATGTGGGCTCCGGGCTGGCGGGAGGGAGGACTGACCTACTGGTGGTCCTGGACTCTCCTGCCCTATCTGAGATGCCCGGGTGTGTATTAAAGACATTGTGCGGTATCCGGTGGTTCGGAACCCTGGTGGGGGCAAGCTGTTAAGCGGTGCCCTGGTGTTAAGTGCCTCCGGGATGGAGGACTGGAAAGTTACAGAGTTACTGCTGATAAACAGTGCAAGTTGGGGCCTGCTGGCACAGCAAGCACAGAGGGTTTGATTCTGGAATGAAAAGACAATCTGCTGCTGGATGGAGCCTACCTCTTCGGGGCTACATTACCTGTGGTTGTTTTACCTATGCTTGAATAAAATGTCCAGTGTCTTGACAATGAACAAATTAAAGAATAATACTTTAAGGTGTAATAAAGACTACGCCGTGAAGACCAACTATCGGCCTGATGTCTTTCTGTGGTGCTTGATGATGGGGAGGGTCAAGGGATATCTCACTGGGGCGAGTCGCACGATGCATGCCCACTATTGGTTTAACCCAGGAAACAAAATTAATTGAAGTCTGGGATCAAAATTGTGAAAATACAGACACCCCACTGATCGTCTGGAATAAACAAATGAAATCGGGCCTATGAAAAGCCATTAAAGTAACTGAAAGCCGAGTAGCATGTGAAGATAATAACTATCAATCAATCTTCAAATATTTTTTTTATTTGGTAAATTCATCCTTATATCCGACCCAGTACTATCCCCACTAAATCTCTGTCAGGTAAAGCGTTATTCATTTGGGAGGGTGTGCCCCTGCTAACTTAATAAACCCACTCTGTGAGGCCAAAACACAATTATGAGAGAATCTCTGCTCAAACACTGGTAGCTATGGCACAAACTACAGGCAGTCCCAAGAGAAGTGTGTGCTAAGTGCATGCACTACAAATGATTGTAAAGTAAGGAACATAACACAATAAAATTCCCACACCGATTTAAACCAATAGAGCAAAATCAAATGAGCAAAAATATTCTAAAATCATCCAAATTGGTTAAGTTGAACCCGCGAAATTGATTTTTAATGTTTGAAAGCAAAAAGCGTCTTGAAAACGTCAAGCACTATGGAAATACAACAGTTTGCTGTGAACCTAGGATCTAACCACAATTTCTGGCCGACCGTGATGAAGCGGAGGTCTGATGCACCAAGCTTGTTGTCCCATTCAAAGGTTTTTCCTTCTGACGTAGTCTCTAACTGCTGGGAAAGCTTATTCTGGTCTTTCCGGTAGCCCATACCTCCTCAGGGCAGGCATCTGGAAATCAGTTCTCTCTCCAGCCAGGTTTCCTGCAAGCTCCAATCTTCTTAAATCAGCTGGGCTCTATTGGAGTCAGGAGTCGTCCTGCTTGTTGAGTACCTAACTAATTACATAACAATAGGGTATACCCAATATCAGCTGGAACTGGGCCACTAATAATATATATGACAAAAGAGCCAACTGATCTAAGAACCTCTAAAAGGGAAAAGCAAAAAATTAGAAAACACTCCATAATCCGTAATACATATGACCAGGATGACTTGGTATTCAGCAAAGGTTTATATTAACAAATATTAATCAATTGGCGTATTACTTCAAATCGCAATGACAGTGGTTGCTCCGCCGTGACAAAGTGTAAAAAGTGCTCAAAGTAGTGCTCGTGAAGGGAAGGAAAGGTGGATAATGGAATTTACAATCTATACAAAAGATGCAATATTTACATGAATTAGGTTGACCTGTCTAATATACTTTTAATAGACTAACACAAAATGCCCAAGCGGCATGATACCATGAATGCATGATGGATTTTTCTGCTACTGGGCTGATAGTATAAGTACAGGCGCAAAATATCTGAAAAGTCGATGTTTCGACCCCAGAGAATGCACAAAGGTAAATCAATCCTTACATAAGGGTCTTCATCAGTATCAGAGAAGGGGCGCAACCTTACTCGAAGACACTGTCCACTGTGAGGTTGGATATTGGGTTAGGTTGCCCCAGGTATGGAAGAAAATGAGACACCAGGGGTGCCAGAACCAAAAGAGTTTACAACATTGATAAAGTGGTGCCTTGGAGATGCATCGGACAAGGGGGGCTCAATCCAAACAGTCACCGTGATCCAACAATTCACGAGTTGCTGAAGTAATCAGCTTGCTTTTTGATATGATCGCTGAGCTACCCACAGGCATCTTACAGCTGGGTCTTTAAGTCCTACTTTCAACAGAAGTCAGGAGTCTTCTTCCAGCAGGGCCTTCTTTAGATTGAGTCATCTCGGGTCCAATATCTTTCTGATGATGTGCATAGGCCAGAGTTACCCAGTGCCCTAGCCAGTGTTTGGAGGAGTTCTAACAACTAATCCTAACCAATTTCTCGCAGTCCCACCTCCTCCTGTTGCAGCACTTCCTTTTTCCCTTAGTATAAAATTACCTAGTAGCCCCTTACTCAAGATTGTGGGATACATCTGCTACCAGACAGACCTATCTTTGTCTTCTCGGACACCTACCTGATAGTGACAGAACTGGTTTTCCCTTCTACTGTGGCTGGAGGGTAACTGTCTAGAAGAGGAAGTCTTCCTTAGCATCTCCAAGTCAAAAGAGGTAGTGCCAAAGCGGCCTATTGTTCTGCAAACTGTTCCTGTCCCCTCTCAGATAACAAATTCCCACTAAGTGGTCAACAGTCCAATCCCATTGGGCTTTCCTGGGCCCAGAGGCAAGCTATTGCCCTCTGAGCCAGAGTTGTTACTTCTTCCAGCCAAATATCAGTTTTTAGGCTCTGAAAGTCTGATAGGCATCAGAACCGCTTTGTCCTCTTTTGATGAAAAAAACATTATCACAGACCTCAGTGTGATTGCGAAAAAATCCTGGTTCGAGGCATATGAACTGCAGATTACACACTGTGCATTAGATCGCCACCTAGTAGTGGGCCCGGATGTTTGCAGTTGTTTTTGTCCTGAAAAGTCTTTGGAAGTCACGGGAAAGGTGACTGCTCCTTTGGACAATAGTGCGCATGGGCATCGGCTCCATCCTTAGATTGTTTTTTTCCGCCATCGGGCTCGGATGTGTTTCCTGCGCTCCGGTTTGGAACCGATTTTCTTTCTGCGTGCAATCCTCACCCAGTTCAATGGTATTGTCTCGATCGCGCTTCCAATCGACGCGACTCTTCACGACTTCGAAGTCTTTGATTCCGGTCGTCGACAAAGGCCTTCGGGCCTATTTGGTACAAAAGGGGGTGGTACAAAAGGGGGTGGTGATGGACGGAGCATCTGAACCAATCAAACACTCACACCCAGTCAACCGATCTGGGTATAATCCATCACCGTTCTTTAGCCCACTCTGCCACCCCAGTTCAGACATGGCCATATGCAAAATCAGTATTAGAAAACAATGGTCCAAAGACTAATATTTTATAAAGTCACAATTTTGTCAACGCATTCATAATTTACAGAGAGAAGAAATCTCACAACGCAACAGCCAGCAAAACAATAAACAGTGGCGATTTATTCATTTTCTACCACTCTCATATGATATAAATCAACAATTGTAATACATATAGGTCATGCTGATTGCCCCAAGGGAAGCGTGCAGAAGTAGAGAGATGAAGTAGTGCTCAGTGATAAGAAAAAGATAGAATTGTATAGATTGTGACATAAAAAACACACTTTTTTTAGTTAATACACTAGGGTTAATAATTATCCCTATATTCAAACCTGGCCATAAATCAATTCATACATAAGTTTGAATCATTCTGAAACCTATATATTTAGTAATTAGAATGCACAAAGGAACAACACTATGTAGGTCCAGGTAAGTTATCAAAAGAGCGTCGACGTTTTGACTCGACTTCTGGCCTTGCGGTGAATTAAGCCTGGGCCGTGCGAGTCTTCATCAGGACTAAGAGCGGGCAACCATATATCGTTTGATGACCCTATAAGACAAAAGATGTTCTAAGTGGCCTGTTGCTAATGAGTTTAAAAAGAAAAGAGGAAAAAGTCTGGGGGTAATGACTTACCCTGACGTTGACAGAGATCCTGTTATATTTTTCAATAATGCAATTTTCAATTGAAGTAAGGTCCTCCTAGAAAACAATGTAATCTGGAGAGGACCTGGAAGTTAAAAACCCAATTGCCGTGTAAATGGAGGAGGATAAGGATATTACCTTGATGATTAAATGCCCTCGGGATGATTCACTCTTGAAATTTTCAATAAATTATCAAAACCTATGAAAGGAATGGATATGTTGGAGTGACAAGAAATACTCATGTAGGTTATCATACTACCAGGAATTTGGAAAGGTTCTACCTGTGTCATTATACGCTGTATATTATATTTTCCATCCCAACAAATCGATACTTCACAGTTTCCAAAATCGATAGAGTCAGGCTGGAAGAAGGGAAGGAGGACAATACTTTAATATTTTTGTAAACAATTGCCCAAAATTGTTAGACAATTGCACATGACAATTTTCGGCTTACCTAATTTCAATAGGAAGAGCTCGAGGCAAATAGTATTCTGTGATTCTCCAGGGAGGCAATTGATGTATAATACCCCGTATTAGAAACGCTGCAATAATAAAGCGTAACCCTGTCAGAACCCATTCAATATTCAGAGTTCCTACTATTCCCAATTACAATTGACCAACTCACCTAACTCATTCGTTCCATGTATATCCGGGATATCAACGATTATTTACAAGAAATTAATTTGATGTCTCCGCCATGAAACGATGAAAGAATCAAAGATTTATATTGGTAAAATTAGATTGCTCAAACAAATCTGGTGATTCGAGCACTGCTGAGGTTATTTAGTAGTATTCAAAGGTTTACTGTGCTCCAGGAACACCCTCTACTCCGGGGTGTGGCATATAATCAAGGGGACTCACAAGTTCACAATCAACTCGTATGCCTGGGCACAAGTGTCTGCTGTAATCCAGCAAAATTTCTAATAAAATGATTGATTACTAAAAGTTCTTGTACATTCCTTCTTTATTGTTAATCCATAGATTATCACGACATTTCAATGTTGCTCCACATCAAATGTCTCCATCAATACTGTTCTTTACATTTTATTCATTTTAATCTCCAAAACATGGCCTCCAATGGCCTCCCAATGCATTCGGCGCAAGCCAGCGCCTTTGTCAAGGGATCTGCAAGTTATAAATAATGATGATTACCACCAACTCGTAAGCTACAAACAAAACTACATGCAGTGAAATACTGCCAATATACATTTCCAAAATAACATAGATGTCAAGTTGTTTACACGGCGGGTAA
Organism: Lissotriton helveticus; assembly: GCF_964261635.1. Taxonomy (NCBI): domain Eukaryota; kingdom Metazoa; phylum Chordata; class Amphibia; order Caudata; family Salamandridae; genus Lissotriton; species Lissotriton helveticus. The sequence continues at coordinate 219,198,603 of NC_136067.1, read as the reverse complement.
ACTGGTTACTAACACGGAGCTGTCTAAAAACGTGCTGCGTGTGCCTAAAAAATGACTTGATCGTTACTGGTGTAAGAATCAGCTTAAGAAATATACTACACACGCTAGTTGGGAATATTTACTCCTGCTCAATGTAGCTAATCTATAACTCATCCATATGACTCGGTGCGAATTACGCGGCTGGGGGTGATTCTGTGAACATCCTGGTAACATCCGCAATGTCTGCTCTAAGGCTTAACTGAATGCTGAACAGGTAACTGCCCTATGCTGTCGCTTCTAAGGCCGTTAGATGTACTCGCGCTTACCGCAATGAGACAAGCTGCCGCTCCCGAAGCTCTGCTAAACTCAGGTTCTTGCTACGCGAAGTGGCGGGAACAGTTAAGGAATAATAGGGGAGGAGTTAGGATTATAGCCTAACGCTATGAATTATGGTGCTTGTAGGCATATGCGTCAACTAAAACCGTGTACTACTACGTGTAGGTGCGGAACGAAGGTTGGGATGTCCGCTGCGCTGTGCATTCTGGAATATGTATGCAAACATAAAATCAAAGCTCATCATGCAAAAATTATATTGTACATCAAGCAGTCATATTCATTACAGTCATAATATTTACAAATAACACTGAAATTCCACCCTTTCGTTAAGGCCAAACGGCTTCAGAGTCCTGAGGCGATATATCCAGTGATTTTCTCTTTTCAGCAGCTGGACTTTGTTGTTAATCCCTTCGTGTTTCTCCACATTTTCCAAAATGCATGCTTTCAGATCACTGATTTGATGACCAGCTTCCATAAAATGTGCGGCTACCGTCGATTTGAGCTGTTTAGTGCGAATGTTGCTTTTATGCTCATTCAAACGTGTTTTCAGTTTGCGCTCTGTATGGCCAACATAGTGCAATTTACAAGGGCAACTTATAATGTAAATCAAATTCATCGAGTCGCATGTACCATTCACTTGTAGATTAATGTTTTCTTTGTGTTCTGGGGGTGATAGCTTGTTGCCCTTCTTAATTTTCCCACAATTGCTACAATTCAAGCATGGTAGAGTTCCTTTCCAGATCGTGTATGGGTTAACTTTAGTGCCAGTTTTCAACAGTTGACCAATATTTTTTGAACGTGTATGTGCAAATAATGGATCTAATTCAAAAGCTCCCTTAAAATCGGGTTCAATACGCAAAATGGACCAGTGCTTCTTGATAATGTTTTTGAAAGCCTTGCTGGCTGTGGAAAATTTACTTACACATGTTATCCGCTGCTCCTTGGAACTGGGTTTACTACTCAACAGCGATTCTCTTGTTATTTCCTTTATTCTATCTGTAGCCTCTTTCAGGACAGTTTGGGGATAACCTCTTTTCTCAAAACGTGTGGACATTTCTGTCATCTGAATTGCTGCTTTTTGTTGGTCCGAGACGACTCTTTTCACCCTCATTAGTTGTGAGAATGGCAAATGTCTTTTGAGCGCTGGAGGATGGAAGCTATCGAAACTCAATAGATTGTTACGATCTGTGCTTTTCCTATATAAAGTAGTGTCAAAGCTGTGTTCACCTCGGGTGACCTTCACATCTAGAAAATTGATAGTTTCATCTTGAATATCCCAAGTAAACTTGATGCGTTCATCTATCTGATTCAATTTGGAGATTTCTGATGACAAAGTTTCCTTGGTACCTTCCCAAACAATGAAAATATCGTCGATAAAACGAACAAAGAGTTTAATGTGTTGTTTCCAGATTTCTTGGCTCAGAATGTTCATCTCTTCAAAGATCCTCATAAAAATATTGGCATACGTCGGCGCAGCTGAATTTCCCATGGCTGTACCACTCTTTTGAATATACCATAATTCACCATGCTTGAAGTAACTGTGCATGAGGGTAAACTCAAGAAGCTCCATCAAAAAAATCTTCATGGTGTCTTCATAGGTGCTGGATAGTAGCACTTTTTCCACTGCCTCAATGCCTGATAAGTGGGGTATCGACGTATACAATGCTTGAACGTCTATGGTGGCCATGTAGATTAGTTGTTCGTTACTGATTTTGACATCTGTCAATTTTTAAAAAAAATCTGTGGTATCCTTGATGTATGAGTGAGCATCCACTGCAAATATCGCCAGGAGAATTAAAGATCATTAGAAACATCAGTCAGGATGAAAGCATATTGTGCCAGAAAGCGGACAAGGGTGGCGCACTTGTCATCATGGACCGATCATACTACGATTCAATGGTCAATGAACATCTAAACGACACCAATCTATATATGAGTCTCACACATAATCCAACTAGAGAAATACAAGACATTCTGATGCAAATATTGAAGAAAGCAGTAGAAAACGGTACCATTAAAGAGAAGACCAAACAATACCTTATGCAAACAGACCCACGGAGCCCGTCATTTTATATGACGCCTAAAATCCATAAAAATTTGTACCAACCTCCGTGTAGACCCATTGTGTCAACTGTTAAAAGCATACATGAGCCAGTGGGGAAATTCCTCGATAAATATCTCCAAACATTTGCAGTGGATGCTCACTCATACATCAAGGATACCACAGATTTTTTTAAAAAATTGACAGATGTCAAAATCAGTAACGAACAACTAATCTACATGGCCACCATAGACGTTCAAGCATTGTATACGTCGATACCCCACTTATCAGGCATTGAGGCAGTGGAAAAAGTGCTACTATCCAGCACCTATGAAGACACCATGAAGATTTTTTTGATGGAGCTTCTTGAGTTTACCCTCATGCACAGTTACTTCAAGCATGGTGAATTATGGTATATTCAAAAGAGTGGTACAGCCATGGGAAATTCGGCTGCGCCGACGTATGCCAATATTTTTATGAGGATCTTTGAAGAGATGAACATTCTGAGCCAAGAAATCTGGAAACAACACATTAAACTCTTTGTTCGTTTTATCGACGATATTTTCATTGTTTGGGAAGGTACCAAGGAAACTTTGTCATCAGAAATCTCCAAATTGAATCAGATAGATGAACGCATCAAGTTTACTTGGGATATTCAAGATGAAACTATCAATTTTCTAGATGTGAAGGTCACCCGAGGTGAACACAGCTTTGACACTACTTTATATAGGAAAAGCACAGATCGTAACAATCTATTGAGTTTCGATAGCTTCCATCCTCCAGCGCTCAAAAGACATTTGCCATTCTCACAACTAATGAGGGTGAAAAGAGTCGTCTCGGACCAACAAAAAGCAGCAATTCAGATGACAGAAATGTCCACACGTTTTGAGAAAAGAGGTTATCCCCAAACTGTCCTGAAAGAGGCTACAGATAGAATAAAGGAAATAACAAGAGAATCGCTGTTGAGTAGTAAACCCAGTTCCAAGGAGCAGCGGATAACATGTGTAAGTAAATTTTCCACAGCCAGCAAGGCTTTCAAAAACATTATCAAGAAGCACTGGTCCATTTTGCGTATTGAACCCGATTTTAAGGGAGCTTTTGAATTAGATCCATTATTTGCACATACACGTTCAAAAAATATTGGTCAACTGTTGAAAACTGGCACTAAAGTTAACCCATACACGATCTGGAAAGGAACTCTACCATGCTTGAATTGTAGCAATTGTGGGAACATTAAGAAGGGCAACAAGCTATCACCCCCAGAACACAAAGAAAACATTAATCTACAAGTGAATGGTACATGCGACTCGATGAATTTGATTTACATTATAAGTTGCCCTTGTAAATTGCACTATGTTGGCCATACAGAGCGCAAACTGAAAACACGTTTGAATGAGCATAAAAGCAACATTCGCACTAAACAGCTCAAATCGACGGTAGCCGCACATTTTATGGAAGCTGGTCATCAAATCAGTGATCTGGAAGCATGCATTTTGGAAAATGTGGAGAAACACGAAGGGATTAACAACAAAGTCCAGCTGCTGAAAAGAGAAAATCACTGGATATATCGCCTCAGGACTCTGAAGCCGTTTGGCCTTAACGAAAGGGTGGAATTTCAGTTTTATTTGTAAATATTATGACTGTAATGAATATGACTGCTTGATGTACAATATAATTTTTGCATGATGAGCTTTGATTTTATGTTTGCATACATATTCCAGAATGCACAGCGCAGCGGACATCCCAACCTTCGTTCCGCACCTACACGTAGTAGTACACGGTTTTAGTTGACGCATATGCCTACAAGCACCATAATTCATAGCGTTAGGCTATAATCCTAACTCCTCCCCTATTATTCCTTAACTGTTCCCGCCACTTCGCGTAGCAAGAACCTGAGTTTAGCAGAGCTTCGGGAGCGGCAGCTTGTCTCATTGCGGTAAGCGCGAGTACATCTAACGGCCTTAGAAGCGACAGCATAGGGCAGTTACCTGTTCAGCATTCAGTTAAGCCTTAAAGCAGACATTGCGGATGTTACCAGGATGTTCACAGAATCACCCCCAGCCGCGTAATTCGCACCGAGTCATATGGATGAGTTATAGATTAGCTACATTGAGCAGGAGTAAATATTCCCAACTAGCGTGTGTAGTATATTTCTTAAGCTGATTCTTACACCAGTAACGATCGAGTCATTTTTTAGGCACACGCAGCGCGTTTTTAGACAGCTCCGTGTTAGTAACCAGTTTACCCGCCGTGTAAACAACTTGACATCTATGTTATTTTGGAAATGTATATTGGCAGTATTTCACTGCATGTAGTTTTGTTTGTAGCTTACGAGTTGGTGGTAATCATCATTATTTATAACTTGCAGATCCCTTGACAAAGGCGCTGGCTTGCGCCGAAATGCATTGGGAGGCCATTGGAGGCCATGTTTTGGAGATTAAAATGAATAAAATGTAAAGAACAGTATTGATGGAGACATTTGATGTGGAGCAACATTGAAATGTCGTGATAATCTATGGATTAACAATAAAGAAGGAATGTACAAGAACTTTTAGTAATCAATCATTTTATTAGAAATTTTGCTGGATTACAGCAGACACTTGTGCCCAGGCATACGAGTTGATTGTGAACTTGTGAGTCCCCTTAAAATTAGATTGCCCCATAACCTTCCTTTTAGACTACCGACGTGAGGAGTCAAGCCGCGCTTACCTAGTTTGTTCGTTTTAATATGGTGAAGAGATTGCCAACAGGTTTTCTATGGATTTCCGCTACTGATTTCAAAAAGTTTTTTGTGCCGCCGTCATTGGAACGCTGTAATATTAAAACGTGCCCACGTTAAAAATCTTAAATGAACCCCGCTTACCTAGCTCGATTGTTAAGCGTCGTGGCCCATCTCAACAATCCAACGCGTCTGCGATCCCGGGCCGGTGTGTTGATTTTTTTTAAAAAAGGTTAACCGGAAGACTGGTAGTAACAAGAGAGGGGGCGATCTTAAACAAGAGAGAGTGTATGTGGATACACCTCCTGGATACTGTACAGTCTGGATTGAACGAAATGGAGGGGATTAATAGACAAGTGTCTCTTCTGATTGTATAATCAGGGCTGTTTACAATGTGAATTATAGATGAATCTTATCGTGACCATTTCTCTGGACATTGTGTTGTAAACTTGTATATGTATAAGTGTGAAAACAGTATGGTTTTCTGTGTGTCTGTGTAATTCTTCGTCAAAAATTGATGTGATATTAATTACATGCCATATGTGTATGGAGGATTTTTTATCGAACCTATACTCATTGTTTTTATCAAACTTATACTCATTTTGTAGACTGAGGTATTGTGTAATTTATGCTCCAAATTGAAGATAAATGCATTTATCTTGATCTCCTAAGATGGGAGTAATGATGTAGTCCCTCGTTTATGTTGGTTCCTCTGAATCCAGTTTTCTAATTGTCCAGAAAAAAGAATATTATTTCATGTGTAGCACACGATTATTACATTTAAACAAAATGCCCGCTAAAAGCATCCTTACAATATACTGTAGTAATAACTACTCCTTTGTGAAAAGTATGCGCCCACTCTATTTCGATGCATCTGGAGATTCTCCAAGATGGCGTCACTCCAAACATAAGGAATGAGTTTCTAAATAGTCCCTCTTTTATGTTACTACCAGTCTTCCGGTTAACCTTTTTTAAAAAAACATCAACACACCGGCCCGGGATCGCAGACGCGTTGGATTGTTGAGATGGGCCACGACGCTTAACAATCGAGCTAGGTAAGCGGGGTATTGTCCGTTTACGACACTTGCATCACTGGTTCATTTAAGATTTTTATCGTGAGCACGCTTTAATATTACAGCGTTCCAATGACGGCGGCACAAAAAACTTTTTGAAATCAGTAGCGGAAATCCATAGAAAACCTGTTGGCAATCTCTTCACCATATTAAAACGAACAAACTAGGTAAGCGCTGCTTGACTCCTCACGTCGGTAGTCTAAAAGGAAGGTTATGGGGCAATCTAATTTTACCAATATAAATCTTTGATTCTTTCAGCGTTTCATGGCGGAGACATCAAATTAATTTCTTGTAAATAATCGTTGATATCCCGGATATACATGGAACGAATGAGTTAGGTGAGTTGGTCAATTGTAATTGGGAATAGTAGGAACTCTGAATATTGAATGGGTTCTGACAGGGTTACGCTTTATTATTGCAGCGTTTCTAATACGGGGTATTACACATCAATTGCCTCCCTGGAGAATCACAGAATACTATTTGCCTCAGGCTCTTCCTAATGAAATTAGGTAAGCCGAAAATTGTCATGTGCAATTGTCTAACAATTTTGGGCAATTGTTTACAAAAATATTAAAGTATTGTCCTCCTTCCCTTCTTCCAGCCTGACTCTATCGATTTTGGAAACTGTGAAGTATCGATTTGTTGGGATGGAAAATATAATATACAGCGTATAATGACACAGGTAGAACCTTTCCAAATTCCTGGTAGTATGATAACCTAAATGAGTATTTCTTGTCACTCCAACATATCCATTCCTTTCATAGGTTTTGATAATTTATTGAACATTTCAAGAGTGAATCATCCCGAGGGCAATTAATCATCAAGGTAATATCCTTATCCTCCTCCATTTACACGGCAATTGGTTTTTTAACTTCCAGGTCCTCTCCAGATTACATTGTTTTCTAGGAGGACCTTACATTAATTGAAAATTGCATTAATGAAAAATAGAACAGGATCTCTGTCAACGTCAAGGTAAGTCATTACCCCCAGACTTTTTCCTCTTTTCTTTTTAAACTCATTAGCAACAGGCCACTTAGAACATCTTTTGTCTTATAGGGTCATCAAACGATATATGGTTGCCCGCTCTTAGTCCTGATGAAGACTCGCACGGCCCAGGCTTAATTCACCGCAAGGCCAGAAGTCGAGTCGAAACGTCGACGCTCTTTTGATAACTTACCTGGACCTACATAGTGTTGTTCCTTTGTGCATTCTAATTACTAAATATACAGGTTTCAGAATGATTCAAACTTATGTATGAATTGATTTATGGCCAGGTTTGAATATAGGGATAATTATTAACCCTAGTGTATAAACAAAAAAAAGTGTGTTTTTTATGTCACAATCTATACAATTATATATTTTTCTTATCACTGAGCACTACTTCATCTCTCTACTTCTGCAATGAATAAATCGCCACTGTTTATTGTTTTGCTGGCTGTTGCGTTGTGAGATTTCTTCTCTCTGTAAATTATGAATGCGTTGACAAAATTGTGACTTTATAAAATATTAGTCTTTGGACCATTGTTTTCTAATACTGTTAAATACCCAGGTCCTAGACCAGTTGGGCTACCCCATTTATATTAATGGTTACCCATATGCAAAATCAGGCTGACCCTGTGCCTCCTGGGAACAGTCCAGCCCGAACTGCCAAGCCATGCTTTCCCTGGACCGGAAACAAGAGTCCGAGGACCGGTTTCTGGCATTTCAGCCGTCTTCAGTAAGACCCAAATAGGCCCTCGGGCCTATTTGGGCCTTACTCTCTGGCTCATGGAAAGGATGCCATTTAAGAAGTGTCCTCAATATGGGTCGAAGGTTCCCCACACCGATCTACATGAGGTGTGCAACCTTTGCCTCCCACTGGAGCACGAGGCCAGAGACTGTTCAGCTTGTGCCTCCTTCCGCTCCAAAAAGACGATTCGGGACCGACGAGCTCGAAGAACCATGGCACGCTCGTCTTTTTCGATCCCGGATGACATTTTCCAAGAGGGCGTCGACGTGCCAGAGCAACAGCAACAACATGGCATCGACAGCGACTCCGAGGCCGACGACTCAGACATTGAGGACATCACTCCGGCACAGAGGATCAGAGTACACACGTCGACCCCGACACCTCCTCGACACCCTCGAAAAAGGCTTCTGTCACACCCTCACCTTCGGGCCCGGGTGCACACCGAGAGACTGCTTCACATGCCCCGCTTTCGGGTCCGGCAAAGAATCCTAATAAGTCTGTAGTGTTAATTTAGAGGTTTGGGTCGGGGACAATCGATATTTGCCCGGCGGTATTGCCTCTGTGACCGTCGAATTATTTAATAAATGAAGAGGCAGGCGCTGGAGACTGAAAAGCAGGAAACAAGGTTTTTATTCTCTCCGGAGGAGAACACAGCAAAACGGACAGCAGGTATCGTTCTGAGGTGCTCTAACTTATGTTTGAGGCCTGGCCCCTTATATACAGTGTTTGCGGTTTTTATTACAGTTTACATACTCATGATAAAGCTTTGATGTACGGAAAGACATTCCCGGAAACCCCCCTCCGGGCCCGTTCCCACACATATTTACAGTAGAGGTCCCCATCCTGGTCACAACAGGTGATGAGTATCGCGCAGCTGGATATTCCGTCAATTCATGGAATGCGGGGTTCGATCGGATCTCATGGGGTGGGGGCTTTGATCAACCAGGGGATCCCTTGATGGGGGAAGCTTTCTATTGTACGGGGAGGGGCAAGGAACAGTATCGGCAGAGCTGGGTGTCGGCCTGGGAACGAGGAAGACAAACGGGTACACGGGGAAAAGGGGGTTTGCATCTAAGGGCCGGGGATCATGAAAGGGAAGAAGGGAGGTGTCGCGCTGGGAACAGGATGAGGGCCTGGGGCAGAGCAGCGCTGAAGAGGGGTTTATGATTCAAGGCAGGTGCAAGCAGGGAGGGTTGGTCAGCGTGCGGGCTTGGTGAGGGTGAAGGGCTATGTCAGGGGCCAGCGGCATGCAAGAGGGTTCGTTCTGATCAGGGCATCTTAAAATGGCGGGTGCGCACGACAAAAGTGTGGCATCAGGGGAAGAGGCAAGATGGCGCAGATAATGTTCACCAAACCGTACTAATTTTCAACAGTCCTCCCTTTAACATATTCAAGACATCTTGCTGGTTCATTTTCTACTCGGTTCTATTGTGGTGGGCATGAGAAAGAAAACGGTAGGAACCCTAGATGAAAGAGTTGTAAACAATACATTTTGAGATTTCTAGTTTTCAGGAGGCGGACCTATTGGATAAACTTTGATAAACTTGTTTAGCAGGAAAGTCATAGTAATGCAATGCAGAGCAGTGAGTACATTTCATAAGGCGAACTGATGGATTGTTACATCATCAATACAATGTTGGCTGGGAGAGAAACGAGACGTGGCAGAAATGATCGGGAATGTTCGAGGTTTAGTAAGCTTTCAGCAATTCTTCGTCTTCCGTTGGCACTGTGGAGCACCGGCGGTGGAGCTACGAGTCCAGCTCTATTCTAAGTTCCGTGTTGCAGGGCATGGCCCTTTCCTCGCGTTTCTGGTCAGAAAAAGGGTCTTTCTCGCCCGGTGTCCTTTGGGATCAATAGTCAAAAGTTCAGGTGGAAGAAGAGTGTACAAAATAGTCCATAGGGTAGGTCGGAGAAAAAGGGGGATGGAGCAAGGCCAAATCAGGAACAAACTAGGGGAACGAGAGACTTCAGATAGGCGGGCTCATGACCGAGTCTAGAGAGCGGGGACCTTTCGGCACACATTCGAACATAGAGCGGGGGCATCAGGTTAGCCCTTTCTTCTCACTTTGTTGGAGGTAGTGCCTCGTCCTGTAGCTCTGTTCTGTCGCGGTCTCGCCTTGGCCCATGTCACAGACGTTCCACAGTCCGTAGTCAGGCCACGTGCTCCCACATCCGGTCCTTCTTTCATCCAACAGCCGTACCCTTGAAGGAGTTTGAAAAGACAGTTTTTAGAGATTTGGTAGAGGAAAGTAACCACATAAGTCTATTTCTCTCCCAGCTCCAGGCAAATGAAGATAGGAACGTTCGCTATACATATAAATGATCGATGGTGGACCTGCTGGGTTTACTATGGCTTTCCTTCACAACTGTTTAATATAGTCACGACAGGTCATCTGATGGGGGCCCACCTCTGTAATGTAAGCCGGGCAATGCTAATAAAAAGTGGTGTGAGCTAACCGCATGGTACTAATAGGCTTCTATCATCAATGCCTCCTGCCCTTTAACTAAACATTTTCACTTTCGACAAGGCTCAGTGTAATGGTTTTCTTTGCTCCGGTCTAATCTTTAACTTTGCAAAACATCATTCTGGTCCCTATGCAGCCTCTCGCGGCCGGATTACTAAATTAGAGAAGACAGGGGTCTCATCGGAAGACACCTAGGTACATAGAAAACGTTGATGGGGGGGGGCAACTGAACGCAATACTGGGAGCGTCCTGAGAAGATGGGGGGTTTCGGTTACCTTTATGGTTTTGGGTATCGCGACAATTTGGGACGGGGAGGGGCGCGTTATCTGAGGCACTTTTATTCCATAGTAGTAGCCGCTGACATGTAGTTCCCTCATTTCGGGTCAGATTTAGGGAACCTCAGTCAGCTCACCTGTCCTTTCCTTTATGGCCAATTCTCGATTTCATCAAAATTTTTCCGGAAAGGAGAGGTGGTGAACACAGTATTAGGGTGATTTTATTAGAGACAAGTTTTGAGCAAATACCGGCGGTATTTGAAGCCAATTGGGTGGTGTGCTAGGGGTGGCAGTCTGTCAATTTCGGGGCTAATCGCTCGGAAGAGTGGGAGTGTGAAAGAGAGAGAGAGAGAGAGAGAGAGAGAGAGAGAGAGAGAGAGAGTGCAACGGCAGGCTAAATAGTACACGTGCGACAGAGAGAATGGCAGTGTATTTAAGGAAGGCTATTTAGTGCATTACACAGTAAAGGACATTCACGGGTCTGCGTTAGAATCTTGAAATCATGCAGTTTGAGCATTAGACAGGGTAGAGGGGACATGCTTCGAGAAAAAGGAAAAAGAAAAGGGAAGTACCATTGTGTCGCACTTTCTTGCATTCTCGGTCCTTCGACCCGTTGAGTCAATGCTTCAGTCACACATGCACATTCTCTCATAGCTTTGATTCATCCGTGACATAGGTTCATTCGCGCAGCCTGGGTTAAGAGTGATCACTTTTCATCAGCTCATACTAGTTCTACAGGTTTGTTTGCTACGTGAGTAGTTTGCAGGCGTGCTTAGGTGCCACCTTGCAGCGCTGGTCTGTTTCGTGTATTAGACATGGCAAGGCTTCAGATCTTCGCCATACCTTGGTTGCGGCCCCTGATGTACCCTGTAGAGGGAGGGAAAAAGAGGGGAAGGGAGGGGGACAACATTCGCGCACATCCAATACATGGATTCGAAAGTCCTTTACTTACCTCATACTCGTCTTTCCTCCTCGGGGTAGAATCCCCGGGGGTATCGTTTCTGGAGTCGGGGGGGGGGGGGCAGTGTGTCCTTATAGGTCGTGTGCGGGGAAACGTGAAAAGGGAACCAGAGGTGTCTAGTGCGAGGTATCTAGTCGAAAGATGTATCTCACTATCGGGATCCTTAAACCTCCTTCAGCGCTGTGACGTTCTAAGGTTCTTCGGTTCTTGGGTCAGCTCTGTTCCCTAATACCTTTGAACGTCGTACTTTATAACATTTACATCGTTTTATTTTACCCTTCTTTTACATTCCCTCATTTATACCGTTCATTTTACCCATCCTTGGAAGTCGAGGTCTTCCTCCATGCGAGAGTTCATGAGTCAGTCGCGTACTTTGAAGGCAGAGCGTCGTGTTGTCGATCCGATCCGTCCTCCAGGGCTGGGCAGCCATCTTCTTAATAACCTTAAAGAGAGAGCATAGTAGGGTGCACAGAAAAGAACTCTCCCGCCCATCCCACATTTTAAATAAAGCAAGCAATACCCGTTCATCATTTTGAAAAAAAGGACCTTTATTTTTTCGAGATCATAGTATGTGGATTCATAAGGGTGCAGTCGTATTTGGCCGGGCACGGCAATGGCTAAAGTGCGTACAGTGGGGGGTGTTGTTTGGCAGCAATAAAAAACATCTGAAAGTTTTAGCAATTCATTTGTAGCAAACCAGAACGTCTATCAGTTGGCCGGGCGGTTCGGGGGCGTTTATTTCATAATTTAGAAGCATAGTCATACTAGTTGCAATCAGATTTCCTATATGCATACCATGCGCGTGCATCATAAGCGAGGATATACATCGGCTATAAAAATATAATACATTGTACATTTATAATCATCATTTTTAACGCGATCCTTTTACATGTTCCTCGAGTGAGCTCTCCGTTCTTCTCGTCAAGTGTACAAAGGGTCATATATGTATCAGAACATTAAGTTTGTATAGTGAAAAGGGACACCACGAGGTGTTCGTAAGTTCCTATTGATACCGGCGCCATTTTGGGCGGGGCCGGGTTAGTCCGGAAGTAGCATCAGGGAAAAATGTTTCCTACAACCGGCAGTTGGACCAGAGTCCTTTTCGGCAGTTCTAGAATTCATGCTAACAGAAGGAGTGGCAATGTCATGTTTATTTCGTTGGCGATCAAGGCAGTTGCCCCTTACCGGAGGCCTGCAGTGGCCGAGGGCTCCTTCGGGGACCTTTGTAGAATCTTCAAGGCTGTGGAGATGTTGTCGGAGGTGGGGGCTCGTGCTCCGGTGGGCGAGCCACCGAGTTATATTGCTGGTCAAAGTTACTCTAGCGGCCGAGGCCCGCCTTCCAGCGGACCCAGACGCCATTTTGGGGCCCCACAGGGGCCACTCTCGTCGAGTTTGCAAGAGTGGAGGAGATCCTTCGGAGTGAAAGGAAGAGGGCTCTGTTTTGTGAAAGCGGGACGTTCGGCTGGGGTGCAGCTGTGATGCCCCCACCTGGGGGGGGCGAGGGAGATTCGTTCGCGCCGTCTCCTTCTTCCGGTGCACCCCATGCTGCTCTTTTTCATCGGCCCGCACGAAGGTCTCTCCCCATCCGGTGCTCCCCAAGTCGTGTGCTCAGTGCTGTGGGAGTATGGCCACCTGTGGCGCGCATTCGGCGCGGCACGAGTATCGGTGCAGTCATTGCAGGTTCGGTGCTCCGAAAATATGGGCACCATTGCACGTTCGGTGCTGCGCAAGTATTGGGGCACCATCGCCTGGTTGGGGGTGTTCGGCGTTGGGCCGGGGGCTGGGAGACCTCCTATCCGTGGAGGTGGAAGAGGCTCGTCCGCGTCGCCTCTCCCTCCCAGCCCAACTTGGACAAATTGTTGCGGAGGTACGTGCAGGACATCCCGCCGTCCAGAGCTGCTGCGGCTGTTACGGAAGGGAAAAGAAAGAGGTGTATTGTTCTTCTCGGGACATGTGGCGGGACTACCTGAGACTATCCAGGCCCGTTGCGGCTGGCCGAGGAGACATGTGGCGGGACTACCTGTAACTGCCCAGGCCGCTGGCCCCTTCCTCTCCTCCGGCTCCCCAATACGTTAAGATTTCCTGACCAAGAGTTGGCAGCAAGGCCCGCCTTATATGGGTTGCCGCCGGTTGGGCGTAGCCGTAACCCTACCCTGCTTTGGAAGGTTCCAGAAGGTGGGGGGGGACGAATGTTCTGTTGATTTTCAAGTTCTACAGTTTACCGTTCTTGTTTTTCTAGCGTTATTGTGTTTTTCTTTGCCTGTTATATTAAAATAAAAGTTCGTGTTTATCAGTGGCTTACTGATTTCGTTTCCCATTTCTTTCTTTCCAGGTTGTTTTATGCTAAAATTTCTATTAACATAGTTTATGTAACATGGAAGCACGTGCAGGGGGATGACGCAGATTTACGTACACATAAACTCAGACGGGGGGGTAATAGAAAAGTATGACACACAAGATCCAAAGACAAACATAAAACAGTGATTATTTGGCCAAAATTATCTTTTTCCGTCTGTTAATTTAGAGCTAGGCTGGGTTCCCGTTTTTATATTGTCCGACCTAGGAAAACTCGAACATGTCGCTGAAATCGTTCTGGCGGAACCTGTGCCATCGGGCATAATCAAACGCGGTGGTTCTGTCTGGTCTGTCCGTGCGAGTCGGATTTTTCTTTGTCTCGCGCTTTTTCTCATTCTGCTGGCCTGTCATTCCTGTCGGCCCTTTGCCCTTACTCACGCTCAGTAGAGTCGGGCATTGGGCTTTCCAGTGTCCGACATATCTACAAAAAGCGCATTGGTCTTGCCCTAAGTCTGGCCGTCTTTTGCGTTGTGTCGGGGGATAACTTTTGGGTCGTGGTGTCCCGGGGTTGTCCTGTCGGTATATTTCTCTACCTGGTTTGTCCTCGTCTTTTCTCTGCCGTTGCATAGCCTCTCTGCGCCACATACCGAGACTGTCGAGCATAATAGGCGTTGTCTTATTATTGCGAAGGGCTATTTCCAACGTTTCTATTTTATCAAGGTCAAAGGATCCTGCCAGTGGCCACTGTTTGTCTTGACTTTCTTTGGTATACCTGTGCCACAATTTATTATAGGCTATGGTAACTAATCCATAGTTTATGAACATGTCCTTATTAGGGGTGCCTTCTAGTGGAGCTATATGGTCCACCTCTAATACACGGTCCGGGCTGAACCAATTATCAATCAGTGGGGAGAAGACAGACATGACGGCTCGTAACGAGGGACTAAAAAGTCAGCACTGCCTATCTTATCACTAGGTGCAAAGACTAGACAGAATATTCCTATTCTACGTTGTTTGCAGGCAGTGAATACCTCATGAACAAAAAGTAACAAATAACGAGGAACAATCAAACAATCAATAAATAAATAAGATAGAGTAAGATCAATGGGGAGAGTAAGTAGGGCGCAAAAGTCTGCGTCCTCTACCCTTTCACTATCCGCAAAGAGGAATCTGTTGTTTCCGGTTTGCAGACAGAGAATCTCCAGAAGACAATCTGCGAACAGTAGTTCGGGGTCAAAGAACCCAGTTAATCAGTGAGGGAGAGGGAGTCTCCCAAAAACCGTTAAGAAATAATAGAGTCAGTGGGGGAGAAAAAAATAGGCGCGACGGTTACGTTACCTATCCTTCACTGTTTGCAAAAGAGAAGGAGCCTACTGTTTCTCCGTGTGCAGACAGTGAATCTCCAAATAGGTCAAACAAAGAGTAAAACTAGTATATTTTTTTGTAAACAATCAAGCAATCAATTATTTTCGCAATCCGTCGTGTTTACACGACCTTACCCGGACCGTATGGACAGTTTCTTGTCTTCCGAATCCAGCGCCCGTTCGTCCTCTTTTTCTCGTATTTCTCACGGCACTCCTAATGGTCCCCAGTCAGGACCGTAGATCACTCGAGAGAGGTCTGTTCGGAACTAGTGAAGTTCGGATGATCGGCTGCCAGACGAGGGTCTATTGGGCAAGAGCTCTCCCGATCGTTGCAGTCATTCACTCTGTCGTCGGGACCTCTCCCACTGGATCCACGAGTCGCTGATGGGCCCCACGCTTGGGACGCCAATTGTTAATTTAGAGGTTTGGGTCGGGGACAATCGATATTTGCCCGGCGGTATTGCCTCTGTGACCCTCGAATTATTTAATAAATGAAGAGGCAGGCGCTGGAGACTGAAAAGCAGGAAACAAGGTTTTTATTCTCTCCGGAGGAGAACACAGCAAAACGGACAGCAGGTATCGTTCTGAGGTGCTCTAACTTATGTTTGAGGCCTGGCCCCTTATATACAGTGTTTGCGGTTTTTATTACAGTTTACATACTCATGATAAAGCTTTGATGTACGGAAAGACATTCCCGGAAACCCCCCTCCGGGCCCGTTCCCACACATATTTACAGTAGAGGTCCCCATCCTGGTCACAACAGGTGATGAGTATCGTGCAGCTGGATATTCCGTCAATTCATGGAATGCGGGGTTCGATCGGATCTCATGGGGTGGGGGCTTTGATCAACCAGGGGATCCCTTGATGGGGGAAGCTTTCTATTGTACGGGGAGGGGCAAGGAACAGTATCGGCAGAGCTGGGTGTCGGCCTGGGAACGAGGAAGACAAACGGGTACACGGGGAAAAGGGGGTTTGCATCTAAGGGCCGGGGATCATGAAAGGGAAGAAGGGAGGTGTCGCGCTGGGAACAGGATGAGGGCCTGGGGCAGAGCAGCGCTGAAGAGGGGTTTATGATTCAAGGCAGGTGCAAGCAGGGAGGGTTGGTCAGCGTGCGGGCTTGGTGAGGGTGAAGGGCTATGTCAGGGGCCAGCGGCATGCAAGAGGGTTCGTTCTGATCAGGGCATCTTAAAATGGCGGGTGCGCACGACAAAAGTGTGGCATCAGGGGAAGAGGCAAGATGGCGCAGATAATGTTCACCAAACCGTACTAATTTTCAACAGTAGGCGACTCGGGCTCGAGTCAGCCCATCCCCGGTACGCTACCGGCACCGAAAAAGAAGCCATCTTCTTCCACCTCCACGCCATCTGCTTCCACCTCTAAGCACTCGGCGCCGAAGACTGGCACAGGCTCCTCGGCACCAAAACCACACTCGGAGCCGAGCAAGAAATTGCCACCGAAAGCACCCGATTCCCATGCTTCGGAGCTGAAAAAACTGCTGGAGCCGAAAAAACACGGCCCACCGGACAAAGACACTACAAAGCCAAAAGATTCGATCAGTTTGGTCCCGAAAAAGCCTACAGAACCGAAAACATTGGCACCGAAGGATCTACCTACACAGAGGAACTGTTCCATCCAGATCCTACACAAAATACTCTTGTTAAAGATCCCAAAACTGGTCGATTGACTCAGTTCTAAAAAACGACCATTGGAGAAGCCTGCACCAGCTTCTCATCCTAAGAAAAAGGACATTGCAACCTCTCCTCTCAATCAATCAATCAATCAGAATTTGTATAGCGCACTACTCACCCAGTTGGGTCTCAAGGCGCTGGGGGGAGGAGTCAGCTACTGCTTAAAAAGCCAGGTTTTGAGATGTTTCCTGAAGGAGAGGTGGTCCTGGGTCAGTCGTAGGTGGATGGGGAGGTAGTTCCATGTCTTGGCCGCCAGGTAGGAGAAGGATCTTCCTCCAGCGGTGGCTCTGCGAATTCGTGGTACGCGGCGAGCGCGAGGCTGGCCGATCGTAGCTGGCAGGTGGGTGTGTAGAAGGTGAGGTGGCTGTTGAGGTACTTCGGGCCCATGTCGTGGAGAGCCTTGTGTGCGTGGGTGAGGAGTCTGAACGTGATCCTCTTGTTGACGGGGAGCCAGTGCAGGTCTCTCAGGTGGGTCGAGATGTGGCTGTGGCGGGGAATGTCCAGGATGAGTCGTGCGGAGGCGTTCTGTATGCGCTGGAGTCTTTTCTGTAGTTTGGCCATGGTTCCCGCGTAGAGGGTGTTCCCGTAGTCCAGTCGGCTGGTGACGAGTGCCTGGGTGACTGTCTTCCTGGTTTCGGTGGGGATCCATCGGAAGATCTTACAGAGCATGCGTAGGGTGTTGAAGCACGATGACGATACGGCGTTGACTTGTCTGGTCATCGAGAAGGAGGAGTCCAGGATGAAGCCCAGGTTTCGTGCCTGGTCCGTTGGCTTGGGGGTGGTGCCCAGGGCAGGGGTCCACCAGGAGTCGTCCCAGGCGGGGGGCGATGATCCCAGGATGAGGACTTCCGTCTTGTCTGAGTTCAGTTTCAGGCGGCTGTTCTTCATCCACTCGGCGACGTCCCTCATCCCTTCGTGTAGGTTGGCTCTGGCGGTGGCGGGGTCGTTGGTGAGGGAGATGATCAGCTGGGTGTCGTCGGCGTAGGAGATGATGTTGAGGTTGTGTTGGTGTGCGATGGCTGCGAGGGGGCTACTGTAGATGTTGAAGAGGGTGGGGCTGAGAGAGGATCCTTGTGGTACGCCGCAGATGACTTCGGTGGCCTCGGATCTGAACGGGGGAGGCGGACTCTCTGGGTTCTTCCGGCAAGGAACGAGATGATCCACTCCAGAGCCTTCCCTTGGATTCCAATGTTGTTGAGGCGCTGTACTAGGGTGCGGTGGAGACAGTGTCGAACGCCGCAGATAGGTCCAGGAGGATGAGGGCCGCTGTTTCCCCGTTGTCGAGCAGGGATCTGATGTCGTCAGTGGCTGCGATGAGGGCGGTCTCGGTGCTGTGGTTGGCTCGGAAGCCGGACTGCGAAGGGTCGAGGGATCCGTTTGTCTCGAGGAAGGCGGCGAGCTGTCTGTTGACGGTATTCACGATGACTTTGGCAGGAAAAGGGAGGAGCGAGATGGGGCGGAAGTTCTTGAGATTGGTGGGGTCCGCTGTTGGTTTCTTCAGGAGGGCGCTGAGCTCGGCGTGCTTCCAGCTCTCCGGGAAGGTGGCGGAGTTGAAGGAGATGTTGATGATGTACCGGAGTTGGGGTGTGATGATGGAGTCGGCCTTGTTGAAGACGTGGTGGGGGCATGGGTCGTTTGGTGATCCGGAGTGGATGGTGTTCATCGTGCGGGTGGTGTCTTCGGTGCTGCCCGGGGTCCAGTTACTGAGGGTGATGGTCGGGGGCGTTGGTTCGGTGGTTGGGTGCGTGTTCTGTGTGCCGAAGCTGTTGTGTATGTCGGCGATCTTGCGGTGGAAGAAGGTGGCGAGTGAGGCTCAGAGGTCTTGCGAGGGTGTGATGTCGTTGTTTCCGGCGTTGGGGTTGGAGAACTCTTTGACGATGCTGAAGAGTTCCTTGCTGTTGTGGGTGTTGTTGTCCAGTCGTTCTTTGAATGTTGTCCTTTTGGTGGTGCGGATCAGCTGGTTGTGTTTGCGGGTGGCGTTCTTGAGGGCAGTCATGTTTTCTGTGGTCTGGTAGTTGCGCCAGGCTTTTTCGAGGGTGCGGCAGTTTTTCTTGGATGTTTTGAGTTTGTCGGTGAACCAGGAGGCTTTCTTGCTGCCGGGTCTGCTGGGAGGGTTCTTCAGTGGTGCGAGGTCGTCGGCGCAGTTGGTGAGTCACTGTGTGAAGCTGTGGGCTGCTTCATTGGGGTCCGTTGCGCTGGCGGGAGGGTTCAGGCTGAGGGAGGTGGTGAGCTAGTCGGCGGTGATCTTGCTCCAGCTCCGGCGAGGAACCTGTTGCGGGTGGTGGTGGGTCGTGGTTCTTCTGAAGCTGAAGTGGACGCAGCTGTGGTCCGTCCAATGAAGTCCGGTGGAGTGGCTGAAGGAAATGTGCTTGCTGGAGGAGAAGACGGGGTCAAGTGTGTGGCCGGCGTAGTGGGTGGGGGTGTTCACCAGTTGCTTGAGTCCGAGGTTGGCGAGGTTGTCCAGCAGGGTGGTGGTGTTGATGTCGTCGTTTTTCTCCAGGTGGAAGTTGAGGTCCCCTAGGAGGATGTAGTCAGCGGAGGGGAGGGCGTGCGGGCTGATGAAGTCTGCGATGTCTTAGCTGAATTGGGTGCGTGGTCCCGGGGGTCTGTAGATGAGGGTGCCTCTGAGGGTGGTCTTGGGGTCAGTGTGTATCTGGAAGTGGAGGTGCTCGGCGGCGGTGAAGGTGTCGTCGGAGTTGGTCGTGATGCGGATGGTGTTCCTGTGGACGATGGCGATGCCTCCTCCGGTCTGGTTGACGCGGTCCCTCTGGGTGATCTTGTATCCGTCCGGGATGGCTATGGCGATGTCGGGCGCTGAGGAGGCGTTCGTCCAGGTTTCCGTGAGGAAGGCGACGTCTGGTGATGTTGTGTCGAGCAGGTTCCAGAGTTCGACGGCGTGTCTGTAGACGGAGCGGGTGTTGAGCAGGATGCACTTGAGGTGGTTGTTCCTGGTGCCTGGTCTTTTGGGTGCGGTGCAGGTCCGGAGGCAGGTGAACTTGCAGGCTTGGCAGCTGAAGGGTCCGTGGGTGCGTTTCGGGGTGGCTCGGTAGCAGGCGGGGTTCCGGTCGGGTTTGAGTGCGATGAGGGTGGCGGCACCAGAGGTCCGTCGTGTGGGCTGGCATCGTCGGGGGCAGGGGTCCTGGCGCTGGGCGCGGTCCAGGCGCCGACGGGCGCAGACGGGCTTGCCTTTGGCGCACAATCGGCACGCCCGCTGCGCGTGTTCGCTGCGCGTACACGTGTGCTCCCCCATAAATGGCGAAGTGGGAGGGAGGAGCAGCTGGGAGGCGGGAGCAGGGCGGCGAATGGGGAAGGGAACCAGAAGGAAAGGGGCGGGGCTGCAGGGGAGTAGCGGCGGGGAGCGGGGAGGGAAGAGCGGGAAAAAAACGGAGGAGAGGGTGCGGCAGGCAACGAAGGGAGAGAGCGTAGAAAACACGGGCAGCAGCAGGCAGCTAAGAGAGAGAGCGCAGAATCGCGGGCAGAAGTATGCACGAACTACCAGTCCCAGAGTCCTTAGCTGCGGGGGCAGCGGGGAGCTGGCGAAAGTAGCGGAGACCTTGGGCACACTCACGGGGGTCCGCGTAGTGTGTGGAGCGGCCCTTGGAGTAGGTAGAAGGTATCCTCTAAGGATACCTTCTCCTCCTCCTCCCCCTCCTCCACGTCCTCCCCCTCCACCTCCTCCCCCTCCTCCCTCCACGTCCTCCCCCTCCTCCCCCTCCTCCTCCTCCCCCTCCTCCTCCTCCTCCTCATCCTCCCCCTCCTCCTCCTCTCCCTCCTCCTCCCATACCACATCACTCCCCTACACCTTCCCCTACTCCAGTAGAAGATGATGATGACGGGGATAACACCTCTGATGACACAGGTGGTGGTGCAGATAAGGAGCCACTAGATAATCCTAGTCCTCCTGGCTCACCTGACCCTTGGGATGATTATAGTACCCCAGACGTCCCTAATGTCCCACAAAATGACATATACTCCTCCAGGCCCTCCCCACCAGAGGACACTATGGGATTTAACCAACTTTTCCATAGAGCCGCCCAATATCATGGGGCAATAGAACCAGTTCCACTGCATCAACAAAACAAGGGAGTTTACTTTCTTATCCCAAAAAAGGGCGTCTCTCTAAGGCCTATTCTCGACCTCAGACCACTGAACCTGTACATACAATCAGACCATTTCCATATGGTCACTCTACGGCAGGTTCTTCCTCTCCTTTTACAAAATGACTTCCTTGCCACTATAGATCTCAAGGACGCCTATTTCCACATTCCCATTCACACAGCTCACAGAAAGTGCCTCAGATGTGTATTAGACGGTCAGCACTATCAATTCAAAGTACTCCCATTCGGGGTCACAACAGCACCAAGAGTATTTACCAAGTGCCTTGCAGTAGTGTCAGCGCACTTAAGAAGACAGCACATTCACGTCTTCCCATATCTCGACGACTGGCTCATAAAAGCCAGCTCATACAGTCAGTGTGTACAACACCATCCAGTTACTCCACGACTTGGGGTTCACAGTAAACCACACCAAGTCCCACCTGCAACCGTCCCAAGTACAACAATTTCTAGGTGCCACAGTAAATACCTCAACAGCGCTAGCTTATCCCTCTCCTGCCAGGATAACAAATATGCAAGCTCTTCTAACCAAATTCCAACCGCAACACTCTCTTCCAGCTCGAGTGTTCATGCAACTTATAAGGATGATGGCCTCTTGCATATTCATAGTGCCTCATGCAAGACTACAGATGCGTCCTCTTCAAGAGTGCCTAGCACAACAATGGAACCAGGCTCAAGGTCAATTAACAGACCTAGAGTTGGTAGAGGGTCGACCACACCGCTCTCTGCAATGGTGGAACACCAAAAACCTTTCCAAGCGTCGACCATTCCTAGAGCCAGTTCCCCAAATAGTCATGACAGCAGACG
Organism: Lissotriton helveticus; assembly: GCF_964261635.1. NCBI lineage: Eukaryota > Metazoa > Chordata > Amphibia > Caudata > Salamandridae > Lissotriton > Lissotriton helveticus. Next base: position 219,176,756 of record NC_136067.1, on the reverse strand, counting down.
CATCGCTCTCCGGCTGGGGAGCCCACCTCCTGCAGCACACCATGCAGGGAAGGTGGACACCCCAACAAAAATTACTCCACATCAACCACCTGGAGTTACTAGCCATTTTCCTAGCCCTAAAATCATTCCAAAAGCACATATCTTGCAAAGCTGTCTTAGTCCGCATGGACAATATGACAGCCATGTACTACATAAACAAACAAGGAGGGACGCACTCCCTGCAACTCTCTCAGTTAGCGCAGCAGATATGGAGATGGGCTATACCTCTTAATGTCTTCCTTCTAGCCCAACATGTTCCAGGGGTACAAAACACCATAGCCGATCTGTTAAGTGGTCAGACACACCAAATCCACAAGTGGGAACTTCATCCACAGGTTCTTCAACAGTTCTTTCAGATGTGGGTACAACCTCAGATAGACCTCTTCGCCACTCATGAAAACGCCAAATGCCCAAACTTCGCCGCCAGGTATCCACACCTGCTGTCCAAAGGCAATGCGATATGGATGAACTGGTCCGGCAAATTTGCGTACGCTTTTCCACCTCTCCCACTGCTTCCACTAGTGGTGTGCAAACTTCAGCAACATTCCCTAACCCTCATTCTAGTTGCTCCAACTTGGGCCAGACAACCGTGGTACACCACACTACTGCAACTATCTGTGGTACCGCACCAAAAGCTATACCTGTCTCCACGCTTCCTAACCCAGAACCATGGAGAGATCAGACACCCGGATCCAGCTCAGCTCAACCTTGCGTTCTGGCTCCTGAAGTCCTAGAGTTTGGTTATCTTAACCTTCCTCCTTACTGTATGAACGTTTTTTTTTTCCAAAAGCTTTATTGAGGCAATTAAAGAGTACACAGCGTTTCGGCCTACAACCTGGAAACACAGGCCGGCAGCTACAACTGTGTCATTAATGTACATCACATACTGAAGGAGCATGCATCTAACACGGCAAGTCGCCTACAACCCAACTGGGCCGGCCGCGATGAAGGCTACTGAGAGCTGCGCAAGGATACAATCAGTAATGATGGAGATGATCAAACATACTGGACAGTGAATGCTTGAGGTTTCTAGATTTTTTCTTTAATTTAACCGTATAACCTGACAAACTTGTGGGTCTAGTGCAAACTGTTCCCTCCCATTGTGTGTCCTCGATACTGGGTATGTGGAGGAAAGGATCTTACGGCACGGAGCGTTGATGCCGCACTCGTGGCATTGTCATAATCATAATAACTCAGATCTGATGCTCTCTGTACCTAATGGAGCGATCTAAATAACATGGGGGGGGGGGGGAGATGTGACTAATGAGTAGGTAAGGAACTTGACTAGATGTTGTCCAGTAGTACGTCATACTAAGTGTACATCCCTTGGGTTAGGGGGCCGCAACTAGAGAGCCAGGGAACAAGGAGTGTGACTATTTCGTTGTTAATACGACCAGTGTGGTAGACATAAGATGTGTATCTCCGACATCACAGGTGTACAGTGGATGCTACTTATTATAATGCAGGAGTTTCGATATGTGGTATCAAATGCAGTGTTACATATGATGAGCAAGGCATGTGACATGAGGCGGACTCCACAGGTGACGGAGTTTAGGAGGGCAGTGCAGGACCTGGTGACACAGGAGCGTCTCCCTGTTGCGCGGCATCGTCCTCAGCCTGAAGACGGAGAAGGTACGCTGTAAGTGGTCCCCATATGTCCTTGGGCCGTGATTTATGCGGCAAGAGCTCAGCATAAGTATGCAGTTGGTCCTGCTATGTGGACATCGTAGTCAGCCAGGTCTTAAATTTGGGTGCCCGTCCGCGTCCCCATCGGCACGCCACGTGTCGCTTCGCCAGAAGGAGTCCTAGCGCGAAACATTTACGATGAGCCTTCAACGCAGGATATGCTTGCCCCAACAAAGCAATCTTTGGGCAAGGTGATACGGTCGTACCAACCATGCCCGACAGGGCCACAAACACTTCCTCCCAGTAATCAGCCACGGCCCGACATGTCCATGCGAGGTGTAGGAAGTCCGCTCCCTCAGCCCTGCAACGCAAACATCGGTCATCATCCCGGAGTTGAAAGCGGTGCAATTTGGCCAGGGTATAATAGAGACGGTGTAGAAATTTATAATGTACCAGTCTGAGACGTGTGTTACCCGTCACTGCAGTAGTATGCGCGCAACTCTCTTCCCATTGTTCGTCTGACATAGGGACGTCTAGATCACTGTCCCAGTCTCGTCTCGCTCTAAGAGAGGGGGGAGATGGAGTGGCCTGTGCAGGGCATGAAGGGGCGCAACTGTGTCCGGTTCATCCGGGAAGTGGGGGGTGACCGCTTTGACATTCTGTCTTAGCCGCACATATAGAAACGTATCCATGGCCGAGGGGGGTGCCATCCCCAAAGAATTGCGCCGATGTGCGGAAGCTACCCTGAAGGTACAAGTCACCCCATGTGTGGAGTGCTAGTCTCGTGAGCATTTTACGGCCGATTTCTTCACAAGTTACACTGAGTCTTGGGTCATGCTCTAGGGTCATGCGTGGCGAGTAGAGAAACGGTGTACCCATGGCCTCAGCTAAGCGCCTCCAGGCAAGCACTGTACAGTCAACTGTGGTGGGATCACGATCCACAATCTTGGCGCCAGAGTAGAGATAGCCCGATGGTTGCATTGGTCTCATATAGCCGTCTTCGACCGCCAAATGCGCCATGAATGGGGGGGGTGAAGCCAATATGCGGCGAAGTGGCCCTGTGCACAATCATAGTAAAGCCGAAAGTTGGGTACATCGAATCCTCCTTGGTGACAGGGTAGCATTAGTGTCCCATGCCAATCCGAGCTTTTTTACCACCCCAAATGAGTCGCGACATCTGTGAGTTAAGGGCCCTGAAAAAGTGGGCACCCGGATTATACGGGATATTAGTGAAAAGATACAGCAACTTAGGTAATACTACCATTTTAATCAGGGAGATACATCCCGCCATTGACAGTGGAAAGATGAATCCACTTCGTAACGTTATCAGTCAGTTTGTCGAGAACTGTTCCGTAGTTGGCCCTGATGAGGGTATCACGGTTTCTAGTCACTTTGATGCCCAGATATTTGATCTCATCTGCCTCCCAGATCAAGGGATAATATAAGGGGAACCGCGTAGTTTTGTCAGTTAGTGGAAACAGTGCTGATTTCGCCCAGTTTATGTGTATTCCCGCGATACCCCCAAACTTGGTGATCTCACGCAACAGGGGGTTTAGATTCTCCTGAGGTTTGTGCACATACAGGGTCATGTCGTCGGCATACAATGCAATAAGTAATTGCCTCTCTGGATATATATGAGAGAGCGGTGGTTGTGGTGCTGACGTAGTTTGGCCGCTAAGGGTTCGATTGCTATTGCGAATAGAACCGGGGATAATGGACATCCCTGCCGCGTACCACGGTGAATCGCAAAGGGGGCCGAGCGGGAACCGTTTAACAGTACAGAGGCCTGGGGCTGGCAATACAGTAATCTAATCCAGTCCAGGAAGCTAAACGGAAAGCCCATCCTCTCTAATAACGCTAGTAGGTAGTCCCATTCCAGTGAATCGAATGCCTTCGTGGCATCAAGGAAAATGGCGGCCGCTTCGCAAGTGGGGTTTATATCCTGTATCACTGCCTGAAGTGTTCGCAGATTATGGGAAGTCGCGCGGTTTGGGACAAAGCCAGCCTGGTCTGGTAGTACAAGCCGTTCCATCAGCAGGTTGAGGCGCGTTGCAAGTACTTTTGCCAGTATTTTGATGTCCGAGTTTAATAGGGACAGAGGTCTATAGGAGTCACAAGACTCCGGCGGTTTGCCCGGCTTCAGCAGCGATGCTATAAGGGCTTCACGCATTGTGGTAGGCAGGGTACCCTCCCCGAGAGCCGCGTAGTACACTTGCTTTAAAATCGGGCCAGAACATGTATGTATGCCTTATAAAAATCAATCGGTAGGCCATCCGAACCCGGCGACATGCCTGATTTCATGGACATTATGGCATCCGTTATTTCCTCTAATTCGAGTTCGTGATGTAGGAATTTCTGTTGGGACGGGCCCAGCCATGCTAGTGCAGTGTCGTCTAAGTAAGTATTTAAATTAATCGGAGTGGATCTCTGGGAGGTATAAAGTGTAGAGTAGTGATCAGTAAGGACCCTGAGTTGTTCTGGTAAGCTCCGCTGGGGTACATTATGTTCGTCTAGCAGGGAAGTGATATAATTGTGATATCGAGGGGGGTAACAGTAGACGCTAGCGCTCTGCCTGGCCTGTCGCCCTCGCCATATCTACGTGCAGTGTGTGGTTTCCCTATGAACTTGCTTTCTTTCTCTGATAGCTCTGCATATTCATTGAGCTTATCCCGTAGTTGAGCTTTGGCCGCGTGACCGAGCGTATTGTGGTCAACATCATGTTCCAATTGTCGCAGTTCTAATTCAAGTTTATGTAGCTCGTCTCGTAGTGATCTGAGGACCCCGCCCCCCTTAGCAATGCACCACCCCCTTACGGTAACCTTAAAGGCCTCCCAAACTGTTGTGAGACTGGAAACTGATGATATGTTGCGGTCAAAAAAGTATTTTATGTCCTGTTCTAGTTCCGCCTTGAAGGCCGAATCGGTTAGGTGTGCAGGGTTAAGACGCCAGTTTAAGTAGGGGGAGACATCGAGAGGGGCGCGTAGTGTCACGAGTACTGGTGAGTGGTCGGAGAAGTTACGAGCAAGGTGTGAGGCCCTGACCAACCAAGGAGAAAGGCCCGCCCGTTAAAAGTACGTAGTCCAGACGTGCCCAGGTGGAGTGTATAGCAGAGAAGTGAGTGCCCTGCTTGAGCGTGGGGTGAGTGTGCCTCCAAGCATCGATCAGGCGGTGGTCTTCTACAATGTCTGATATGGTGCGTTGAGTGTGCGTGTAGTGTATGGTCTGTGGGTGGGATCTCTCCATATTTGGCCGAAGTGCGGTGTTGAAATCACCCCCCAGAATGACATGAGCAATGCCCATCGATTGAGTCTTACCCCAAAGCGTAAGGAGTGCAGCCGGGTCATCCGTATTAGGCCCGTAGTAGCATGCAAAGAGGACTGTGTGTGAGTAGAGTCTGCCCCATACCATGCAATATCTGCCACTCGCATCAGCTTCAGTCCCTGCCGGAGTGAAGTGTACCCCTCGTCTTACCAAGATCGTGACCCCCCTTATGAATTTGAATAAGACGAGAATACTCTACAGGAGGCCCATCGGGATGCAAATGAAGGGGGGTTGTCTGACATCAGGTGTGTTTCCTGAAGCATGGCAATGGACACTCCCTGTCTATCTAGATAACTCAAGATCTGCCTTTTTTTCCTCGGGTTGTTAAGTCCCCGTACATTCCATGAGGTCAGTTGTAGTTGTTGGGCAGGTTGCGTGCCTGTTACGTCTCCCATCCCAAATAATACAGAAATGTGCAACACATAAGCATGACATGAAAATTCACACAATAGCCAACATCATCAGTGCATCTAGAAACTTTGTATCTCATTCTGACATTCCCAACACCCATTAGATGGAGTTGTGGCTAAAATGGATCAACATGATACCCGCATAAAGGAAGCCGAAGACAGGATCTCCGGACTGGAAGATGGGGCCACCTCTGCCAGCCGTCAGGTCACGCAAATAGACAGACTCCTCAAGATCATTGCAGACAAAAACGAGGATTTGGAAGCTAGATCCCGCCGAAATAATGTCCGCATTTTAGGCCTGGCGGAATCTACAAATACAGGGAAAATGGAGCTCTTCGTGGAGTCCCTGGTGATCGAGCTGTTTGGGAAAGAATCCTTCTCCCCACACCTCATAGTCGAGAGAGCTCATAGATCCCTCGCTGCCCGCCCTCCTCCGGGGGCTACACCTAGACCCATCGTGGCACGTTTTTTGAACTATAGAGACCGCGACGCGGTACTGCGTCGTGCACGTGAGATTGGCACGGTGAGCTACGGCAACGCGACCTTGTCCTTTTTCCCGGATTTTACCACCTCGGTGCAGGAGGCACGGCGTAAGTTTGTGGCAGTCAAAAAAAAGTTACAAGCTCAGGAGCTCCCCTATGCCATGCTCTACCCTGCGAAACTAAAGGTCTCCTACCAGGGCAAACACCACATCTTTGCAAATCCTCAACAGGTGGAGGACTTCCTCAAGCAACACAAGAGGGACCGTGATGCAGATGGACGCCGCTCCGGATCGCGCTCGCCAATGGAACAGCAGGACTGATACTAGCTAGGCTCTCGCTTGGCCTACAGGACCCGTATGCCTGGACATTGCTGATCACGAAGTGCTGTGTCTCCGGTGAGGTACTTTTACTGACTTACTATTCACTGGTCTAAGTGACACTATGTGCTCGGCAACCCACCGCCATCCCATAACGGACGTCTAGGTTACTGCCTGGTGTCCCGTGGGTGCAAGTGAGGAGGTGGGAGACAGGTCGGGCGCCCCTACATCCGATTCCCCAATGGGCGAGCCCCTTTGCAACCTCTCCCTCCATAGGGTAGGGGCAAACGTAGACTGTATGAACGTTATTAAAGAAGCTAGGCGTCCCACCACTAGGGCATGTTATGCAGCCAAGTGGAAACGTTTTGTAATATACTACCATAACAACGACATCAATCCTCTAGATGTGTCTATTCAACACATCATAGGATACTTGCTACACCTCCAAAGATGTAATTTAGCGTACACATCTATTAGACTGCATCTTGCTGCGATTGCAGCATACCTACAAAATAGACAACATCTATCACTTTTTAGAGTACCTGCTTAAAGGTTTTTATGCAGGACCTCAAAAGAATAATTGCTCCCAGAGCACCATCTTCACCTGTGTGGAATTTAAACATTGTTCTCACACGGTTAATGGGACCTCCCTTTGAACCTTTACATAAATGTGAATTGCAATTCTTAACTTGTAAAGTTGCTTTCCTTGTAGCTATTACTTCTCTAAGAAGAGTTAGTGAACTACAAGCATTAACCATTCAAGAACCCTTTCTGAAAATGCATCATAATAAGGTTGTTCTCCGTAACAATCCTAAATTCCTTCCAAAAGTCATTTTGCCCTTCCATCTCAACCAATCTGTAGAGCTGCCAGTATTCTTCTCGCAGCCACAGACAGTTGCAGAAAGAGCTCTTCATACCCTAGATGTCAAAAGAGCATAGCTTTACTACATTGAAAGAACACAATCCTTTCGTAAAAGTAAACAACTTTTTGTGTCTTTCTCACCACCACACAAAGGCAACCACATATCAAAATCTGGGAGAGCTAGATGGATTGTCAAATGTATACAAATTTGCTACCACAAAGCTAAACGTACATTATCAGTTCCTCCTAAAGCCCACTCTACTAGAAAGATAGGGTCTTAAATGGCATTTTTAGGGAACATTCCCCTAGAGGACATCTGCAAGGCATCCACATGGTCTACACCGCACACATTCACAAAACACTATTGTGTAGATGTGCAAACCAAACAAGCTACTGTGGGCCAGGCTGTACTCAAGACACACTGTTTCAAACTACTGCAACAGATACGGGTGGTCGCTGCTAAGAGTGGGTACTGCTATACAATCTATGCACAGTGTGTAATCTGCAGCTCATATGCCTCGAACGGAAAATGCTACTTACCAGTATGCATCTGTTCTTGGCATGTAGAGCTGTAGAGTTGCACACGCCCACCTGCCTCCCCGGCTACCTTTATTTGTTCCAGTATTATCTTAATTAGATACAGCTTACGTGGGCATCCTTCCTGTTTCTTACAAAACTCTATCATTTCCCTGCTGGCGAAAAACAATCTAAGGATGGAGCCGATGCCCATGCGTACTAATGTCCAAAGGAGGAGTCACATATTCCGTGACTTCCAAAGACTTTTCAGGACAAAAACAACTGCAAACATCCGGGCCCAACACTAGGTGGCGATCTAATGCACAGTGTGTAACTCAGCAGCTCTTCATGCCAAGAACAGATGCATACTGGTAAGTAGCATTTTCCTTTCTGTGGTAACCTCTCCTAATACTCTTGGTGGTGGATATACTCCTCCCACCTAGTATCAGAATGAAAGAGTCCTTTGTGAATTTGCTTAAGCCTACTGTGGGCCCAGTCCAGCTGCTGATGGAGTCTGCCCCCTCGATTGCACCACTCATCTATCAACTAGCAAACGATACCTTTGCAGAAAGACATGCTTTTGTAGCTGAAAGATGGTATTCCATCTCTCTTTGTAAATAACAAGATCCTATCAATAATTCTGACTTTAGACCCATTATAAACCTCCTGATCCTTGCCAGCTAGAGGATCCAAGCTCCAATAGCATTGGATGCCCACAATTGTGTTACAATTTTTTATCAACCATAATATTTTGATGACCACATTATCCAATGTGCAGTGATAGCTGGTAAAGTTTAGAAGTCAGGTGCAAAAAGCATTGTTTCCCCTTTCATCAAGCAATTGAGCAAAGAAATTAAAATGTTGTATTCACTTGCCAGTGAGGTACAAAGAGAAAAACACACATAAGCGCGCACACAGAGTAACACCAGAAACATTTTCAACTTTCCTCCGTTGTGCTCCCATGACAGAATGCTAAAAGGTGAAGTCATGCAACTTAGGAAATTCCACGCTGCGGTACAAGGATGCCAGCAAGCACAACAGGGGTGGGCTTACAAGAGGAAGCCCCACCTGAACCTCGCTCAGCCAGGGCTGGACTGGCGGTAGCGGGCACCCGGCATTTTCCCAGTGGGCCGGAAGGGTGGGGGCCCGTTTTTAAATGGCGTGGCTGGTTTTGTTACTGGGAGCCGGTTTGGCAGGAAGTGCTGCAATATCAGCCCCCTGTAACAAAACAGGCACCAGTGCTAAAATGGAGGTAGTGCTATGTCTTGCTAGCAACAGGTACAGACACAGTTGTATGGAGACGATGCACAAGTATACATACCTTTATAAGTTTCCACTTTTTCTTTGCAGTTACAGGAACTACTGATAAGACATTGAAAGTTGGATGCATGACAGTCAATTACAGCATAATAGCTTTAAAATGAAATTACATCTGCTTGGGGCCAAAGACCAGGGTGGACTTAGCTCCTAGTTTTAACTTTATATTTTACTGGGGCAAACACCTATACTTTTTTTTAAAAAACATTTTTTATTAGTTCTCGCATTGCAAACACAAGAAAACAATCTGGAGCATAAACATGCCTCTCATCTTAGTACCCCACTCTTGAAATCAGTAGGAAGTATTACAAAGTCACAAATATACAATATTACTATTTTCACAACACCTGAGACCCAACGTCTGTTTTGCCATCCCGAGGCATCAGTCCTCTTCTGGGTTAGAGACACTGTCTTCACGATCTGACGGAGGATCACTAATTTCCCCTCTGTATGTATTCCATGTATTCCCCTCTGTATATATTCCAGGGCAACCTCTATTACTGTACACCGACCTCTCAGCTATCATGGCTGCGTCCATATCTTTACTCCATTGTGCTAGGGTAGGTACCTCCACGCCACCCCACTTTTGCGCTATATTTCTCTTTGCCACCATCATGCCCAATGTAACCCAACTTTGTCCCAAATGCGTGAGGTCGCCTGGGCTCAGGTAGCAGTGATACCTCTTCCACTTGCGAAATTGTTCTCAGCACCTGTGTCCAATATTCCGCTATCCTGGGACATTCCCATATGGTATGATAAAAGCTCCCCTCTTCCCCGCAGCCTCTCAGGCAGTAGGGATGCTCAATCTTTCCTATCACATGCAAGGTGTGTCTGGTGTAGTAGGAGCGGTGTAAAATACGTAATTGCACCAGTCGAAGTCGTGACGGTATACCCACCTCCCTTGGGGATGCTAATGCTTCCTGCCATTCTGAGTCGTCGATTTCATCAAGTTTGTGTGCCCATTTATCCCTCAGTGGTCCTGTTGTGTCAGGGAGGTTATTTACAAGTTTACAGTAGGTTAGAGAGGTTGCCTTCTTTGGCATATAGTCTGTCAACAGTCTATCTTCCATTGGGGATGCCTATGTGACCTCTGAGCCATTCGATAATGCCCTCACCAGAGCGTCCCGTATCTGTGTGTATCTGAACATTTCTGAGGGGGCAGTTTGTTAAAGTTGTTGTAAACTTTCAAAGGAAACACCTATACTTTTAATAGGTTTTACTGTCATCACAATGTGACATAGGAGGCCGAGGTGAGAAAGGTGAAGAAAAACTGCTTCCATCGGTAATTTTATTTTAAATCACTCTACCTTTCTTGTTGGGACAAAAAACAAAACACCCTTGTGGTAGGTTCTGTTGTCAACACTAGATTGCATTACTTGAATTACCTCTATACTAGGTTGCCTGCAGCTCTAATAGCAAACTTGTAGAATGCTGCAATAAAGCTTATAATGAGGCTGAAGAGACCAGATCACCCTTCACATGCAAGGAAGGCACTCTGCCTCCTAATTAAGGAAAATATGTGTTTCAAATTAGGATTATGCTTGCTTAGCCATTTCAACAGCACTAGCATACCTGAACGTTTGTGGGAATCAGGCTAGGTTGAATACTGCAGCCTGACCCAAAGGTGGTTCTCTGCATATAAACTTTGACTTAAGTGCTCACCGAAATGAACAATGTTTTTTTTCTCCTTTTTCTAATCTTTAATTTTGGAACAATTACTTAGGCCTCTTGTCGAGGTAGGAGTAGGAGTTTTCTTAATGAAAACTGTTCACGTGTTCTCTTAGGGAAGAAAATAAAAAAATATGAAGATAGGGATTCTTAGTACCCTGATGAATGCCCCTGACTGTCACCAGCACTAGAGAGGGCAGAAACATGTTGGCCTGATTTCTGTTGGAGGATATGCCGTGGTACCACTTCCTTCTCTCCCTTTGTGATTGATGATCCGAATATGTGGACCTGCTCTTACTTTTACCCAAGACTAAGAAGATGAATCCGTTGTCTGTCCTCCTGTGTGGTTACAGTAACAAAACAAGCAGCAGGAGGCCTTTTTCCTAGGGTGACCAGTTACAACTGAAATTGGACTGGGCCTTTCTGGTGCTGTAGGGTGTTGTGCACCACAACTTAGGCACCCTAAGTGCTTTCCTTGATGTGCTGGGATTGTTAGAAGTGACTAAGAGGAGCAGTCGAACTGACCCAGAAAGTCCAAAAGTATAAATCTTGATAGGATGAATGCATAAAAAGTATGCGCCCAACAAGAGAGCCTCGGAGGCCGAAAAAGTTAAGTTTTCCCACCCTGAGCTTTTCCCGCTGTTATAGGGAATGTATATGTTGGTAATGTTACTTACTTTATTATGCTTACTTGGTTATGTGTCACACGTGTGTCACGAGGGAAAGGGAAGTGGAATGTTGGTAAGGTTCGGATGCCGGCTGTTGTGGCAACTGGCAGCGGACCAGGGATGGTGTCGGAAGAGGATTGATGGGCTCTGATAATATGTACTTGAACTTGGAATAAACGTATATGGAAACAGCTAAGATGAGTGGAGAGCATGTGTGCATCATAACACCCGCCAAAACCAACAGCTTCAGTGGGACCTCGCCTAGTAGCTTCCTGGATTCTAAGAGAGTTCGTCAGATGCAGCCTCCAACTTTGCCCCGCTGGTAAAAATATTGACTGGGATGACCCACGCTTTGGTTACATGACCTGTGCTCCATTGCTGTTGGCCTTAAATTATGCCTAGGTCCCAGTCAGCCATGAGCAATTATTTGGAATTTGTGCTTCGCTTTTTCTTAGCGCTTTTGCCATAAAACTTTGATAACTCATATCTCCGGCCTGCCTATTGGAATGTAGTGCTTTTGGTGTCAACCTTAGGTCGAAGCCTGCTAGACAGTACAGCTGTCTGTTTGCAAAAATACTTCTTGTTGCCCTTAAAGCTTCCCTGGGAATGCAATCCATTCATTGTTTATCATTGGTTTTAGGTTTGTAACTCACATTTGCTGGCTTCATTTGTTTCAGGCTGTCAAGCATCGCTCTGTCCCTCCAGAGAAGCAAAACTTATTCACCATCACTCCTTGTATTCTTCTATGAGTCCTTACTTTCTGTAAAATGGTCTTTACATTTTGTTTTATTCTTGTCACATTTGCTGTGCATTCAAAGACAGAGGTCAAATTTCAGGCTTGTGTTTACGTCTCTTTCTCTGACTTCAAAGTTAAAGGATGTATGTGACAATCTTTACCTATACTGGGAAGTTGTTTTTTCTAGCACATAAAAAAATGTAAATGTCTGTAAATCTATGTAAATATTTCAGAATATTTCAGAACTAGGGAAGCACAAATGAAGTAAATTTTTTGTTATTTGGAATTGTGGTGGAAACAAATATTTTACCACGATCAAAAAAATACAGTGCACTAGGCAATGCAATTTCCATGCATGATCATATGTGCGTTGTATAGTTTTCTCAGTAAAACTGTATGTGCAAATATAATGATCGTTTCAATTCAAAATGCGTTGTCTGTAATGGCAGTGCGCTACCACACCATGCATACTCACACTAAGCCACCCCACTCCAATCTACGCCATGACACTCCACTTCGCCACACCGCACACCACTTCACTCTAGGCCACTCTACAACACTTTATGCCGCTCTCTGACACTTTATGCCACTCTCTGACAATTTATGCCACTCTATGACACTCCAAGCCACTTAACTCCACTCTATGCCACTCCACTCTGACACTTTACTCCATTCTGTGACACTTTACTTCACTCTACAGTACATCACTCTACTTCACTTCGCTGTACGCCACTTCACTCTACGCCACTTCACTCTGCGCCACTTGACTCTAGGCAACTCCACTCTAGACCACTCCAATCTACAAGTGTACTCCACTCTGCAACTCTACTACACTCTACGCCAATCTACAACGCTCCACTCTAACCCACTTTGTGACATTCCAGTCAATGACACTCCACTCTTCACCACTCTACTCCACACATTGCCGCGACACTCCACTTTTCACAACTTCACTACGCAACACTTCAGTTTGCGCCAATCTCTTCTGCACCACTAAGTTTTAGCCATGATGAACAGCAGCCATGCTTGTGTACAACATTGCTAAAACACATTCGCAAAGCCAATAGCTCTTGCATAGAAGAGACCTATTGGCTTTGCCACTGCTTGTTGTATTGAGTTGTGCTTTGACTTTTGGACTGTTTTAGTATTGCTAAATACTTTGTACATTCTCCTAAGTTAAGCCTGGTGTGTTTCTGTGCCATAGCTACCAGTGGTGAGCCCATGTTTAAATTATTGAAACGGTGTGTTTAACCTACAGCATTTTGAGACATATTAACACATAATAATGTAATTTGATGAGCAACTTTCCATGGTACACTGTCCTTATTTATTTGTACCATTGTTTGCTATTTGAGCCCTGAAACTAGTGACCTAGTAAAAAAGTAAAACCACATTAAAAAAATACATTTTTAACACCCGATTTAGCAGGGGTTAATTCAGTACGAGTGACGTTTTTAGGGTCGTTTTAGCTGTAATACTCAGTGTTGGGAAAAAACTGTACTTGGGATAGACGTAATAGTTATACAAAGTAGATAGGGGATCCGCCAGATCAATAACAGTGAATTACAACTTTGGGCCAATGCCTACTTTGATGATAAAATGTGTCGAGGAGCTAGAGAAAATGACACAAATCTGGTGTATTTCTTACGCAAGAGTAGGATATTTCCTCTTTAAATTACGGGTCCAGCAGAGAATATTCTGTGGGGAGGAGCTGGTGACTTCTCGAATCTTCCCATGTAAGCGATTTTTAAGAAACATGTTTTATATACATTTGGTGCCCCAGTTCCTTTATCATTTGGGAAGAAAATACTTACGAAATAGACAAATTACCAGGACCGTAATTAAAGCGATATAGGAATAATTAGGGTACTGCCTACTTCCCTGGACAGTAGTCCAATTGCTCTAAATGGGCATGGAGTAGTTATACATACATACATATATACATACATATTTATCAATTCAGCATTAACAGGTCGATGGATGCCTGTTGGTGATGGGCATCAAAGTGTGATTACATTTAGGAAGTGTGGCATGGCGCTGTTGAGTACATACCTCTAGCATGCAGTAAGCATGGTCCTTGCTTACACATATGTCACAAAGGCCGTGTTAGGCTGCTTCTCTTAATCCATGTGCACAGTGTACATGTAAAATATCCATGCCGCAACATAGGAAAAGTTATCTGTTGGATGTAGTTTGCCAATAGACATTGGTGCCAAAGCAGCTGTGTGTCTCCTCAAACCCCAGAAAGACAATTTTCCTTACCATTTAGCATATCTGCCCACCCCATCAGAGCAGTGTCGCGACTGATTTGCATATGGTTGGGTCCAAACTGCAGTGGAATGGTGAGCAAAAAACGATGGATTGGGATGTGGCCCCATGCGATTGCCTGTGTTGTTTTTGATAACGAATGGCAAATGTTGCCTTGGTTTAATATGACCATACGTTGTGGGTTTCTAATGAATATATCATAGAATATATATAGATATATCTGAGTGTATTGAAGTCCTTTGCCTTTTTAATAGAAAAGGTATTGACTGAACAATGATTTGTAAAGTGTATGTTGCGATGCAGAGTTCTGAGTTTCTAGCCCACATTCCCTCCCTGAATGCCCTGAGCTCTGAATTGCTTTCCCTTGCTGCCCTGAGAATCAAGTGCTGAAATGGTTCCTAGTTTGAGGGTCTGCCGTAAATGGGTCCCAGAATACCAGAAGTGAAAGATCCCAGGTGGCACAATTAGTCCGCATTCACTTCTGTTTTCCTTGGCTCCTCCCTAACTACATATCTCACATGGTGACATCATTGATTGCACCACTGGAAGATGAGACACCTGCTGGCCCTCCAACCCTATATAAAAGATTCTGTCAGTGCCAATTAACTGGTATCTTCCACTTCCATCTCTGTGAAAGGTGTATGTTCTCGGTATGGCAGAGGTTGAGAGTGAATTGTGGGTGTATGTTTTGCAGGGTGCACCAGGAGTCATTTTCTGTTCCCTTTTGAGTGAATGGCTGTACCAAATGGTGGAGGACCTTGTTTGAAACTGTCCAGGTCCTTTGTTAGCCAGGTCACCTGCACTGTAACATAACTTCTCTCCAGAGAATTTGTTATGGGGAATTGCTGTATCCTGTGGGAGGTGGTGTCGGATTCCTCGTTTGGATTTTACCTTCTTTTCTCTCTACCAGAGTACTCCGAGCACTGCCCTCCTTTTCCTGCCTCACTCTGTGCCACAAAAGATTTAGCCTGGCTGTCTGTTCCCAGTAAACAAATGCATCTGGAATGGAAGAAGCCATTTCCAGGAAAGCTGTCAAGTGTCCAGGCATGAGAAGCTTAATCACTGGCCATGTGCAGGCTGATTGGAAGAGACTTGCTTAATGAACAGGTGGCACCAGAGCTAATGGGCCAGGTCTGAGGATGAAACAGGGCAGTTTGCCCTGTTTGGCTTCTAGAATTCACTCACTGACTGTAGTGTGCTTGAGAAGATTGCTTTCCATTGCCCGGTTCTCTAAATATTGGCTTCCCATCAGGCTGGCACGAAGCCTGGGTTCAGATTCCAGCTAGACCTGCTTTTACGCTGCCTTGATGGAAGGACAGCCTTGCTTGCTGTGGAAAGCGGTACTGGAGTATGTTCAGTAGAGTAGATTCTACTTAGAAGAGCAAAACAACAGTCCAGCAGCCGAGAAAGGGAGTGAGCTGGGCAGAAAGGCTAAGCATCGATATTGCTGTGGACCCGGAGAAAACTCCGCACCTGAAGAGACCGTGGCATACTTGTTTCATCCCAGGCCCATACTCTGTGCCCCAGTTGCCTTCTCTAGATCTTTACATTAATCTTAGTTGGTGCACCTTCATACCCTGAGAGGTAGCTAGGCATAAGGGTGCTGAGCACTGTCACCTCTAAATCCATGCAGTGATTACAGAGTTATCAACTTTTGAAATCATGACTCGTGACTTGCC
Organism: Lissotriton helveticus; assembly: GCF_964261635.1. Classification (NCBI taxonomy): domain Eukaryota; kingdom Metazoa; phylum Chordata; class Amphibia; order Caudata; family Salamandridae; genus Lissotriton; species Lissotriton helveticus. The sequence continues at coordinate 219,160,847 of NC_136067.1, read as the reverse complement.
TGTTTACCCTATGCATGTCTCCAGACTTTTAAACAAATAGTCTGCATGGGGAAAATTTAATGCAATCAGAGGATCTGAAGTTATGCAGCTTTGATCACCTCGGGTGCTAGAAAAACGTACCGGGCATCACCAGGAGGCCACCATCGTTTTTGCAGACTCCTCTACCTGTATCGTTTGCCCACTCCTCTGCAGTTGATACTACCTTTGTGCGCCAAAGATAACGCTTTGGTTTAGGTATGCTCTTCACCCCGCTCTGAACCAGTCTACCTTCTCTGGACTGTGGCTGCGCCACTTGTTTGAGCATCAACTAAAGAACATCGTATGTCCGAATTCAATTGGCGGAAACCGCATATTTGAATTTTTTAAGTTGCCAGTGCTTGCACACTGTAATAGCATTAACATTGTATTACATTGAGAGTCTCAGCACCTTAAGAAAGCCATTCAGTGTCACTACATTTATTAATAGTATATAAAATTACTTGATCTCGAGCTAGGAAGGGACTAAATGGATCTGGATTTCTTTGCGTTTATCTGTATTATATGTGTAGTATTGAGCTGTAGGTGTAGGTGTATGTGGGTCTAATAGTGATGAGGCCACAGGCCACCAGACGTTAACAACCCTTTTTCTTAAAATGGTTGCCCAGTATCCACTAATTGCATAGGGACCCTCGATGCCAGTCTCATATCTCCCATGCAGTCCTCTGACTTTTTTTTGTATGAAACAACTTCATTGGCATTTAAGTTAGAAGAACAGAAAATATGTGACAATATGCCCCTAGCAGATGCCCCCTTTCCACCTTCATTCCAAAAGAAATTATGTTGCATATCCACAGATGTGGCCAGCAAAGCAGACAGCAGAGTCATAATCACAATCCCCTTATCACGTGATGTTGATATGGCTACATCTGAGTCACGACTTCAGACAGGTATTATATCTTCTTCCCCGTAGGTCTGCAAATCACCCCAGATTGCAGCAGTGCAATACATGAACTGGTACAAGCATCAGACAATGTCCAAACCTTTCGCCCAGCTTTCCATTGATGGAGGGGTGACACTTTTCCACTTGTGTGCATTTTCGCGTTTGGCTACCAATAGACCCATATTTAAAAAAGCAACTTTGTATCTGTTGGAGTCTACTTCAGCCATTCTATGTAACAGGCTAAGTTTGGGATTTGTGTTTAGGCGCCAGCCTAGCATCTCCCCTAAGGAATAGAGCGTTTTTTTACAAAATTGTTGCATCAGTGAGCAGGTCCAGATGATGTGGTAGATGTCCCCAACAACTCCACTAGGGATGGGCGGTAAATTCAGTTCCTCTTGCGGAATATGCTGAATTTGGGTAATTTCGTGTTCTGAGGAGAATGCGGAAATGCCAAAAATTCCGTAATCCGCGGCTTCGCAGAATTTTTTGCTTGTTCCCGCTTTCATAATGCGTGTTTGTGAGATATTTCGCCCAGAGCACGCAAACGGCCTTCGCGAACAGGAAAAAAGCATTGCGAACGGGTGGAACAAGCAATTCCGCATGTTCGCGGAACTCTGCCTGCTCTCGGAGATTTTTACCGTTTCGCAGAGCTTTGCGTAGCGCGACTAAGCAAATTCCACCCACCCCCAATTTCCACACACCTGAGCCAGTCAGGCAAATAAGTCCTTCCAACTACCGAAATGCCAGTGCTTCTTGCAGGTAATGTAAACCCTATGGAAGAATTTTAATGACATTAGTCTTTACTATGTGACTACAGCGACCATCCTATGGACCATTTTTGCATCTCTCCAATCTTGGGCTGTCCAATCTCCTATGTCTCTTTCCTAAGCTGATCTCAGCAAACTGAAGGCATTCGGGCGTATTAAGTACTAGAGTGCGTAAAATTTGTCAAATCAGTTTACTGTCAATTTCTCCTGTTAGAAGTTGACCCTCCATGGTATTTAAAGTGAAGGAGTTCAGTCAAGTCTCGGATTTAGTCATGTAGAGGGCGAAGTTTTAGGTAACAACAGAGTTGGTGTTTATTCATACAGTAGGACACTTGGAGGCCACGGCATGAGATCATGTGAGTTCCAGCCATAACATCCCTCAGTGTGACCATACTAATCATATCCCAGTCTCTAAACCCCTCCAAGGCAACAATCTCGCCTAGAATGGCCCCTGTCTAAAGTGGAGTAATTAATTACTTTTTTATGCCAGTTCAGTTCTTTGAGGGTCCAATGCCACAGCTCTATACCTCCTTTGGCCATCAGAGGAACGCACAGATTATCATACCTTTGTATAGGTAGTGAAACATGTATGTCCCCAAGTGTTCATCTTTCAGTGGTGAAGGCAGGATCAGATTGTGAGGAATATAGGCAGTCATTTAGGATTATTAGGTGCGCTGCGATAGAGTATGCATGTACAGTGGCTGCTTCAATGCTACAGTCGAATGGGGATTCATAACATTTAAACATTTCCAATTCTAAGCATCCCCACCATTCCACAAAAAGCCACTGAGCAACGATGTGACGTGTTTGAAAAAACTGTCTGGGATTTTAAATGAGTAGTGTTCGAGCTGATAAAGCAGACTTGGCACAGAGACCTCTTTAAAAATAGCCACTCTGTCCATGATAGGCAAGAGGAGCGGAGACCAGAAGGGTAAGTCCTTTTGTAGTGTGGAGGTTTGAAGGATATGCTACATTCCCGTATATTGCTTTTGTTGCGGGTAACATACACCCCTAAATCTTTTAAAAACCCTTCAGGCCCCCCATAGTGCAGAGGTGCATTGCAAGTCTCCTGGCAAAGCTTCAAGTGGATAGACCACCAACTTGTGGGCTTTGAACTTAAGATCAGAGAACTTAGCAAAGATTTGCTGAATCAGAAGGGATTTGAAATCTGAATCTGGTGGATCTCTGAGGAAGATCAACAGCGTATAATGAGACCTTGTCTGCGGTTCCGCATGCCCATTCAAGGGCATCTATTTGAAGGCATTCATCCAAGGGCTCAATGGCTAACGCTAACAAGAGGAAGGAAAGAGTGCAGCTCTGTCTTGTCCCATTCTGTGTAGGAAACACTCCGAGATCACCCAACCCAGCCAGACCCTACCCCATACATCTATATATAGAAGGGGCACATATTTAATAAATATGCTCCTGAAGTTTGCCTTCTGAAGGAGAGTGAAAAGGTAATCCCTGGCCACCAAATCAAAGGCTCTTTTGCAGTCCACCATCAGCAAAGCCATTGGGCCCTGTAGTCTGTCCACAAGAGCTAATGAATGCATTGCGGAGCCTGTATGTGTTGTGCTTGTGGTTAGATGGAGTGCTAAGGCTTTTGGAGTCATTTTCGATTCAGTGTTACCCAACAATATGAGGTAATATGAACCACAGTGATCCGAGGGTGGTCCTGGTCTTATAATCATTGTAATGTCTGCTAGTCAGAGATAATACAGCAAGGCTCCCAATTCCCAGAGCTTTGGTAAGCATGATTTTAAGGGGGAGGGGGCTAGTGTGTTTAGCAAAGTGCTTAAAACACTCACACAACATCCCATTGGGACCACGAGTTTTCCACCTTGGAGTGTTTAAGAGCCTCTGTTTATTCCACTTTGGTACTCTCTCCCCCAGGTTGCGCCTGCTGTGTTTGAGAGTGTCTTTTAATCAGGAGGTCACGGATAAACTTGGCCATTGCTGATGTAGATAAACACAAAGATTCTATCCTTATTAATATTTTATTTTACTAATTTTAATTCCTCACGTTTTGTGCACAAAAGTGGGTACTGTTACTCCGGGAACAGTCCTGGAGGAACACTGTGTTTTTAAAATACCCCTCACACACTAAGAATCACATAGTGTCATGCTTCATCATGGGGGTCTTCCCGTCCCTCTACGGGGCGGGGCGTGCTTCGACTGACGAATACGTGGGAGCACTGTTTTTCTGTGATAGGCTATGTGTGGTGTGGATGGTGGAGGTGGGAGGTAGTGTGATGACTAGTGAAAAAACTTTTAAAAATTCCTGGCTAGTAGAAAAAATATACTTTATTCGCTTCTCCAGCTGAAAATGTTAAAAAGGGGTTAGGTAGGGTGTATTTAATATGCCCTCCCTGGTCGAGCAGTTTCCCAGTGTGAAATGCCTCATTCGACCACTTCCTGTCTAGCGCGCCAGTTGGAGACTGGAGCGCTAACAAAGATGGCCACCTCTGCTGTCTAAATGTTCTTAGATTTGGTATACTCACTTCCGGGTTCGTTTTTTGATGGGAAAAAATTATAAAAACGGAGGGGAACATGTAGAAAAAATGGTTGTCCTGCATATATTCAAATGTATGTTTTATGATTGAGCGCAAATGGCTGTCAGTTGATTCTTTTGTGAGTGTGAGTAAAATAAAAAAATAATAAGGATAGAATCTTTGTGTTTATGAACTTTGTACTGTAGGTGGATTCTATCCACTACCTCTATACTCCCCAATTTTGTTGTTTTGGACATTGCTGATGTAGCTCAAGATTCACATTTGGTCATAAAAATAGCGAAATGGCCTGTAAACTCCCGAACCACCCCCTGCAAACCACCAGCTGCCAGTCTGTTTGTCTTACAGAGCTAATATGTCTTGGTGAGTCTCTGTGCTTGCATAGCCAATGCAACATTTTCAAGACCTTATTACCCTACTGAAAGATCCTACTTTGCATGGATAACCAGGTCAATTTGTTTTGTTCAATAATAATTGCATACGTTTGGCCCTGTGACGTTCAAAGTTGCGAATAACCTTACATTTATTCCAAGATGTGAATTTTGAATTCCAAATTGGTCAGCCGCCGTGAACAGAGGCGTCAACTGTCTCCTTCTGGTGTGGCGTCTTATGCCGCTCATTGTTAGTTTGACTGGGGAGTGGTCCAAGAGTCCATGAGCCATCACTTGTACTAATGTAACCTTTCTCATTTCAAGTTTGGGGACTAACGTTGCCCATTATAGAATATGTATTGTGAGAACTAGAGTAATATGTACAGGCGCGGTGGAAGAGAATATTCACCTCGCAGTTCTTGGTGACTTTGAGAGCAGCACTTCACTTAAATTTACCCAGTAGGCCATTGACATTCCATGAGACAGTTTGAAAGTGATCACATGTAGAGTCTATAGCGCTGGGAGGCCTCCGGGTAGCCATGTGCTTTACAAGTGTCCATTTCATTTCATTATAGTGACATTTGTTATTGCTTATCTGGTGTAGCTGGATCAATAGGATACATCTCAGGTGCATGCTGCTCAATGCCCGCAACCTCTGCAAGCACTCCACTGAAATCTGGGACACCATCACCACCTACAGCCCCCGCATGATGTTCATCACTGAGACCTGGCTCACACCATCCTCCGCACCCGACATCGCGACTGCAAAGCCCCACGGATACAAGATGAGACACAGAGCTTGGGCCAACAAACACGGAGGAGGCATTGCCATCATCCACAAAGAGACCCTCCAATGCAGCACCACCACCGATGACGGTAAAGCATCTATAATGGAACACCTCAACTTCAACACTACCATCAGAGGAACCCTCGCCTACATTGCCCCGTGCTCCCTCCCCGGCTTCTGCAACGCCATCTCTGAACACATTGCCCCCCCTAGCAATCGACACCAAGCATTACATCTTCCTTGGCGACCTCAACTTCCACCTCAATGACACCAACTCTTCCAACCTCTTGGAAAGATTAACAACATCAGACTCACACAACTGGTCACCAGCCCCACATACTGCTCAGGACACACCTTGGACCCCATCTTCACTGCCAATGACCGAATCAAACTCAGCCACACTACCAAACTCACCTGGACTGACCGCAGCATCGTCCACTTAGCAATTGCAGGCTCACCACTACTCATCCCCACACATGCATGTCATAATTAGAGCAAGTTTGTCGAGACCCAATACACTACCGCCCTCAAAGCCATCAGACCCTTCACCTGAAGCAGCCTGGAGCTAGCCGTCCAAAACTTCTCCGACTGTATCTCCAGCTGTGCCGGCAACATCGCTCTTGTGAAAGCAGTCAGCACCAGAAAACCCTCCAAGCATGCCAGGTTCACCCCTGAGCTCTAGCACCCTCAAACGTGAGTAAGCAACTGGAGAGACATTGGCGATCCAGCAGGAACTCCTCAGACCTCACCACCTTCAAATCAGCCCTCAGCAACCACCACCACCGCCTCGAGGAAGCCAAAAAGGATGCCCTAACTACTTGCATCGAAGTCAGCGCCAATCACACAATCACCAAGATCACAATTCATCCTTCCCAAACCCTCTGAGACTCCCTGGCGGACTACTTCCAGGATAAGATAGCAGACATCTACAGCAACTTCGACCCGCTGCCCACTGACCTCGCCCACCTACTGACTCGCACTGACAACTCCCAGAGACACCTCACTGAATGGACACTGTTTACTACGCCAATCACCACAGCGATCATGGCCTCCATCCATTTCGGAGCACGAACAGACCCCTGTCCCCAATACGTCTTCAACCTGGTACAGAAAGAAATCAGCAGCTCTCTCACTGACATCCTCAACTCATCTATCACCACAACCACCTTCCCTGACACCTGGAAACACACAGAGGCGAAACCCCTCCTGAAGAAACCCTCTGCCGACCTCAAAGAGCTCAAGAATTACCACCCCATCTCGCTGTTCCACTTTCTGGCCAAGGTCTTAGAGAAAGCCATCAACGCCAGCTTACAGACCACCTGGAAAAACAAACCTTCTCAATGCCACCCAGTCCGGCTTCCCCTCCAACCACAGCACCGAGACCACCTTAATAGCTGCACCCAATGACATCAAATCCACCCTCGACCGTGGCAAGACTGCAGCCCTGATCCTCCTCGACCTCTCAGCGGCCTTAGACACAGTCTTCCACCAAACTGTCATCACCAGACTCCACAAAATTGGCATTAGAGGAAGCGCCCTCAAGTGAATCACCTCACACAGAAAATCCACCAAACGTTCTTCGTCCCAGAACCGAAGAGCATCATCTGTGGAGTCCTCCGAAGATCCTCCCTTATCCCCACCCTTTTTTATGCCTACGTGACTCCACGGGTCGACATCGCCTATTCCCATGGATTCAACATCATCTGTTACGCTGACAACACCCAACTAATCCTGTCTCTCATGGAAGACTCAGCCCTAACCAGAGTCAGCTTCCAGAACGCCATGACCAACGTCGCCGACTGGATGAGATCCAACTGCCTGAAGCAAAACACGGACAAGATAGAAGTGCTCATCTTCGGAAAGAACACCTCCCCATGGCACGACACATGGTGGCCCAGTTCGCTTGGACCCTCACCTACCCCTACCACCCACGTCCGCAATCTCTGCCTTATCCTGGACAGCAACTTCTCCATGAAGCACCAGGTCAATGCAGTAGCCTCCTCCTGCTTCCATGCCGTCTGCATGCTTTGTAAGATTTTCAAATGAATCCCGTCAACACCTTGTAAACAGTGACTCAAGCCCTCGTCACCAGCCGACTGGACTATGGAAACGCTCTATATACTGGAACAACCTCCCATCTCGTCAAATGAATACAGACTATACAGAACACCCCATCCAGATGAATACAGACTATACAGAACACCCCAGCCAGACTCGTCCTCAACATCCCCAAATGGACCAGCATCACCCCCATCTCACAAACTTCTACTGGCTCCCCGTCCAGAAGAGATGCCAGTTCAAACTGCTGACCCACACCTACAAGGCCCTCCACAATGCTGGACGCTCCTACATCAACTACCGCCTAACTTTCCATCAACCTACCAGACAACTCTGATCTGCCTCCCCTGCATCTGGCGTAACTGCAGAGCAGAGGTCGTTCCTTCTATTACCTCGCCGCCAAGTCCTGGTACGACCTCCCGCTCCACCTCCAAACCTCTCCCTTACTCGCCGACTTCAGGAAGGGACTCAAGACCTGGCTGTTCAACTAAAGTTCCCGTCTCCTCAGCGCCTGGATACCCCCAAGGTGATAAGCTACGCAATATAAATACTGATTGATGGATTGATTACATTAGTTTACAGGTGCGTTCAGTGATGCCATGTAAAAAAGAAGTAGTTAAAGAAGAGGGATAATTAACAATTCATAATCATTCCTAACCCCACCCCATTCTTCGAAAACTTGAAGCACCTGTTGCCCGGTGCATTTGGAGGTCTCGCCAGCCTGGTGAGGAACCATGCTACCATAACGTCCCAAAACTTCCCGGAAAATAATTCAGGCTTCTGATAGTAGATTTCCAAAGGAAAGAAGGTGGGAAAGGGAGTGTCCCTAGTTGTAGTGGAGCCTGGCAGAACGGGGCTAATTTCCCACTCCTCCACCGTGCCCTCAAATGAACAGTCTTCCTTGAAGGAGACTGAGGTGTAGATATGACACAGGAGTGTGATGATCTGGGCTCCTCAGCAGCATCAGCTGAGAGGCCTAGTCTATTGAATGGGAGTATACTTGCACAGTATCAAAGAATTTGTGAGTATGTGAGTCTTGAAAGAGTCTCCCAACTGATGTCAATTCAATGCCGCCTGTAGTCGAGTTGTCTGAGTTCGTGAATACCCATATTTTGCCCACCTATGATTCGTTCAAGTAGTCTTTGCAAGTGATCAAATTGTCTGCTACCAAGTCTGTTTCTGTGTCAGAACCGGCTCCAGACCCCTCTTCCTTAGATCTTGTTTTGAAACATCTGCAACACTTTCATCTCTGTTCCTTGGGGTTTGGACAGGACAGCATAGCGTTGTTGGGCGATCAACATTCAGAGCCGCGCCACATGTTGGATTGCATCTCGATCCTTGTGGTTAAGGAACCTGGCTATGATGGGTTTGGAGGAACTTGGTGTGAAGGATTCGCATGAAGGGTCTGATGCACCCTTTCTATTATGAAGCATGATGAAAGTTCTTTAGCTGGTGTCCGTGATTGCAACCACAGAGGAAAAAGTGTTCCAGGAAAGTGCCCTCGACTGTTTCAGGGAAGCCCAATGGGTGAACATTGTTGCAGTGGGGCCTACCTTCCGCATCTTCATCTCATATTTTATTAGAGGTGGTCAATGTATGTACTTCAGCTTTCATGTCCCACATCAAGTTCTCCAGCTCCCAAATTCTACTCTCTTTCTCCGTGACCCTATCTATTGCATTCCTAATATCTTGTTGCAGGAGTGTCAGGTCTGAGCCAACCTCACCAATATGGGTCTCCAGAGACCTTATAGTACTTTCTATTACTCGTAGTAAGGCTGCTATATCTGAGCTGCAGGATCTCTTCTCCACTGGTGGACACCTTCCCTTTGCCATTGCCCATGGGGTCTTCATTCCCAGCAAACACTGAGTTGTTGAATTTATCCATCTTCTTCTGGTGATGCCTCGGCTTCACTCTATCTTTCTCCATCTTGCTATCAAGCAGTCTGGAGGGTGAGGCGGAGGAGATTTCAAATTCAAACTGCCAGGGAGAGACCCATCATAGTGACACACTCCTGTGGGGCAGAATCCACCAAGGGCTGAGGTTTCACATCCTATCAGACTCTGGGACTCAATGCGATTATGTCCAGTATGTCGACATGGTGAATAGTCCAGGTTGAGAGCCTGGGAGGGCAGGCGTGTTAATATCATCCTGGCGAGGGGATCAGGACGTTGACATCTGCTAAATTGTTTTAAGAGGTCGCCCCTTGTGTTAATTGTGTGCTGCAGTTATGTTAGGGCTACACAAGTCTCCTTGAAATCAGGTTTCACCCAATGTACCAACGTACATCTACAATGAGTGGCCGATTCAGAGATGTTGAGCAGCAGTTCAAATAAGATGGGTAGGGTAATTAGTATGTGCAATGCTCAGCACGGCGTGGGTTACCTGTGCCAGTTCAGTCAGGTGTCTCACTCCACCAGTACAGCTGTGTAGTTTATGTAGGGCCTGGGGGCACCTTCTCAGAGTCCCAGTCTTCCCCTCCACAAAGCTGTGGTTTTCCTATGCAACATTGTTCTCTGATGTGGCAAATGCAGCTGTGCAAGACCTACAGGACCAGCAGGCAGCCCAGCTGCCACAGCTGCGAAGGGGTCTTACTCCAAGCCGTGTCCCAGCCACAATATCATTGCTGCTATAGATCCAGGTCAGCCGCATCACAGGGCCCAGTCGTAAAGGCACGCTCACATGGTACCACCAGTGCCCTCAGGGCACATCTATCCTCTCTCTCTTCCCGGGGTCTGGACTTCGTCATCTTTGACCACTGGGTCTCCAATCACCTAGGCCAGTCAACACGGACCAACAGGACAGGAACGGATCAAACTCCGGTTAATGGGAGTCCCCCATCAAGGGCTCCGATTGACCTTGATTTAATCCGTTCCTGTCGCGGGCACTCGGCCCAGCCACACAAGTAGAGCAGCTTTTTTATTGGTAACGGTCCGTGGTAGGCACCTCGGCGAGAATTATCGAGTCCGCGGACATTGACCCAAGACCCTGCCGCGTCGGGAATTGAACCCTGGTCCCAGGCCGATCTCTGCTTCAGGGTCTGCCGCTTCTAACCAGTGAGCCAGGTGTCTAGTTTTCAAAAATGTACAAATTTACTAGGTTTCGTTAAGTGCCAGCCGAGCTAGGGCCCAAAATCCACAACTACCCACTTTACAAAAAATGGTTAGTTTTGTGTGGAAAAATGTGATGTATCCATGTCGCGTTTTAGGCCGTTTCCTGTCATAGGCACTAGGGCTACAGAGACACGCGAGCTACCATTTTTATCAGGAGACTTGGGGGAAAAGCTGGGTGGAAGGACGTTTGTGGCTCGCCACAAATTCTAGAACTCTCCATCCCAGAAATGTAAGGAAAATATGTGTTTTTTAGTATGTTTGAGATTTGCAAGGGATTCTGGGTAAAAAACAAACCTGGTGAAGCCATGCAACTCATCCCCACCCTGGATTTCCCTAGGTTTTTAGTTTTAAAAAATATCTATACGTTTGCTAGGTTTCCCTAGGTGCTAGCTGAGCTAGGGACTAAAAATACGCAGCTACCGACTTTGCAAAAAAAGGAGCAATTTTGAGCGGAAGAATGTGATTTATCCATGTTGCGTTTTGCGCTGTCTCCTGTCAGGGGTACTTAGCCTACCCACACAAGTGAGGTACCAGTTTTTATCAGGAGACTTAGGGGAATGCTGAGTAGAAGGATGTTTGCGACTCCCCACAAATTCCAGAACTTTCAAACACAGGAATTTGAGGAAAATGTGTTTTGTTGGTCAAAGTTTAGATTTGAAAGGGATTCTGGTTAAAAAAAAACTGGTGAAAGCCATGCAAGTCACCCCACTATGGATTCCCCTAGGTGTTTAGTTAAACAAATATACAGGTATGCTAGGTCCCTAGGTGCTGGCTGAGCTAGGGCCTAAAGCAAAAAAAGGATCAGTTTTGACTGGAAAAATTTGATGTATCATTGTTGTGTTTTAAGCCGTTTCCAGTCATGGGACAAGTCCTAACCACACAAGTAAGGTACCAATTTTATCGGAAGACGTGTGGGAGCAATGAATAGTAGAACGTTTGTTATTAGCAATTGGATTTCGCTGCATTTGTGCCTTCCAAATGTAAGTCAGTGTGTAAGAAAGAAGACATTTTGAAAAATACCCTCCAAGTGATATGCTAGTACAGCTACCAACACATTCAGGGATGTAGAAATAACCACTGCTCGTAAACGTCATATCTTGTGCTCATTTCAGAAATACTTCGGTTTCTTTGACACCCATTTTTCACTCTACACATTTCACCACCATGTGAATTGGTCTATACATAAATCATTGTACGATGCAGCACAGTTGTTGGTTATGGGTACATTGGGTTCTTGGAAAACCTACACACCATTAATAACCCCACGACCAGAGGGGCCTAGCGGACGTAATGGTATATATATTTCTTTTGTAAATCTACAATTGTGACAAAAAGTTACAGATGAAAAAGTTGTCACAAATGGCCGTTTTTTTCCTACTTATTTTCAATAGTTTCAACATTTAATTTCTTTGGAAAGCCCTTGAGCAATCTACACGTATTCCCGCTTTCAGAATTTGGAATTTTGTCTAGGTTTCAGAAGCATGTAGCTTTCTTGGATCACCCATGGGTTTCACACTGGTTTCCACCACAAACTGGGAATAGGTTGAGATCACAAAAACTAAGAATAATGGGCTACATCTTTGCATAGTAGTAAAACTATGATAAAAACATGTTTTTTATTCTGCTCTACATGTTCCTAAACGCTGGGAAGATGGGGACTTTAGCATAGCAAACTGTTCGTTCATGACATTTTTAGGGAAAAAGGCCAGACACTTTTATCCAGAGAACTTTGTTCCTTGTGTACCAAACAACTCAAAATGTAGCTATATTTTGCCCATTTTCTCAATCCCCTCCAGGGGAATCCATAAACCCCGGTTACGTTTAGTGTCCACTGGATGTTGGGGAAAAAATACAAATTGGCATGGATACCTTAAGTGGAACAAAGGGGATGGAGCTCTGTGAGAGGGATGGCGGAAGAAAAAACGAGGAGGCCGAAGTATGAGCTCAATGGTGTTATGATTTATTTAAATGTCCAATACAGAAGATTGTTTCAGAGGGAGGGTTGGGTTGTCTCCGTGCTTTGGTGGCCGCAACTGTTGTCTCTCCTTTTCCTCCTGGCGTTCTTCTTACTGGTGGTTGTCCCGGGAGGCTCACTAATGAGAGGAGAGACCAAGAAAGGTGCTGTAAGTTATTCTGATCCATTATAACTCCTGGCAGGATAGAGTCCTTCAACCTTCTCTGTTGTGGTATATAGGCATGCAGGCTTTCAACAGTGAAGAGGCAAGGAGAAAGTAAATAACCAAAAGAAATCAAGAGTTAGGGAAGGGGTTGTCTGACCCAGTGACTCCAGGACTCTTAAAACGCTGTTCGTGTTATGGAACGGGGGTTTGTCTATAAGTGCGGGTTAAGTGAGTACAAGATGGGGTTAATCGTGAGGATTCGTGTCAAGGAGGCTTAAAAACCAGCGCAAACAGTGGTGTTCGTAGTGACACTTACGTAAATTCCCCTCGTTCCCCCTCCCCCTCCCCCTCTCCCTCTCCCTCTCTTTACTCCTTCCCTTCTCTCTTCCCCGAGTCGCTTACCACGTCATCCGCAGTTCTCCTGAACTGCTGCGGCTCTCCAGCGTCCTCCGGGGGTATCCACCACTCGTCCGACCACACCTCGTGTCCTTCGTCTTCTTCCTCCGAGCCTTGGGATACGTGGTCATCTGGGGTCTCTGGCTACTCCCTAGTTGCGGATCCTTGCTTGTGTGGCACGGCGTCTCGGCTCCTCTGTTCCTTTTCATCCTGTCTCTGCAGCACGTCTTTCTCCTCTGGGCTCCGCAGCGCGTCTTCCGGGTTCTCAGGGACCTCCTTTAGGAGCGCAGGCCCCGCCCACGTAGTTTACCATTCGTTGGGCTTGCTCAGCTGGGTCACATGTTCCTGTATACAAGAGGTAGCAGGCGGGGTTAACCCTTGCATTCCTGTAAGTTCAGCAGTGCTTCGGTGTCTCGCAGGACAGAGAGTAGGGGTTGTGCCTCTGTTGTGTTTCTATCTAGGACCCTAATTCGATATTCTCGATTTATGCCCATATGTGGTTATAATAAATAATATCCTTATAAAGGCCCCACCCTGTTCAATCTTTACATGGCTCCGTTGGCAGATGTGGTTCAATCGTACGGCATAGAATTAGTCTCCTACGCCGACGATACCCAACTGCTTATTTCCCTGTCCCAAGCGCCCACCATAGCAGCTGCCAACTTCAAAACCTGTATGCAGGATCTTGCAGGTTGGATGAACCAACACTGCCTGAAGCTAAATGGCTCTAAAACAGAGGTTTTAGTGATAGGAGGAAAAGATGCTAGCTGGACAAAAGAATGGTGGCCACCCTGCCTTGGTCCTGTACCCACTCCTTGTAAGGAAGCAAAGAACTTGGGTATTTGGGTTGATCCAAAACTTTCTTTTGATGGTCATGTTCATAAAGTAGTAGGGAAATGCTTCGGGGTTCTGAAGACCCTTAACCGTACTCTAGACCTTCTTCCTCTAGAGGCCAGGCGAACCATGACCCAAGCCTTAGTGACCTCCCGAATAGACTATGGCAATGTGCTACTTTTAGGAACAACGGAAAAGAACATCAGGAGATTGCAGGTGCTCCAAAACACGGCAGCACGACTAGTCCTCAGATTACCCAAAAGAGCAGCCTCTAAACCTACCCTGGCGGCTCTACACTGGCTTCCAATAAAAAAGAGGATCTTATTCAAAGCGCTCTTAATGTGCTATAGGATCACCTCGCACAAAGCCCCTCCTTATCTGACAGATCTAGCCATCACCTATGAGCCTAATAGATCTCTTCGCTCTAGGGGAACAGGCTTACTTAAAATCCCCCGGATAAAAAAAGCAAGAATAGGAGGCCGCTCCTTTCGTGTGTTGGCAGCCAACAAATGGAACTCTCTTCCAATGAATATCAGGCTAGCGGACACTGAAACTAAATTTAGGAAACTCTTGAAGACCTACCTGTATACCCTCTAGTTTCCAGCCTCTCACTAGCATCTGCCTCTCTCTCCACAGCGCGGGGACACGCCGGGATGGCGTCACCATGCGCTTTATAAACCCCTTTATTATTATTATTATTATAAGAATCATGTCCATATCTAGTCATAGCCCGTGCAGTCCAAATACGGCAAGGCTACTCCCATAGACTCCTAGAAAGCACAACGTGTTCTTTAAACAAACCAAGCCTCCAGCAGCCCGGGAATTCCCCCTGCTTTTGTTTTGATTTGCACAAGAACTCCTGGAGTCCAGAAAGAACTGTTAGTTCCTAGTTACGTCTTATGTCCAACCTTACGTCAAACACGGCACCTTTTAGTTATAAATATACCAACGTTGCCTTAAGCAAACACACAGTGGTTTGGAGCAGAGCGGCTATCTACTTGCCCGACGCCCAGCTGATGTGAGAGCCGAAGGAAGCCGACCCTCCCCTTGACGCACTGAGAGAGACGCTGTCTTTGCTCTTGCTGAGAAATCCAGCTCCGGTGTTTCCAGTCACCCTTGCGGGTTGCTGGGAGATCGAGTCCTGAGAGAGAGATACAAGACCTCCTACATTCTATTACCAAGGTACGGAGCTAACTAAACCCTTAAGAGATTTCTTGATTCAGATTCTTGGCAAAAACCAACTTAACTTAAACTGCAACTTACTTACTCTTTCCCACGTATTAGGCTTAGGTCAGGTACACCGGGGTAGGCGTATCTTAGAAGCACCAGTTGAGTACGTTAGTCAATGTTTTTCTGTATGTATATATTTTATCCATTTTAAAGTATCATATGGCTAAGAAACCATATCAATGCTTTTACAGTATTATTTTATAATACTCCTCTTACTGTACGCACTTTACTTTATGATAAGTATTGCAATTGTGGCAATTCATTTCTCTTGCATGAGAAAGAAGACTGCTCAATAAAATAACACCTTTTATTGAAAACGCCCGTCTCTCTATTTCTCTGCACTCTGGTGAAACTAAGTATGCACGATTGACTGAGTGAAATAGTTGTCTATTGTTTTCACACGACTCTAGAGATATACTCTTTATTCTGAGGGAGCAAAGTTGTCATGTTTATGCGGTTGTCAGAAGCTTATCCCTTCTTGTCTAAATCAGGAGAGTTAACTCTTTCCTGAACATTCGAGAAAGTTTCTAGTGACCTCTGAGCTAGCTGGCAAAACTAATTAAGTCTAATATAGTCAGTAGAGACCTAGATGACCTCAGTCCTACGTCTACACTGCTGAATATATTATACCAATGCGCAGAGCCTATTGGGAATATAGGAACTACACTACACCTCGGTGCCCCCGTCGGCCCTCTCACATCCCTCTATCCTTACTTTCTTGCTGGCAAGAAAGGGGTCATGGGGGTACCGAGACAAATAATCCGCATTGGTTTGTTCTTCCCCCTTCCGAGGCAGGGCAACAAAATGGAAGGGCTGGAGTGTCAAGAACCATCTCATGACTCTGTCATTATGTCCCTTGTAACGGGAAAGCCATTCCAAAGGGGCGTGGGCTGTATATAAAGTGAATTCTCTCCCTTCTAGAAATAAAATAAAATAATATCGGAGGGTTTCATTACCCACTTGATGGCTATAGCTTATTTTTCTATTACTGAGTTTTCAATTTTGAGTACCTCATCTCTTGGGGAAAGAGTTTACGACTTAACTACAGTATGGGTCGTTCTAGTCCTTGTGAATCAGTTTGGGAGAGAACTGCACCTAGTCCTTGTTCTGACGCATCTGTTTGGAGGATAAAAGGCTTTTGGTAGTCGGGACTTAGAAGCACAGGCTTAGTGATAAGGGTGTTTTTAGGTCTCGTCCTACGCAACGCGCATGCGTTGCTTAGGAAAGAGACCTAAAGCTGTCGATACCCTTTTTGAGGCAAACTTGTGCACACGTTCCATTGCCTTCAGTGGAACGTGTGCACGAGGGGCGATTGCCTCGCGGGAGCGAGCGGCGATAATAAATACCATATGGTGCTGTGTGCGGCAGCGCCATATGGTATTAATTATCGCCGCTGGCTCCCGCGAGGGAATCGGCAGGCCCCCTCCCCCTGCTGCCATGCGAGGAGCTCACACGCGTGCTACTTTTTGTTGTTGTCGATGGTCTAATACCGGAAGTGAGACACCCAATGCTATAGTTAATCGTGTAGTAGCAGCTCGCATTGAGCAGGAAGTAAGTATTAAGCGCTATGTTACAGTGAAAACTGAACGTTTCAAATTATTTCTACATTTGGAGAACTTCACATAAGCACGGTGGAACAGCAGAGCTGACGCCGCCGTGTCTTGGTGTTTTAAGGAATTGCCCGCGATTGGGTGAGAATTTATTTTCATAGCATTATAAAATGTTTCCGTTGGTGTGGTTTGGTGGCACATGCCTTTCAAACAGTTCAGTTGGTTAAAGCCCCTGTTGAAGAAATCTGTTTGTATCCTAACTATAAAGTCGGATCCTAGTAGCAGGGCCTTTCACCCATCTAGGTCCATGAGGGAGTCCAATTTTATCAAGAATAGCCACACGTGTTAATTTAGAGTGCTACGAAGCTTTAAGACTGTGGGACCAAACGTTAAATTAAAAATAGCTATTACTATTGAAGACACAAAAAAGAAGCTAGGCCCTGGAAACATTTTAGAGCATTTGGTAAATAAATGTAAAGTAATGACCGCCATTTGATGACGTTGCTGTTGCTTCTTAGCCAGAATCATGATGATGTAAAATGCAGATAAGTTAATAGAAACTAGTGGTTTGTTTGCTAGACATGTTCCATTATGTGAATTGCTTATGCCTAGTTACTTCTTCTAAATTGGGAATGTGGCTAAGTATCCGGTGCTTTCACCTGAATTATTTTAACATTAGACAAAGAAGAATTAATTTGTGACCAACAGAGATTCTGCTATACACCCATATCTGTGATGATGTGAGGTCTGAATATCTCTACGGTGGACTAACCAGTTCTCAAACCTAATTCAGCGTGCATTGTCTAGCAAACCATTGGCAAACTACAAGGGGATGAAATAAAATGGCTTATGACTTCTTTTGTGTATAAAGTTGACAAAATATGACAGCAGCTGTTGGCATTTGGGAAAGCTTTATTTTCATTAGTCCAGTTGAGTTGGGAGTGGTCAGGTGTTACATTTCCTGATTTCCTCTGCAGTTCATCTCATAAGCACTTGTTTAATGAATATTGAATTAATTAACTGTTGTTGTGGTAATGTCTAAATTAGCCAGACAGCGCGACCTTGAGGCAGATTATCAGAAGCACCCGTGTTGACAAAAAAGAGCTGGTACCACCGGCTCAAATTAAGCACTGGCCCACCCCTCCAGTGATTAAATCTGCAGCAGAAGCGGGTTGTGTCTGAAAAGGCTTGATCCTTTGTGCTGCTACATCTTTTCCAGGTTCAGTGCAAGCTTTGTAGGTAATTCACGAGCTTCAATGCACTGGGTGTCGTTCAGGAACAATTAATTTGGACAAAGTTAACGATATGTCATAGGGCTTTAAGTGGGATGAAAAAACTAGGGGGGTCTCCCAAAGGGGCGTGGCCAATGTAATTAAGGGTGTGGCTTAAATACATGTAAACTAAAATCTGTGCTTAGCATAGTGTGCCGCCCGACGTGTATTTTGCTGTTTTTGTCATTGCATCCAGATATGATACAACAAGTAACGTCATACCTACTATAAGTCAGAAATGTTGGCTTTCTCAATCGTTGTTAGTTACATAAGATAAATAAGCAGCAACTATGGCTTGTATATATTATTGAAAAAGCTTTCACTTAAAGCGCTGGTGACACCACGACAATGTTGCTGCTCCTGAGTTTAAAAAAGAATAGGGCACCCTACCCTGCCAAGGAGAACCATGCAGCAAAAAAAAAACATTGGCATAGCCAATAGGTCTCGCCTTTGGGACCTTATAAGTGTTTAGCCATGCAACAGTTGATGTTGTTGCACCAAGGATATTGTGCTGGATAATTTAACACTTATAAGGTCCCAAAGGCGAGACCTATTGGCTATGCCAATGCTTGTTTAAGTTGAGGAAGGCATACTGGAGTATGGAGTGGGCTGACGTAACTCCTTCTCCCTGTTTACACGTTTCTGTAGGAGGTCAGTTAAGGGGGCGGCTTTTTGTGAGAAATCTGGAATAAACTGTCTATAATACCCCTGAAGACCTAAGAAGGCCCTTAGCTCTTTTTTTGTTTGGGGAAAGGGGACTTTGACAATAGCTGTAACCTTCTCGTCCTTCCCCAAGTAAATATCCGAGGTACTTCACCGAACGAGCTGCCAGCCGACTTTTGGCGGGATTAATAGTGAGGCCCCCTTCTCCTAAAGCCTGAATGACTGCAGTAAGATGTTCCAAATGTTGTTCCCATGTGTCACTGTGTATCACTATATCATCTAGGCATGCCGCGGCATACTTCACATGGGGTTTCAGCAGGTGGTTTGTTAACCTCTGGAAGGTCGCAGGGGCCCCGTGCAACCCAAAGGGCAACACGGTAAAATAATACAATCCTTCCTGGGTTGAAAAAGCGTTTTTCTCTCTATCGGCTTCTTTCAAGGGGACCCGCCAGTACACTTTGCGTAAGTCTAGGGTACTGATATACTGGGCCCTTCCCAACCTCTCCACCATTTCGTCTACCGGTGGTATTGGGTAGGAGTCAAATTGTGAGTGAGACTTTATTGACTTCACGGAAATCGATACAAAACCTGATGGATCCATCAGATTTTGTTACCAATACGATTGGTGAGTTCCATTCACTGTTTGATGGCTCTATCACCCCCATCTGGAGCATTTGTTGTACCTTCTGACTTACGGCCTGTCTATGAGACTCGGGAAGACGGTATGGACGCAGTTTTACCTATGTACCTGGGTGTGTCTTGCTAGCATGCTCGATCAGACTAGTTCTACCCGGTGTGAGGGAGAAAACTGCTTGTAGGGGCTTTAAGTAGGAATCGAGGGTGGTCCTTTTTTTCTCAGTCAGGTCGGGGTCTACGCTTAGATGGTATAAAGGAGAGTCAACCTTGACTAAAGACCCCGTGATAGGAATCCCCCCTCTCATTTTTTCAACAGATTTATATGGTATATCTGTGTGTTGTCTTTCTTTTCGGGATGCATCTCGAGATGGTAGGTTACTGGGGTGACTACCTCGGTAACTCAGAAGGGGCCTTGCCATTGTCCTACGAGTTTGTGATTGGATGTGGGCATCATAAGTAGAGTGTTTTCTTATCGTAGTGTTGGTTTTGATTTTCTTGGGTGTCTTCCATGTGCGCTCTACAGATGCTGCGTATCTCCTGGAGATGGGTTTTAAGTCCTAGGACGTATTCAGGGAGGGCTTTAGTCCATGCTGTATCTGTACGTAGTAGGATACTGCTTGTTACCATGTACACATTGTATGTTGACTACTCCCGTGGTCTGGGTGACTCCCCCTGGAATAGCCAAAGGCTGTATTACACTCTGGAGACAGCCGGTATCCATTAGTGCTTGTCTATTCTACCCATTCACTTTGACAGTCTGGTGATAGGAGGGCTTTCGGCCTGTGGAGTTACAATAATATGAGCGAGTGAGCCCGACTTCCATTGGCTCCTCTAATTGTGGACACACCCGAGCGATGTAGCCGTATGCACCACAGGCATAACACTGGGGTCCGGGTTGTGGTTGGGGTCGGACGGGAGCAGGCACGGGGTGTGGTAGAACAGTCACTGTGTCCTGTCGACGGGGAAGGGGGTTGATTGGGGGAGGACCCCCCCACTTGTTGGTTTCTAGTGATGTTTGTCCTTGCCCCGTTGTAATTCTTGGGCTCGGTTATAAGCACTGGCTATCTCTATAGCCTGTTCTAAGGTCAATTGTTTGTGTTGTCTAACCCATTTCTGTACAGGGGGTTACAGAAAGGAATTGTTCCAAATAGATTCTTTCCATAACCTCCACTTTAGAGGATGTTTGGGGCTTCAACCATCGGTCGGCCAGGTCTCTGATACGGTAGGAGAGGGTCCAGGGTGTCTCTTGGGGTCCCTCCTTTACTTGTCGTAAATGAAGCCGATAATTTCCTCGTCTATACCCAACCTCTCTTCGATATACTTCTTCACATCCTCATATGGAGTGAGGCCGAGGGGATTAGCTGCCTAATAGGCAGCTTGCATGTCGCCTGACAACAGCGGACCCAGATATTGTCCCCACTTATCTTCAGGTCATCTGGCAGCCCTTGCCATCTTTTCAAAGTTGGAGAAAAAGAAATCGGGGGTCCTCCCCACTAACGTACTTCTGGAGGACCACGGACGGAAGAGTAGTGTATCCTCTCTGTTAGCCCTGGGTATCAGCCAATCGTCCAAGGGTAGTCTCTTGGTTCTGACTCTGGTCTGCCAAGGTTTTATGGAGCTGCGCTCTGTCTTCCTCGGCGACCACCAGAAATGTTTCCATAGCGCGTCCTAGCCTTTTCTGCCATCTTCTGCATCGCAGCCTCCATCTTCCCGGATCCCACTTCTGACACCAGGTGTGAGAGGGACGGGCGGAAGAAAAAACGAGGAGGCTGAAGTATGGGGTCAATGGTGTTATGATTTATTTAAATGTCCAATACTGAAGATTGTTTCAGAGGAAGGGTTGGGTCTCCGTCCTTTGGTGGCCGCAACTGTTGTCTCTCCTTTTCCTCCTGGCGTTCTTCTAACTGGTGGTTGTCCCGGGAGGCTCACAAACGAGAGGAGAGAACAAGAAAGGCGCAGTAAGTTATTCTGATCCGTTATAACTCCTGGCAGGATAGAGCCCTTCACCTTTCTCTGTTGTGGTATCTAGGCATGCAGGCTTGCAACATGCGAAGAGGCAATAAGAAAGTAAATAACCAAAAGAAACCAAGAGTTAGGGAAGGGGTTGTCTGACCCAATGACTCCAGGACTCTTAAAACGCTGTTCGCGTTATGGAAAGGGGATTTGTTCATAAGTGTGGGTTAAGTGAGTACAAGACGGGGTTAATTCGTGTCAAGGAGGCTAGAAACCGGCGCAAACAGTGGTGCTCGTAGTGACCCTTCTGTAAATTCACCTTGTTCTCTCTCCCCCTCTCTTTACTCCTTCCCTTCTCTCTTCCCCGAGTCGCTTACCGCGTCAGCCGCAGTTCTACTGAACTGCGGCGGCTCTCCAGTGTCCTCTGGGGGTATCCACCACTCGTCCGACCACACCTCCGGTCCTTCGTCTTCTTCCTCCGGGCCTTGGGATTCCTAGTCGTCTGGAGTCTCCGGCTCCTCTCTAGTGCGGGGTCCTTGCTTGTGTGGCACAGCGTCTCCGCTCCTCTGTTCCTTTTCCTTCTGGCTCTGCAGCGTGTCTTGATCCTCGGGTCTCCGCAGCGCGTCTTCCGGGTTCTCAGGAACCTCCTTTAGGAGTGGAGGCCCCGCCCACGCAGTTTCCCATTCGTTGGGCTTGCTCCGCTGGGTCACATGTTCCTGTATGCAAAAGGTAGCTGGCAGGGTTAACCCTTGCATTCCCGGCATTTCCGTAAGTTCAGCAGTGCTTCGGTGTCTCGCAGGACAGAGAGGTAGGGGTTTCATCTCTGTGCCCCCGTCGGCCCTCTCACAAGCTCTAAACCCAAACCACCCCAAATAGCCAATAAAGGGCTCATCAGGGGGAGGCCCAGCAGTTAAGGGGTTGAGCGGCTGCCATAATAGATGCTGCCTTTCCTTTTTTACTTCTGATGTCCTTGTATATCTTCAAATTGCAGCAGGGTAGGTGTGTCAGTGGGGCAAATTTAACATTTATAGAGACCAGGACTATACATTCCTAATGTAGTCGAAGGAATCTTTGTCTAGCCTCTGTGGGCCACGTTATACTACTTTGATTCTAAAAGAATAATGTTATTGTTTAATTTCCAGCCTAACACAGCTAACTATAGCTTGCTGCTCTTGCTGACCTTTGGAAATGTGTTAATGGTTTTCAACCTGTGCTAAATGTGCTTTGGCTAATGAGCAAAATTCTCTTTCTCTTTTGTAGAGAGCTGAGAGACAAACCCGATTGATGGATTCAGCACAATATTCAGAGTTCTGTGAAAGTCGACAGTTAAGCTTTTGTGAGTATGCAACAAAAAGTGCATCAGTGGGATCAGTGCTGTCTAATGCTTCAATGGTAAAGGTCATGCATACTTTGTCCAGACAGAGCAACATCACTGTGCTCTTTCATTGCCCCAGTTAGAACAGAATGTCATTGCTGTCTTGTTCACTGACATAAAACTTAAGACAGAAAGCCAATGCCATTAACTGCTTCACAAAGATGAAGTTTCCTATGGGATTTGATCACACGAATGTCTGGAAAAGCTTTGTAAAGGAAATTGTCAATGTACAGTGTAATAAAGGCTTATATATCTATGTACAGATATGAGTGGTGTTGGGGAATGTAGTTTATATTTCATTGCAAAAAGAACAATTGATGGAGAGAATGCAGAACAATGTCATACATTCACCACAGTACAGAGATCTGGGCCTAAATCCATAGTTTTTTTGCTACCCATGCCATTGCAGTTTGAACCCAGCCATATGCAAATCAGTCTTGACCCTGTGCCCAGTGGGAACAGTCCAGCCCGAACTGCCAGGCCAGGTCCTCCCTGGACTGTAAACAAGCATCCTAGGACCGGTTTTGGGGTTTCACCCCTCATCAGCCATGATAGCTTGACTACAGTAGTATGGAGAGCACGGGACCCACGTCTGGGCATACCCATCCCACTTGGGGTGACAAATGCAAAAAGATCAATTGATGGACAGAATGCAGAACAATGTCATACATGCATCCCAGTACAGAGATTTGGGTCTAAAGCCATTGTTTTTTTGCTCACCATGCCATTCCAGTTTGAACCCAGCCATATGCAAGTCAGTCTTTTTTTTAACACAGTTTATTGGGTTTTTCGAGTTGTGTATCTTATACAGATATACGTACATGTGACAACTATAGTACAACAGTATGCAATACAGTTACACTTAATAGTCTAACAAGAGTTTAATTTGTAAGGCTAAGCATTGCTTTTACCGTACTGTATAGATAACAGTCAGAACAATTGTATCTGCAACCACTTATCTCTGTATCTATATAAGTGCAGTGACATTATTTCAAAACAGCGTGATTTACCCCTCCCAACTCTCCCGGCCCAACTCCAGTGCGTAGTGTTGACATCAGACTCCGATTGATGTCCCCCATTGACTCATGTAGAGGCAGCCCATGTTAGTGTGGTATTGTTGTGCTACAGTACTATATATAGGGTTGTTTTATTTTAGTTGTGCAGGGACTGACGTGTTGGTCATATCTAGTCCTCCTGGGCTGTGGGAGGTGTATGTTCAAGTGCTTTGAAAGCTTCCATTATGAAGTCCTGGTCCATCGATATAGGCTTTTTACGTATACCCCGAGCTTCCTCACGTCGAATGGCAGCGCTTTCTGCACTTCCCCATCTCACCACCTCCCTGTGCCTTGTGTAAACCACTGGGGACCTAGCTGATTTCCACTGCATTGTTATAGAACGCTTAGCTATGAGTAGTGCTAGATCACTGAAGCGAAGTTGCACGTTTTGCGTTTTTGAGTGCTGAGTCATACACAACAGACAGCTGTTTCTAGTATAGGTAGACTTGTCGCCGAGCTGATGTTCGAAATTACATTTCTCCAAAATTCTGTGAGCACAGGGCATGACCACAGCATGTGTAGGATATCCTCTGTCTTGCATCTAGGGCAATGGTGTTGTGTAGTCGGGAACATTCGGTGCAAACAGTGGGGGTGAGGTAGGTCCCATGTAATATCATGTACTGAAGGAATTTGAATTTGGCATTGCTGGATACTTTTTTGGGTATTCCAACATCATACTCCATTCTTTATCTGTTAGCTCTTTCTCAAGGTCCTCAGTTCATTTGTTGCGTATGTCTGTAAGGGGAATCCCTGTGTTTGCTCTAATGCCTTTATACAGTCATTTCGTGAGGTGACATCCTAACACTATTAGATAAATCATCCGCACCAGTTTGTGTGTTGGGGTTCTACCCTAAGTGGGGCCTATTGGCTTTTGATGTATTGGAGTATTGCAGTGTATGGTAAATATAGATTACCTGGTACCCCAGTTTTCCTTGTGAAATTTTGGTGGTCCATTAGGGTTCCATTGTCAAGTAGCACCCCTACTGTAGTAACCCCTGCTTCAGACCACACAAGGATCCTCCTATTAGTGATTAGGCCCGTGGGTGTAGGGATACCTAATAGTGGTGTGTTATCAGCAAATGGGGGGCACATGCGTGTATAATGCAGCGTCTTTTTCCAGTATGCGAGCATCGTACACAGTAATGACTGGGCATCCGGGGGTATTATAACTTGTGGTAGCAGCAGTGTGTGCAGAGTGTCTCGGTTTATATCTCGAGCAGTGTACCCTAATTCGTGCAGATTGCGCCCTGCAAGCCAGTACGACAGCCATTGAAGTTGGCTAGCATAGCAATATTCCCGGAGATCAGTGCGTCCAATCCACCCTTATCTGTGTCCAGTTGTAGTTTAGCTAGTCCCACCCTGCGGCAGCCAGTTCCCCATATCAAATCTGAAAGTAGTGTGTCAAGTGATTTAAATACCGGGCTGGGGATTAGTATTGGCAGGTTTGTAAAGAAATATAGAAGTCGTGGGGGACCACCATTTTGGATATATCTACTCGGCCAATCACAGAAAGTGGCAATGATGTCCAGAAGGTGATCTGTGATCTGAGTGCCCTTCTTGCTTTAGTTAAGTTACCCTCTATTAGATCTTGTGGACTTATACATTTGGATGCCTAAGTACTTAAAGGTGTGCTGTGCTACAGAGTGGGAGAGTCACCCAAACTGCATTGAGTTCTCGTGTTCCCCAGGGCAGAAGAAAAAGGCTCGAGACTTTGTCTTGTTTATGGTGAGGCCTGAGATCTGTGCAAATTGTGAGAAAAATCTCCGGTGTCGGCTCTGGTGCATTGGGCAGGTCATTAGCATAAGTAATTATGTCATCTGCATAGGCGGATATCACATGCGTGAAGTTACCCAACCTGATGCCTATTTGTTCTGCAGCTGACGTAGCTTAATCACCAACGGTTCTAATGCAAGCACGAATAATAAGGGGGATAAGGGACATCCCTGCTGTGTTCCTCTGCCAACCGGGTATGCCTGTGAGATATGGCTACCAGTGCGGGCCCTCACTGTAGGAGCTGAATATAGGAGTTGTACCCACTTCAGGTAGGTTGATAGTATGCCAAATTTTTTGAGGGCCCTGACCATATAGTCCCACCTGAGGGTGTTGAATGCCTGCCTCAAGTCTAGCGTAATGCAGCCGGCATTATGATGCCCCGCCAAGGTTGATTCCATTACATGGTAGAGTTGCCTGATATTCAGTGAGCTGGTATAAATTTGCATTTATCTGTTTGGATTAGCTTGTGTTGGTATGGGAGTAGGCGGCGCAATAGGATTTGCTTAATATTTTGTACTCTGTAGCAAGGAGCGATAGGGGCTGTTTTCCCGAAACGTCTGATGCTAAGCGACCCGGCTTAGGTAGGGATATTACTAAAGCCTGCATTGTGGTGGAGGGGAATGTCCCTGTGTCTAATGCAAATTGGTATAGTCATTCTAGTTGTGGGACCAGGGCTTCTGAGAAAGTAGCAAAGAATTCTATCTGCAGGCCATCAAGATAC
The DNA here is from genome assembly GCF_964261635.1 of Lissotriton helveticus. Lineage (NCBI taxonomy): Eukaryota > Metazoa > Chordata > Amphibia > Caudata > Salamandridae > Lissotriton > Lissotriton helveticus. The sequence continues at coordinate 219,134,747 of NC_136067.1, read as the reverse complement.
GTGGCCTTATTCCATGGTAAATCCGGGATAGCTTCTTTTATTTCAGCTTTTGTGATGGGGCCAGATAGGTCATATTGGGCTGCTCAGTTCAGTTGGGGGAATTTTAGGTTGTGTAGGAATGCATTTAAGGAGTCATCCGCTAATTGTGGGGGGGATTGATATAGTGTTTCATAATATGCACAGAAGGCCTCGTTGATTTCCCTCTGAGTGTTCACAATGTCACCTCCCCGAGTGAATATTTCATGCACTGTTGTTGGGGGGGGGGGCGGTCTCATATTATACGTGCCAGAAGCGTGCATGCCTTGTCAGCCTCTGTGTGCTTTATCAGGGTGTACGATTTATAATCTATTTGTCTAAGGGTTTCCAGCAATTCTGCGGACTTAATGCAGGCCTCCTGTAGTGACGCTGTCTTTGTGGGGTCGCCTATCGCTTCTTGTTCTAATATATTCATGGTGTTTTCTACTGTTTTGAGATTATTATGTATTTTTTTTCTAGCCGCAGCTGTGGTGCTTATGGCTATGCCCCTTATCACTGTTTTAAACGCATCCCATTCTATGTGGGGCGTGGAGGCTGTACCAGCGTGTTCTGTAAAGCAGTTTGTGATACCCATTGCTAGTGCACTACGAAATGCAGAGTCTTCCAACATTTGTGGCCATAATTTCCAGTTGGGGACTGGAGTGGGGATTCTTCCCCAAGCTAGAGTGATCTCTAAGGGGTTGTGGTCTGACAAAATCTTACCTTTTTATGTAGCATGTGTAATCTGTGCGGTAAGGACAGAACAGAGTATCCTATCTATTCGGGTGTGGAGTTGATGAGTTGGGGAGAAAAATGAATACTCTCTATTGGTCGGATTTTTTAGGCGCCATACGTCCCCCGTGTCCAACCTTCCGTCCATCTGCATTGTGCCTCTGCCTGTTTTATGGTCCCTGCACCTTGAATTGGGGTGTGTGAGCAGCCTATGCTTATATCCATGACCGCGTTGTAGTCCCTGCCTAATATCCCTGGGTAGGCTTTCCAGCTCGCTAATTCTGAGTTGAGCCCCATGAGGAATTTATCTTGTTCAAAATTAGGGGCATAGAGGCTACCCAGTACCCCCTGTGTGCCATCCAGTGTACCTCTCACTAATATGCATCTCCCCTGTGGATCCACCCGTTGCTGTAGTGCCTTAAACGGAACTCCATTCCTGACCCAGATTGTTGCCCCTCTGGCAAAGGCGGAATATGATGCGGAGAATACCTGGCCTCTCCATTTCTTGCGTAATTTGAGTGCTTCAGCTTCAGTGAGGTGGGACTCTTATATGAACACTACATGTGCCTTGCCTCTGTTTAACTGTACATGCATTCTATGGCGCTTGTGTATAGACCCCAGTCCCCGCATGTTCCAAGTGACTATATTATAAGTACCCTGAATGTGCTCGTGTTGCTGTAACTGTTAAACTTATACAGTGGATGTGCCAGAGTCAACGGTATGTGGAGTAGTATATGGGGTGGGCCAGCTTCCAGAAACCCCCTAACTGGAACATTGAATACACGGTCCAGCACTAAAACTGTGCTGGTCCAAACTAGAGTCACAACTGTGTGAACATGTAACAATTTAGTAGTTGCTTTCGCCATTCGGGGGTGATTTCTAATGACCTTGCTAGTGAAGTAAGTGACATACGAGCTTGCCGCTGCCCGAACCATGTGTGTTTACCAGTATATCCAATGAGAGGGTGTGCACTGCTATCGGCGGTTAACCCTAAGTTGTCTTACCAGGTATTCTGTCTACGCTCTACAAACCCCTGCACCTGGCGTCACTTTATCCCAGGAAACCATCAGCAGTTTGGGGTGTCACAGTTCTGAACAGTGCTAGGCTGCTCTCCGAGTCGGAGTGAATAGTGTTTTTATCTGAGGAGGCAGAGGTTGTAAGGTGGTTACAGTCTTGGAGCGTACTTGCCGCTGCCAGCGCCCCCGTGAGCACTTTCTGAGCCTGCTCCAAACCATCCAGAGCGCCGCAGCTAGACTAGTCCTCGGGACACTGCGCCACGAACACATGACCGAACACCTACGAGACCTCCACTGGCTCCCCATCGAGAAGAGGGTCACTTTCAAGCTCCTCACACGCCTACAAATCATTCAACAACATCGGACCCAAATACCTCAATGACAGAGTATCCTTCCACGTACCCAAAAGGAACCTCTGCTCCGCCGACCTCGCCCTGGCAGAGGTCCCGCGCATCCACAGAAACAGAGCAGGTGGGAGAGCTTACTCCTACATCGCAGCCAAGACATGGAAAGAGCTCCCTGTGAAAATCAGACGCTCCCCTAACCCTGCTTGTTCAGGAAAGACCTCAAGACCTGGCACTTCGACTGATCCGGAGCTGCCCCCCAAGCACCTTGACATCCTTACGGGTGAGTAGCGTGCTTTATAAACCCCCTGATTGATTGATTGATTGCTCCGGTGTCGGGTTCCCAGCTTGGGATTTGTTGATAAGTTTGTGCGGCGTGATGGTTGATTCTGGTTGTTTCTCGAGGTCCGGTGAATGCTCTGCGAGTAAGGCCCAGATTCCGTCGAAGGAAACATGATCTCCAGCCTTTCTTCCGCTTCCTCTGGTGTATCAAAGAACTGTCTTTTTTGATCATGAATGACCTTCAGTCGGGTTGGGAACAGCAGAGAGTATTTAATGTCTAAGGCCCTGAGCTTCTTTTTGCCCTCTTGATATAGGGAGTGCCTGTGCTACACTGACATTTTGTAGTCTGGGTCTAGTGATTTTCGTTGGTTCTCGTATTGAATTTGGGACCATTCCCTGGCTTTCTGTAACAACATGTCCCGGTCTCTAAGGTTTAATATTCTGGCAATCATAGGGCGAGATGGAGCCCCGCTTGTCGATCTGCCCGTGGGGAATCTGTGTGCTCTCTCCACGCAGAAGAAATCCGATAAGCCCTCTGGGGCTACGTACTCTCGAAACCATTGTTCCATGAACTTAGTGGCATTTGGTCCTTCACTGCATTCTGGCAAACCTATGTCTCGGATATTGTTCCACTGAGTTCTCCCTTCAGCGTCGTCGACTCTGTCCTGCAGCCCTGTTACCTGATGCTGCAGCTGTGTTATTTGCGCTGCATGCTCTTTGTGCAGTGGTAGCATCTCTGCCAGGGAAAGTTTGTTGTCTTTTACAGTGGCAGCAAGTTTAGTGTGATCAGCCTTCAGGAGGGTAAAGCCAGTTGTTAGGGAACCAATTTGTTGCGCAATAGATCTCCTCGAGTCTCTCACTCCCTGCAGAATTAGTTCTAGTTTATCCGGGGTTGCTTCAATATTTGTGGGTGGGATACAGTTAGTTAGCTGGGTAGGGCTGTCTGTCTTCCAGCTGCTGTGCATTACTGGTGTCAGGTACCTTCCCCTTGGGGCGCCCCATTTTGCGGTGATTCCTGGAGCAGCGCTAGAGTGTGGTCCGCAATGCCTGTGAGGTAAGTGCACCAGCCGTTTGTTTCTTCATGTTATGCAGTGCAGGCCATCTCAGTGTGGATTCATGGGCCCAGCAGCCTTGCGCGGGTAAGATCCATCTACTCCAACCGGTGCTGTGTGGTTACCACTCCCAGCGTAGGATTACAGTCTGCCCACACCAGAGCGAAGCACCCACATTAGCCCCCTCTCTGGTCCACCCCAGCAGCGGTCGAGGGTCTGGCCAGGCACAGGGAGCCAGGGGCCTGCAAAGGTTACTAGTATTTTACTGCAGCCGCTCCGGGGGTCGATGTAGGGCAAGACGCACTCCTCATGCCCACATCCACACCAGGCCGTCCCAGCCGGTTCCGTTGTGATGTTTGGATTCAAAATGCACAGTGACTGACGTGCCAACACCGGCTAATCTACCGGCGGGTGTGCTCTGCAATCGATATATGTTCCTCTTTGAGGAAGGGGGGAGGAGCTCACGCCCAAGCTGCAACGGTCTGATAGTGTTTGCACACTGCCACTCGGCTTCGTGCGCAGCAGTAGGCTCTTTGGTAGGTTCAGGCGCCCTAGTTAGTGGATTGATGTCATCAAGGGTGGTCGCAGGGTGTCAAGGGGTGCAGTTAGTGCAGGCGGCGCCCTCTGCTCCCACCTGTGCTCTGCTGTCCCCTGCTCGGGGTAGAAGTCCGTCCGGTGGCTCGGGAGACTCCTGCTGGTTGGCATTGAAGATGGAGGCGGGTGTATGGGGAGTCACCATGGAACGCTGGATCGCACTCAGTGGCAAGGGCCCGGGGCAGGCCGCCGCACAGAGCCTCCACTCACTAGACCCCAGGCACACTCCAGCCGGCAAGCTGCGTTTTCAGGGGAGTAAACAAAGGTCTGCTCCACTGTTGTTTGTCACTGTTCTTTGTCACTGTTGCTGCAGGGTGCTGCTGCCACAGCTCAGCACCAGCTCCCCTCACACTCATTCTCTTCCCGGCGTCTGGTCCCTGCTCCTCTCTCGGTGACTTGTGGGGCTCCAGACAGCGCAGTAGCAGGCAACTCACGCTCCAGATATACAAGGGTAGGCCGCTGCCCATGTTATTGTCGCGGATGGGACCCAGTTACCCAAGATTTAGACAGGATGTGCTGGTCTGGGTGCGGAGCTCCTTCACATTGCGTCCGCCATATTTGGTGGTTAACCACACCCCCCATGCAAATCAGTCTTGACCCTGTGCCTAATGGGAACAGTCCAGCCCAAACTGCCAGGCCAGGTCCTCCCTGGACTGGAAACAAGCATCCTAGGACCGGTTTCAGGGTTTTACCCCTCATCGGCCGGGATAGCTTGACTCCAGTGGCATGGAGAGCACGGGTCCCACATCTAGGCATACCCATCCCACTCGGGGTGACAAATGCAAAAAGAACAATTGATGGACAGAATGCAGAACAATGTCATGACGGGGACAGTATGGAACTTTCAAGGACTCCAAAGGTGATGGGGATATTTTGGGACCTTGAGGTGCATATATGAGCACTTTGGTATCTGTTGTAAAGGTTAGAGGAGAACTAGAGAAGGAAGGTGAATCCACTTAAGGCTCCAAGCTGTGAATCAGGGTAGGATGGTCGACTGTGTTGAAGGCAGGTGAGAGGTCCAACAAGATCAAGAGGCAAGGGAGCGGCCAGGAAAATTAAAATACTTACTGCTTTAAACTAAATCTCTGATGAAACCTAGCAAATGAGCCCAGTCTTCCCTAAAAGAGCTCCCTTGTTTTACTTCCATACAAGCATCTATCCATTCATCCTTTCACCCTTCCATCCACCCACTGATATCCACGCTTTCACCTTTCCATTCTGTCATCCATTCATTCTTTCATCCTTCATTCACTCTGCCATCCATCACTCCAACCATCCACTGTGCCATCCACCCGTCCATTCAGCTATTCATCCATCCAACCACTCATCCATCCATTCCTTTACCCTGCCATCTGTTCTCCTGCCCATCCACTTATCTACCCATCCCTTTACTCTGCCATCCTTTCACTTGTCCATCACATCCTTTACTCTGCCATTATTTCATCTGTCTATCCACCTATCCCTTCACTCCCTCCACCTATCTATTCACGTACACATCCATCCCTATTATCTGCCATCCTTTCACTTATCCATCCACCTATCCATTCACTCATCCTTTCACCCACCCACTCATACATCCACCAACTCATGCATTCACCCAATGTGTCCTTCCATTCATTCAATATCCCTTCCTTTTCTATTTACCCATTGTTCGTTTGTCCTTGATCCTGTTTGCTCTTCTATTAAACCTGTATTCCTTTATAGTGTTAATTATGGGGTTTTGTCTGCTGAGTTGCAGACAGAAAAGGCTCATAACGAACCTCAGAACCCCACTGGGCAAGGGTCATCTTTATCTGTGATCAGGAGGGCATAGCCTACGATGTGTAAGTGTTGCAGTGTGATCTGAATCCAGAATGATAGTCGTGCAGGAGATGGTTAGCATTAATGTGATTTGGTAGTTGAACATAGACTGTTTTTTCTATTATCTTGCCAATGAATGGCAGGTGGGTGGTGGACCAGTAGTTGGCAAGGTCATTAGGATCTAGTGTAGATTTGTTTCAAAAGTGAGAGATTCTTGCCTGTCTACTTGGAAGATTCCTTTAGTGAGAAAGGCTTTGCTAGTGGTGAGTTGGGTGAGAGACTATCCCTTGATGAAGGGGGAGGGTAAGCCATTATTTTTCTAGCAAGTGGCATTATGGGAGTTGAGTATGTTGGTGAGATCTAAAAGCGATAGGGCTTTGAAGGATGGCCATTGCCAGTTTCTACAGAAAAGGGTGGACATAACAGATGAAGCAGACTTGCTGTTGTTGATGTGCTATTGAATCTTTTTTATTTTTTCACATAAGAACAGTTTGATGTTGTTGCAGTTCTCTGTAGAGTGAGGAATAGATGGATTTGGCAGTAGGTTGATGTAGAGCGTAACTTTCTTGAAAAGTGTTCTGCTTTGGTTGGTGGATTCATTGATGGTATGGGCATAGTACTTTACTTTGTTTTAGCTGATTTAATGAGCTGTCTGTGTGTGGTGTAAAGGGATGTTTGTTATCACAAGGTCCTCAGGAGCTCTGTATTTTTTCCTGTCTGCAGATAGATGATGTATTGTCAGCAAGGTGGGTGTTTAGAATACCAGGGGGCTTTGGATTTAGCATGCACTGACATGTTTTAATTGGGGCGTGGATTTAAAAAAAAAAAAGTATTGAAGGATTGTTGGATGTGGAGATGTTAGGATGAGAGATGAGTTTAGACATTAGGTTGTCTATGGAGAAGGCTTTGAAGGATCTGAAGGTTTGCTTTTTGCTTTTAGTTTGAATTGAGTTGTTAATAGGCTGCCGAGCAGGGAGATAGAAAGTGATGGTCTGAGTTGCTGAGAGCGGGAAATGGCTTGTGATGTCTGATGCGGAGAGTACTGCAGAGCAACCGTTAATGAGCATAATTTGGAATGTGTGTTCTGTAGTTTGAGGGTATGTTGTGGTTATTGGTATGTGTACAAGGTTGTTTCTATGTGTTGTGCAATTGTTATGTGGGTGTTTTTGAGGTGCCTAGGTCTATGTGGGAACTGGCAATATTGGCTACTAGGTGAGGCACATCATTTTATCTTAATTGTACAATTCAGTATAACTGGTTCCGGCCCAAGGCCCCTCCTGGCCCTAACAGGTTCAAACAGCAAATTCCCTTGTCTGTGTCTGCCCTTTGCTGGGGACATCCCAAAGAGTTGAAGAGTACAAAGAAGGCAGGAAGTGTGTCACTTTCTGTGCAGATGGATAATGGAAAAGGAAGTCCCTATGTCAGTTTTCTTTTAAAGATGGTTTTGGCAGTAAAACAATGATGTCACATCCTGTGCAGGTGGATGATGGGAAATCTAGTGAGCTGAAGTCTTCGTGTGTGGCTTCTTAAAGAGGTGTTTTTTGTTAGGAAACCAGTGATGTCTCCTCTTGTGCACATGATTTGAAATAGTCCTCTTGTTTGCATTTTTTAAGGTTTTCGAGAAATCGTTATTGTCACGTTCTGTGCAGTTGGCTGTTGGGAAGTGCAGTGATGGCACTACCTCTGCAAATTGATGATGGGGAAACCCAGTCATGTAATTTCACTGCCTTTTTCTATATGGCAGCTTTCAGGATTTGTGATCTCAGAACATGTGATTTAACAACCATTAACACTGGAGCTTAATCTTCTGCCCAAGACCTGTTTTTTGACATTTGAAAAGCTGTCACTCGTAGTATCAAACTTTTGTTACATACCAAAGAGCTTACCTATTGCATCGCAAAAGTCCTACATAGATAGCCCCATCTTTGACCGTGCTGGAATCTAAAAAGTGGCATTGATATATTTAGCTGTTGAATGTATTGGCTTCTTCTGACAAAAGGCAAATGGAAGTTCTGGATGAACTACTGGTGGTGGGACAAAGACCAATCCCAAAGGTCTCTTTTTATGGTGTGACTGAACAGCGCAGTTGTCGCAAGACAATTATGTGAAAATCACCAGGAGAAGGGCTTGCTCTGCCCACATGTTGGGAGTCAGAAGTGAAACTTTTGATTGGGCCAAAGTTATGTGCTTCCAGAACAAAATGCATGCCCTCCAGACAGCTGTGGTAAAAAAAATGTATCTACCTACCTTAGCTTTACTTTCTATGGTGTTTTCTCTGGCATGAGCACAGATTGAATGAGGGCAGTCATTAACATACATGGATTTTTAGGTTTGACTTAGTAGTCTAACTATCACCTGACCTTATGGGATCAACAGAACAGAGGTTTCAGAGTTCTGCTGAAAGAGGGGCTAAGCCTCCACTTATGTTTGTCGCCCCTCAGTACACTGTGTGATTGGAACCAATCTTATGCTACCACTAAAAATACTGCATATATTGCACTTTTTGGCTTGTGTCAAATTTTATACTAATTGCTACAAGATTGAGTTTGTTATGGTGGCAAGCCAACAATCATGGCTGTTCATTATGAAATATTATGTACAGGCAAGAGGCCTTACATATTTATTATGAAAAGCATATGTTAAAGTAGCATTTAGATGTGAATTGTTATTACTGGATATTGAAGCTTACATACGGGTATCTCGTGGAATCTCACATATTACTGTAGTAGGCAAGGGTTTTAATGTTGACCACTCACTTTGACAAACCCTGGGGGGTTTCATTGTGATGATTTTTGTTAATCCCTGTTGAGATGGGCTATATATTTGTTGAGGCAAGATGGCTTCGGTGTGAGCGGTCGCAAGAAGCATCGCTCTGTGAGTCCTGGCCAGAATATGGGATTATGCCCAACCATGCTGGTATATAAGAAGCTGGAGTGACCTGATGATGGTGATGGCGATGTTGACAAACTTATGACTTACAGCTACAGGAACCTACTGGAGTTTACTGCAGGAGCTTACAGCAGACCAAACACCGGAGAAAAACATGCAATCGTGAGCGCAAGAGAACCCTCTGTCACCACTGCTCAGATCGTGTATGCGGGACAAGCTGCCTTATTTGGTCTTATTTGGTCTAGCCCGGCAGGATTATTACAAGGATTGGCACAAGGGCTCTCTGTAACTGCAACTCAACTCCGTACTTCGTAGTAAGGGTGACGATGGTGGTAGTGGACTATGGCGATAAGGCACCAGAGGTTTAAAGATCTTTAAGGCTTATTACGGCAAAAGGAGGGGAAAAAAAATTGTACAAGCTTCGATACTGGTGTTACCGTGACAAGAATAAGGGCTAACCTCAAGCTAAATTCATCAAGCCTAAGTGGGTGCTGGTGTACTAGTGTGCTAGTGTGGATGTCCGGAGCTTCCCGGCGGTCCCTGCGAGCCATGATCAGAGGTCGGCGATTCCTGTAATCCACAACCAGAGTTTGGTGAGCAACTGTAAGTAAGGCAACTGTAACTGTATACACTCTGCCATTGACTGTTTCGCCCTCCTGTCACCCCCGCTTATATTTCTGGAATCCTTGTCTCCTGGTCTCACCCGAGTGCGGAAGGCCTCGAGGGTAGAGACACAGGCGTGGCTCGGGACACGGACGGATGGTGACGGTAGTGATCGGCTCATCTGAGCAACATCGGAGCAACAGATCAGCAGCCTATCGGTTTGTTAGCCCTATAATTCAATATAGGGCAATATTTCCCGTAATAACGCATCAGTAGCTCATCAATAGCCACCAATAGCCACCAACCTACGACCTGCAACCGTAGCCTGTGACCTGCGACTCGTCGTGCTCTGCTCCCTTCCTGCCTTCCGCAGCCGATCAGATACTCGGTCGGGTCTGCGTCAGGCGTCATACTTCGTGCTTCGTCATCCTCGTCATCTGCAAACACAGTGACTCCGCGATTAAAGGCCCACGCTGCTCCATCGTTGTCAAGGGAACACGGAGCGAGCAGCGAGCGGGCTGCTGGCAGACACAGCAGAAACGGCAGCTAATGCAAATTAAGCAAACAGCAAGAGAGTAATATAGGACTGAGGACTGAGGACTGAGGATTGAGGTCTGAGTCTGGTGAAAGACCACCGTGAAGCTGGGAGCACTAGTAAAACCGCAGACAGAGGATGCTGGTGCTAATATCACAATAAAACTCCATGTAAACAATGTAAACTTCCATGCTACATGCTCACATGCTACAAGCACCTTTGGGAACGGCAGAGAAACGGTCAAAAGAACGGCCAAAAGAGCCCAGATAGCGTTAAAGATAGCTACTAAGGCAACAAAGGAGCTAAGACTAATAAAACTACACGCAACAGCAACTGCAATAGCAAAATAAAGACAGGTACAGGTACAGGTACAGAACCAGGTACAGGGAATGGCAGGATACACGGGACCAGGGGAGCAAATAATCGAGCAAAACCTACTACAACTCGCCCAAGAAGAAGCCCAAGAAGAAGCACCAGAAATAAAAGGTACACAAGAGACTTAGATCGTTGAAAGTCTGGAGAGCACACAAAGCACACAAAATACACACAGCTCGAAGAGAACAAGGGGCACGCAGAGACGTCCTGAAACCAGAGGAACTAAAGCTAAAGAAAATAATGATGAAAGAAATGAGGGTAATGAGAGAACTAAAAACAAAGATAAAAATAAAAACTCTGAAAAGAACACGGAAAAGGAGAAGGATAAAGTGAAAGGGAAGGAGAAGGAAAAGGAGAAGGAGAAGGGGAAGGATATAGAATACAACGATAACTTGGAGATAATGGCTAAAAAGGCTAAGAGATTACAAACAATAATCTGAAGGCAGCTGCCAAAACCACAGGGCAGCCGGCAGATTCTCAGCCTAGGATCTCTAATATATTCAGACCGCTGCCCAAGGAAGAGCTGAGCAACCCCGCTAAAAATGAAAAACAACGGGCTATCCTGGATGACCAAAGGAAGCAAAATGATGAAACGAGCGGAACCAGCCGTGCTGACCCTGCTACGGGTACAGAGCAGTCCATTATGGGTATAAAAACTGCCCCAGGGCCGGATCAAGGAAATCAGACCTCGGATCTAATCCCGGGAAAAGAAGGGGCTAGTGCAGCTACAACCACAGCCGAGCAGAGCGAGCTTATGCCTAAGTATCCAAGGGGAATGCCGAGACACGATCACTCCTCTCCCATGACACAAACCTCCTCCCTGGGGAAAATGCTACAATCGGAAAGCGAAGCACTCTCCGAGGAATAAGACTCAGATTTATATGAAACAGGCATTTCTATCTCCAGCGAGACAAGTGAGGCAAGCAAACCAAGTGAAGGCCAAAAATCCAGATGCAGCAACCCCGAAGGTATCTGACTCCACAGACTTAATGGAATTAAGCGAATCCGGACAAGGCACTACCCCAAGGAAAAAGCTGGAAAAAAAGAGGACAAGTCACAAAAGACAATGTAAATTAACATACGAAGAAACTACAGACCCGGGGAGCAACACGGAACAAGTCAAAGAACGAACCAAACGTACACGAAAAAGTGCAACCCCAAAATCCACAGGAGAACCAGAACATAATCAGCACATCCTGGAGGAGACTGAAGGGGGAGGCCAAAAGCAACACGGAAATAGAAGTGGCTCGGGAAAGTCGGCAGCGACCTCGCTGAATGAAGTACTAAGCTCCATTAAGAACTTCCACAAACATGTCAAAATGGACAGTCAGAGGAACCATGCAGCCATTCAAAAACTGCAAGGAGCTATCAAAAAAGTGGGCAACACCTGCTCAGAGATTTCAGACAGAATGGCTTCAGTAGAAACACGCACAGAAAATCTGGAGACTGATGTCGCCAAGCTTCAAACTCAGGAAAAAGAGCAGGAGGGAATCATAAAAGATTTAATGTTAAAGGTCGAAGACCAAGAAAATAGAGGCAGAAGAAACAACCTGCGTTTTCTTGGAATCCCCGAAGGCGCAGAGGGTAACGACCCAAGGGGCTTCATGACCAGCCTCCTAAAATCAGCCTTCCCGGAACTTCAATCTTGGGAAATGGACAGGGAAATACAACGCGCTCACCGCTTCCCCTTGCCGCTACCTAAACGCTTTCACAAGCCACCTCAATACCCAAGGGCTATGCTGGTTCATTCCGGGAACTTCCTCCTACGAGAAGCTATCTATGATCTTGCTAGACCTACAAGCAAGAGGGAACACTAAGGCTTTATGTTCTTTGCTCGACCAGATTTTGCCCATGCTACGGTAGAATGAAGGTGGAGAATGAGACAACTATTCACTCTATTCAAGCAAATTGGAGCAACAGTTTTTTTGCAAAATCCTGAGCGACTAAAAATAATCTTCAAGGGAACAAGAAGAAGCTTCACAAGCGAAATCCAGGCAGAGTCCTACTTAAAAGAAATCTCACAGACAGGAAATCGAAGCACGGGAAAACAGTAAAAACCTTAAAAAAGAAAATGAAGAAATGAAAGACAAAGAGGAGCTAGCCTGCTAGCAGTCTAAAACTATAAGTCCGGGAAAGGATGGGGCACAATCAGGAAGGGAGGATGGGGGGGGGGGAATGTTAAAGACTGATAATCAAAATATGATATAATATATGGTTATGTGCGAAAGTATAGAGAAAAGTTTATTCTCATAAATGACCTCCCCACCCCCCAATCCTACTGTTTCATTGCATATACACATGGTTAGGCCACAGGGCGAGCTGAGGCGCACTGACTACACGGACTCCCACACCTGGGTGCCCTAGGATCCAGGACGTGTCAATGGGTGGTGGGGGCTCAAGGGGGGGAGGTGGGGGGGAGGAGACCAAGGGATGAGACGCACTCATGGTGGTAGATATAGGGTCTGGAAAAAGACTAATGAACTACTATGGCATAAATCGGCTAGGGTAAGAATAGGGGTCAAAAATACAGTAACAGTAAAAACTCAAAGTAGGGAAAAGAAGGGGGATGGCTAGATTAAGAATTGTATTGTTGAATATCTGTGGCCTTAATGATTTAAAAAAGAGGCAAACGGTTGCTGTAGGACTGCTAGCAATGGAGGCCAATATAGTCTGCTTACAGGAGACACACATAGACGGGGGACAGCAGCATCTATTGAAAACATTAGGGTACCAACTCATAATCGCTTCCACACAGGGAGCACGAACTAAAGGGGTGGCCATCCTTGTGAAAGGGGGGGGGGCCTTCAATTTATAAGATCAATCTCCGACAAATTTGGAAGATGGGCCATTTCGGAATGCCACTACAATAATGGACAAAACATATTGACCGTATGCACGGTTTATGGGAATGTGGTGGATGACCCAGATATCCTGCTGAACATTTCTAATGAGCTGGTACACTGGCCTTTACCCCTAATTGTCTGTGGGGACCTCAACCTCCATTTACCGGGGGATTGGTCGCTGGGCCCTGAGTTTAAATACCAAGGGAGGAAACCGAAGGTCGTCAGGGCGTTTAAGGATCTCTGCGAGTTACATGGCCTGACTGATGGATGGCAATTGGGTCACCCCGGGGACCATGGATACACATACTTCTCTCACCCACTCTCACGTCATGCTCGGCTGGATTATATGCTCATCTCGAATTCAGTCAAGGACATATGCACCGTAAGGAAGCTTCCGAGGGTATTATCAGACCATAACCCATTAGAACTAAATATAGCTTGTAGTAACGGCATCCCCACTTTAAGGACTTGGACATTTGAAAGAGCTTTTTTTTAAAATGTGGAGTACTGCCGACATTTGAGAGAGTGGTTACCATCTTTCTTAGCAATAAATATGGGTAGCGCACCTATTGAGGTAGTCTGGGATGCGATGAAGGCCGGCATTAGAGGTGAGACTCTTCAGTTTTCAGTCAGGACTAATAGAATAGGCAAACAACAGCTAGCCATGCTACAACAGAACTTGAGTAGGGCGGAGTGAGACCTGATCATAGCCGCACAAACAGGACAGGTTGCGGATGAACTAGCGTGAATAGCCATCGCTAGAAACCCGATCTCAGAGATCTATACAGAGAAAGTCATTACCAAAGCTACTATTTACAAAGAAAAATCATATGAGCTCAGTGAACAAGTGGGGCATCAGCTAGCAGTGCGCACAAGGGAGGAGATGACAGCTAATATGGTCAAGTCTATTAAAGATGTAGATGGTGGGCTGAGAACTGAGGCTTCAGAAATCAGGGCGTCTTTTCAGTGGTTCTACCAAGAATTGTATAAAGAACCAGAGAGGGATCAAGAGGACCCCGAGGAATATTTAGCTTAAGGGTTGGGCGTTTGCCTCGAGCAAGAGGATCAAGACAGTTTGGATTCCCCCCTTATGTGGGACGAAATACTGTTATCCGTGAATTCATTGGCAGCTGGCAAAGTAGCAGGGGTGGATGGGATTTTTTTGTGAAATTCTCAGACCAACTTAAAATAATCATGATGGAGCTATTCAATTCTATATTCCAGGGTGGGAATCCACCCCCTTCTTGGTCCACCGCTAAGATTATGGTCTTCTTGAAAAAAAATAAGGACCCCCTGGAAATGGGCTCCTACCGTACCATAACTTTGATTAATGGGGACTCAAAGATCTACTCTAAACTCCTGGCGGGGCGACTGGCACCGATTATTCATAAGATCGTCTCAACCCGCCAACACGGGTTTATCCCCGGCAGATCGACAACCGATCATGTACATAGAGTGATTTCTCTATTTGACCATGCTGAGACAACAGGAGACCCTATAGCCCTTATTCTACTGGACGCAGTAAAGGCGTTTGATAGGGTCTACTGGAAATTCCTATGGGCAGCTATGTTGAACTGCGAAATCACTAGGGGATTTATAAAGGCCGTTCAAGGACTCTATGTTAACCCGAGTGCTAGAGTTGCGATAAATGGGACTATGTCTGCGAACTTTATTATTACGAGGGGAACTAGACAGAGGTGCCCCTGCTCACCTCTTTTATTTGCGGTGTATATCGACTCCTTTCTCCGCAAACTTGAAAGCCATCCTCTTGTGCCACCTATTCGGGTTAATAATCATGAAACAAAAATTCTAGCATATGCGGATCATATAGCTCTAGTCACCACCGATCCTAATGAGGCTATTAAGATTATTGAGGAAGAGTCACAGCGATTTGGTAATACCTCCGGATATAAACCGAACTCGGGGAAAACCCAGATTGTCAACAATGGTAAAGTGCAGATGAGTGATAATAGGGTAGTGGATCATGCCGTGTATCTTGGCGTCAGTATAAGCTCCAAGGTAGATAATATTGTGAAATTAAATCTTGAACCAATGATAGGCCGCACTAGAAAAGAACTGATCAGACTGGACAATCTGCATCTTACCATCGGTGGCAGGTGCAATGTGATTAAAATGCTGTTTCTACCTAGGTTTTTATATTTTTTTAGAACAATTTGCCTTGAGTTCTCTCCACAATACTTCAAAACTATTGAAACTATGTTCTCCAGATTTATTTGGGGGTTTAAGAGACCTCGACGGGCTCTCAAATGGATTATGCTGCCGAAAGAAAGAGTGTGACTAGCTATGACAAACTTTAAGATATATTATTGGGCAACGGTGGCCAAGTACTGTGTGAATATGATGGCTAACGAACCTAGTAACCACCTAATCCCTACACCGCAGGAAATGATATTGGGGGAAAGATGCGAGGGGTGCTTATGGCGCCATGTCAATGACAATTACTATAAGAAAATAAAACTTAAGATGATCTCTAGCATATTTAAAGTCTGGAACAATACCTGTAAATTGCTAGGGCTGGGGCGATATTCTTGGTATACCCACGTTAGCTGTAATAACGATCTCCCAGAGATCTTCCAGGATGGGTGCATGACTAGGTGGATTGGGACAGGGATCAGCCAGTTGGGCTGTTTTTATACATCAAATTGGTTGAAAAGCTTCTCAGAGCTTCGTACCGACTATATCAGCCACAGGGATTTTTTTAAAATACCTACAGATCAGGGATTTTTTGTTAAGAAAAACGGGGGGGGCGAGAAAAATTCCAAATTAACGCAGCAATAGAAAACCTATGCAGGGAAACCACTCCTAGAATTGGGGAAATTTACGAGAATTTTAATATTGCTTTCCCTGACGATTTGGATAAACATTATGCTAGATGGCAGACTAATTTATCGGTGCAGCATGGAGCTTTCACAAACTTGTTTAATGTCTATTAAACTGCAAGCTCAATTTTACAAAGCATTCTTTTCCCTATATTACGATCCCTATAAAATTGCTAAATGGGCAACCGGACAGGGAACTTCATGCCCTCGCTGCTCACTGTTTGAAGCTGGTGTTATTCATATGTTCGCCACCTGCACTACATTATCTAATCTGATACTAGATATATCCAACTTCTTATCTGGGATATTTCACCTAAGAAATTCTATACCATCTGAAGAAATATTGCTAGGAGTGGCGGAAACTAAGTGGCCCATACACATGCAGGTGCTGATCTTTGTGGCTATGGCGGTTCTCAGACTTAGCATAGCCTCCTCATGGCTGGATCCACAACCACCGGCCTTTACACAATGGAGGGCAAGATTACTCACGACTTGCAGTCTGGAGGTAGCCATTTACAAAAATAAAGGGCTTAGTAAAAGAAAGAAAGGCATGCTGATATGGGGACCGTTATTGCAGTGGATACAAGATCACTCCTAGGGGTAGAAACTATACTACGGGGTTTCTTAAGATGTTAGAGGGAGCATAGGCCCAGATATCTATGTATTTCATTGCGTTTTATCCCTGTTGGTTACTTTCTATATGCAACACATTCCTTAAAATATGTATGTAATAATTTGGGATTGTAATATGGATTTGTATTGAGACCGTGGTCTTCGGGGGGAGGGGAGGCGGGGGGAGGGGAGGGAATAGTAAAAGTATAAAAACTGTGAATAATTTTTTTTTTTTTTAAAAGAGATGGGCTATTTATATTTTTGCAAGTTGTATTGTTCTACATATTTGTGATTTATAACTGTATGCATGGTAGTTGCCAGTTTATGTGCATCTGTATAGGCCAGTGCTGGGTAAATTGTAAAGCCAATGTCCACTTCCTATTTAAATGTGCCTTGGCCGTACGCGCAGCGGGCGCGCAAGCTCGTCTGCGCCCGTCAGCGCTAAGGCAGGGCTCAGGGCGAGCCATGCTGCCGGTCTGGCTCCCATTCACCATATTGGTCCGCTTATTCGGTACTCCAGCATGGCTCTAAGGTCCTTGCGAGGAACATGCTGCTCCATCTTCCCTATGAATACTGTTGACCCGGTGAGTGTCCTGGCTTGTCCAGATTGTGGTTTCCTTCCTTCCACCCTTCACCTGTCTGAGGTGCGGAGTGGTGACCCCCGCCTCCCGGCCAGCTTTAAAGCCTGCCTTATTAATTCCAGATCCCTTAAACGGCATCATGCGGATATTGCCGATTTGGTCCTGGATAATGATCTTGATCTCCTATTTGTTACGGAGACCTGGCTAGATGCGTTCTCTAACCCTACAGTCACCTTGGCCACCCCCTCTGGATATAAAATACATTGGACGGACCGCCCAGTGGGGAGAGACCTTAGTAAGTGCCCTTCACGACAATGTCACTACATTTTCGAGTTGGATTAGTGGTGCTGTCTCTACCCTATCGGCCCCTGGACCCTGTAAGTTGGGGAGAGAAACCCCCTCGAAGCCTTGGTTTACTTCGGAGTTGAGGGACCTCAAACACTCCTGTAAGGTTTTGAAAAGAGCATGGAGGGCCAGGGGATACTGTCCTATGGCCAAACTGGCACTTAGAGCCAAACAGAAATTGTATTATCTTGCCATCTCCTCGGCTAAAAGCTTGCATTATGCCGCTCGCATTGATAGGGCGAATAACAATGCGAAGGAAGTCTTTGCCATTGTGCAGAGTTTTGTGGCGCCCAGAGCGCAGGAGGTAGTTGTTACCTCCTCAGCCATTTGGGCTAACACTCTGTCTAATCATTTTAGGGAGAAGATCAGGGATATTCAAGTTTCCTTCCCAAAAAATCCGATGCTGTCCTTGCGAGGGTCTGGGCTAGAGAAGGACTCGGATCACTCCTTCTTGGCCTTTAGCTCTATCGATCTTCTGACCTCCCGCAGAATCCTTGGGGCACTGAAATCTGGTTCCCCCAATGACCCCTGCGCGGCTCGCATGCTGGCGGAATTAGCCGACACGGTCAATCCGGAGGTTAATCTTTTGATTAACCAGTCGCTTCGCGAGGCGTATGTTCCGCATGCTTGGAAGCAGGCATTCCTACTCCCCTTGCTCAAGAAGCCCACCCTGGATCCATCGCTCCCCGCCAATTACAGACCCATTTCTTTGTTGCCTAGTTTGGCCAAGGTCTACGAAAAGGCGGTCACCTCGCAGCTTACTAGCTTTGTGGCGAAGGCGGGCGTGCTGCATCCTGCGCAATCAGGGTTCCGAGCCGCTCATAGCACAAAGTTGGCACTGCTACAGGTGGTGGAGGCTATCAGGGACTGTTTGGATGCCGGCGGGAGAGCAGCTCTAGTGATGCTGGATCTCTCGGCGGCATTCGATACGGTCCCCCACGCTCTCCTCCTTGAGCGGCTGGATGCCATCGGTATTGCGGGCTCGGCCTGGAGCTGGCTTCGATCCTTTCTGGAGGATAGATCTCAGCAGGTCTGGCTGCCGCCATTTGCCTCGTCTCCATCCCCTCTCTCCACTGGTGTCCCGCAGGGCTCTTCGCTTAGCCCCCTTTTGTTTAACATCTATGTGACTCCCCTGGTCTACCTGGCGGAGTCACTGGGGGCTAAGGTGATGGCCTACGCAGACGACACGCAGCTATTGTTCACCTGGAGAAGGGGCGAGGATTCGGTCAGTTCGGCTCAGTGTTGTCTCTCTGCTGTGTTTCGTTGGTTGTCCAACGCGCAGCTTAAATGTAACGAGGAGAAATCTGAGGTGCTCCTGTTTGGGGTGTTTCTTGTGGATTTCAGAGCCAGACTGTGGCCTCCAGACTTTCCGCCCCCTCAATCTGACAAAGGTCTTGCAAAAAATTTAGGGGTCTGGTTTGAGGAAAATTTGAATTTTGCGATGCATGTCAAAAAACTCACTGGGACTTGTTTTGGCATACTGAGAACGCTGCGCAAATTTCTCCCCCTCCTCCCTGTAGAGGCTAAAGAAACGGTGGTCCGGGCGCTGATTCTTTCCAGGCTAGACTATTCCAACGCGCTTCTAGTTGTGTGCCCGGGCTATCTGATAAAAAAACTGCAGGTAGTCCAAAACGGCGAGGCAAGGCTCCTGCTGGGTTTTTC
This sequence comes from Lissotriton helveticus, assembly GCF_964261635.1. NCBI lineage: Eukaryota > Metazoa > Chordata > Amphibia > Caudata > Salamandridae > Lissotriton > Lissotriton helveticus. Next base: position 219,115,627 of record NC_136067.1, on the reverse strand, counting down.
GTCCAGGCAGAGTGTGCGGGTTCATCTCCGGCACCTTCACTGGCTCCCAGTAGAGGCTCGCCTGAAATTTAAAATGCTGGCCGTTGTCCAACGGGCTCTGTATGGACAGGGCCCACTCTATCTTCAGAAGCGCTTCGCTTTCTATATTCCATCTAGGCATTTGCGGTCATCGGACCAACTCCTCATACAGAATCCGCGGTTTCTGCGTCATAGGCTTGGGGGCTGCTCTTTCACTCGCAAAGCTGGCCTTGCCTGGAATGAGCTTCCACTTGCGCTTAGGAGGGTCTTGGACCCGCTAGTCTTTAAGAAGAAATTGAAAACACTTTTGTTCTGAGTCCTTTCCTGTGATGCTTTCTTCTTAGGCGGGCGGTGGGGGATTCATTGTAGCAACGCCGTGACACTCTGAGTAGCCGTGCGCTTTAGAAATACAGTATAACATAACATAACGGGGGCGTGGCTAAGCTGGCCAAGATGGCGGACGGGCTCCCTTAGAGCTCCGGTCAGCCACTCGCCACGCCGGCGATGAAAGCTGCCACCACACACCTCTGTCACCACCAGCGGCTGTAGGAGACTGCAGGGACCGCCTGGGGAGCCTCGAAGAGGGACGGAGTGTCCGAGGCGTGCCCGCATTGGCCCCGGACGACCTCGGCCGACCCTCCCCCAAAATGGCGGCGCCCAGGGACTGACAGGGAAGGTCCCGGGTGACCGGCGCGGCCCATCTCATTACCGGGATCCGGAGCACACCACACGCCTCGCCGGCCATCTCCCGCACCCGAAGGGCGCTGCCGCATGCTGGGCGCGGCGGTATCAGAGGGGGAGATGTGATCCCCGGACCCGCCGAGGGGACCTGGTGGACTGAAGACTGCGCGGGATCCCGCCGTCGCGGGAGGCTAGGACGGGGGCGGACCCTGGTGACCCATCGTAACGAGAGACCGCGGAGGCCGATGCAGACCCGGCCGATCAGCACTGGAAACCGGAGAGGCCGCCTGCAGATGACCCTGGGACTTTCCCAATCCAAGATGGCGCCATCGGAATGAGTCCGTGGGGGAGAGGTGCGGAACGGCTCTAGCGACCTGCGGGGGACCCTTGAGTCTGGCGCCCAAGAGCCAACACCATAGAGCGCCAACTAGGCACCGCGCGACGGAGGGTGCCAGGGAGCAACAACACGTACGCCCCCGAGGTGAGCTCCAATTCCCGACTCGAGCCCCCGATCCGAGACCCTCTGGGGAGCACCGACCGGCTGTGACTGCGCTCAGCGGAGGGACCGGGAGTGGTGAGCGGCGGTGGGGGAGCGCCCCGACCACCCCGGCGACACAACAGAGGAGCAGACAGTGCGGGGTGCGACCACACGGAGAGCCTCCCGCCTCCCATATCGAGGGCACACCACGGGCCCCCGCGACCGGGCGTCAGGGGACCCGCCTGGAAGAGCTGCAATAGGCGGAGGGGACCTCGGAAGCCCGTTCTGCTCAGCGCCGCCGCAAACAGGGGGAGTGAATCACTTCAGACAGGCCGGATCGGACCGATAGGTCACCCACACCACCCATGGGACGGACACAGCGAGCGGTGCCCGCGACGCCGGCGCCAGCACAGAGAAGATCACCCTCCCCGGGCCCCTCACGTGGATCGAAAACCGGGGTCCTCCGCAGGAATCGGACATGTCCACGAAGCTAGACAAAGTCCTGGCGGCCATCGAGCACTCACGTGTCTCCATGGAAACCAAATTCGGGGAACTGGCCTCGGACATCACCCTATTACGCGACGACCATAGGAAGCTGGCAGATAAGGTGACGCAGGAGAGCCACACGCTCCATGAACTAAAACCTCAGGTACAGCTCAATCAAAAAGCCATCAAGGACCTACAGGAGAAGGTCAACTTCCTGGAACACAAGGCGGACGATTTAGAGGGACGCTCCCGCCGGAGCAACATACGTCTGATCAACCTGCCGGAGGGAGTGGAGAAAGAAGACCCTATTCGATATATCGAGACTTGGATAAAAACGTTCAACCGGGCCCAAGACCTAACGCCGTTCTTCTCAGTAGAAAGGGCACACAGGGTCCCGACGGGACGACCTCGAGCTGGCCTCCCATCCAGACCATTCCTTCTGAAACTTCTGCATTATCAGGACAGGGACACGATCCTACGGGCGGCCAGGCAAGCGAAAGTCCTCAGGGTGGAAGACAAAAATGTGATGGTGTTCCCGGACTATTCACAAGCAGTACAGCGCCAACGCGCCACATTCCTGACAGTCAAGCAAGCCTTGCGCCAACTTAAGATACCATATGCCCTCCTGTTTCTGGCCCGCCTCAAGATCATCTATGAAGATGCCACACACTTCTTCACGGACCCCGCGGAGGCGAGACACTGGTTGGATCATCGCAGTCAGCCTCGATCGGACCGCGAGGACACACCGTCAAGCTCGGCGTCCAGCAGACGGCGGCGACTCCGAGCCAAAAAGGTCACTCTCACACAAATGAACCGACCGCCGTCGCCCAGCGTCAAACGCGTCCCGGACTTGGAACAAATCATAGCAGACCGACGGAAAGCCATTCAAGCAGCGGCAGAGGTCGGACAACTGGATGCCGAACAGGAGGTGGATCGAGGCCCCCACATCTTTACATCCGAGGATGAAGGTCAGAGTGACGTCCGCACTTCCAGAGATGGTTCCGCCTCCCCGCCACTGGTGACCCCACAGACGGCGGATACACTCATCTGATGGCGACTGACACACCCAGCGGTAAGATTGCGATGACGGAGCAGCCAGCCGACGGCGGACGCCGAGAAGACACTCCTAACGAATGGGTGGTAGCATACACAGACACATTGCGGCGGGTGGCCTTGACCCGAGATCAGGGCTCCGCCGCCTTACCACCCCCTCACACCAAACGAACTAGAGACAGTACGAGATGTACAGTTTGGGCTCATCGTGCCTGGCACTGGGCCCCTTCAGTTGGGACTGTTTCCCATATGTTGTTACTATGTTACGCCCCTTCCCTTTTAACCCTGATACCTACACGGGAGATGGTGATTTGGTCACGGTGGAACCAAGTATGGAGGGAGGTGATGCGGGCGAGAGTGACTCTGGGTGTAGCCGAGAGATGGCGAAGGCGCCGACCAATACGACTGATGCGCTCACATGACAAAACCCCCTAACACGGACTTTACCTTTATCACACTAAACGTCAGGGGGTTGCACACGGCAAGCAAACGGTATGCAGTCTATGCCTATCTAAAGAGACAACAGGCACATATAGCTCTCTTACAAGAGACTCACCTGACGACAGCAGAAGTCGGCAAGTTACAGAGGAAGTGGAGGGGTGTGATCTGTGCCACGGGGTACTCTGCATTTGCCAGGGGCACACTAATCTGGATCAGACCGGGAGTCCCCTTCCGTGAACAATCCAGGGCGGTAGATAAGGAGGGACGCTACGTATTACTGGAAGGACAACTGGATGGGCAATCTATCCTGATAGGCAGCGTCTATGCCCCCAATGTAGAGCAGAACGTCTTTTGGTCTCGCCTCACAAACACGCTGGCACATTACACCCACACCCCTTGGCTCCTGGGAGGGGATTATAACAGTGTCTTAGACACGACCCTCGACCGGTCCCGTCCCCCACCACCACGATCACCGATATACAGACAGACGGAACTCTTCAATGCGTGGGTTCGACACTGGGCACTGACGGACACGTGGAGAGCGTTGAACCCCACGACGAAACTATACTCATTTCACTCCATTCCACACGACCTTCGCGTGAGACTCGATCGATTTCTCTGCTCACCTGATATACACGCCAAGACTAGACACACAGACTACCTAGGCAGAGTGCTATCGGATCATGACGCCCATGCCCTGACCCTTCGATGGAGACCGCCCCACCCCCCAGTACCGACCTGGAAGCTCCCTCGGGAGTGCCTCACAGACCAGGCATTCACACATGATCACGGGGAACACCTGCAGGAACACTTCAGACTCAATGCGGGCTCGGCGTCCTCTAGTCTTGTGGAGTGGGATGCTCACAAAGTGGTAGCGAGGGGACACTGCATCCAGCAAGTGCTAGGGGTACGACAGGTACTAGAACGCGCATTACACAATACAGAACAGAAGCTGGCAACCATGCTGCGAGCGGATGACCGCGTCGAGGTGACCCAGCTGCAAATAGCAGAAGCTAAGACAAAATATGCTGAAACCCTGCGGGACCTGCGTAAATACAACTTCAGAAAATACGCCAGCAGGGTGCACCGGGAGGGAAACAGGGGTGGCACACTCTTTGCATGGATAGCTCGACAGGACCCCGACTTGAAACCTATCACGGAAATCACAGACCAGGCCGGCCACCTCCAAACATCCCAGATAGCGATCATGCAGGTTTTTTACACATACTACTCGCACGTATACCAGACCCCTAGTCAAGGCGACACCCTCGCGGCGTCCAACTTCCTAATCCCGTTGCCTATCCCCCAAGTCTCGCCGGCGCTCCGGAAGGACCTAGACAGGAAATTAACACAGGCCGAGATCAAGGCAGCGATAGGGATGCTCGCCAGAAACAAGGCCCCAGGCATGGACGGCTTCCCCCTCGAGTATTACCAGACTTTCTTAGCTTACCTTGCCCCACGTCTGACGACTATGTTTGAAGATGCACTCAGGGCGGGAGTCCTCCCACACTCCCTTAGAGAATCATTAATAGTGTTGTTCCTAAAACCACATAGGGACCCCCAGCTCCCCTCATCCTACAGACCGATCACATTACTTAACTCAGACTGTAAAATCCTAGGTAAACTGTTAGCGACGAGGTATGCCCAGGTTGTGCCCCAGTTGGTCCACCCCGACCAAAACGGATTTGTGCCAAACCGCAACACATCCCAAAATCTCCGTAGGCTCTTCCATGTCCAAGACATAACTCGAGCCCAGTTCCCGAATGCAGCTTGCCTCATACTAGACCTCGAGAAGGCATTTGACACCCTCCTATGGCCATACTTGTTCGAAGTCATCGCCAAGAACAACTTTGGCTCCCGCCTAATCGCTTACACCAAGCTCCTGTACACACAACTCAAATCCAGGGTCCGGATCGGCACCTATATCTCCTCGGAATTCGCCGTAGGCAGAGGGACTAGACAAGGATGCCCGTTGTCACCCCTCTTGTTTGCCCTGGCGGTCGAACCTTTGGCGATACGCCTAAGACGAGAGGGTGAAGCCTGGGGTATCCCCCTGGCGCACACGTGGCACTGCGTATCTCTGTACGCAGATGACCTCCTGATTTATGTTAGGGATGCCACGAGCGACCTGACGTGCATCTGGAGGACACTGGAGGAGTTCGCGACAGTGTCGGGCCTAAGGGTCAACTGGGGGAAATCATCCATATACCCGTTGAGCCCCCATATGGCCCCCTTCGAAATTCAAATGGGTACCCAATCACTAGCCTGGAATGCTGACGCCCCCCGATAGCTGGGAGTACGGTTGTACCACACCCCGGAGGACTTATACACAGGGAACCACCGTAGGACGCTAGCTGGTCTTCGATCAGCGGTCAACTTCTGGAAGACACTCCCGCTGGCGCCAATAGGCCGAGTGGCACTGGCAAAAATGATTATGGTCCCCCGCCTGCTGTATAGTTTCGCGAATCTCCCTGTGATCCCACCTCGATCATTCTTCGGAGAACTGAACACTCTTCTGATAGACCTGATATGGGGAGGGGGTCGAAAGCGGGTGGCACTCTCCACACTCTACTTGCCTACCACGGAGGGAGGACTGGGAGCGCCGGCCTTTGAGGCATACTTTCTGGCGGCCCAGCTCCAGTGGCTGTCCTACTGGACGGCGGGACGCCACACAGGAGAAACCGTCACAGTTACTGGTCCTATCTCGCAGGCCGCGATCGTCAGACTTCTGTTGCCAGGCACTAAACCCCTGCGGACTCGTCCACTGCAGGTGTCCGTTGCCCGAACGTGCATGATGCGTATACACCGCATGTCCAAAACACAGCCACCATATTCGCCTCTGCTGCCATTGGTGGGTCTCCCTCGTAGGGATTCGTATTATTCCCCGGGCACGCTTCGGGTCTGGACAGAGCTGGCGATCACGGAGATTGGATCTCTGTTCGAAGACGGACAGTTGCAGACGTTCGAGCAGTTGATGGATCGATACGACCTGCCCCCGGGACAGTTTTTGCTCCATAGGCAATTATTAGATAGCAGCGGTACGCACTGGAACTCGGAGGCCGGCGAACCCGTGACACATCCAGTGATTCACACGATCATGCACATGGGGGTGGGGAGACACTTAGTAACATGGCTCTACAGAGCGATACGATCGCTACTCCTCCCATCCCTCCAGTCTCTACGCCAGAAGTGGGAGACAGACTTCGGCAGAGTGGTCCATGACGGGGAATGGAGGTCAGCCCTGGAATTTCCCAAAAAAGTCTCCAGAAACGCACGGTTCCGTAACATACAATTCAACATCCTACACAGGGCCTATTTCACACCGGGCCGCCTCCAACGCTTCTTCCCGGATACCCACTTCGAATGTCCCCGATGTCGAACCCTGGGAGCAGACTTCAGACACATGTTTTGGGATTGCCCCACTCTCCGCCAGTACTGGGACATGATCCATCGAACCCTAGAAGAGGTCACGGGCATTGCCACCATGAACACATGGGAGGCATGCGCACTCGGAATTTTCCGCAAACGGAAAACTGAGAAAACGCAATGCCGATTCCTATCACTAGCAATCCTCCTGGCGAAACGCAGTATTGCCATGCACTGGAGGACCCCTGCGGGGCCACCAGAGGCAGCATGGATCGGCGCGGTACATAAATGGGGCAAGGCGGAGGAAGAGATACTCCGGGAGGAGGAGGCACGGGGACATCGCAAACATCCCATATCCCTGGAGTGGGCGCAACTACTATATACCTTCACACAGGTGACACGCCCTCAGGAGTCACCTACAACCTCGCAATCCCAGGCACGACCGACGACACCAACCCCCACGCTTACATAAACGTCTCACGGATTCTACATACATGTCGTGAGCGACCACGCTCAGCGACCCTCCGACACCCAGACACAAAGCACCGACGCTCGCTATAGGCTTCTACCCAACAACCTGAAAATATGTACTCTGTGCTTGGACACGGTGACCTAGAAACCCCCCCCCTCCCGTCTTTCCCCCACTTCCAGCCCTCTCCCGAGTTAATCGGTTCACCCCCATAGTTCCTGGGTAAGGAGACAAGATCGATTTAGACAGAGTGCAACTCGTATATATTACTCACGGATTGACTTCACACATAGAGACACCACGATGTCACATGTTATTGCGAATCACACCCACATAGCTGATGCCCATAACGCCATCCCCACGGTGCCTGACACAACACGAGTTCACCCCCCCCACGGGTGCAGTTCACAGGCCGACATGTTTGAGACGATCCCGCCCATGGGGTGTGCAGATGCTTTGATGGGATGCCAAGTGATACGTGCTACCAAAGCACACAGAAAGGGACGATAGACAGACAATGGCCCCGAACTGTGAAATGCCTAACAGAATCCAAGTCTCCAATTGTATCTCAATGACTTTAATTTTTGTAATGCTCGTTTACCTCGATTGATCACTGTAGTATTGTTTATGTAAATGCAACCAAAAACCCAATAAACAAATTCAAACAAAAAAACATAACATAACATAACATGTTAAAGGTTAAAGGCTTCAAGAGTTCATTGGGAAAAGCATGGCACATTTCATAGGTTTGATCTATTTATTATGATACGTTCTGACAAAACCAGTAGGTCTGCCTTACTTATTGTGAAAAGAATGCGTTAAAGACAATGAGTGTTTAAAGATGGATTTTTTTCAAACTGCACTGACGTTAAGCCTGAAGGAAGGTACTTTGTTGCAAGGAACTTAACAGTTTACTGTAGTAAGAAAGGGTTTTGGTGTCGGTGATCTACTCGAGCAACCTGTGGGGATAGAAGATGTGCACTGCAATAATGCATATTAGGTTCTCTGTTTTTTGCTTTGCCAGTGTAATTTTGTATGCATTTGTACTTTTATGACTGGATGCTTGATGGTTGTCTTGTGAAAAGCTTATGCTTAGTACAATAGTTGGCTATGGTGACAAGCCTACTAAGGCCCTGATTGCTTTTTTTTTTTGCAGAGTTTTATATAGCGCGAACTAGACCCGAACCGAATCAGGTATCAGAGCGCTTTACATAGCACCAGTTACGTTACATGAGGACGGACACACATTCATTTTAGGCACGGGGAGATTAAGTGATTTGCCCAGAATCACAGGAGGTTTTGGTATCGTTACCGAGACTCGAACCCAGATTCCGAGGTCAAGCGCCCTAGCCGTTAGGCCAACTCCTCTCCCCTTGTTACGAAAAGTTAAGATAAAGGTAATAGGCATGACCTTAAAGCATATGTTAATGCCGACAGGACCAGTGGTCTCCAACCTTTTCTGTAATACGAGCTACTTATGTTCAATGAAAATCAACCCGAGCTACTATTTCAAGTGTTGTAAAAGTGACTGCATCAGACAAGATTACCTAAGTGCCCACTATATGCAAGATTACAAGCAGCGATCCTCACAGTTCATCAGGCAGTGTTAACAGCAGGATTGCAAAAAAAGGCTTTGTCAAAATAGAATGCCTCTGCATGAGTATTACTTCACAGCCATAGCTGTGATGCCTCTGGCACCAAGTTAATAATATTAGTAAAATGTCTCCCCTGTGCAGCATGATTTATAAATATATTTTGGCTATTCAACCATTTTTCTCCAAATATCAGCTTATGTGAGTTCTGGAAATGTACACAGTTTATCTTGAAAACACACCTTCCAAATTAGGGATACATATATTAATTCTATCAAGCAAATGTTTCCATATTATTAGATTAGGTTGAGAGCTACTTTAAGTAGCTGGATAGCTCCCAGTAGCTCATGAGCTACTCCTAGGAGAAGCCTGGACTAAACTGAAATCCTTTAAGACCTTCCTCCTGTCCACAAGGCTCAGTGCCGGATTACCAAATAGGCAAAGTAGGCACCAGCCTATGGGCCCCACTCCTTTTAAGGGCCTTCGCCAACAGATCATATTAATATTGATTTGATCTTGAAAGAAAATTACAGTCAAGCGTTCTTAAATATTGTGTCCAAAAGATAGAAAAAATGAATCAACTCAAAGAAATGAAAACTTTAAACTAAAGACTCTATAGGGAAAATACTGTATTAATGTAATGTACCCATTAACAACTTAAAGTACATAGTTTGTCTCCTATAAGCTCATCCTCTGACAGCTGTCAGTTTGTAAAAAATATAGCCGGTGCATTGGGTATAAGGAGATAATATGCGGGAAGGGGGAATTCCACATGGTTTAATCTGACACTTAGTCAGTTAGACACTTGTAAGGCTAAGGCAGGGGTCTGACGTATAACGTCAGTGGCTCTTTGTACCTTGGTGTCTAGAACATTTAGTTATTTGTAGATTGATGTAGCGTGCAACAGACCCAAGAGCGTTGGAATGCTTTAAAACAGACACACTACATTACAATTGTGAGTTCCCAGATGGTAATAGAAACAATTATTCTATTGACAGTGGTTTAAGCATGTAATCCAAGTGTAAAAGACAGACACAAAAATGTACACGGAATGAGATGGTGGGATATCGGCTTACAAAAACGGGCATACTCTGGTACAGAATTAACCTTGGAAAAAATGTTGGATAATTAGGTGTTTACGCTCCTTTTTCGAGTATTCCAAAACTTTCATTTACCGACATATGTGAGCAAAACTTTCATTTACCGAGTTCTATTAATAAAGCTGTTCTAAAAGAGCTGCCATCCAGAGGTTTTTGAGTACAGCCATGAATGGTCAAACCTGCCCAATAACATAATATTTCCTATAGAGACGGATTTTACAAGAATTGTTGCGTTGTACTAAGTACTAAAAAGCTATTTAGGTTTATCTCTCAGCCTCAAAGACTTGGGGCCTCTTGTTTTTGTGGTGTGCTTTATTAGCAATGGTCCTACAATTCCTCTGTGCCTGCAGAGCCCTCTCATTTTTAAAACCATATTCTTGACGTGGCATCCTGTGTCTTTTTACTATTCATAAATGTAACCAGTTCTGAAGTAATCCTCGTCTGCTTAGCCTCGCTACAGTCGGAGAGACAAATGTGCACAAACTTATAAATGGTTATCCTTTTAGAGTACAGTAGTACTTGATGACCTGAGACACAGATTCATCAGTAAATAACAACCACCACCATGGATAGTTCACCGTAGCCTCTTACTGCCCAGGTTCCCAGCAAGTCTGATTACCTCACCACCACACCTTCACTCCTTGGTTTCTTTCTGGTGAGGAACTCTGGCTGCCCATGGACATGTCCGAGTCCTCCGTTTGTTTTATTTGGCTGATGTGCTTAAACAAATTCTAGCTTCTTCTGATAATTATCTCCCACATCATTCCCTATTATGTCTCAGTAGAAGTATAGCCATATTCTGGTTTGAGCTTTTATAATTAGACATGGGTGCGCTTCACCAGGATGGATTTGTTTTCTGAGTGTGGGGCTGCATGAACTCAAACACCCACAATTCTTTTGGGCGCTTGACCTGCTGAAGGAGACATGTTGTTTCTAGCCAGCGCTGTTTAAGGCACTCTTGGTTGCTGCTGAGCGGGATGAGCCCGGGCCAAGAGCAGGCCCATCTGCTGTCATTCTAGACCGGTCCAGACCCCCTCATCTTTTTTTTGTTGTTTGCGCCCTTCTCAGTCTTGGGTCAACACAAGCCAATTACCACTAGCACCAATGTAAGTCCAACCCTCTTTATCTAATGAATCATTGCCTGTCATTACAGGTACTCGTCAGAAATTCTCCATGTCCTTTTTAGGTTTCATCTCGCCGAAAGGCGAAAGCTTATGTCTAGAGATGTGTACTCATGTCCCGCCCCTCTGTTCCATTGGCTAGCTCCATAAATGGAGGCTAGCCATTGGAACAGAGATCTGTCCGTCATGGCCGGAGCAGATTCGTGGGCGTTCCGGCCATTTTTACTCATCCCGCCCCCTTGCGATCGTCATGCGGCGGTGGGCGGTGTTTATTATTTTTATTTTTTTACAGCTTTGTTTTCCACCATTTCGGAAGTGTCCTTTGTAGGGGTGGGTTGCGCGATGTCCCGCTGTCCGTTCCCGCCCCCTCCCGCTGTCCGTGTGCCCGTTCCTGCCCCCCCCCCCCCGCTGTCCGGGTGCCCATTCTGCCCCCCCTTCCCGCTGTTCGTGTTCCCGCCCCCCCTCCCGCAGTCCGTGTGCCCGTAGGTGCTTGTTATGCTGCTCTGGCAAAAACAAATCCGCTGATGCCTTGGTAATCAGGTGCCGTCAACAGCCCTCGAGGTAAAAAGTCGGGTTGGCACAAAATCAAAGAAGTGAAGCAAAACCAAGGCGCTATTTGTTTAGGGGTGTGGGAAGTTTTTACTCAATCCTGTAAAGCGTCCTTAAAAATTACGCAACCTTTCTGAGGCTGGTAAGTGATACATTTCTGAAAATAAGAATCTTAAATAGCAGGGTTTGTAGGATAAAACCAAACCGAAGCAAGCATTTAGTGGGAGAGATTTTTTGTAAAATGCATTGTGTTGCAAAATAATTCTTCGGTGAGCAAGGTTATGCAAACTTCGCACAACATTGTAACTTTAACGATGTGCAAAGTTTGTAGACTCTGGGGCAACGTAAGTATCACCCGCTCTGGATTGTGACGAAGCGAAGGCAAAGTACAGACAGTTGGTGATCTGAAGTCAGAAAGGCAAATCTCGGCGTGAGCTCGAGCACATTCAGTGAGCATGTGGCTGGTGAAAGGGAGAAACTAGCAACGTGAGGCAGGCAGTCGGTGCAAAAATGTGGGTCTGCTCATAGGTCTAGACTCTAGAATCTACTCTAGACAGACCATGTGTTTATTCAAAATAAGGAACTTTGAATTGACCGTAGGCTAGACGCCTGAAACAGACCCCATGTTTAGGCAGTAACTAATCTACGCCTTTAACGAATGTGCTTCAGATGCCTGTGTAATCAGTATATTATACGTCATATTGTTACTGTGCACGCGAAGTTGCCACTTCATCTGATGCAAGCCATAACGTGTAGGTTGGAAGTTTTTGTTATGTCACTTGTTTTTCCATATTATTAATTAAATGCAATGGCTGCCATGGATACTGTCCTAAGCTAGCAGAGCAGATTGTGTCTCCGCATCGTGGGTTTCCTTGGCTGAGAGAGAGAGATAGAGCCTTGTGAGCCGTGGGGTTTGCACCCTTCCCCAGCACGCGCACCCTTCTTTAACTATATGCTAAACGTGACCTCTGAAACATGTTGGAGCACTGATCAAATGCATAATGGTCGATCACGTGCCGACAGCGGAACTATCCAACACGACACCCCTTTCCCCAGCACGCAGTGGCACACGACAAGACGGGCCAACTACCTGGCTACCAATGTACGAGCAGCACTTGCTACCACCCTCTGCTACAATGCACAGCATCGCAGATGCTTTTCTTTCACGAAAAGCACACATTTGCTCACATCTCAGCTGGCAAGTTAATTCGCTTGAGAAATAGTAAAAAAAAAAAAGAAGTCGGCATCTATTTTATTTTTAAATCTCTAGTGACCCAATATTATTTGTTTTCCACAAACTGAGAAAAAACATTAAAAAACACTTCCAGGCAGCGCTCGTCGGATTAGTCCAATGGATTTCTTATGTCACCCTCTTGGTTGATGCAGCCCCTCCTTGTAAACAGCAGCAGTGTGTGGGGGGGCTCGCAGTGTGTGGGGGGGCTCGCAGTGTGTGTGGGGGGCTCGCAGTGCGTGTGGGGGGCTCGCAGTGTTTGTGGGGGGGCTCACAGTGTGGGGGGGCTCACAGTGTGGGGGGGCTCACAGTGTGTGGGGGGCTCTGTGTGGGTGTGGGGGGGGGCTCTGTGTGGGGGGCTCTGTGTGGGTGTGTGGGGGGGTTCTCTGTGTGTGTGGGGTTCTCTCTGTGTGTGGGGGGCTCTGTGTGTGTGGGGGGGTCTGTGTGGAGGGGTCTGTGTGTGTGTGGGGAGGGCTCTGTGTGGGGGGCTCTCTGTTGGTGTGTGTGTGTGGCATTTGCGAGAGATTAAGCTATTGGCATTGTAAATGACAATGCCATTTATTTATCTGTTTTCAAAACCAACACATAAATAAAAATGTTGTCATTTACAAGGCCAATAGATCTAACTTTTGCAAAGGCGAAACCGTTGCATTGTAAATGCTTGTTTACATCGGCTATTAGGGGCTTAACGGATGACATTTTTAATATTGAGGAAGAACTTGGCCTAAATGTGTAACTCTTGGAAAGTGGTCATGCTATTGTTAATTCTGAAGAGCAGCAGGTCTCCAGAACCTCATTAAATGAGAACATTGTGAAGGAGTCTGTCATTATACCTGGGGGAGGTCATACTGGAAGGGTTTCTGCAGTTCTTGATCAACCGACCGTGGCCAGATCCTTTGCTACTCAGCCGCCAGCTCGCAAGAGCAAAACAAAGAACACACTGTCAAGAGGAGGCGGGAATTGTCCTTAAATAGATTCTAGTAGTGCGGGGGAGGGAGTTAAATCTATTGTTACTCATGTGACTAAACTCTTGTTTATTGATTTGTATAGTAAGACGGAGTCCCTGGTGAAAGCCTCTTTCGAAAGCTGCAATCTGAGGCCTGCAGTAATCGAAGAAGCACTATCTTTTCCGATATCTAACACCAATACTAATATTATTACACTTCCTAGCTTCAAAGGGGACATCACCACAAAAGAAAGCCACATTGATGCTGATCTCTTAACACGCTCCCAGCAAAATTTAAGTTTCAGGGAGGCTCCCGTTCTTTTTGAAGACTGGGGCTTGCAAGCAGGGAGTTTCCATCGACCCCAGAAATCAGCTGCTCAGCTTTAGAATCATGAGTATGTCTACCTGCCTACAGCTACATCAGATAATCAAATCATGTGTCCTAGATGGCTGTGAGGGACAAATTGAGTTGTAAGGAGAGAGCCTTCTCCAATCTGGGGCTGTCCTCACCCCTCCTTCTATGTACTTACCACCTTCAGTGACCCCTTATGTTGAAGCGCAGGTCAGTGTTCCCAGGTTGAAAGAAGGTCAGTCAGAAAGTTTTGAAAGAACTCAAAAAACAAGGTTGTTCAGTGGTTTAATAAACATATCGGGGCAGGCACTTTTCTGTGTCTGCACACTACTATGGTTAGACGAACAGGATGGATGGGTCCTAATGTTACGGCCCATGATGGAGGCTGTATTTTTGTAACTTGTAATCATAATTGCTTGGCTGGCAATATGTTTTCTCAGCTATCCTCTGTCACAAGTTCACCTTTGGAGATTCGGTTACGCCCATAGGATTTTTTACCAACCCACCAGGCGTCAGATGTTCCAATTGCACCCTCTCTCACCCATAAAACAGGTTTCTGCCTAGGGCGACAACTTTATAGTATTCTTGTATAACAGGTTTGATATTTTCAATCCCCTGGAGCAGGTTGATTGACTGGGTCAAAGGGAAATAGGGCAGTTGGGGTTAGTCGAGCAGGCTTCTTGAACTATTTTGGAACCTCTGCATCCTTTGAGGCTTTTAGTTTGAAACATCACAGGACTGGGATCAAATCAGAATGATTCATTATCGGTGATATTGTTAAAGAGTACAATATAATTTGTTTACAGATGTCGTGAGAGTGCAACAATGTATTCTTTCTGGATGATTTTAATTCCCTCTTTTTCATCCAGCGATTCTATCCTCTTCCTGTGGAGCCAGGGGGCCATGTCACCTTAGTTTCATTGACTCCTTACTGTGGGAGGACTCCGTTATCTACATGCTTACCTTATTTGGGATCAGTTTTGTTATCATTTTCAAAAAGTAAGAGGTTGCTGATTTTTTATTTATATAACCCTAATTCCCACAAGAATTACTTAAAGCGTATGCAGTCCCTCGGAGAGTTTCTCGAATAAGTGAAGGAGAATCAGCGTTTATGTACACCCTTGGTTATCCTGGGTGATTTTAACATTCACCCCAAGAGGAAAACTGCCAAAGTCTCTATTGCTATTTTATTAGTTACTGTAGAAACACTCTACACCTAGAACAAACTTGTCAGGCTGACATGCCAAACCCTGTGTTACTATATTTGATTCTTATGTTTACTATTAAGGCACATGATGTTTATAATATTATTTTAGCTAGACCGACCTCCACAGGAAGAGGCAGTCCCTTTATTACTGACTTAATTTTTGTATGAGGCATCTTGGGCCACAAGATTAGAGAATTTAAGTTTACATGGGACAGGTTTAGCTACCATAACCCGATTACCCTGTCAGTGGCTTAGGAAAACCACTACAAGGGTATGAGCCATTTTTTAGACCCAGGTAAAAAATTGAAGGACCAAGGATGGTATTCTATACCAGAAACTTTTTGTTGTAAAATATTTTTAGGATGTGATCCTGAAGAATGTCTAAAAATGATTTCTACAGATACACAAATGTTAACATCTTTTAAGCGGATTTGTGAAAACGAAAACAAAGCCCTTACTCTTAGGGCCCAAAGTAGCCCCAGCCAAAATCACCAACGGTTCGATCATTCTTGTTCTAGAGTCCATCATGATTTATTAAAGGAGTTGAAAACACAATCAAGAGATTGGGGGGGTAGAAGAGGGGCATGAAATATTGTCATTTAATATACAAAAATGTGGTCAATGACCGGAAGCGCTCCTTGAAGGAGGAAATCTGGTTTCAGTTACTCCAAGCTAGTGTGCTCTCTAATAGCTTTGTTTTTTGGGGATTAGTCAATCACCCAATTGTAAGTATTGAAGATGTCCTAATACCAACTACTCCCATTTCTTCTGAAGGGAGCTGTCCTGTCCACTTTGAAAAAATGTATGGTCCTATAGATACCTCATCATCAACTCATAACATAATTACTACGTCAGATGCTTGCCTCAATGTTTCATGCTGGACGAGGTCAGCGAAGCAATATTGAGCCTATCTAAGAATAAGGCTGCAGGCCCTGATGGAATATGAAACTTTACAATGCACGTGTTACAACGCGTGTCATTAGAACGCATTTTTTACATCACAAAATCCGTTACAACGCATAATCCATTACAATGCAATTACTATTCTAACTCCGCTGGGGCTTTACTTTGGGATATGGGTTGTAACGGATTATGCGATGTAATGACATGCGTTGTAATGGATTTTGCGATGTAAAAAATGTGTTGTAATGACACTTGTTGTAACGTGAATGTAAACGATGTTTCCTGCCCTGATGATGTGCCTTTGCGGTTTATATAATTTGAACCAACTCATCTGGGGTTCGATTTTCATCCAGGTTCTAAGTGCAACCATCTCTTCTGGTGTTCCCTCATCTAGACCCATCTCTCTTATAGATACACCAGTCAAGATACTTAGTCAGATGGTCCTTACCTGGTTATCTACACGGGCAGACGAAAATAACATCATTTTGGACATCCAGTATTGCTTTAGGACAGGGTTGAGCACAGTCTATCAACGTCTTAATTTACACGTTTTGTTCAATAAATACATAGTAGCAAAACAAGAATCTTTACACCGATGTTTAGGGACCTCACATATGCGTTTGATAGGGTAAATAGAGACAAACTGTTGCTCATTATGCTCTCTATACATTCTGCTACCTAGGTTTCTGGGTTGATTGTGCCAATTCTTGGTCACCATTAATCACTGTAAAGAAACACCTATTAACAAGGTCTACTGCTGCTTTTCCCAATTTTGGTGCCCGATTGGGTAAACGACCAATAAAAGAACTGTTGCAAATTTATAGGACGAAATGTGTCTTAGCTGTAACCTACCGTAGTGAAATATGGAGCTATTCTGATTCTACCAAAGTTCAGACAGAAGAAAAACAGTTTTTTAGACGTTTATGCCCGCCCCCCAGAGTTCTCCATCTTTTTTTTTCTATGAAAAATTAGGAGTGGTCTAAGAACCAACTCATCCGCAATATAACCTTGTCCTAAGATTCTTATCTGTGAGGGCTGGGAAGGAAACCGAGTTTAGCTTGTGATCTTGAGAAACTGTCTTAGCTTGGATAAAGAGAACTGTGTTCCTCGTTTACATTATATTAAAGCTAACTTTTCTGCTTTCGGCAGACTAGAGTTGTTTTCACATCCAGAGTTTGTCTAAATCCGACTTGGGGTGGGTTAAAGTTAACTTCCTTGCACACTTGCGTGGTGATGTGGCATGTCTTAATCTTTTGAAGCCCTCAGTCCTCTGTTATATGATGTTAAAAACTGTTCCACACACAAACCCGTATCTTTCACTTGTCTCCAACGCAAATAAGATTATTGCCGACCAGATTTAGGCTGAATCAGCTTCATCTGTTATTAGCAATACCTAAAGGTTGGTCTGTAGTTAAAACACTAGATCCTTGTTATTATGATGATATCTCACCACAGGACATCCTGCATTTTATCATGTTTTGTGTTTGTTACAACAATCCTTGTGAGTTATTTTTAATTCCTTTACTTAAGAGATTGAATATTTAGTAAGTTAGACCTGCCTTATTATACTTGCAAATGCTTGGTGATGAATGTATGTATTTTAATGTAGCCTGTGCTGTAAATTGAGATTAATGCTGGATTTGTAATTTGATCTCATGTTTTATTGTTTTTTTTATTGTACTGTACTTTGATTTTTTTTATCGATTAACCGAAATAAAGATAAAGACTAGATTGGTTTTGCTCTTAAAAGCTGAAATGCCATAGGACTTTTGATTACCTTTGGATTTTTCATACGCTTATTCTATTACAATTTATATATCTTTAGTTTACCCAAAAGGAATGTTTTTTTCTAGACTTATACTAGTCACTTTTGAGACTTCCTCCAAGAATTTTGCTTTTATATTTAATAATATTACAGGTCTTCTAATTGACTCCCAAGATATGTGAAATATGTGGTGGCTGCTTGTTGATACTTTTCTGTGGATTTCACTTTGCCAAACGAGTGAGCAAAGATAAACTGACTTCCACTATTCTTTTGTCTAAGATAATTTTCCAGAAGCCATTACACATTTTAAGGTTGTTCATGAAGTTGACCAAAACCTATCCGATTTCTGTATAGTGTAAACATCTAAGCCAAGTAAAGGGACATGTACACCAGGCACAGTATACATTTGCATGTTTATATTTATTTGACCTCGTTTTGGCTTTCAAGAAAATAATCAAAAACACATGGTCCCAAGCATACCCTCTACTGAAGAATCATTTCCTATATAATGTATTTTTTTTACATGACGTATTTGGCAGTGGAATCAACAATATTATCTATGTGATAAATATGTCCCCTTTGCACCAATCACTCACTTTCAGCCTAATTTAAATTGCACATACTTTGAGATGGTTTTAGAGTAATATGATGTTGGTTTGTCCTCACGGTTGACCATGAAAACGATTGACTAAATTGATCTCACCATCCATGCAGTAATCTATATCTACATCTCATGATGCTCAACAATGTATTCAGCATTTGAATCTCTGTCAATTTAATATAAAATGTGTGTCTAGAAGTGTCTAGGGTCTAGTTGAGCAATGTTGTAGTGAGTGTGTTGTTGATGCTTTCGAGGAGTTACTCTCGATTTACACAAATACACCAGGTGTTCCTTCTGCATGCTTTTGTCACATTGATCAATGTATGTGTGTTAATATTGATAATTATGTAGTATAAACCTAGCTGTTTTGGAATGTAGTACATCACAGGACAACAATTTAGAGCCCTGTATGCCATGAGGATACTATTGGAAATGGTAAGGTACATCAGGGATGTCTCCTTGTTGAGGCCAGGTGACATGTAGAGGTGGTGTCAAAATCAGAAGTAGTTGATGTACTCTGTGAACAGGTGAATTTGTAGTTATTTTTTGATGTGCAAGGCAAAATGGCAAACTTGATGTGTGGTGGGAGATCTCCTAGGTGATGGTCACACAGCATGAGGAGAGAATTCTCCTACTTATCTCTTTGTTTGCACTTTTTAAATCTTGCAGATATATTTGCAAATCCTTACAGAGACAGTGAATTTTTCAGCGTGATAGTGTTGTTCGTTTTAGCGATTAAGTGTTCAAGATGAACAATACCTATGAACTTTCTTTAGTCTGACTTTGATGTGGGCAGATTTCTAGGCCTTTGAGATGTCCTCCATTGTTATGCACTAATGATATGAAAGAGAATATTTTACTGGAAGGAATGACCGTTTTCTAGGAAGACATATATTAAAACAGATGCTTAAAGTTGAGTATTAAGAGAGTGCTCTGAGGCAGTGACGGCCATCTGCTATCCACTGCTTCTAAAATTAGCCCTCGATACCAAGGCTTATTTGTGTGTTCACAAACGCAAGCGGGCATGCAGACGCAAAGAATTGGCTAAAACAGGCTTTTCTATTTTAAACCCCAGCCTCCTGATGTGAAATTCTTTCAGCATTAGCCAAATTCGTCAGCACAACCACTCCAACGCTAATAACATGATGACAGCATTAGAGCTTTAGCAGCACTCAAAGCCGGCCTGCTAGGAACACTTGCGGCCCACAACTATAATGGGCTGTAAATTACCGCGGGTTGATGAAGAACCAAAACATCCCCACAGAAGCAGCAAGGTGATGACTAAGACACCAGGGCAAAGGTCAGGAGGGGGCGGTAGGGCGGTAGAAGCCGCCTGAAGTGAGTCAGCGAAAACATTACACAGCAGCACATGACCTTACAATAAAAGATGAAACACGGTAGTGTCCCCTAAATGAAAGACCATTATGCCTTTCCCGATAAAGTCCCGTTTTAGTTGAAAGGAGGAGAGCCTCATTGTGGACCATAAAGTGAAAAACATAAATGGCTGCGTAAAAATAGGCAGGCCTCTGTGTCAATGTCAGAAAAAGTTGGAAAACATGTTTTCTCGAGCTTCCCTTTCTGATTCAAAGCAGTCTGTGAGCTTGGTGGATATTTAGCATCACACATCTGCAAAACATTAAGTAAATGGTACTTCAGATCACAGCGATTTCGGCAAATGAGAGGTTTGTGAAGATGCCATTTTTAAACCTAAAAATTACAATCAAGCCCCAGTGCAAATGTAAATCTTCAGTTTACAAAGGAACACATCACAGGCTGCTGAGCTGGGTTCCGAAAAAAATGCATAGAATCTGAAATCCTTCAGTAAATGCATGCATATTCAATTTCAAGTCCCCACCACACAAAGCTCATTCTTGGCTCAAAAAGTAAAAGACACAATATTGCCCTGGTAACAGTCACTGTATTTTGAAAATCCAAGCATGTTAAAGGTAGGCAATATGTAGCACATATTAGAAGTATTTCTGTGTATCCCTTTGCTGTTCTTCTATAGCGTGCTTTTGTTTAAAAAATACGAATTAAATTATGGGGCGTGCCTATCGCTGAGCCTGCTGGAGCATTCCGCTCTTTGAAGGCAACAATTCAAATTAAAACAGGGAAGGATTTTTTTGTTTACATTACTTTCGCTACTGTTTTGAATCATTCAAATATCTACATGTACTATTCTAGATATGATGTTCTATTTTACAATATCTTCTATGTTAAAGCATAATTCTGTTCATTACTGAATGTTTTTATATCTTAGATTTCATATAACTATGATCAATAAAGACTTTCTAAAAATGTATTATTATTTTTTTATTTCAAAGTATTTTATTGAAGATTTGTACATATATATATATATATATATATATATATATATATATATATATATATATATATATATATATATATATATATATATATATATATATATATATATATATATATATATATATATATATATATATATATATATATATATATATATATATATATATATATATATATATATATATATATATACTCAGAAAAGCTACGGAGATGGGAGACTGTGCCCAGCCGTATGGCGGAGAAAAGTCCCGGCCGCCGGGCGGAGCACAAGGATAGGGGGACAGTGGGACAATAGCTCAATAAACGGCCACACACGGGATAGAGGACGTCCGTAGAAACGACCTCACTTCAACCGCAGATGCAGCCAGAACGGCAAGGAGGAAGGCCGTGAGCTAAACCCTTCGCAAGGAAGGCAGGCAACCAAACGGAAGCTAATCAGGATCGAAGAAACCGGAAGTCAGGCAAAACTAGTTGGGACGGAACCCAAAACGGAAGGAGCTAGACGCAAGAACGTAAAGCAGAGTTCTGTTGTTCTGCGCGTCTTATATATTCTCCTTTTAAAGCTACAGTGTCTGAGGGATGTCGGGGCATGACAAGTTGTTGGGGTGATTGCGCTGCATGTGGCGAAGCATTGTATGGTTCCCAAATGAATATTTTTTTGCAGGGTTCCCCCTGGAAAGTTCAGCGCCACA
Source organism: Lissotriton helveticus (assembly GCF_964261635.1). Classification (NCBI taxonomy): domain Eukaryota; kingdom Metazoa; phylum Chordata; class Amphibia; order Caudata; family Salamandridae; genus Lissotriton; species Lissotriton helveticus. Next base: position 219,094,248 of record NC_136067.1, on the reverse strand, counting down.
GATGAGACAGGCCACCTCTGCAGCATTTACTTTCTTTGCACCCCTTGGGATTTTAAAAAACTCCCACCCAAAGTGCTCCTTAGGTTTATATGGGGGATTGTCTTCAGGCAGGAACTGCCTCTCCTCCTCCTCCTCTTCTTCTTCACCACCAATGTGGTGTTGTGGTGGTCCTTGTGGTGGTGGTGGTGGTGCAGATGCAGATGCTCCTGCTGCTACTGTAGCCATTTCTCAATGAATAGAAGCAGGTCTTCCTCACTCAAAGAACAAAGTGAGAATGAGGAAAAAAGGTGGGGGCTTTCATCATTTGGAAAACAAAACTGTTCTGAACCAATGAAAAGTGTTATTTTCAGGTCACATGACCCGGGCTTTCATCATTTGGAAACCAAAACTGTTCTGAACCAATGAAAAGTGTTATTTTCAGGTCACATGACCCGACGCGCTTATGCTACGCGCCCAGGGGCGCGTAGCGTAAGCGGGTCAGGGCGCGCCCGGGGGCACTTACGTTGCGCGATCGTATGCGCTCGGGCGCTTCCGGGTGCGCATAAGACACATCACGCGGCTACGCGATACGTCACGATGATGTTTTCGTTCGCGGCAATAGCGCTAACAGGACGCTCACCGGTACGCGCACCGGGGCGCGCCGCAACTGCGCTTACAGGTGCGCTCATCGGTACGCGCACCGGGAGCGCACCATGGCAAAAAAAGGGAAAAATATACATAAAAAAATAGTATTCCATAATATACAATATAAAATTCATTATAAAAAATATTATATTTCATACCTATAGAGATTTGCTATTAAAAAACCTTTGAAATTCACTGAAAAAAACATAGGTTTGAGGCCCTATATATAGTTAGGAATTAGCATTTACAAAACCTATGAAATTCACTGAAAAAACCATAGGTTTCACACCAGTTATAATTAGGAATTAGCATTTAAAAACCCTATGAAATTCACTGAAAAAACCATAGGTTTCACACCAGTTATAGTTAGGAATTAGCATTTAAAAAACCTATTAAATTCACTGAAAAAACCTATCCTTGGCCTGCCATTGTTCAAATTTATTATCTCCATTCATTCTCTATGATGTCCATTTCTGGACTATATATGGGGGCATGATGTGTGCAAATTATCAGTTATTGGGTCAGGTGATCAATATGTCTCTGTCTACTGCTATCGTTCCCAGGACTTGGAAGCAAGCTAGGGTTATTCCTTCGTTAAAAAACCTAACCCTCGATGCAGCTAAACCTGGGAACTTTCAACCTATCTCTCTCTTGCCTTGGGCCTCTAAGATCTCTGAGGACTACATATATTCCATCCTGACAGGCTTATTAGAGAAGAATAACATATTGGATCCTTCTCAGAATGGCTTGGATCAAGCCCTGATCTTTTGACTGGGTAGGAGTGTTCTGCTTAATTCAGATGCTCTGTCCATCACCACCCCCTTTTCTGAATCGTTTTGGCCACTATAGGAGTGGAAGGGTATGCTCAGACATGAGTCCCTTGCTCACTGCACCATCAGGATTCAAGCAAGCCGGGCCGAAGACGGCTGTAATGCCAGAAACCGGTCCCCGGAAGCTTGTTTCCTTTCCAGTAAAGAATTGGCTTGGTAGTTTGGTCTGCCCTGTTCCCATGATGCACTGGGCCAGGGACAGACTAATTTGCATGTAGCCAGGTTCTGAACTGGGATGGTGCAGTGAGCTAAAAAACGGTGATGGATCAAGCCCTGATCTTTTGACTGGGTAGGAGTGTTCTGCTTAATTCAGATGCTCTGTCCATCACCAGCCCCTTTTCTGAATCGTTTTGGCCACTATAGGAGTGGAAGGGTATGCTCAGACATGAGTCCCTTGCTCACTGCACCATCAGGATTCAAGCAAGCCGGGCCGAAGACGGCTGTAATGCCAGAAACCGGTCCCCGGAAGCTTGTTTCCTTTCCAGTAAAGAATTGGCTTGGTAGTTTGGTCTGCCCTGTTCCCATGATGCACTGGGCCAGGGACAGACTAATTTGCATGTAGCCAGGTTCTGAACTGGGATGGTGCAGTGAGCTAAAAAACGGTGATGGATCAAGCCCTGATCTTTTGACTGGGTAGGAGTGTTCTGCTTAATTCAGATGCTCTGTCCATCACCACCCCCTTTTCTGAATCGTTTTGGCCACTATAGGAGTGGAAGGGTATGCTCAGACATGAGTCCCTTGCTCACTGCACCATCAGGATTCAAGCAAGCCGGGCCGAAGACGGCTGTAATGCCAGAAACCGGTCCCCGGAAGCTTGTTTCCTTTCCAGTAAAGAATTGGCTTGGTAGTTTGGTCTGCCCTGTTCTCATGATGCACTGGGCCAGGGACAGACTAATTTGCATGTAGCCAGGTTCTGAACTGGAATGGTGCAGTGAGCTAAAAAATGGTGAGTGATCAAGCCCTTCTCTTTTGACTGGGTAGGAGTGTTCTGCTTAATTCAGATGCTCTGTCCATCACCACCCCCTTTTCTGAATCGTTTTGGCCACTATAGGAGTGGAAGGGTATGCTCAGACATGAGTCCCTTGCTCACTGCACCATCAGGATTCAAGCAAGCCGGGCCGAAGACGGCTGTGATGCCAGAAACCGGTCCCCGGAAGCTTGTTTCCTTTCCAGTAAAGAATAGGCTTGGTAGTTTGGTCTGCCCTGTTCCCATGATGCACTGGGCCAGGGACAGACTAATTTGCATGTAGCCAGGTTCTGAACTGGGATGGTGCAGTGAGCTAAAAAACGGTGATGGATCAAGCCCTGATCTTTTGACTGGGTAGGAGTGTTCTGCTTAATTCAGATGCTCTGTCCATCACCACCCCCTTTTCTGAATCGTTCCAGCCTGGCCACAGCACGGAGTCTGCTCTTTTAGCTGTAACGAACATCAGAGGGAAGCATTGGATGTGGGGAACACTTTGGCACTGATCCTTCTGGATCTTAGTGGCGTGTTTGATACCGTTTCCCACTAGATCCTGCTGCAAAGGTTGGAGAAGGCAGGAATTGTGGGCCCTGCACTGGATTGGTTTACTTCCTTTCTTTCAGGTAGGACCTTCCAGGTATGGCCCCTCCTTTCACCTCTACGGTTCATTGTATCAATCAAGGTGTGCCACAGGGCTCAGCCCTTAGCCCTACACTTTTTAATCTTTATGTCCAACCACTGGCAGCAGTGGCCTGAAGCATAGGGCTTACAGTTGTGTCATACGCAGATGATACACAGCTGGTAGTGGCACTCTCCGACAACCCTGTGCGGGATGCCCAAAAGTTTCAAAGTGGCCTCGTCACCGTCGCTGAGTGGATGACTGCCAACTGTCTCTAGCTCAACGCCAGCAAGCCTGAGGTCTTGCTGGTAGGAAAACATCCTGAGCTGTGGAGTGAGCGTTGGTGGCCTGCTGCCCTTGGTTGTGTGCCCGTCCCTAAACAGGTGCTGAAAAATCTAGGAGTCTGGGTAGATCTGGCTCTAAGCTTTCAAGTTCCAACCAAGAAAGTGGAAGGGGCGTGCTTCGGCATACTGCGGGGTCTCAAACCGCTGTTAGGCTTTTTTGATCCACCCATTAGACAAGTTATCGTTCAAGCCTCCGTCCTATCAAGACTGGATTATGCCAGCTCGCTCTACCTGGGAACTAACAAATCTGAGATTCTGAGATTGCAGAGGGTCCAGAATTCTTCTTGGCCTTCCTAGAATCTTTTCCTCCACTAATGCTATCCATTGGCTACGCTGGTTTCCGGTGGCTAGACATGTTGAGTTCAAGGCCCTTTGCATCACTTTTAAAATTCGGAATCTCTCTTCCCCTGGGATTTTGGCCAATCTGGTGTCATCTTATCTTCCCACGCTCCAGCTCCGCCTGACTGGTCACCATCTGGTGGTTGTTCCCAGGGTAAGGAGGGAGCTGGCTGGTGGGCGTTCCTTCTGTGTTCTGGCATCTAAACTCTGGAATTCAATGCCTCTTTCCATCCGCAGCATTAACAACTACCTTGCTTTCCGTAAGGCCATCAAGACCCATCTCTTTCCTTTCCTGTAGGCCTTCCAATTATCAGCAGTCTCTCTTTCTGTTGCTTAGTGCCGGGACGCCCCTTCGCTGGGGCAGCTGTGCGCTCTACAAAACGTTATACCATTACGTATAACATTTGTAACCTCCCCCGTAACTGTTGAACAGTGTGTGCGCCAAGTGTCTCCCAAGTGTGATATCTTTTGATGGTGAAAATAGATGAGAGCACATAACATGAGGGAAGATGGTTAGGGGATCGATGAGTGGATGCCCACGGGGAATTAGGTAAAACTTTACAGAGAGCAACATAGCATTTAGCAAGTCTATTAGCATGGCACTCCTGTTGTGGAGGGAAGATGACAGTTAAGATAGCATACTAAGTCTTTATCAGCAAATAGACTCCTATAGTTAGTTATAGTTATCTACGCTGAAGTCCAGAATAGCAATGATAAGCACAGTTAATAGATATTTATAATACAAGTTATGAAAAGCAATACTGTATCCAAGTGGTGCAACTGAATACTTCTTGCATTGTCCATCTTGGGAGCAACAATAAACAGCAGAGCAGGAGCAGCATTGATGTTGCAGTGTGCAGCATTAGCTAGCATGCAATTAACCAAGAGCCAATCTAGTAGTACCGGTCCCAGATAACTTGCTGAATGATTGATTACCCAAACAATAAAAAGGTTTAGCTGTGCCCATCATCATGTCCACTACAAGTTGAAACCACTTAGGATTTGCAACTTGAATGACTATTATGCATTATTATGAATACCTCACCCCTTCCATTTCCAGTCCTCAGATGTAAGCCTCTTTCAGTTTTCTTGTTCCCCTTAGGTGTTGAGAGTCATAGATTCTCTTTTGCATATTGTTGTCAAAACTTGCATGTTTTCCTCTTCCAAAAAGAGACAGACACGTTGAACAAGAAAACAAAAATAAATGTACTCTTTGTCTAGTCTAGGCAAACTGAAATTTCAAAAGAACCAAGAGAGACTGACGTGTAAATAACCAAAATGCTAATAAAGTGACACTCCTAGCGTTCATCCTTAATCAGATGAACACCAAATAATGAAATACAAAGTTTACCTAAGTTAAGCCCATCATCTTCATCACATTAGTCATAATTTGATATTCACTGATGCAAGTTGCCTAAGTGAGGTGTCCATCTACCTATGTATGCTTCTCTTTTTCCTCCGTGGAAGTGACACGAATAATCTGTGCAGTGCAGTCCTTTGCATCTTCAAGTACAGCTGAGCATGGTAATGCTGGGTTAGGCATGGGAGGCAGGCATCTTCCTTGTTCTGTAAATAGTCTGGAGGCGCCCTTTGCTGACTTGGATACCATTGATTGATCACTGCAAAGCCAGCGGTTGACTCTAAGGTTGAATTTGTTTTGTTTCTTTGTCACCGCTTGCCATTCAGTCACCAGACCAAACGGCTGTGTCCTTTGTGTATGTTTATATTTTCCACGTACACTTGTCCACTTAAGCTTATTTCAATTATTCACACACCAAATCTAAAAATAAATCTTTTTTATGTTTTTGTTTTTATATCAGACATTTCTGTTTTGTTATTTTTTTTATTTGGAAAGTTGGGTTCATCCTCAAATTTAGGGGGGGTTGTCTGAAAGATGACCACTCGCCATACTTGTGATGCCTGAGAAACTTCCCTCGTCCTGTGGTTCCGTGAATTCTGAACCCGTTTTATAAATGGCATGGTTTCGTTACGAATTTGATATTAGCGAACCGTAACTAGTTAGTGCGGCAAGTATGAGTGTTTTCATCATGCTAGACAGATGGATTCACTACGTATTTAGGGATTTCGTTCTGAACCCTTGGGTTCCATTTTGTGTATGGCAGCCATTTGTGGTTGCCCTCACATACGCTGATGACTGTGGCTGAACTAGTCTTTTTAAGGACATGTATACCTTAGTTTCAGTTTGTGCTTGACTCCTGTTTGACCTGAGTGAACTGACACTGTTGCCTGAAGCTGACCTCGTTAAACCAGTTCCTGCCCTTTAGCTGATCTAGATTAAGGATCAGAGCACAGGACATCGTAAAGTTTTACTGCACACAAATATGCTTTATCTTACTCTCACCTGTTTCTGCTCCTTTCTTTATGGTCTATTTATGATTGGGTTGTGGCCTTTTTTATTATAGGTTCATTCGACCTGTCTAAAGAAGAATGTTGGGTTTGACCGATGATTGATCATGGGCTGGGCAACTGAAAAGTGGGTTTTACCGTCATGCAATACTTTTGTTGTAGAAACATGTGATTGGTTAAACTGTAAACAAGGAATGTTTGATTGAAGCATAATGTTTGGCATAAAAAGGGATGACTTGCTTTGTAAAGTTGAGCAGTTTCTTGAGTTGTACACCGTGTTGTATTGCTGGGATTTCTGCTACTAGCTGCAGCTAATAAATTTGATCTCTGACCCCACCTAGAAGTATTCCGTGTCTCTGTATACCAAGGCAAGGGAATCCAGACGACTTCGGGCGTGTCCCTGGCGCCGCTGGGTACTTGAGAGCCCAGTTCTTCAGTTGGCGCGGCCAACGTGGGGCGACATCAGTGGTTCCGGTCCAAGCCCGAAGATTGCAAGGAGCCACGTGAGGAAACTCTGGAGGAGGGCCCCCACTTCATCGACCCCTGCATGTCGACGTGGACCGAAGGTCTTTTCTGCGAGGCTTCCCGCTTTCCAACGGCTACGAAGGACTGCTGCCCTGACTGTCGCCTTGTCGTGGACCCTCTGATTGATGTTTGTAAAGCGAGACGATAGACAGTCTTCTGGTGGCGTGACAGATATTTGGTATCCAAAGCCGAAGGGCTTGTATATTTACGAGTGTATCATTTTTTGATTCCCTTTGAAGTTTGAAACCAGACCAGTGAGCAAGATGCCTGGTCTTGGTAAATTTGGTAATTGGTTTGTTTGTGGTTATAACAGGGATTCCCGATTTTAGGATTCATGTCCGATACCTCCGGTTGGAACTCTGACTTATGAGCTCTATTCTAAACACGGAGTGGGCCCTATTACTTATAACGAAGTATGGGTCCGCTACACGAAAAAAGATGGTGTTTTACAATGGCCCCCACATGGTAGTTTTGAAACTGAGATTTTAGACAATGTAGAAGTTAGGCTATTTAGGAAGAAAGCCCGGCCGGCAATGTTTGACTCTTTCCGCCTTTGGCAAAAGGAAGCCAAACAGAGAGAAATTAAACAAGCTAAGAGAGATAAGAAAGATAAGAATATGTCAGTACTACAAGCTGCTAGGCAGTATAGGGATGATGGAGAGGAGCGAGCGAGTGAAGTTTTAGATAGGCAGCGTTGCATGGCCATAGATAAATGTTTTCCGGCCTTGCCGTCTCCTCCTCCGAAAACAATTGAAGACCTTAAAAAAGATCCTTTGATCTCTCATCTACTGAGATTACCACCTCCTTATGTGCAGGGCGCTACTGCACCTCTATTACCCCCGGTTGTTCCACTCTTTGTTGTTCAACCTCCTGCTGTTGTTCAGCCACCCGGTACTCCACAGATGGTTTTACCTCCTCCTGCGCAACCCGCTCTAGGGTCGCCAACTTTGCTACCAGCCTTGCCTCAAACTCCTATGCCTTCTACTTTTGCATCTGAGACTCCTACTGTTCTTATTCCTACACCTTCTTTGCCTCAGAATACTTATTCTCCTGTTCTTATGTCTGCTTCTTCTCCTTCTGTTCGAAAACGAATGAAAGAAACTGTTTCTAATTTGTTGTCTCCATTGTTTGGGTCACTGAATATGACCCCTGTTTCGGAACGTAAGCAGAGTCGTAGTCAGCTTCCTAGTTCCGAGGAACGGGCAGTGTTGGATTTGTTGGCTCGTAAATTGATTATAAATGCCTCAAGGTATAGTTTGCCAGCAGTTATGGATGTTTTCTTTCAGTGGGAACCGCCTAAGCAAAGGTATGTTTTTGATGTGATGTGTATGTTTCTGCGTCAGGAATGGGAAGATAATGATTTGGGCTTGATCCCGCAGGAACTACTTGATGTTCAGTCAGATTTTGCTAAAGGGATGATAGTGGAATCTGATGTTACAGATGCCGTAGAGACGATACTTGCTTTCAGATCTAGACTTCCGCCTCAGACATTGTATGAACCTGATCCCTCTGTTAGAAGAAAAGTGAGACAGTATCCTATGAGAGAAGTTCCTCCTGTATGGAAGGAAGCAGTTCAGGCTAATTTAAATCAGGGTATTGTTGCCGCTCCGGCTCATTTTCAGCGAGTATGGGTACATGTTCCTTGGAAGAGATCAGAGGTCTTGGCTCTTAAGCAGACCTTACCTGACCCTCGTAAGAATACTGCTGGTTATTACAAGGAGTTGTCTCAGACAGTTGAAGCATGTATCATGAATTTAGCTGATATAGATATGTTGATGGGTAATGTAGTTCTGCAACCTTTGTGGGCGAAGATTCGTCATGAGAATCATGCAGCAGAATTAGGAGATACTTGGGCGAATATTATTACTGCAGATGGTAGACAAGAGGGAGGTGCTAAACCTGAACCTTTGGTTTCAGAATTGCCAGGTAGAATTATTACTTTGATGAAAACGATGATGCCTGCGTTACGAGTGAATTGGGATAAGTTAGCAGCATGTAAGCAGAAGGAAAGACGAGAGTGTGTCTGATTTCTTCACTAGGTTTGAAGAGACGTTTATTGATCACAGTGGTCAGGATATGAGTACGGAAGGTGGTCAAAGGTTGTTCGTGGATAAATTTGTCTTTAATTTGCTTCCCGAACTTTCTAATAAGTTAAAGGACTCTGAGAGTTCATGGGCTGTTTCTTCGTCGGCCCAGATATTGGCTACTGCCCAATATTACGAGAATAGGGATAAAGATGAGAAGGATAAAGCGCAGAAGAAAACAAAAGATTTAAAGACGAAAGTTCTTTTGCAGCAAGCTTATCCGCCTCGTCAGAATCAGCCTCAGTTTCAGCAACCTCCGCAATTTCAGAGATTGTTACAGAAGCCTGAGCCATATGCTCAGCGATTCTTTCCTGGCCCTAATCAGTGTGCTTATTGTAGAGAAGAAGGTAATTTCAAGAATAGTTGCCCGGCTTTGTTACAACGTGCGAATGGTGCACCTAGTCAGAGAGGTCGTGGTGGTTTTCAGCAAGCGCCTAGAGGAAGAGGTCGTGGTGTGATTCCCCAGAATGAGCGTTCTTCTTCCCTACAGAATTCTGCGAATTATTTCGACAGGCAGAATGCTCCGAGTGGACAGTCTGCCCAGTATTATGTTGAGGATTACTATGTCGAAGGTGAGAGTTCTGGTTATAATGATAGCTAGGACAGCCATGGGCAAAGAGAGGGGGTAGTGTCAGTTCCAGTAGATCAGAGTGGACCTTATGTTGAAGTGATTACATCAGGTGTAGTAGAGCCTTTTCTTTTGGATAGTGGTGTGACAAAGAGTTCTATCATGCATTCTAAACTCCCTGGTGCACCTTTGTCTGGCTTAACCAATGTTTCCGTAGGATTTTCAGGCGCCCCAGTTCGTAATCCGATTTCTAGTCCTTTGTCCCTTTCTATTGGCCCTTGTGAATTGGAAGCTCCACTTATTCTAACGACTGGTTGTAATGAGAATCTGTTGGGATTGGACTTGCTGAAAAGATTGTATGCGACATTGCATTGTTCTCCTTCGGGAGTACAGCTTACCCTTGGTAAGAACGTGATTTCTCCAATGTATTTGTCGAAAGATTGTTTGCCACTGGAATTGCGTTCGCTTCCTGATACGCTTTGGGCTACGGGTCCAAATGATGTTGGCCTTTTGCAGATTCCACCGTATGTTGTTACGCTCAAATCGAATGCTAGGTTGCCTCGTATTCCTCAATATAAAATCTCAAGTGATGGCGAGAGAGCTCTTTTGGCGATCATTTATGATTTGATTGAGAAGGGTGTAATTGAAGAAACGAGAGGTAATGTGTGTAACAGTCCTGTGTTGCCTGTCCTTAAGCGTACTGATGCTTCTCAGCCACCTGTGTATCGGAAGTGAATAAGATTGTTGTGCCACAGTTCCCTGTTGTCCCTGATATCACTGCTTTGTTGACTCTGATTCCTGCTTCGGCAGCTTGGTTTTCTGTTATTGACCTGAAGAATGCTTTCTTCAGTATTCCGATTGCTGAGGAGAGTAGAGATATTTTTGGATTCTCTTTAGGAGGACAAAGCTTCCGGTTTAAGAGCGCTCCCCAAGGTTATTGTGAAAGTCCTTCAATTTATAGTCAGGCGTTTAAAACTCAGCTTGATGGTTTTGTATTGCCTTTTGGTGCGACTCTTATTCAGCACGTCGATGATTTGTTGGTTACTGCTGATGACGAAAAGATTTGTAAAGAGGCTACTCTTTCATTGTTGCGGTATTTGTCTGGCCTTCATCATAAAGTGTCACCTTCGAAGTTACAGTATTGCCGCCAAGAAGTAACCTACTTACGTCATCTCTTGTCGAAGGAGGGAAGGCGATTGACCCCAGAACGAATTCAAGCGATTGCGCAAATGAGTGTGCCATCCACACAGAGAGAAGTTCGTGCTTTTTTGGGTATTATGTCATATTGTAGACAGTGGATCCCCAATTTTTCTCTTCTGGCGAAACCTTTGTTGGCATTGACTGTGAAGGATACTCCGTATCCTCTTCCTTGGTCTGACGAATGTCAGAAAAGTTTTTCTGAATTGCGTGATGCATTGTGTTCTGCTCCGGTGTTAGGTACCCCGGACTACAGTAAGCCTTTTACGTTGTATGTACATGAGAGAGAAGGTTGTGCGTTGTCAGTGTTGGTTCAACAGTTCGGCGACAAACAACATCCATGCGTGTATTTTTCAGCGACGTTAGATCCGGTAGCTAAGGCGTTGCCGAGTTGTTTGAGAGCTACAGCGGCAGTTGCCGTTTCTATTCGACAGTCTGCTGGTCTGGTATTGGATAATACGCTGATTGTGATGGTTCCGCATGCAGTGGATACTTTATTAAACAGGACTAAGACACAGCACCTTACTAGTGCACGTCTTTCAGGTTACGAGTTGACACTGTTGGCTAGCCATGTTCATATTAAGAGATGTATCGTTTTGAATCCAGCTACGTTGTTACCGATCTCTACAGAGACGGATGCTCAAGAACAGCATGATTGTTTTCTTCGTACAGAGGAAGAAACAAAAGCTAGAGTGGACCTTAAGGACACTCCTTTTGATAATGTTGATGGTACGCTGTGGGTTGATGGTTCGTGTTTCAAGCTTCTGAATGGTGAAACGACTGCAGCGTATGCTATCACAACTTTAAATACAGTTGTTGAGACAGCACGCATACCACAGAATTCTGTGCAAGCAGCAGAGCTGATTGCATTGACTAGAGCGTGTGTGTTGTCGGAAGGAAAGCGAGTGAATGTTTACACTGATAGTCCGTATACGTTTGGTGTTGCTCACAGTTTTGGGCGTTTGTGGAGAGAACGAGGGTTCCTTACTTCCCATGGTACTAAAATTCAGCATGGCCAGTTAGTGAATGAACTTTTGGAATCTCTCACTCTCCCAAAGCAGATTGCAATTGTGAAGTGCAGTGCGCATAAGAAAGTTGTGGACGATGTTGGTCGAGGGAATGCGTTTGCGGATGAAGTTGCGAAGGAAACAGCGAAAGATATGATGAGCCGTATGTATGTTGCCGGCCCAGCTAATTGGGTTATGGCTGGTGGAATGTGTGAAGACACGATAGAAAGTGTGAAGATGATTCAGGCTGAAGCTACAGAATAGGAAATGAATGTTTGGAGAGAGAGTACGGGTATGTTGGATTCTACAGGTTGTTGGATTGAGTTGTCGGAACACCAGCGATGGTTGTTGCCAGACGCGTATGTGCTCCCAGTGGTTACGATGGCTCATGGATTGGCTCATATAAGTTCGAAAGGGATATGCAAGTTGTTGGCTCCAGTTTGGGAGAATGCTGGAATCCCGAAATGTGCAGAGAACGTGGTGAAACATTGTATGATTTGTCTGCAATATAATCCTGGTAAGGGAATCCCAACTCTAGCTGGTCATTTTGCTCCTCCGACGTATCCGTTTGAGGTGATACAGTTAGATTATATTCACATGGAGAGAAGCAACAACCTAAAATACGTTCTCGTGGTTGTTTGCGCCTTTTCTAGATGGATAGAGGCTTACCCCCTAAAAGATAATACTGCCTTGTCTACAGCCAAGGTTTTGTTGAGAGAGTATTTCCCTAGGTATGGTTTGCCGAGAATTGTATGGTCGGACAATGGGAGTGAATTTGTGGGTCAGATCATGAAGAAAGTATGTTCTGGATTAGGAATTACCCAAAAGTTGCACGCAGCGAATCACCCCCAGTCTGCTGGACTTGTTGAATGTTACAATGGTACGCTTAAGCTGAAATTGGCTAAGGTACAAGCGAGCACTGGTCTTACATGGCCAGGTGCCTTGCCGTTGGCTCTTTTGTCAACAAGGACGACTGTGCATTCTAGAGTGGGACTTAGTCCGTATGAGATTGTGTTTGGTCGTCCAGCGAATGTTTGGAGTGTGCCTCGTCCGAAAGAATACAGCAGTATTGAATACCCTATGTTGGTGGATTACTTACATGACTTGATTGCTAAATTACGTGTTCTCCACCAACACGTCTATGACAGTCTGCCGACAGCCACTACAGATCCAGGCCACGTACTTGAACCTGGACAGTACGTTCTTGTGAAGAATTTCCAGCTTACCAAGAACTTACAGCCTAGATGGACCGGCCCCTATCTGATTTTGCTGGTTACTAGAACCGCTGTTAGAGTAGCAGGCAAAAAGAACTGGGTGCATGCCGCCCACTGTAAAAAAGTTCCTTTGCCTTTGCCATATGATCAGTGGGTAAGGGATGGTAAAGCCGATTTTGATTGTGAGAAGGTCCCTAGATTCATTCCATTTAGTGATGCTCATTTGACATGGACACGGTCTGAACGTGAGGATGACGAAGTTCTACAAGCTGCTGTACCTCCGCATTTGAGATTGGACATCCTGAGCCTGAACTCTTGTTTACAGACCAGACAGTGCCTGGTAAAGGCCGTTATAATTTACGACCGAGAAACAATGAACAGATAAAAGTATAATTTTTCCTTTTGTTTTTGGAGAACTGCACCCTCATATCCAAGAAACTGTTTTGGCCTATTTTTCTTTTTCGAGCTGCCATCCGAGCACAGCTGTAGGGTCGCGGTATAAAGACTTGGGATTGCAAGCCGTGTAGACACAAGGTCGATGGTTCTGGTTGGTCCTAGGGCGTTCCCTGGACTGACAGATGCATTCCTTAGCGGAAGAAAACCAACTACCGCGAACAGCACGGTTAGAGGATGGAGTTTTTGTGATGGAGAGAGCTGCCGAGAAAATGAACTTTAAAATGAAACTGTGTAAATTAATGCATAGTAAATGTTTTCTGATAATATGTGTTTTGATGTTTTTAAGCATTGGTGGGTTGGCATTGGTGGGTTGGATTATTTTCACTACCCAATTGACTTCTGCACCCACCTCCCAACCTATGTCTTTTCCTACTACTACTTCTTTGCATTCTTTTCATATCTTACCTGAACACGAGCAAATTAGAAGGTCGGAATTTGTGAATAATTCTTTTGAACAGCTTCTGCATCAACACCAGTTAGTAGTGAACACCACTAATTGTTGGGTGTGTGGTCTTATGCCGCATACTATGGATAGAGGTATTCCTTATCTGGTTCTGCCATTCAGTGACAATGGGTCCGTATGGGCATATCAGATGATGTTTATTTATGCCATCGAAGTTTATCCCCTGCGTTCCATGAGAGATAACTCAAGTAATAAAGCCTTGGTGAAGGGTATTACAGATATGAGTAGAGATATCGAAACGTATAAGACTATTCCCAAGGATGAGTTACTAGCATATGTTGGTTGGAATGCAACCGGATATAGTATTAGTCTGGGTGAGAAGCAGAGACGAAAAAGGTCACCTCAGATTTGGATTCTACCCTACAGCTAAAATAATTGTTCCGTGGAATTCTACAAAAACTTTGCTACAAAAGTGATAGGCCTAATTGAATTGTGGTTTAATTTTTCATTTTTTCAGTCTTTAAGTCAAGCAAGATATATTATTCCTTGAAAGAAATTTTACCAATTCATTCAAATGAGTTCTTTGTGAGCGTTGTTTTCTGCTTGAATAGCAATACCCAGTTTGCAAGAACATATGGGTCTCTCTTATCTTTTGGTGATAATAGTTCTGTAGTGGAGCCTGAGCCTGGGCTGTCTCCGTGCCTCCCAGAGTTTCTGGGAGTCGGAGCGACCTGCACCAAGTTTCGTGAATTTTGAGGCCATGCATCTCATTTGGCTGGCCTGTCCCGCTGGAGCGCAGGCACCAGTCAGGCTTCTTAGATCCGTTGATGGATCTGGAGCGATGCCCGTCGAGCCACCTTGACCGTCCGTGATGCTGGCGGCAGTGCGGACAACTCCAGCGCCGCCGGCCCCCCCACGGCAGCGCCATCCCCATTCTCATCCTCGACTCCGGCGCCCATGGGGGGCAGATTCCCCATGACGGAGCCAGTGCCTTATTCCTATGATAGCCCTGGATTGAAAGACGAATGGGAGGAGTCTGCAGACCCTTATGCATGCCAGTTAGATCAGCCAGAGCGTAACTGGTATGAGGATCCGACGGATTCCAGTGGTCTGGACACCTCCCCGGACACTGGGCTGGTCTCTCCCTCTGCCGTCGCTATAGATGAGGGTATCTTATTGTCAGCGGTGGTGCGGAGTGCGGCTGAGGTGGAGGTGCCTCAGCCAAGATTTACCCCTTCCGAACTGTTATTTCTTTTCATTGAAGCCCTTACTGATGTCCTACTCTGGACCTGCTCCAAGTTCTGCACATGGGCTCCTGTGCATAGGACAATTGCCCACCGCCTCACCCCAGGGGATCTCAGTTTCTTCACCCAGCACCCCACCCCAGAGAGCTTGGTGGTTCGAACCTTCACCTCCAAAATTAACCCTGGCAGATTCCCTACCACTCCACCAGACAGGGAATCCAAAGGCTGGATGCCTTCGGGAAAAGGATGTTCTCTTCTGACAGCTTTGCACTGCGCTCGGTGAACACCACATGCCTCTTGGGCCAATACCCCCATACCGTCTGGGAGTCTGGTATGCAAGTGCTGCCCATCGTCTCGGAGGTGGACCGAGTCATACTCTCTCAAACTATTGCTGAAGGCAGACTCTGCTCACAAGCGCTTTAAGGATAGCAGATCTACAGCCAGGTCCTTGGGCTTTTCCATGGCTTCATGTCAGCCCAGGCCACCTTCCTTCCCTTTTGTCCCCATGGGAGGGCTTCCAAATTTTCTCTTTACATACCCAGCCAGCAATCCTAACAATTGTTTTGTGGCAGAGGACGATTCCCACAGACCACATGGACAGGCAGCCAGAGTTTGAGCCATTCCACCCTCCATCAGCCGCAGTCTCCTAACCCCTTTAGTATGTCCTACAACCTTCATGGGCACCCAGTAGGGGGGCAGGATATTCCATGACCTGCACCACTGGAGGTCAGTATCATCCGACCATTGGGATTTGCATCTCATCCAAAGGGGCTACTCCCTCCCCTTTGTGACCACCCCCAACCCATGCCACCTACTTACGAAAACCTGGTGGAGGACCATATCTTCTTGCTTTGGCATGGGGTGTTAGCCTTCTTGGCCAAGGGAGCTACAGAGAAGGTGCCAGCATCAGAAGTAGGTCACGGTTGCTATTCCCGCTACTTTCTGGTGCCCAAGAAGGGCGGAGGATTTTATCCTATTTTGGCGCCTTCTCAATTTCTTCCTGAAAAAGGAGAAATTCAAAATGCTCATGCTCGCACAAGTCCTGTGGACCCAGGAGACTGGATGGTTTCGCTGAACTTGCAGATTGCTTATTTTCACATCTCTGTCCTGCTTGCCAACTTGCACTACTACCTGTGGTTGACGGCAGGCCAAGAGTACTTTCAATTTTCGTTGCTCCTCTTCGGCTTTACCTGCGCCCCTCAGGTGTTCATGAAAGCGATGGCGGTGGTTGCAGCTCATTCGCAGATGTCAGGGATTCCAGTCTTTCCCTACCTCGACTATTGGCTGTGGAAGGCGGGCTCGCCCCAGCCCCAGCCCCAGCCCCAGATAGTCGTCGCCCACCTCCAGACTACAGATAACCTTCTGCACTTGCTGGGTGGGGTTCATGATCAATGTACTGTAGTCACACCTGACTCCCTCTCAGATGCTCCCTTTCATCTAAGCTGTTCTGGATACAGTGCACCTTCTGGCCTATACTCCAGAGCAGTGAGTCAAGATATTCAGGCTATGATACCGTTGTTTCAGCCTCTATCCTGGATTTCGGTAAGACTGAGTCTGAGTTTGTTGGGCCTGAGGTTCCGTGATTTCGAACCAGACTCCATTTTGTTTGAGTTGTTCAAGACGCCATTTTTGTGTTGCCCTCACGTAGGCCGTGGAGGTAACCGAACAAACAAAGTTGCATGGGCCTCATTGTTCATGTATGCATTAACATGCCCTTTTCTGACTTGTGAGTGAATTGCAGAGAAACTGACCTCTTCACCTGAAACTGACCTCGGAAAACCAATTTCCCTTAAGTTTGATTCTTGTCTAAAATTGCCAATCAATGTTCAGGATATCGTTAACTTTTAGTTTCCTTGCACATATCTTATCCTAATCAGCATCTGAATTGTTTCTTTCCTTACGACTTTTCATTACATGGGTAGTGCTTTCAATTATGGGCTTGTGGAAATTGAATTTGGGACAGTCCTAATAATTAACTTTTGGGTTGGGTTACTGTAAATTGGGTTTTTGTTAATGTGATACTCAGTTAGAAAATGTGTCCTATTGGTCAGAATTTTGCGCAGTGGGTGTACATTTATAATGAGAATATGGTGTATAAAAAGCGATGTCTTGCTCTATGAAAATTGAGCAGTTTCCTGAGTTGTACACCGTGTTGTATTGCTTGGTTTACTGTTACTAGCTGCAGCTAATAAATTTGATCTCTGACGCCATCCAGAAGTATTCCATGTCTCTGTATTCCAAGACAGGAGAATCCAAAGACTTTGGGTGTGTCCCTGGCACCGCTGGGTTCTAAGAAAACCCGGTTCTTCAGTTGGCGCCCAACGGTGGGGCGACTTCAGCGGTACCGGTCCAAGCCTGAGGATCGTGAGGAGCCGCGTGAAGAAATTCTGGAGGAAGGCCGCCACTTCATTGACCCCTGCACGTCGACGTGGACCAAATGTCTTTTCTGCGAGGCTTCCCACTTTCCGACGGCTACGAAGGACTGCTGCCCTGACTGTCGCCCTGTCTTGGATCCTTGATTGATCCTTTGTAAAGCGAGACGATAGACGGTCTTCTGGTGGCGTGACAGATATTTTGGTTGAGTATAAGTGGGTCGCTCCCACGACTTTGTTTTGGTTCTTGGTTTTGATTCGGATGTTGCAATAGCCGAAGCCGAGGGGCTCGTATATTTACGAGTTTATCGATAGTTGATAACCCCTTGAAGTTTGAAGCTAGATTAGTGAGCTATAAGATGCCTGGTCTTAGCAAAATTAGGAAATGGTTTGGTTGTGGTTGCAACAGGGATTCCCGATTGGAGGATTCATGTCCGATACCTCCGGTTGGACTTATGAGCTCTATTCAAAACATGGAGTGGGTCCTATCACTTATAATGAAGTGTGGGTCCGCTATACAAGGAAAGATGGTGTTTTACGATGGCCCCAACATGGTAGCTTCGAATTAAATATTTTAGATAATCTGGAAGTTGCGCTATTTAGGAAGAAAGCCCGGCCGGCAATGTTTGACTCTTTCCGCCTTTGGCAAAAGGAAGCCAAACAGCGAGAAATTAAGCAAGCAAAAAGAGATAGGAAAGATAAGAATATGTTAGTACTACAAGCTGCTAGGCAGTTTAGAGAAGATGGAGAAGAGCCTGCGAGTGAAGTCTTAGATAGACAACGTTGCATGGCCATAGATAAATGTTATCCGGCTTTGCCGCCTTCTCCTCCAAAAGTGATTGAAGATCCTGAAAAAGATCCTTTGATCTCTCATTTACTGAGATTGCCACCCCCTTATGTGCAGGGTGCTACTGCGCCTCCATTACCGCCGGTTGTTCCACCCTTTGTTGTTCAACCTCCTGCTGTTGTTCAGCCACCCGGTGTTCCACAGATGGTTTTGCCTCCTACTGCGCAACCCACTCTAGGGTCGCCAGCTTTGCTACCAGCTTTGCCTCAAACTCCTTTGCCTTCTACTTCTGTATCTTCGACTCCTACTGTTCTTGTTCCTACACCTCTTTTGCCTCAAATTACTTATTCTCCTGTTCTTATGTCTGCTTCTTCTCCTTCTGCTCGAAAACGAATGACTAAGACTGTTGCTAATCTGTTGTCTCCATTGTTTGGGTCACTGAGTATGACCCCTGTTTCGGAACGAAAGCAGAGTCGTAGTCAGCTTCCTAGTTCCGAGGAACAGACCGTGTTGGATTTGTTGGCTCGTAGATGGATTTTAAATGCTTCCAGGTATAATTTGCTAGCGGTTATGGATGTTTTCTTTCAGTGGGAGCCGCCTAAGCAAAGGTATGTTTTTGATGTAATGTGTACTTTTCTCCGTCGGGAATGGGAAGATAATGAGTTGGGTCCGATTCCGCCGGAAGTGCTTGATGTTCAGTCCGAATTTGCTAAAGGGACGATAGTGGAATCTGATGTTACAGATGCCGTGGAGACGATACTTGTTTTTAGGTCTAGATTACCGCCTCAGACATTGTACGAACCTGATTCTTCTGTTAGGAGGAAAGTGAAGCATTATCCTATGAGAGAGGTTC
Source organism: Lissotriton helveticus (assembly GCF_964261635.1). Classification (NCBI taxonomy): domain Eukaryota; kingdom Metazoa; phylum Chordata; class Amphibia; order Caudata; family Salamandridae; genus Lissotriton; species Lissotriton helveticus. Next base: position 219,075,451 of record NC_136067.1, on the reverse strand, counting down.
CCCCTGTATGGAAAGAGGAAGTTGTTGCTAATGTTAATCAGGGTATTCAGGGTGTACCTGCTCATTTTCAGCGAGTATGGGTACATGTCCCTTGGAAAAGAGCAGAGGTCTTGGCTCTTAAGCAGACCTTACCTGACCACGTAAGAATCCTGCCGGTTATTACAAGGAGTTGTCTCAGACAGTTGAAGCGTGTATTATGAATTTAGCTTACATAGATATGTTAATGGGTAATGTAGTTCCTCAACCTTTGTGGGCGAAGATTCGTCATGAGAATCATGCGCAAGAATTAGGAGTTACATGGGCTAATATTGTTGCTGCAGATGGTCGGCAGGTAGGAGGTGCCAAACCTGAGCCCTTAGTTGCAGAATTACCTGGTAGGATTATTAATTTAATGAAAACTATGATGCCTCCTTTGCTAGTGAATTGGGACAAGTTAGCAGCATGCAAACAAAAGAACGACGAGAGTGTGTCTGATTTCTTCACGTGGTTTGAAGAAACGTTTATTGATCATAGTGGTCAGGACATGAGTACAGAAGGTGGTCAAAGGTTGTTCGTGGACAAATTTGTCTTTAATTTGCTTTCCGAACTTTCTAATAAGTTAAAGGACTCTGAGAGTTAATGAGCTGTTTCTTCGTCAGCCCAGATATTGGCTACTGCACAATATTATGAGAATAGGGATAAAGATGAGAAGGATAAAATAGAGAAGAAGACTAAAGAATTAAAGACGAAGGTTCTTGTGCAGCAAGCTTATCCGCCTCGTCAGAATCAGCCTCAGTTCCAGCAACCTTCATAGTTTCAGAGATTGTTACAGAAGCCTGAGCCTTATGCTCTGCGATTCTTTCCTGGACCTAATCAGTGTGCTTACTGTAGAGAGGAAGGTCATTTCAAGAATAGTTGCCCGGCTTTGTTACAGCGTGTGAATGGTGTATCTGGTCAAAGAGGTCGTGGTGGTTTCCGGCAAGCTCCTAGGGTTCGGGGACGTGGTGTTACCCCAGAATGAGCGTTCCTCTTCCCTTCAGAATTCTGCTAATTATTTTGACAGACAGAATGTTCCGAGTGTTCAGTCTGCACAGTACTATGTTGATGAATATTATGTCGAGAGCGAGAGTGCTGGTTATAATGATAGTTAGGACAGCCATGGGCAAAGAGAGGGAGTAGTGTCAGTTCCAGTAGACCAGAGTGGACCTTATGTTGAAGTGATTACATCAGGTGTGGCAGAACCTTTTCTTTTGGATACTGGTGCGACGAAGAGTTCTATTATGCACTCTAAACTTCCTGGCGCACCTTTGTCTGGCTTGACCAATGTTTCCGTAGGATTTTCAGGCGCCCCAGTTCGTAATCCGGTTTCTAGTCCTTTGTCCCTTTCTATTGGTCCTTGTGAATTGGAAGCTCCACTTATTCTAACGACTAGTTGTGGTGAGAATCTGTTGGGTTTGGACTTGCTGAAAAGACTGCATGCGACATTACATTACTCTCCTTCGGGAGTACATCTTACCTTGGGTAAGAAAGTGATTTCTCCGATGTATTTGGCTAAAGATTGCCTTCCACTGGAATTGCGTTCTCTTCCTGATACACTTTGGGCTACAGGTCCCAATGATGTTGGTCTTTTGCAGATTCCACCCTATGTTGTTACCCTTAAGTCAAATGCTAGGCTACCTCGTATTCCCCAATATAAAATATCAAGTGATGGCGAGAGAGCTCTTCTAGCAATTATTCATGATTTGTTTGAGAAGGGTGTAATTGAAGAAACGAGAGGTAACGTGTGTAACAGTCCTGTTTTGCCTGTCTTTAAGCATACTGATGATTCTCAGCCACCTGTGTATCGGTTTGTGATCGATCTTCGAGAAGTGAATAAGATTGTGGTGCCACAGTTTCCTGTTGTCCCTGATATCACTGCTTTGTTGACTCTGATTCCTGCTTCGGCAGCCTGGTTTTCTGTTATCGATTTGAAGAATGCTTTCTTCAGTATTCCAATTGCAGAGGAAAGTAGAGATATTTTCGGCTTCTCTTTAGGAGGCCGAAGCTTCCGGTTTAAGAGAGCTCCTCAAGGTTATTGTGAAAGTCCCTCCATCTATAGTCAGGCGTTGAAAACTCAGCTTGATGATTTTGTATTGCCTTCTGGTGCTACTCTTATTCAGTACGTTGATGATCTGTTGATTACTGCTGATGACGAAGAGATTTGTAAAGAGGCTACTCTTTCTTTGTTATGACATTTGTCTGACCTTCATCATAAAGTGTGTATGTAACAAAGGGTAGGGGAGGATAAGGATCAACTGTGATCCAGTAGGGCTTTGATTACCATTCAGAGAAAAGAGAATGGAAAGTCCGGCCGCAGTCGTAGCCCCAGATATCAAGACAACAAGAGAGGTGACTGGGCTGTTCCTAGGGGGAGAAAGAAAGAAGGAGAAGGTCACTAAGGTATAAGGGCTAGTGCTCAATGGAGGACCACCCCTGGGTATCCAATTTGTTGGATATAATGGCCTCACACACCCTTGCGAGTGTCATGCTTCATCATAGTCAATGCTCCTCGTCGGGCAGGCGGTGCAATGCCCAACGGGCTCACCTCAAAGAGGGGCTCTTTATCGGAGATCTTTTATCCAACTGCCTATGGGTGAAGTGGGGGTGAGGGGCCAGGACAGAGTAGATAGTGCGGGTGAGGATAAAATGTGGTACAAGGTACCGGAAAACAATTTTATTCTGGTGGTCCTCTACCACAATTAAAATCAAGGGCAGCCGGTGTTCATGGGAACTTTGGTTTCCCAGATTGGACCGGGGCTAAAGTGCAAATGGTGTGGTCAACATGTTTCTCGCTTCTAGTACATTGACTGCGATTCTTCAGGACCTAGTAAAAAACTACAATCTACAAAACATGACCTAATGATTAGTATCAGTGTTAAATACAGCACATAAGTTGTACTACCTGTTTGACCCTGCTCTTGCCTAAAGAGGGGAGACAAAGGAGAACATTACCACAGGTAAGTAACAACATGTGACCCTGTAGTGACCGTGAACACACTGTGAAAAAGTGACATACTAGTGGAGATAGTGACTAGTATGTGGTTAAAAACAAGTTAAGCAACTGGTAGCAGCAGTATCCATTAAAACTTAATCGCAGACCCAGGGGATCGGAAATACTGTTACTCACCTAAAGGTTAGAGTTATGGGGTGTCAACAGTACCCGGTGGGTCTGACATCAAGGGAGAAGCCATAAGGGTTGAGGCTGAGGAGGGAAGGATAAGGGTGGGCTGGTATTAAGGTAAGCAGTAACCCTAGCTACATGTTTATCCAGTAGTTAGAGCCCCAGTGTTGGCGTTGTATAGATGGTACACTTACTTTCTACTGCTTGTGTCAGGGCCAGTAATGCCTACCCATCTCACCGGGTCCGGATAGTGGAGAGCCGGTCGTGTTTCTCCTCATTAAATAGCAAAACGGGTGTGGTCTAAGAATCCCAAACAGGAAGTAGAACTCCCCGTAGGTCATGTGCTTAAGGTGGTTGATCGGACGGCCATGATGGAGTGGAGGGTAGTGTATAAAAAGTAAGTAAATATAGCCTGGGTTTTATCGCTATGTGGCAACGTTGTGCAGTGGTAAGCGAATTAGCCATATTCTGTCTGGTCTCTTAATCTGGCATTTGTTCAGTGTTGTCAGACAGATATTGTCACAGGAATTAACCATAGTCTCAAATATTGGGGCAAACCAGAGGAAGTACATTGAACTAGGCATAGGTCGCTAGGCAGATAAGGGATGTATATGCAGAGACGTGTTTACAGAGCGCTCCATGGAATATCCTCATTCAATCCCCGGCTATCTGTGGATAATCGGTGTATCCACCTCTGTTCCTTCAGGAAAAGATTGTGCTTGGATCTGTCTGGGGAGGTTTCAAGAACTAGCCAGGACAATGAGTCAGCCGTGTGGTTCTGTTCTAAGTAGTGTCTGCACATCTTAGTGTTTGTTTTCTTGCAACGGAAGTTGCTTCTATGTTCAGAGATTCGGATTTTCACGGGGCGGGAGGTCATGCCCACGTATTGGAGACCGCATGGGCATCTCAATAAGTAGATGCAGTTGGGAGTGTTGCAGTTCGTGTGACCTCGTAATTCCCAGCGGAAGGTGTCCGTCAGGAGGATAGTTTTGTATGTGCCGGTGAAGGGGCACACACTGCAGGAGCCGCACGGGTAGTGTCCCCGTACAGGCGGTAGTTGCCACAGAGTGGTTTGTTTAGGGAGGTATTCGTTCAGCGTGTTTAGCCAACTGAAGAACTCTTTGTATAGATCTTCAGTGCCTGTCCAAAGTACCAGGATATCATCAATGAACCTCCTCCATAGTTTGATCTTAAGATGGTAGGGGTTCGCTGGCCCATTGATGTGTCTTTCTTCGAAGTCTGCCATGTAGAGGCAGGCTACCGAAGGGGCAAAAGTGCTGCCCATGGAAGTTCCCTGGGTCTGATGGTAATGCTGCCCTTTAAACTCGAAGTAGTTCTCCGTAAGGGCAAGGGTAGCACATTCCATAATGAAGGAAGGTGGCGTAGGAGAGCTCCAGTCTTCAGCACTGAGCATTCTCTCTATCACCCCTAGTGAGGCCCTCTGAGGGATGTTGGTATAGAGGGCCTCCACGTCTAGGGTGATGAGAAAATCGACCTGGATATCCCCCTGTAGATTATCCAGCAGGCGTAGGACATCAGTGGTGTCCTGGACGTAGGAAGGTATTCGTTTTACCAGCGGCTGTAGAAAGTGGTCACAAAACTGTGATAAAGGCTCTAGGACAGAGTCAATGCCTGATACAATCGGGTGTCCTGGTACAGGGGTGGTCCCCTTATGTATTTTAGGGAGGATGTAGAAATAGGGGACCTTGGGTTCTTTTTTGGATAGAAAATCAGCCTCCTTTTTAGAGATCCACTCCTGACATTCAGCAGACTCAACCAGCCCAGTGATAGCAGTTTTCAGGCGCTCAGTGGGGTTGGATGGGATGGGGGTATAGTATCGCCTATCCCCTAGTTGTCTAAGACATTCAGTGTCATAGTCAGTGGTATCCATTAGGACTGTAGCCCCACCCTTGTCTGCCTGTTTAATAGTGATGGTCTGATCGTTGGCTAAGGAATCTAGCATCTGTCTTTCAGAATTAGAGAGGTTGTGGTGTTTCTTGCTCGGTCTCATAGACCCAATGTCTTTGAGCACAGCCTGCTCATACGTGAGGATTTCATTGGGGACCATCCCACTATGTTGGGTGAAGTTCGAAGGGTTATGGAGACCTGAGTCAGTTGGAATCTCTTGTGGTCTCCCATCAAAGAAAGCTCTTAACCTGATCTTACGGAAACATTTCTGGATTTCACAGCTCTGTTGGAAGTGGTCAATCTTAGGTGTAGGGACGAACCCGAGTCCCTTCTGGAGCACTTCTTCTTCGCCTGCAGTAAGTTGGCGTGAAGGAAGATTCACTACTAAGCTTACTTTCGTGCTGTCTTGCTCCTGGTGTCCATCCCTTGACCTTGAGTGTCCTCCCATTGTACCCTCTTGTCTGGCCCGTTTCCTCGCTTGCGCCCGCGTCCTCTGCCCCGGCCTCTGTCTAAAAAAGGCTGCTGGTTGATGCCATGGGGGGCAAATTGAGGTGGATACTGGGGTGCATACGGTGGCACAGGGTATGGAAATTGGGGGTATTGCCAAAACGGTGGGCCCTGAAGAGGAGCTTGTGGGTAAAATGATTGTCCACGTCCCCCTCCTCTCTTCCCCCTCCGGGGTTGTGATTGCCAATCATCACCGCTAGAGTTGCTGTCACTATTTGATCCTCTCCTGGAGGAATTGGCACTGGAGTCTGAAAGGTAGCTCGTCCCCGGAGGGACGTAGTCATCCTTTAAATATGGATAGACCTTTTCTTTAGAAAAACGCTGGATATCTTTCTGTAACTTGGTTACCTTTTGCTTCATCAGAAATTCTTTATGTTCAGAGATTTCTTTGTTCAATTCAGCCAGCTTGGTTTTGAAGCCTGAATTCTGCCTGGCACTCTTCAGTGCATTTTCTGCAATCTGAATCTTGGTGAGCAGTTCATCCGCTAATCGTTTTGCTGTATTGACCAATAAAATAAGGAGGTCGTGTGTACACTTCCAAGAGATTAATGACCCTCACTAGGGGTGATAGAGAGAATGCTCAGTGCTGAAGACTGGAGCTCTCCTACGCCACCTTCCTTCATTATGGAATGTGCTACCCTTGCCCTTACGGAGACTTCGAGTTTAAAGGGCAGCATTACCATCAGACCCAGGGGACTTCCATGGGCAGCACTTTTGCCCCTTCGGTAGCCTGCCTCTACATGGCAGACTTCGAAGAAAGACACATCAATGGGCCAGCGAACCCCTACCATCTTAACATCAAACTATGGAGGAGGTTCATTGATGATATCCTGGTACTTTGGACAGGCACTGAAGATCTATACAAAGAGTTCTTCAGTTGGCTAAACACGCTGAACGAATACCTCCACTTCACCATAACGGCGTCTGCATCCAAAATTGCCTTCTTGGATCTCACTGTCAGACTGGAGGGGGGTAAAATCGATACCACCATGTATCGCAAACCAACAGACCGCAACAGTTTGCTCCATTTTACCAGCCACCACTCTAAGGCCCTGAGACTGAACCTGCCTTTCGGACAATACCTGCGGGTCAGGCGCAACTGTTCCAACCTGCCAGATTACAAAACTGAGTCCTCCCTACTATCCAGAAACCTTAAGGATAGAGGGTACCCCACCAGAGAGATATCTAGGGCACGCAAACGTGCACAAAACAACCATAGGGGTGCCCTCCTTGAATACAATACCCGGACGACAGAGGAGGCAGATTTCCTTACTTGTGTCACTACCTTTCGCCTGCCTCAAACGAAATCAAAAAGATAATCAAACGACACTGGCAAATTCTGAACACAGGCGACCTTAATCTTACCACACCCAGATTTGCCTTTAAAAGGTCAAGGAATATTAAGGATATTCTGGTGCACACTAGACCAAAGAAGGCTGAGCCACCTAAACAAACCACTCTGTGGCAACTACCGCCTGTACGGGGACACTACCCGTGCGGCTCCTGCAGTGTGTGCCCTTTCACCAGCACATACAAAACTATCCTCCTGACGGACACCTTCCGCTGGGAATTACGGGGTCACACGAACTGCAACACTCCCAACTGCATCTACTTATTGAGATGCCCATGCGGTCTCCAAAACGTGGGCATGACCTCCCGCCCCGTGAATATCCGAATCTCTGAACATAGAAGCAACTTCCGTTGCAAGAAAACAAACACTAAGATGTGCAGACTCTACTTAGAACAGAACCACACGGCTGACTCATTGTCCTGGCTAGTTCTTGAAACCTCCCCAGACAGATCCAAGCACAATCTTTTCCTGAAGGAACAGAGGTGGATACACCGATTATCCACAGATAGCCGGGGATTGAATGAGGATATTCCATGGAGCGCTCTGTGAACACGTCTCTGCATATACATCCCTTATCTGCCTAGCGACCTATGCCTAGTTCAATGTACTTCCTCTGGTTTGCCCCAATATTTGAGACTATGGTTAATTCCTGTGACAATATCTGTCTGACAACACTGAACAAATGCCAGATTAAGAGACCAGACAGAATATGGCTAATTCGCTTACCACTGCACAACATTGCCACATAGCGATAAAACCCAGGCTATATTTACTTACTTTTTATACACTACCCTCCACTCCATCATGGCCGCCCGATCAACCACCTTAAGCACATGACCTACGGGGAGTTCTACTTCCTGTTTGGGATTCTTAGACCACACCCGTTTTGCTACTTAATGAGGAGAAACACGACCGGCTCTCCACTATCCGGACCCGGTGAGATGGGTAGGCATTACTGGCCCTGACACAAGCAGTAGAAAGTAAGTGTACCATCTATACAACGCCAACACTGGGGCTCTAACTACTGGATAAACATGTAGCTAGGGTTACTGCTTACCTTAATACCAGCCCACCCTTATCCTTCCCTCCTCAGCCTCAACCCCTATGGCTTCTCCCTTGATGTCAGACCCACCGGGTACTGTTGACACCCCATAACTCTAACCTTTAGGTGAGTAACAGTATTTCCGATCCCCTGGGTCTGCGATTAAGTTTTAATGGATACTGCTGCTACCAGTTTTTTAACTTGTTTTTAACCACATACTAGTCACTATCTCCACTAGTATGTCACTTTTTCACAGTGTGTTCACGGTCACTACAGGGTCACATGTTGTTACTTACCTGTGGTAATGTTCTCCTTTGTCTTCCCTCTTTAGGCAAGAGCAGGGTCAAACAGGTAGTACAACTTATGTGCTGTATTTAACACTGATACTAATCATTAGGTCATGTTTTGTAGATTGTAGTTTTTTACTAGGTCCTGAAGAATCGCAGTCAATGTACTAGAAGCGAGAAACATGTTGACCACACCATTTGCACTTTAGCCCCGGTCCAATCTGGGAAACCAAAGTTCCCGTGAACACCGGCTGCCCTTGATTTTAATTGTGGTAGAGGACCACCAGAATAAAATTGTTTTCCGGTACCTTGTACCACATTTTATCCTCACCCGCACTATCTACTCTGTCCTGGCCCCTCACCCCCACTTCACCCATAGGCAGTTGGATAAAAGATCTCCGATAAAGAGCCCCTCTTTGAGGTGAGCCCGTTGGGCATTGCACCGCCTGCCCGACGAGGAGCATTGCCTATGATGAAGCATGACACTCGCAAGGGTGTGTGAGGCCATTATATCCAACAAATTGGATACCCATGGGTGGTCCTCCATTGAGCACTAGCCCTTATACCTTAGTGACCTTCTCCTTCTTTCTTTCTCCCTCTAGGAACAGCCCAGTCACCTCTCTTGTTGTCTTCATCATAAAGTGTCACCTTCCAAGTTACAGTATTGCCGACAAGAAGTAACCTATTTAGGTGATCTCCTGTCGAAGGAGGGAAGAAGGTTGACCCCAGAACGAATTCAAGCGATTGCGCAAATGAGTGTGCCATCCACACAGAGAGAAGTGCGTGCTTTCTTAGGTATCACCTCGTATTGTAGGCAATGGATCCCCAACTTTTCCTTGCTTGCGAAACCTCTGTTGGCATTGACTCTTAAAGATACTCCGTATCCTCTCCCGTGGTCTGAAGATTGTCAAAAACGTTTTTCTGAATTACGTGATGCATTGTGTTCTGCTCCGGTGTTGGGTACTCCTGACTACAGTAAACCTTTCACATTGTATGTTCACGAGAGAGAAGGTTGTGCATTGTCAGTGTTGACTCAACAGTTTGGAGACAAGCAACGCCCATGTGCGTATTTTTCAGCTACGTTAGATCCGGTAGCTAAAGCGTTGCCGAGCTGCCTGAGAGCTACAGCGGCAGCGGCTGTTTCTATCCGACAGTCTGCTGGTTTGGTATTGGATAATACGTTGATTGTGATGGTCCCACATGCAGTGGATACCTTATTGAATAGGACTAAGACTCAGCACCTTACTAGTGCACGTCTGTCAGGTTATAAGCTGACACCTTTGGTTAGCCATGTTCACATCAAAAGATGTAATGTGTTGAATCCAGCTACGTTGTTGCCGATTTCTGGAGAGACAGATGTTCAGGAACAGCATGATTGTGTTCTCCGGACGGAGGAGGAAACGAAGGCTAGAGTTGATTTAAAAGATACTCCTCTCACGAATGTTGATGGTACCTTATGGGTAGATGGTTCGTGTTTCAAGCTTCCGAATGGTGAGACGACTGCGGCATATGCTGTCACAACTTTACATACAGTTGTTGAAACAGCACGCATAGCACAGAATTCTGCGCAAGCAGCAGAGTTGATTGCATTGACTAGAGCGTGTGTGTTGTCAGAGGGAAAGCGAGTGAATGTCTATACTGATAGCCAGTATGCGTTTGGTGTTGCCCACAGTTTTGGACGTTTGTGGAGAGAAAGAGGATTCCTTACTTCTCATGGTGCTAAAATTCAGCATAGGCAGTTAGTGAATGAACTTCTTGAGGTTCCGTGAATTCTGACCCTGGGTCGTAATGGTCGTGGTTCTGTTACGATTTTGGTAACAGCGAACCGTAAACAGTGAGTTCAGCAAGCATGAGTGTTTCCGTCATGTTACATTGATGGATTCACTGTGTATTTGACGATTTCATTCTGAAACCCTTGGGTTCCATTTTGTGCATGGCAGCCATTTTGTGGTTGCCCTCACATAGGCCTATGACTGTGGCTGAACAAGTCTCTGGGACACGTACACCTTAGCTTGAGTTTTTACTGACTCCTGTTTGACCTGAAGTGAACTGACCCTGCTGCCTGAAGCTGACCTTGCCAAACCAGTTCTTGCCCTTTAGCTGGTCAAGATAGAGATCAAAGAGCAGGACATTGCTGAGTTTATGGTACATGCACACACCCTTCTATCTTGCTTCTCATCTGTTTCTGTTCCTTCTTTTATGGCCTATTTATGATTTGGGTTGAGGTCTTTTATTATGGGTTCTTGTCCGGCTTGTTAGAAAGAAGAATGTTTATTATGATTAATTTTGGGCTGGACAAACTGAAAAATGGGCTTGTCATCATGCTCCTGTTTTTGTCGTGGAAACATGTGAGTGGTCAAACTGTAAATAAGGAATGTCTGCCTGAAGCACAATTTTTTGTATAAAAAGTGATGGCTTGCTTTGTAAAGTTGAGCAGTCTCCTGAGAACATACACCGTGTTGTACTTCTAGGATCTCTGTTACTGGCTGCAGCCAATAAATTTGATCTTTGACATCACCAAGAAGTACCCCGTGTCTCTGTATTCTAAGACAGGTGGACCCGGAGACTTTGGGCGTTTCCCCTGGCGCCGCTGGGTTCTAAAACCCGGTTCTTCAATTGGCGCTTCCAACGTGGGGCGACTTCAGCGGTACCGGTCCAAGCCTGAAGATCGTGAGGAGCTTCGTGTGAAAATTCTGGAGGAAGGCCTACCACTTCATCGACCCGTCCTGTATGTCGTCGTGGTCCGAAAGTCTTTGCTGCGAGGTTCCCCACTTTCCGACAGCTATGAAGGACTGCTGCCCTGACTGTCGCCCTATCTTGGAGCCCTTAGACGATTTGTAAAGCGAGACGATAGACGGGTCTTCTGGTGACGTGATCGATACTTCAGTTAAGTATGAGTGGAGCGTCAACCAGTCCTTAGTTTTGGGTATCCCTTGGGATCTTTGATTTGGGACTTGCAAGCTCCAAAGGCGAGGGACTCGTGTATTCACGAGACTATCGTATTCGATATTCCCTTGAAGTTTGAAGCTAGACTAGTGAGCGAAGATGCCTGGTCTTAGCAGACTTGGAAGGTTATTTTGTTGTGGTTGTAATAGGGATTCCCGATTAGAGGATTCGTGTCCGGTTCCTCCGATTGGAACTCCAACCTATGAGCTCTATTTGAAACATGGCGTGGGCCCCATCACGTATAATGAAGTGTGGATTCGCTACACTAGGAAGGACGGTGTCCTAAAGTGGCCCCAATATGGTAGTTATGACACAGAGATTTTAGATAATTTAGAAGTTAAATTCAAGAAGAAAGCCCGGCCGGCGATGTTTGACTCTTTCCGCCTCTGGCGAAAGGAAGCCAAACAGAAAGAAATTAAATTAGCGAAGAGAAATAAAAGAGAGAAGGGTATTTCGATAATGCAAGCTGCTATACAGTTTAAAGATAATGAAGAAGAACAAGAGAGTGAGCAGTTGCACAGGCAACGTAAAATGGCGATTGATAAGTGTTATCCAGCTTTGCCACCTCATCAGCAAGATGCCACGAAGGAACTTGGGAAGGATCCTTTGATGTCCCATTTGTTGAGGTCGCCACCCCCTTATGTGCAGAGTGCTACAGCACCTCCGCAACCTTTAGTTGCGCAACCTCCGGTTGCTTTGCCTCCGGTTATTGCACAGCCGCCAGCTCCTCTTCAGTTGGCTCCTATTCCTCTGGCGCAGCCTTCTCAAGGGCCGCCGACTTTGCTACCTGCTCCGTCTCCAATTCTTACTACTTTGTCTCCTGTTCTTGCTATTTCTTCTGCTACCGCTCCTATATTGGTTTCCTCTCAGTCTGCCTTGTCTCCTGTCCTTCTGTCAACTTCTCCTTCTGTTCGACAGAGGATGACTGATACTTTCACTGGTCTCCTTTCCCCTCTCTTTGGGTCACTAGGTATGACCCCTGTTTCAGAGCGTAAACAATTACGTAGCCAATTACGAGCGGACAGTACTGGATCATTTGGCACGTAAATGGGTTACTAATACTTTGAGATATGATTTAGAATCTGTTATGGATGTCTTCCGTCAATGGGAAGCACCGAACCAGAGGTATGTTTTTGATGAAATGTGTACTTTCCTTCGTGAAGAATGGGAAGATGGTGATTTGGGACAGACTCCGTCTGAGTTGTTCCGTGTACAGTCCGAGTTTGCGAAGGGAACTATAGTGGGTCTCGATGTTGAGAGAGCAGTTGCGACATTGTTGGCGTTTAGGAGTAAGTCTCCTTCTCAGCCGTTGTTTGAGCCTGATCCTTCTGTTAGGAGGAAAGTGCGACAATATCCAATGAGAGAGGTTCCTCCGGTGTGGAAGGAGGCCGTTCAGGCCGATGTTAATGCTGATATTGTAGCTGCGCCAGCCCATTTTCAACGTGTTTGGGTACATGTTCCGTGGAAGCGAGCTGAAGTTTTGGCTCTTAAGCAGACTTTGCCTGACCCCCGTAAAAATCCTGCAGGGTATTATAAGGAATTATCACAGACTGCAGACTCATGTATTATGAATCTAGCTGATATAGACATGTTGTTTGGAAATGTGGTTCCACAGCCTTTATGGGGATTGATTCGTCACACGGATCATGCGCAAGAGTTAGGTGATACCTGGGTTAATATTGGTGCTGCGGATGGTCGACAAGTTGGTGGTGCTAAACCTGAGCCTATAGTTGCAGAACTTCCTGGTAGGATCGTTACTTATATGAAGACTTTAATGCCTGCTATGCGAGTAAACTGGGACAAATTGTCTGCGTGTAAGCAGAAGAAAGATGAAAGTGTGTCTGATTTCTTCACTAGGTTTGAAGAAACGTTTATTGACCATAGTGGTCAAGACATGAGTACGGAAGGTGGTCAACGGTTGTTTGTTGATAAGCTTGTGCATAACTTGCTTCCCGAGTTGTGTACTAAATTGAAAGATTCAGAGAGTTCTTGGGCTATTTCCTCAACAGCACAGAAATTGGCTACTGCACAGTACTACGACAATAGGGATAAGGATGAGAAGGATAGAGCAGACAAGAAGACTAAAGAGTTGAAAACAAAGGTTCTTTTGCAGCAAGCGTATCTGCCTCGTAGTAGCCAACATGATTATCAGCAGCCTCAGCAGTTTCAGAGAAACCTGCAAAGGTTTGAGCCTCCTCAACCGCGTTTTCCTGTAGGCCCTAATCAATGTGCATATTGTAAAGAAGAGGGCCATTTTAAAAATAGTTACCCGGTTCTGTTACAGCGCACGAATGGTGTTTCTGGTGTGAGAGGTCGAGGTGTTCAGCAAGCTTCTAGAGGTAGGGGACGTGGTGTGTTCCCCCAGAATGCGCGTTCCTTTCCTCCACAAAATTCAATGAATTGTTTTGATCAGCAAAATGGTGCGTCTGGTAGGACGACTCAGTACTATGCTGACGACTACTATGTCGAAGGTGAAAATATGGACGGTAATGATTGCTAGGACAGCCATAGACAAAGAGAGGGAGTTGTTTCAGTTCCAGTAGATCAGAGTGGACCTTATGTTGAAGTGATTACATCAGGTGTGTCAGAGCCTTTTCTGTTGGATACTGGTGCTGCGAAGAGTTCTATTATGCACTCTAAACTCCCTGGCGCACCTTTGTCTGGCTTGACGAATGTTTCAGTAGGATTTTCTGGCGCTCCAGTTAGAAACCCGATTTCTAGTCCTTTGTCTCTTTCTGTTGGACCTTGTGAATTCGAAGCACCCCTTATTTTGACGACAGGATGTGGTGAGAATTTGTTGGGATTGGATCTATTGAAAAGATTGTATGCGACACTACAATATTCTCCTTCGGGAGTACAACTCACATTAGGTAAGAGAGTGATCTCTCCGATGTATTTGTCGAAAGACCGACTCCCGGCCGAATTGTCTTCTCTTCCTGATATTCTTTGGGCTACTGGTCCTAATGATGTGGGTCTTTTGGAGATACCGCCATATGTTGTGACGCTGAAAGCAAATGTTCGAATGCCACGTATTCCCCAATATAGGATCTCTAGTTATGGTGAAAGAGCGTTGCTAGCGATCATTCATGACCTGATTGAGAAATATGTGATTGAAGAAACGAGAGGTAATGTGTGCAATAGTCCGGTTTTGCCTGTTCTGAAACGTACTGATTCTTCACAACCGCCTGTATATAGGTTCGTGATCGATCTTCGCGAGGTGAATAAGATTGTAGTTCCGCAATTTCCTGTTGTTCCAGATATTACTGCCTTACTGACCATGATTCCAGCTTCAGCCACTTGGTTTTCGGTGATTGATCTGAAGAATGCTTTCTTCAGCATCCCGATTGCCGAGGAGAGTAGAGATATTTTCGGCTTTTCTTTAGAAGGTCGAAGCTTCCGGTTCAAGCGCGCTCCTCAAGGCTATTGTGAGAGTCCATCAATCTATAGTCAGGCTTTGAAAACACAGCTTGATACGATTGTCTTACCTGATGGTGCTGCTCTTGTTCAGTATGCCGACGATTTGTTAGTTGCTGCTGACAATGAAGAGATTTGTATAGAAGCTACTTTGTCGTTGTTGCGTCATTTGTCTGACTTCCATCATAAGGTGTCTCTTTCAAAGCTGCAGTATTGTCGACAAGAAGTGACCTACTTAGGTCATCTCTTATCGAAGGAGGGAAGAAGATTGACCCCAGAACGAATCCAAGCGATTGCGAAAATGAGTGTGCCAACTACTCAGAGAGAAGTGCCTGCTTTCCTGGGTATTACGTCGTATTGTAGACAGTGGATTCCAAATTTTTCTCTTCTTGCAAAACCTTTGATAGCTCTTACTGTTAAGGATACTCCGAATCCTATTCCTTGGACTGACGAATGCCAGAAGAGTTTTTCAGAATTGTGTGATGTGTTGTGTTCGGCTCCTGTGTTGGGTAGTCCCGACTACAGTAAGCCTTTCACACTCTATGTCCACGAGAGAGAGGGATGTGCATTGTCAGTTTTGACACAGCAGTTCGGCTATAAGCAACGTCCATGTGCGTATTTCTCGTCGACTTTGGATCCGGTAGCTAGAGCGTTGCCGAGTTGTTTGAGAGCCACAGCGGCAGCGGCTGTCTCTATTCGACAGTCTGCTGGCTTGGTGATGAATAATACGTTGATTGTAATGGTTCCACATGCAGTGAATACATTGTTGAACAGGACAAAGACACAGCACTTAACTAGTGCTCGATTGTCAGGTTATGAGTTGACACTCTTAGCGAGTCATGTGCATATAAAGAGATGCAACACGTTGAATCCAGCTACGTTGTTGCCGATTTCAGTGGAGACAGATGTTTCTGACCAGCATGATTGTTTTCTTAGGACAGAGGAGGAAACGAAAGGGAGAATAGACCTTAGAGACACTCCTCTTTCAAAATGTGATGGTACCTTATGGGTAGATGGTTCGTGCTTCAAGCTTCCGAATGGTGATACGACTGCGGCATATGCTGTTACGACTTTGCACACGATTGTTGAAGCTACACGTATCCCACATAACTCAGCTCAAGCAGCAGAGTTGATTGCATTGACAAGAGCGTGTGTGTTGTCGAAAGGGAAACGAGTGACTGTGTACACTGATAGCCAGTATGCGTTTGGTGTGGCTCATAGTTTTGGACGATTGTGGAAAGAGCGTGGGTTTCTGACTCCGCATGGAGCTAAGATTCAGCACGGTCAGTTGGTAAATGAGCTTCTTGAGTCACTTACATTGCCGTTGCAAGTTGCGATCGTGAAATGTAGTGCTCATAAGAAGGTTACCGATGACGTTGGTCGTGGTAATGCGTTTGCAGATGAAGTTGCGAAAGAAACGGCAAGGGATGTGATGAGTCGAATGTATGTTGCGGGTCCGGCGAGATGGGTTCCGGATAGAGGAATGTGTGAAGGTACGATAGAAAGTGTGAAGTCAATTCAAGCTGAAGCTACAGAGAAAGAGTTGAGCGTATGAAGAGAGAGTACGGGTAAATTGGATTTGAATGGTTGTTGGGTTGAGTTGTCCGAGCATCAGCGATGGTTGTTACCCGATGCGTACGTGCTTGCAGTGGTTACAATGGCGCATGGAATGGCTCATATCAGTACGAAAGGGATTTGTAAGTTGTTGGCACCAGTATGGCAAAATGCTGGAATTCCTAAGTGTGCAGAGAATGTGGTCAGGAATTGTATGGTTTGTCTGATGTACAATCCTGGTAAGGGAACCCCAACTCCAGCTGGTCATTTTGCGCCTCCAACGTATCCGTTCGAGGTTTTGCAGCTAGATTTCATCCACATGGAGAGGTGCAACAATTTGAAGTATGTACTCGTGATTGTTTGTGCCTTTTCAAGATGGGTAGAAGCATATCCCCTGAAAGATAATACTGCCTTGTCCACAGCTAAAGCCCTTGTTAAGGAGTTTTTCCCTAGGTACGGTTTACCGAGAGTAGTCTGGAGTGACAATGGGAGTGAATTTGTGGGTCAAGTGATGAAGAGAGTATGTGATGGTTTAGGAATTCGTCAGAAATTCCATGCTGCAAATCACCCCCAATCAGCTGGTCTAGTGGAGTGCTATAATGGCACCCTTAAGTTAAAACTGGACAAGATACAGGCGAGCTCTGGTCTTCAATGGCCTGATGCTTTGCCATTAGCACTTTTGTCAACTAGGATGACTGTACAATCTCGAGTGGGACTTAGTCCATATGAGATAGTTTTTGGTCGCCCGGCAAACATATGGGGAGTGCCGAGGCCGACAAAATTCAGCGAGATCGAACACCCTGTACTGCTTGATTACCTCTACGAATTGACGGCTAAACTGCGTGTCTTACACCAACAGGTTCATGATACATTGCCTCAGGCTTCTGAAGACTCAGGACATGCCATCGATCCTGGCTCCTGGGTCCTAGTGAAGAACTTTCAGCAGACAAAGAACGATCAGCCCTGCTGGACAGGTCCCTACTTGGTGCTATTGTCTACGCGATCTGCAGTACGAGTGCAAGGGAAGAAAAACTGGATCCACGGCGTACATTGCCTCTGCCGTACGACCGGTGGGTCCAGGAGGGCATTCCTGATTCAGAAACTGACACCGTGCCTCGTTTTCTGCCTTTTAGAGATGCACGTTTAATTGGGACGAGTTCTGAGCGTGAAAGTGACGATCTTCTGCAAGAAGCTGTGCCACCGTCAGTTCGACTGGACACTACCAAGCCTGAACTCTTGCTCCGTGATCAGACATTGCCTGGAAAAGACCGTTATAATTTGCGACCAAGAGTTGTGGGACTAATAAAGTGAAAACCCTTTTTGCTATTTCTGAAAGTTCAGCTCTCCCATCTGAGAAACTGTTTTGACTGATTTTTGTTTTTCGAACCGCCATCCGGGTTCTGCTGTAGGGTCGCGGTGTAAAGACTTGGGAGTGCAAGCCGAAGACATAAGGTCGACGGTTCTGGTTGGTCCTAGGGCGTTCCCTGGAATGACAGACGCATTCCTTAGCACGGAAGACCCAACCGCCGCGAGCAGCACGGTTAGAGGATGGAGTTTTTCGAGATGGAGAGACCTGTTGAAGAAATGAGTTTTAATAGCAAAATGTGCCGAATTATGAGTAGAAAGTGTTTTTTGATATTATGTCTTTTCATGTTACTTAGCTTGATGATGTTCTTGATGGGATATATTATATTCTCTTTTCAAGTGACGTTTGCACCCACTACACAACCCATACCTTCTTCTACTGTTTCTTCGCATTCTTTTCATCCTCTGCCTGAACATGAGTCCATTAGGAGATTGGAATTCGTTAATAACTCCTTTGTTCAGCTTCTGCACCAACACCAGCTAGTAGTGAACACGACAAATTGTTGGGTGTGTGGCCTCATGCCCCATACTACAGATAAAGGTATTCCTTACCTGGTCCTGCCATTCAGCTATAATGGTTCCGTGTGGGCATACAGAACGATGTTCATCTATGCTCGTGAAGTCTACCGCCTACGTTCTGTGAAAGACAATCCAAAGAATAGTGCTCTAGTTAAGGGAATAGTCGATATGTTTAAAGGAGCTAGTTCCTATGAGACTATCCCGAGAGATGAGACACTAGCGTATATTGGATGGAACGTGACCGGATATGGAGTAAGAACCAGCAAGCGAAAAGATCCTCTCCGATTTGAATTGTACCCCATCAGGGTCATCTTTGTCTGCAAGGTAATGGCAAGAATCCGAGAGCTCAGTTAGGGAAGAGTATCTGCACTGAGACGTACGTTTTTTCGTCCCAGACTTCACCATCGTTCCTAGCAGCTAAGGGTACCTATTTCGTCAGTTACGATAGAGCATACACATGGTTGCCCCCTGATTTCTCGGGCACATATTTTGTCTCATTCCTGTTGCCTCCTACGTATACAGCTGCGGCAGATTACCACAAGACGAGAGTTGTTAGAGGTGTCTTCAGTAAGGAAGATACTGCAGAACAAGAATTGGGAGATTTTCTGAAGGGTTTTCTGCCGTTTTGGGGACCTATGGTTAACAGCAGGAACATACGGCAATTGACGAGAGTGGTTGAGGCCACCATAGTTGAAACTGCCGGTGCCCTTAGCAACTTGACTGCTGAGCTCCAGTCAGATTGCCTTATGACTCTTCAGAACAGGGTTGCGTTAGATGTCATACTTGCAGATAGAGGAGGGGTATGTAAATTGATTCAATCGAGCTGCTGCGTTTTTATTCCAGACAACGCTCCGACAGTGTACCAAGCCATTTCCAAGCTACATAAGATCTCCGAGTCTGTGCATGTGGACGAAGGAGATTGGTCGTTGATGGGATGGTTTTGGGGATGGTTTTGGGGATCGTTATCCACTTGGGGATGGAAGATTCTGATGGTCAGTGGGGTGGTATTAGCTATCCTTTTCCTGTTCTGTCTTTGTGTACAGTGTGCTCCTGCTATATGTAGCCTTTGTGCTACCTCGTGTGCAATGAGACCTGTATCAAGAGACGTGCTAAGTAATAGGATGATGCTACAGCAACATCTTGATGATCTGATGAGTATAGACCTGGATTCAGATTGACGTGAGTTTAGGTCATTGCCTATATAAGAGCAAAAGGAGGGTCTGAGGTTCCGTGAATTCTGACCCTGGGTCGTAATGGTCGTGGTTCTGTTACGATTTTGGTAACAGCAAACCGTAAACAGTGAGCTCAGCAAGCATGAGTGTTTCCGTCATGTTACATTGATGGATTCACTGTGTATTTGACGATTTCGTTCTGAAACCCTTGGGTTCCATTTTGTGCAAGGCAGCCATTTTGTGGTTGCCCTCACATAGGCCTATGACTGTGGCTGAACAAGTCTCTGGAACACGAACACCTTAGCTTGAGTTTTTACTGACTCCTGTTTGACCTGAAGTGAACTGACCCTGCTGCCTGAAGCTGACCTTGCCAAACCAGTTCTTGCCCTTTAGCTGGTCAAGATAGAGATCAAAGAGCTGGACATTGCTGAGTTTATGGTACATGCACACACCCTTCTATCTTGCTTCTCATCTGTTTCTGTTCCTTCTTTTATGGCCTATTTATGATTTGGGTTGAGGTCTTTTATTATGGGTTCTTGTCCGGCTTGTTAGAAAGAAGAATGTTTATTATGATTAATTTTGGGCTGGACAAACTGAAAAATGGGCTTGTCATCATGCTCCTGCTTTTGTCGTGGAAACATGTGAGTTGGCAAACTGTAAATAAGGAATGTCTGCCTGAAGCACAATTTTTTGTATAAAAAGGGATGGCTTGTTTTGTAAAGTTGAGCAGTCTCCTGAGAACATACACCGTGTTGTACTTCTAGGATCTCTGTTACTGGCTGCAGCCAATAAATTTGATCTTTGACGTCACCAAGAAGTACCCCGTGTCTCTGTATTCTAAGACAGGTGGACCCGGAGACTTTGGGCGTTTCCCCTGGCGCCGCTGGGTTCTAAAACCCGGTTCTTCATTCTGGAATCACTTACTCTCCCAAAGCAGATTGCATTTTTTAAGTGTAGTGCGCATAAGAAAGTTGTGGATGATGTAGGTCGAGGGAATGCGTTTGCGGATGAAGTTGCGAAGGAAACGGCGAGAGATATGATGAGCCGTATGTATGTTGCAGGCCCTGCTAATTGGGTTATGGCTTGTGGAATGTGTGAAGACACAATAGAAAGTGTGAAGTCAATTCAGGCTGAAGCTACGGAAAAGGAAGTGAGTACGTGGAGAGAAAGTACGGGTATGTTGGATTCGACGGGTTGTTGGGTTGAGTTGTCAGAACACCAGCGATGGTTGTTGCCTGATGCGTATGTGCTCCCAGTGGTTACTATGGCTCATGGAATTGCTCACATTAGTTCGAAGGGAATATGCAAGTTGTTGGCTCCAGTATGGCAGAATGCTGGAATTCCTAAATGTGCTGAGAATTTGGTGAAGCATTGTATGATTTGCTTGATGCATAATCCTGGCAAGGGAACCCCAACTCCAGCTGGTCATTTTGCTCGTCCAACGTATCCATTTGAAGTGATACAGCTAGATTACATTCACATGGAGAGATGCAACAATTTGAAGTATGTCCTTGTGGTTGTTTGTGCCTTTTCCAGATGGATAGAGGCTTACCCCCTAAAGGATAATACTGCCTTGTCTACAGCCAAGGTTTTGCTCAAGGAGTATTTAACTAGGTATGGATTGCCGAGAATTGTATGGAGCGACAATGGGAGTGAATTTGTGGGTCAAATCTTGAAGAAAGTATGTGCTGGTTTGGGAATAAAACAGAAATTCCATGCTGCGAATCACCCCCAGGCTGCTGGACTTGTCGAGTGCTATAACGGCACTTTGAAGCTGAAATTAGCTAAGATACAAGCGAGCACTGGTCTTACATGGCCGGATGCCTTGCCGTTGGCTCTTTTGTCAACAAGGACGACAGTGCATTCTCGTGTGGGACTTAGCCCTTACAAAATAGTTTTTGGTCGTCCAGCGAATGTTTTGGGTGTGCCTCGTCCTAAGAAATACAGCGAGATTGAGTACCCTATGTTGGTGGATTACTTACATGACTTGACTGCTAAATTACGTGTTCTCCACCAACAGGTCTATGACAGTTTGCCGACATCTACTGCAGATCCAGGCCATACGATTCAACCTGGTGATTTTGTCTTGACGAAGAATTTTCAACAAACCAAAAACTTGGAGCCGAGATGGACTAGACCATATTTGGTCCTCTTGGCCACTAGAACTGCTGTTAGAGTAGCTGGTAAAAAAATGTGGGTGCATGCCACTCATACTAAAAAAGTTCCTTTGCCTTTACCGTATGATAAGTGGGTGAAGGATGGAATAGCTGATTCCGAATGTGAAAGGATTCCTAGATTTGTACCTTTTAGTGATGCACATTTGACATGGACTCTGTCAGAATGCGAGGATGATGATGTTCTGCAAGCTGCTGTGCCTCCACATCTGAAGCTCGACACGACGAATCCGGAGCTCCTTTTTAAAGACCCAACTGTGCTTGGTAAAGAACGCTACAATTTGAGACCAAGAAAGACTGTTCTCATGGACAAATAAAATCGGAATTTTTTATATAGTGAATTACACCTTGTCAGATCAAGAGACTTTTTTACTTTTTTCTTTTTCGAGTCACCATCCGACTCCGCTGCAGGGTCACGGTATAAGTTCTTAAGGGGTGAGCCGCGAATTGACGAAAGGTCTGTGGTTCATGGTCGTTAGTACGATCTTGACGCACACTTGAGTGAAGAAGGAAGATTGCCGTGAGCAGCACGTTAGAGGATGGAGTTTTTTGAGTCTGATAAGAGTGTTGAGAAAGTTGATTTTAAAATGAAAATGTGTACATTGGTCCGTAGCAAATGTTTTTTAATATTGTGTTTCTTGATGCTTTTGAATATTATATTGGGATGTCTGGGTTGGATTGTTTATGCCATACAACAGACGTTTGCATCTACATCCCAACCTACTCTTTCTATTTCTACTGTTTCCCCACATGAGTTTCATACGTTGCCTGAACATGAACAGACACGAAGATCAGAATTTGTGAACAATTCGTTCATACAGATGTTGCATCAGCATCAGCTAGTCGTAAATACCACGAATGGTTGGGTTTGTGGTCTTATGCCACATACGACAGATAAGGGAATGCCATATTTGGTTTTGCCTTTTTCGCCTAATGGTACAGTATGGGCACTCCAAGCAATGTTTATCTATGGGAATGAAGCATCGCCTGTACGTTCCGTTAGAGATAATGCGAGTAATAATGCCTTGATACAGGGAATAGTAGATATGATCAGGGATATTGATGCGTATAATGCTATCCCTAAAGATGAGGTACGAGCATATGTTGGTTGGAACAAGACGAGATATAGTCTGGAAGAAAAGGAGAGACAGAAAAGGTCTCCTCCTATTTGGATTGTACCCCACCGAGGTCATTTTTGTCTGCAAGGTAATGGTCAGAACCCGAGAGCTCAGCTTGGCAGGAGTGTGTGCGTTCACACCTATGTCTATACATCCCTGAAATCTCCACCGTTCATGCCAGCTAAAGGCACGTATTTTGTTTGTCACGACAGAGCATATACATGGGTGTCTCCTGATTTCTCAGGCACATGTTATGTGGCATTTTTGCTTCCCCCTACATACACAGCTGCTTTCAATTACCATAAGACAAGATATGGTAGAGGTGTTATCGATGCGAAAGATACAAGAAGTTGGGGACTTCTTTAAGGGTTTTCTGCCCTTTTGGGGTCCTATGGCTAATGGTAGAAATATTCGTCAGCTTACGAGAGTGGTCGAGGCCACTATAAATGAGACTGCAGGTGCCCTTAGCAATATTACAGCTGAGCTTCAAGCAGATCGCCTTATGACATTACAGAACCGCTTTGTTTTAGATATTATACTTGCAGATAGAGGTGAGGTATGTAAATTGATCGGGTCTAGTTGCTGTGTTTTCATTCCAGATAACGCCCTGACAGTGTAACAAGCCATCTTGAGGTTACATAAGTCCGCTGAGTCTATACATGTAGACGAAGGGAACTGGTCATTGGTAGAGTGGTTTTGGGAACTGCTGTCCAAATGGGGATGGAAGATTCTGATGTTTCTTGGTATGATTTTAGCGATCCTTTTCTCTTGTTGCTTATGCATCCAGTGTGGTCCCGCCATTTGTAGTCTTGGTGCTACGATCTGTGTGAGAAGACCAGTCCCGAGAGAAGCGAAGGATAATAAGATGATGTTACAGCAACACCTTGACGACCTGATGAGAATAGATATAGACCTGGATTCAGTTTGACGTGAATTTAGGTTATTGCCTACTTAATGGCAAAAGGAGGGCCTGAGGTTCCGTGATTTCGAACCAGACTCCATTTTGTTTGAGTTGTTCAAGACGCCATTTTTGTGTTGCCCTCACGTAGGCCGTGGAGGTAACCGAACGAACAAAGTTGCATGGGCCTCATTGTTCATGAATGCATTAACAGGCCCTTTTCTGACTTGTGAGTGAATTGCAGAGAAACTGACCTCTTCACCTGAAACTGACCTCGCAAAACCAATTTCCCTTAAGTTTGATTCTTGTCTAAAATTGCCAATCAATGTTCAGGATATCGTTAACTTTTAGTTTCCTTGCACATATCTTATCCTAATCAGCATCTGAATTGTTTCTTTCCTTACGACTTTTCATTACATGGGTAGTGCTTTCAATTATGGGTTTGTCCGGCTTGTGGAAATTGAATTTGGGACAGTCCTAATAATTAACTTTTGGGTTGGGTTACTGTAAATTGGGTTTTTGTTAATGTGATACTCAGTTAGAAAATGTGTCCTATTGGTCAGAATTTTGCGCAGTGGGTGTACATTTATAATGATAATATGGTGTATAAAAAGTGATGTCTTGCTCTATGAAAATTGAGCAGTTTCATGAGTTGTACACCGTGTTGTATTGCTTGGTTTACTGTTACTAGCTGCAGCTAATAAATTTGATCTCTGACGCCATCCAGAAGTATTCCGTGTCTCTGTATTCCAAGACAGGAAAATCCAAAGACTTCGGGTGTGTCCCTGGCACCGCTGGGTTCTATGAAAACCCGGTTCTTCAGGCCTCCTGCATCCTTCTTGTGACACATGCCAGCTGGCATATAAGGGCTTTGCAGATGACCTGCATCTCCAGTGGGCATAGCATCAGGGGAATCTCTCTGACATGGTTCAGATCTCAGAGTACGTGCAATTGGGTCAGTGGCAGACCTCTTTCCGTTCCCCACTCAGAGCGAACTGTGGTGACAGATGCATCACTTCTTGGCTGGGGCAGCCAACCGGAGAGAGGTGGCGATCAGAGGACTCTGATCTCGGGTGGAAATTGGACTCCACATCAAACTGTTGGAGCTCAGAGTAATCCGACTGGCCTTGAAGACCTTCCTTCCTTTAATCAGGTGTTCATGGACAACACTACCGCCATGTGGCACTGCAACAAACGGGGTGGATGAGGTCATGGACCCTTTATCAGGATGCTCTGTGCCTCTGGATATAGCTGGAACCTGGCAGGCTCTCTGAACACCTGGGCGGACAAACTCAGCCGTCAATGCCTAGAGGATCACGAATGACATCTCCATCCAGAAGTTGCACAAGCTCTCTTCCAAGAATGGGGAGAGCCTTCATTGAATCTGTTCACCTCCGTCAGAACGCCCAATGTTAGCAGTTATGTGTGCTGGAGTTTCAATGTCGGCTCTCGCTCAGAGACGATTTTCATCTCAAGTGGAGCTCATGTCTCCTGTAGCCTTTCCACCAGTACCACTCCTGCCCAGAGTTCTCGGAAAGTTATTCTGGTGGCTCTGGAATGGCCATGGAGAGTGTGGTATCCCAAGCTGTTGAGCATGAGTCCTCAGATCAGACTGCCTGCTTGGGAGGATATATATATATTCTGAGCACTGGGCAGGGTTCTGCATCCGAATCTGACAACTCTTCGCCTTCATGTGTGGAGATTAGGCGGCTACAGTTGACAGCTTTTGACCTTCCACCCGAAGTCTGCAATGTTATCTTGGCAGGTGTCCCTCCACCAAGACGGCATTCACCTGACGTTCATGGCATGGTGTACAGATAAAAAAATTCACCCTCTATCATGTTTATTCTTCCTCTAGCCAGTAGGACTTTGCTTTGGCTGCCTTAAAATGCCTTCTTTTTGCCATCTCTGCCAGGTCCTTGTGCCTTTCCATGGCCCCACACCAACCAGGGCAGGTAGCCAGATTGGCCACCCCTGTTAAAGTCCCATTTTGTACATAGGTTTCTTTAAAGTTCTCCAACATATGTTCCCACCTTCACCCTTTATTATGCCTCAGTAGGATCTCAATTTAGTTGTAATGCTCTGATGCGCTCCTTTCGAACCGTTACACAGCTGCCCTTTCAGGCTCCTTACTATGAAAACAGCCTTTCTAGTGGCAAAAATATCTGCTTGGAGGGTCAGTGAACTACAGGCTTTGTTATCTCAGCCAATGTACCTTACCATCTACTCAGACAAGCAGGTTCTTTGAACTCGAGCATCCTTTCTACTTAGGGTAATCACTCCATTTCATGTAAGCCTGACCAATACCCTGCCTACCTTTTACTCTCTGCCTCACCCCCTAAAGAAGAGGAGAGACTCCATCGCCTGGACCCTAAAAGAGCTTTGTTCTACCTTCACTGCGCAAAAGAGTTCTGCCTTCACTGCGCAAAAGAGTTCTGGGTGGACAAGCAACTCTTTGAGAACATGCCTACTCTATCAGGCAAAAGCCCCTTCTTTTCTCTCTCTCCAATAAAAACTTGCAGGATTGCAGAGGAAGGATTGCACAAACATACAAAATGGAACTAGGCATTTTATCTGTGTAAACTAAAAGAGAATAAAAAGACGCATTTTGCATTTAAAAATTACCTGAACGGTCTGCTCAGGTAAAAGTTAAACGACTTTTCGAGTTATTTTACCGATATATATGTAAAAGAAATGTTGCTTGTGTTGGGGCAATCCCCTTGTTCCCAGGCTCTTTCGATAGTTTTTTCCCCTACCATACATCTTGTTTATGCAAGACAGCATAATGGCTTATTCTCTGGAGTTGCATCTCATTTTCGCAATGCAAAATTCCTGGGATTATGCCATATTACGGCGATGTAACGAAAATTACACCTGGGCCTAGTTCCAAACAAATTAATGACTCTCCTGATATCCCACTCTAACCAACCCAATCAACCTTAAAATTATAGGCGAAAAAGTGTTGTCGGTTTTAAACATGCTGCTCTATGTATTTGTTTATTTCCTAGCGTTGAAGACATCCTGACAAAATATGAAGCAATCAGCAAAAAGCCTTTGATCTCTCACGATGCCTGAAATCATTCAAGCTTTTCCTCTGCACACCTTTCCGTTGATAGCCACATGGGCTTGCACTTAAGAAATACCAAAACACACATGCAAACAAGCAGCCGTTGGCAACTAACCTGAAAGCACCCTCGCAGGATCTATTCTATATGGATTGATCAACAGTTGTGGAATAGGATGAAGAAGAAATGATACCTCTGTATGCCACTTCAGAAGAGAGGAAAAGCTCAGCCATCTATCTGTAGTCCAGCCTGAGAGAATGTATCTGTCGCCGTGCCACCGAATTCAGCCTCCATCTGAAAAAACTCTGTAGCTTATTCAGCAGGTGAAATGCAAGCAATTTGATTTTAGAAGTCGCCCCGTGATTCCAGGTCTCTGTAACTCCTTGTCTAATTTTTACCTGCTCGCTTCTCAAAGAAATTTTGAATTATTATTCACCACCACATTCAAAAGACCTCCAAAGAACACTGCTCCGAATGACACATAATGATATAGACACTAGTGTCAAAAATCATCACCTGCCGGCACAAGTTAGCGCGTTGGGGCGGGGTGGAGTGGAAGAGTGGGGGGTGGGGGTGAGGGGCAAGTCGACAGACAATGGAATAGTTATAATTAAATAATACCCATTCCGTCGTCTGTCAGCTTTTCCCCCTGCCGCGCTCTGCCCTGCCCAACCCCGCTCACCTGTGCCAACTGCCGCTGTCAAAAATCCTATCCTATTAATAGCTTTTAAATGTCTACCTCCCCCTCTTTTTTGATATATGAAACTTCAAAAATGCTTCCATTTTCATCAAAATTGAACACTTGATGCATTTCCTCACCAGGCTGTATGACTTTTCCAAATCCTTCCGTTCGCTGCAACTCAGAAAACTGATGTCTGATTCTAAAGTGAACGAGGCCAATCTGAAACAACCGTCCATGTTTTACATCCAGCAGAGTATGGGGTAGCAGTGCACGTTATGAGTTTCATTGATTCATTGGTTCATCCTTGAATTAGTTTGTCTGGTTCATGTTTGCCAGTTCTGTTCCTACATGCCCTAGAGAGCACCCACTAGCAACATGAGTCGCGAACTTGGCTTGTTTTTCATTGACAGAGAAGACCCAATAAGAAGCTATTGGGATCCTATAATAAGCAGGTATTCTTTGTGTGTGAAACACAGACCAATCAGGACAGCTATCATGTTTATATCCAATGATATCCTTTTATGAGGCCCTGCCCCTGCAGGCCCTTCCCACCCATTCATTGCTTACCTTATCAGGAAAGTGGCTGGCCATTTGGCGACCTTATTTCCTTTTATGATGCCCTGCCCCTGCAGGCCCTTCCCACCCTGCTTACCTTATCAGCAAAGTGGCTGGCCATTTGGCGACCTTATTTCCTTTTATGATGCCCTGCCCCTGCAGGCCCTTCCCACCCTGCTTACCTTATCAGGAAAGTGGCTGGCCATTTGGCGACCTTATTTCCTTTTATGAGCCCCTGCCCCTGCAGGCCCTTCCCACCCATTCATTGCTCACCTTATCAGGAAAGTGGCTGGCCATTTGGCGACCTTATTTCCTTTTATGAGCCCCTGCCCCTGCAGGCCCTTCCCACCCATTCATTGCTCACCTTATCAGGAAAGTGGCTGGCCATTTGGCGACCTTATTTAAAGGAATGTTACTGATAAAGCAGATAGACAAGTAATGAAATTGCTTATTAAAAGTTATCAGTCTTGAAGCTCCGTGCACCGCTTTAAATACTGAAATACTCTGCCATACTGCTAGCCGCAAAGCTCAAATACTTGGCCACCTATTATTTTCTTCCCAAATAATCCAACATGAGCTTCCAGTTAAATAATGTTCCGCTGGTTGTGGCAAGAAAATCATGTATACTTTACATAAATACACTTTCCATCACATTTAGAAGGCCATAGTCGTACAGGATTATCTCTAGAACATTAGATTTCTTTTGGTGTTTAAATATTAAACAAACCTATACAGCTGGGAAACAGAGCTGATGGTTGTTAACAGAGTAACGACTTCCTTTATTTTGTATCATGTTATATTAGTGTTGGTTTGTTCTACTTTTAAAAATGTAGATACAAATTAAGATTGTTAATATAATGTGTGGAAATAATTAAATTGCAGTAATAAATTAAATGTGATAGTCAAAACTCAACCATCATTCACATACTCCGAAAAGGCTTCCCTTGCATCCTTACATTTCATCAGTCATTGTGAGTGCTTAGAGTTCGGGAATCGCAGCCTTGTCACTTTGGGCTCTTCTGTGCATCTCATTTTGAGCCATTCAATGTGTTGGTCGTGGTACATATACTGCGTAATCTGATATAGGAAGCACCTGAGCTCCTTTGCGTTAACTCTCAAACTCACACATGATTATGTCCACAAGACCCAAATGCCCAAAGAGGCCTTGTAGTTGGCGATTGTTGTCCTATAAAAATCCCCAAAGCATTTTAAGTACCTCAAATGCTCTTGCAAAGGGAAGCCCTTGATAAGATAGAGACACAGGTACAGTGAATCAAGGGATATAGAAACATGGGGTGAGATATAGTACTAGAACAGTGCTGCCCTCAGCCAATCACAACTGCAGAGAATGATCTAGTTCGACTGATTTAGACAATAAATCGAAACCGTGGCTTTTGAATTACACAGATCACTAATCCATCAGCCTCACATCTCAATCATTTTAAACACTGGCAGAAAAACATTGCACCTCATACACTCACTGCATTTAAGTACACTCTCAAGTAGCACCTAGAGAACTATAGTCCTGCACCATGAATTACTAATCCAACAAGAAGACCATAAGCTGATCTACTAGCTGACAAGCATTTGTGGGGGGCGGTGAATAGTACACCCCCTGCTGCATATCCTGCAGATACATCCCAAAGGGAGATCCTAAAATACATTCCACCCACTGAAGGGTTTAGCCGGCGGGTCGCGTGACAGACTCCCCTTTGGAACACACCGCTTGTCCACGGACCGCCCTACGGATGACCCTCTGTAGGCAAGCATACGTTTCTCCATTGGAAAGCACTATGGGTCCAAGTAATTGGCAGGTGTGCTCTGTGTAATCACTGATTAAAATGGCACACTTTTTGTGGCGCCAAGAATATTTTCACGTTCTATTCTTAAGTGGTGGAAGAGAGCACAGATGACATATGAAAAATATAAATTAATATTGTATGTGACACAAGAGCAGATATTATTGTCTTTGGCGAACCTACACATTAACCTATCAACTGGTTCCTTTGCCCCTAGTTACATATATAGTCCTGATTCGCAAATATTTCCCAGGAACCAAACTTGGAGGTTCCTGTGAGCCTTTCAGATCTGTACTTGTCTTTTATATTGTATACACATAGTTTGCACTCAAGCCTGCCTGTTCCTGTAGCAAATGCTCATCAGTTCATTTGAACTTGAATATCTCTAAGATGCTTCAGACACAGCTCTGGGGTCAGACTTTTTAGAGCCCGTGGCAAAATGACAGCTTCACACACATCTGCTACTAGCCACAAAGCCATTTATGGGCAATGTATCACAATTTGCTATGGCTTGTGGCTTCCTTCGACTTAAGGCAGTTACCTAAGTTGTCCTTAATGTAGCACTAAACTGCTCGTCTCTCCTCTGTGCAGCCTATCCTCGGTTTGTATCTGGTAGCTCTAGATTTATTCCGGCCATATTACATTTAGTTACCATTAGACAGATGTTGTCCTCTGAGCGGAATACTTTGCAAACTGACGCCTTTGGTTTTCTTGTGCCCATGATATAGTATTTTATGAATTTGAACGTTATTGACAATGAGCCTGAATAATTTCTCTCCAATCTATCTAAATCTAGTTTCAGGCATGTACGTGTTTCCATTGTAGAGCAATGGTTTAGGCACAGTGATCTGATCACAATATCATATTCATGATGTTATCATCGTTGTTAAGCACACTGGTGTTGCATTAGAATGTTCTTGGTTTGGTGAAATGTGGTCATTTTTGGAAGAAGTGATTGAAGAGCGTTTTAATCGGCTCCAAAGTTAGAGGCAACATCCACCCGAGCAGTCGAATCTCATTAAATTTTATGTGTCTTAAAGTAGGTGTTTGGCGTGTGGGTGCTGCTTTAATAGGGCTAGGGTTTAATTGGTCAAAGTTTCACTTTGAAGTTAACACCCTGTAAAGACGAATGGGAAAGTTCACACTTCGAACGGTGTTTGTTTCTTTTGGTGCAGGGCCGCAGTCAAAGGTGCCTTCTGCAGCTTCTTGGATGCCCAACAGGTCTGGGATATATGAGCCATGACATGGGTTTCAAATGCATGAGAGATTGAGGAGTGGGGTATTTCATTCTTCATTTGCCAGTATCCTACCGAATTACATTGATAAATATCCTTCCTCGTTGCCTCCAACTTAATGGGATAACAATAACTCGAAAGTAGCTTCCTAATAACAAGAATTGTTGGTTTTATTTTTTGCATTCTAGTTCGTGTGTTTATTTTTTCATGTTCTCATTGTAATCGCACGGCTGCTAGGCCCAAAGTGCAAAGGTAAATCCGCATTAGCACAACCAATAGGTCTCCCCATTGGCGTTGCTAATGTTTTTTGCCAATGATATTCAGTATCAGCAATACGAGAAAAGAAAATAATCTTACCAGTGCTGTTCAGCAAGGTCTTCTCACAGTGCTGTAATGATACTTCCATATTTATTTGGTTGTGTAGTACTAGTACACAATTACTAGCACCCCACTTCCCAGCGGCTCTAATCTAGCCTGGTTGACAAAAACCTTTAGTGGGGATGGCATGCTAATGGGGCATTACACTTCTTATGTGAAGCAATCATGGTGCCTGCCTCTTGCCTCTGGGTCCGGTAACTTTTTCTTACAAGCTTCTACTGTAGCAGAGCAGAGAAACCTACCAGAGCACACTGGAAAGCTGGGTACACATACATTCATAAATGATACAAATAAACTTCCATGCTGTCCTTTTTTTCGCAGGCTTCAGTGGCTTATTTATGCCAGGGAGGGAGCAGTTCTTCTCTCTACTCCATCAAGGGTTGGGGCACCTCATCTTTCACTGACAGATGAGACCAGAAATCTCACAAACCTACGTTGAGCTGATTGCTCAATAGATGGTGATGTGCCAACTACATCATGCATACAGGTTGAGGCCAATTTCCTCAGTTGCCTGATTGCTGTTCCTGCTTCAGTCCAGATACAAAATGTATAATGAATGATGAAGCATGCCGTTAGGAACTGGGAGTGAGGTGCCATTGATACCTGGAACCTAACAGGAGACCAAATAACAGAGGTATCTCCAGTGTTAAGCCCACCAACTTGGTTTGTGTGAAACTATCGTTACGAGGGAGGATCTGCATAAGGGCTTTCCTTCTCCCTCTCTTTCTCTCTCTCTCCCCCTAGTTCTCTCTCTCTCTCCCTAGCCTTAAAATAGTAGAAAACTAAGTTATAAAAGGAGCGATGAACAAGCCAACAAAACAATACAATTTCCAATGCATTTTGCTTATGATTGTAGCTCCATATGTGGGAAAAACAGGAAATGGGATTAAGGAAGAAGCAGGAAGTGACACACAGTTAATGATGCTGTACTGCATTTCAAATAGCAAGAATAGTGTTGGTTGCCATGATGGCTTGGAAGAAAGAAAGTGTCACTTCTTGTCTCGGAAACAAGGAGAACTAAATATAGTGCCATTATACCAAGTAAAGAACTATTGTACAGAAAATTGTGGTCAGAAAAAAGAGAAGGAAGAAATAGTGCCTGGTTTAATTCATAAGGTGAGGTTAGAGCAGGGTGCATTATATTATCCGAAGAGGTTTCCAGAGAGAACATGCGAAGCACAAGGGTCTTAGGGCCTTACTTAAATGCTGGTGGAGAGGGAACCCCATCGCCAACAGAGTTCCCTCCCTGCCAACCATATTGTCCGCTCACCCAGTTTAAAATCGGGTAGACTGTAGATTTAACAATGGCAAAGACAAATCCCTCTGGCAGAGTAAGGGCTGTCGGAGGTTTGTGTGTATGTTCACCCACCTAATTAAGATGTGGGAAAATAGAGCCGATCTTCAATGCCCGCCACTGCCAGGAAAATTGTGGCGGTGAAGGGAATTGAAAAGTGCTCAATGTCTCCCTTGCCATGGGAGGGAACTCCCTTGGCAAGGAGGGCATTGTTTTTTTTTATATTCAAAAACTAATTCCGGCTTTGATATTTTTGTAAAGAAAAAAAGACATTGTAAGTGTGCCAAATGGCTCCGTCATGTTGAAGTAGCTGTCAACCAAGCTTACAATGCATTGACTGGAACCGCCATGACGGCGGTTCCTGCCAATACTAGAAATACCCACGGGGTAGGCAGGCATTCCTAAGCTTGGCGGGCGGTACCTCTGTTAGGGCTACGGAGTAATTCACTCCATTGCCATGGTGGAGAAACGGTTTACCTGCCAAAATTTAAATCAGGCCCATAGTTTAATAACCAAAGTCGTGTACCAGTGTCCAGCTCTATCAAGCTACGATTGAATAAATACCTTGCCTCCTCCTCGCTTTTGATGGTGTGTATGGAAACTACTGCACTGCCCTCATGTCAATGGGAAATATTGAGACATTCAGCCATGCCTCTCCCCAGAGATGTCTGCTGCTGATAGTGGATAAGATAACTATGGTTTTGGCACTGCGTTAACTTGACTCAACTCTGAACTCTGCTATATGGATGTATGACATTACAACGCATGCTTTTACCACGCATGCCTTTACAACACGGTATTTACAACGCATGCCTTTACAACGCATAGCGCTTTGGGGTGCTGAATAGTGAATAGTTTAATTTACTATTCCAACTCCAGTCCCCGTGGATAGTAGGGAAGGTGTTGGATAGTAAATTAAATCTATTCCCTGTCTTAGAGCGCCCCCCAGCGCAATGCGTTGTAATGGTTTGCGTTGTAAAAGTCGCGTAGTAAAGGCACTGCGTGGTAAAAGTTGCGTTGTAAAGGATGTTTCCCCTGCTATATCCACCAGGATGGATCTTCTTCTCGAACTGAGGCTGAAAACACACATTCAGTAACATTTAATTGGCATTGAAGGAGATTTTGCACCACAGTAACAACCGAGAGGAATACGTTTGCAAACCATGTAGGTTTTATTACAGATTAGTAAAATTACAATCAGATCACTTTAGTTAATCATTGATCAATAATCACCTGATCTGGCATACATGTAAGTACTTCAGGCAGGTCAATTGACCATTTCCTGAACTAATTATTAACGCCAGAGTATACAAATGACAAAGCTTCTTTCCCATAAAGGAAACCCCCTAATACTAAGCTAAAGTAATAGGCAGGACGGGAAATTCAAAACCATAGTGGTCAACAAATATAGCCTCGGAAAAGGAACAAAATAAAAGTTCCCATTAAAATAAGAAGGCGGCTGCTTTTGAGAGTATCTCTAGAAGCAGGAACATGAGGAGCATTTAGTCTCAGGAGTAGGAAGAAGCGTCTGCCTGCTAAGGTGGATGGGAGGAAGTGATCTAGCTAGCTAACAAGCTTCACACCGTTAAGACAACGTTACATCTAAATAATGCATCCTACAGGTTTCCATTGAACAAGACCAATCAAAACTCAGTGTTTCTTCTGCATTCGGCATCGGCCTCTTTCTCATGGATAACAACTTCTCCCATCCTTGTGTCCTTCACGATATTTCACAAAGGAGCACTCACCTCCTCTGCTCCCAACCTGCAGGCGCTTGGAATCATCCTCCAAACTAGTTAGTGGCTGCGGTACAATCTTCAAAATGTAAGCTAACAAAAATAACATTTCTAAATGTGAACACCATGACTCTTGTAACTGAAAACAAAATCAGAGTTGTGCACAACAAGCACAAATGTAACATTTATCTCAAATCAGAGTGAGATACTAAAGCCCACTCATGTCTACTTTAAAATGCACATCCTAACTACAATAACACAAGTTAGTGTAAATCATTTGTTTCTCTAAAGTGAAGTGTAGAAGAATGTGTGTGCACATATATGCAATGGTTAAATGTGTTGCAGGTTAGCATATTATCAAACAAAAATAAATGAGGGTGTCTTTGCATTATCGCTGCCTGGAAGTAACCAAAGGAGAAAACATTGGCCCCTGCTGATGCCAACAGCGCAGTGTAACACTGGGTAGGTATCCCTTATTGGTGACTTGTTGCCCAGTTACTACCTACCCAAGTAATTTGCGGTTATTGGTCTGGCTATGCCTTCATCTCCTGCACCTCTGTGCGCTTCACAAGAAAGTGCTGCATGACACGATGATCATTAATGGAATCTGACTACATGTGGCTTGACAAATCCTACAGCCTATTCAGTCCTTGAGACTCCCTGGTTTCGATACCTCCTCTTGGAAGTAGGCTTTGGCCTGACAGTAGCCCAGCTGGACAAGGTTAGGCAGTGGCCCTCATCACTGCCCGTAAAGCTGCGACCACAAACACCACTACACTTTTTTCAGAGATCAGCTGTCAACTCCTTCAGCTATTGGAAAGTAACAATCACTCGATGAGCCAATCAGATATCTGTAGTTCCTATCATTCATCCTAAAATGCATTGTCTCACTTGCTTAAATCATCCATTGTTCCTGGAGGAGATAGGTCTTCAACTTCCTTCCGTCCTCCAAATATGGGCCTTGCCTTGAACTCTGCTCTATAGTGCCCCAGCTGCAGTCACAGAGCTCCTTGCTTCCACGCATAACTATAAGGCATATTCAGAAGGGCTTCTTCAAGGGGGCTGGTGGGAAGGTCAGCGCCCAGCCTGATGAGATGGCCACCTTCACTATTCTTCAGCCGTGACCTCTATTCTCTGTAATGGTCAAGTGAAAAAGATTTTCAATCACTTAGAATCAAATTCTTAAACCCGGTCTGTGTCCTTTCTGTGAAATGTTACTTTTATGTCATTATAACATTTCGTATTGTGAACTGGAATTGAATATTTAGATTAGAATGACCTTCAAGCAAGTATCTTACCTTTTTTTATTTCTTTTACAATATGTGCCTCTCCTGGTGTTCCTTTCAAGGAACCTTTCACCTACTCTTCTCGTTTTATTCCTCAGAATTTCCTTGCAGAATTTTTGGCAGATTATGCAGCCAGCCCTGTAATCTGCTTTTTGAGCTGCTATGTGGCTTTTGGTGTAATTGGTTATCAGTACAAACTTGGAGAGAAAAAGCCAGATGCATTCCACCCGTGCTCAAGTTGTCCATTCCTGAGCTTTCATTAAACAATTTAGAACCTTGTGAAAGTTAGAATCTTGAGCATTTCGATTAGACCGATTGGTCTAATTTTAATTAAACAATTTAGAACCTACTGAAAGTTATAAGCTTGAGCATTACGATTAAATCGATAGGTCTAACACACCATAAAGCAATGATTTGTCCCAGTGACATAGATTAATATTATCACATTATAGGAAATGTATGGTGTAAAAATGTAAGTCGTTATGGAAAGCCAATGCCTAAAACATTAATTACCCTTAGCATTGTTAGTGATGTTTCACTGAGAAGAAGAGTCTGAGTGGATTCAGCTCATTGTTTTTTTGTTTTTTTTTTCGAAAACCTTTATTGTACAGAAAGAGCTCACAAATACGGGCCCACAACCCACCGGGCTGGCCACCACATAGCAAAACATCGAAAACAAAGCACTGAGCGTCACAGGATACAAAGGCAATGAAACAGGAGAAACAACAAACATCTTAGAGCAGTCACAGGAGCAAGCAATTAGAAAGGCAGTTTTCTCTTTTTTAAAGAGACGGGGCAGGGAGTTCCGGAGCAGTATGGGCCGCGAAACAAGTTCACCGGGGTGGGGGCCGCGGCGGGCAGCAACACAGCGATCATAAAAAACAGGAGAGACAAGTACAAGAGAAATATACCAATAAGCACCGGCCAAAACAACGGACATGAGGAAAGGTCATTGCGCGCACTGTCCAATGCCCGCTCACCGCAGCCACCACCCGTCCCATCGATAGCAAATAAAAGGACCCAAGTACAAACCAATACGAAACGCACCCCCAATAAAGGAAAAAACCCCCACAAAAGGGGGGGGGAGGGGAAAGAGGAAGAGGGAAAAGGAAAAGGAAGGGACTCTGATCCAAACACTCGCCCCCGGGCGACAAAACAGGAAAACAAAAATCCGGCAGAAAATAGACAATAAAAAGAAGAAAGACATACCAAGCAAATCTCAATCATCGTAACACCGGAAAATATCCCAGAAAGACACCAGGGGGACAGACGACGAGACAGAGCCCCGAAAAAAGGGGATACACAAGGGCCATAGAACCAAAAAGGGAGAAAAAGTGGAGGAAAAAGACCCCCCCGAAAACAACAACAGACCCCCCCACCCACCCCACAAGCCCACCCTGCACCCCTGAAGAAGGCTACGGCCTACCCCCCAGCAGCGTGCCTGTCGCCCTAAATAGAACCCGAAATATAGAAGAAAGGAAACAAGGTAGAAACAAAGACAAAAAGGAAAAGGGCAAGGGGAGGGGAAGAACATCGCACACGGGAGAGGGCCAAAGAACAATATTATCCGCATCCATCCCACCACCTGTGAAGAGGGAGAGGTAGAGCCCACGGGAAGCTAACGATATCAGGATAAGTTTCAGGAGCCCCATGAAGTTACTCAACATCATACCAGCAAATGTCGGTCACAGATCAAAAACAAGACTACCGCATATAACAAGTCATTTCAGCCCTGTCCGCTTTTGTCCAAGGTTGTAATCGTCCGAACCAACAAAGACCAAACGGCGATGGACACAGGGCACAGGAGTAGGTCCAGCGGCAGACCAGAGAAGGAGCGTGGAAGAAAATACGGAGGATCCAGGAAAGTTATGGTAGAACGTTCGCACCGCAGGCACAAATCCAAGGACAGTTCCAACGAGGCAAGCTCAGCCGGGACGGCATAGGCGCCCCGGCCGGGGAGCCAACGTGATGATAAACAGGAAGGATCAGCGAGGCCAGGCCAGGATGCAAGCAGACCGCGGACCAGCGGCCGAGGCAACAAAGCAGGACGATGAAGGGTGTCGGAGAGTCTCCGGCCCATGGATGAGGTCGCCGCCGGGGGCACAGAGTCCAGGATCCCTCCAGCCGCACCCTGCGACAGGGAGGCCAAATCCGACGCCGGAGGCCCGTACAGTTCGTGAAGAGGGTCCGCCTTCACAGCGGAGACAGGCACAGCCACGGAAGCCCGCCAGGAGTATAATGCATCCAGGACAACTCGAAGTGCAGGAAGCCCTTTACAAGATCCAGCATCCGGGCCATGTGGCGGGCCCCCAGTGCTCGCCCAGGCCCGGCAGAGACATCCAGGGTCGGCCGCCATCTTAGGAGCCCAGCAAGCCCTTGGCCGTCGGAAGCCCCGGTCGGGGCGACACCAAGGCAAAAGGAGGTCAGCCGATCTGCGGCAGGGCGTCCCAATGCAGGAAGGAGACCCACCAGAAGAAGGAGTTTTGTCGGCCCCCTTGTGCCGCCGGCCCCGTTCTCCGAGCCCGGGCGGAAATTTCAAAATGGCCGGGCCGGGGAACAAAGGGGGGGGGACCAAGCCGGATAAATGAGTGGGCTCTCCAGCGAGAGGCAGCGCTCGCACCCCAAGGCCCAAGCCCATCGGGTCCGCCAGCGGGCACAGCCGGCCTATACGCACATCAGCCTCCGCATCAAGATCCACCGCGCCAGCAAGGGCCGACCATCGAGCTCCGTCTCGTCCCGGCGTTGCAGGGAGGTCCAGGCCAGCCCGCCCCGGAGCTCCGAAGCGAGCGGGAA
Organism: Lissotriton helveticus; assembly: GCF_964261635.1. Lineage (NCBI taxonomy): Eukaryota > Metazoa > Chordata > Amphibia > Caudata > Salamandridae > Lissotriton > Lissotriton helveticus. The sequence continues at coordinate 219,037,234 of NC_136067.1, read as the reverse complement.
CGCCGCACAGGATCGACAGCACCCAGGATCACCGGAGCAACGGGTAAGTGTCTGCAAAGTGTCCTCAATATCGAAACACAGCAAGGAGGGCTTCCCGGGGCAGGAGAAATACAGGATAAATGAAGAAAACAGGCGATAGAACGGAGCCGAGCTAAAGCGCGGCCATCTCGGTCGCGAGCTAGGCTCCTCCCCGATTCAGCTCATTGTTAAGCACAGTCCTCTATCTGTGGTGATGAAATGAGTACTCATGGGGGTTGTCAAGAATTGTCCTTGGCCAGTCAATAACTGCCGAGAGGCTGCATGTCATGGGGCACATATCCACGCAGACCAAGCATTTTATTCAACATTTTATGGGACTTCTAGTTTTCATTTTGTGGGTTTAAAAGTAGGGGTGGACGAAGAATTCACCTCTGCCGGCAGAGTTTGCTGAGTTTTTGCCCACACCGTGTGGAGTTCCGCATGACGGCGGTTCCTGCCAATACTAGAAATACCCACGGGGTAGGCAGGCATTCCTAAGCTTGGCGGGCGGTACCTCTGTTAGGGCTACGGAGTAATTCACTCCATTGCCATGGTGGAGAAACGGTTTACCTGCCAAAATTTAAATCAGGCCCATAGTTTAATAACCAAAGTCGTGTACCAGTGTCCAGCTCTATCAAGCTACGATTGAATAAATACCTTGCCTCCTCCTCGCTTTTGATGGTGTGTATGGAAACTACTGCACTGCCCTCATGTCAATGGGAAATATTGAGACATTCAGCCATGCCTCTCCCCAGAGATGTCTGCTGCTGATAGTGGATAAGATAACTATGGTTTTGGCACTGCGTTAACTTGACTCAACTCTGAACTCTGCTATATGGATGTATGACATTACAACGCATGCTTTTACCACGCATGCCTTTACAACGCGGTATTTACAACGCATGCCTTTACAACGCATAGCGCTTTGGGGTGCTGAATAGTGAATAGTTTAATTTACTATTCCAACTCCAGTCCCCGTGGATAGTAGGGAAGGTGTTGGATAGTAAATTAAATCTATTCCCTATCCTAGAGCGCCCCCCAGCGCAATGCGTTGTAATGGTTTGCGTTGTAAAAGTCGCGTAGTAAAGGCACTGCGTGGTAAAAGTTGCGTTGTAAAGGATGTTTCCCCTGCTATATCCACCAGGATGGATCTTCTTCTCGAACTGAGGCTGAAAACACACATTCAGTAACATTTAATTGGCATTGAAGGAGATTTTGCACCACAGTAACAACCGAGAGGAATACGTTTGCAAACCATGTAGGTTTTATTACAGATTAGTAAAATTACAATCAGATCACTTTAGTTAATCATTGATCAATAATCACCTGATCTGGCATACATGTAAGTACTTCAGGCAGGTCAATTGACCATTTCCTGAACTAATTATTAACGCCAGAGTATACAAATGACAAAGCTTCTTTCCCATAAAGGAAACCCCCTAATACTAAGCTAAAGTAATAGGCAGGACGGGAAATTCAAAACCATAGTGGTCAACAAATATAGCCTCGGAAAAGGAACAAAATAAAAGTTCCCATTAAAATAAGAAGGCGGCTGCTTTTGAGAGTATCTCTAGAAGCAGGAACATGAGGAGCATTTAGTCTCAGGAGTAGGAAGAAGCGTCTGCCTGCTAAGGTGGATGGGAGGAAGTGATCTAGCTAGCTAACAAGCTTCACACCGTTAAGACAACGTTACATCTAAATAATGCATCCTACAGGTTTCCATTGAACAAGACCAATCAAAACTCAGTGTTTCTTCTGCATTCGGCATCGGCCTCTTTCTCATGGATAACAACTTCTCCCATCCTTGTGTCCTTCACGATATTTCACAAAGGAGCACTCACCTCCTCTGCTCCCAACCTGCAGGCGCTTGGAATCATCCTCCAAACTAGTTAGTGGCTGCGGTACAATCTTCAAAATGTAAGCTAACAAAAATAACATTTCTAAATGTGAACACCATGACTCTTGTAACTGAAAACAAAATCAGAGTTGTGCACAACAAGCACAAATGTAACATTTATCTCAAATCAGAGTGAGATACTAAAGCCCACTCATGTCTACTTTAAAATGCACATCCTAACTACAATAACACAAGTTAGTGTAAATCATTTGTTTCTCTAAAGTGAAGTGTAGAAGAATGTGTGTGCACATATATGCAATGGTTAAATGTGTTGCAGGTTAGCATATTATCAAACAAAAATAAATGAGGGTGTCTTTGCATTATCGCTGCCTGGAAGTAACCAAAGGAGAAAACATTGGCCCCTGCTGATGCCAACAGCGCAGTGTAACACTGGGTAGGTATCCCTTATTGGTGACTTGTTGCCCAGTTACTACCTACCCAAGTAATTTGCGGTTATTGGTCTGGCTATGCCTTCATCTCCTGCACCTCTGTGCGCTTCACAAGAAAGTGCTGCATGACACGATGATCATTAATGGAATCTGACTACATGTGGCTTGACAAATCCTACAGCCTATTCAGTCCTTGAGACTCCCTGGTTTCGATACCTCCTCTTGGAAGTAGGCTTTGGCCTGACAGTAGCCCAGCTGGACAAGGTTAGGCAGTGGCCCTCATCACTGCCCGTAAAGCTGCGACCACAAACACCACTACACTTTTTTCAGAGATCAGCTGTCAACTCCTTCAGCTATTGGAAAGTAACAATCACTCGATGAGCCAATCAGATATCTGTAGTTCCTATCATTCATCCTAAAATGCATTGTCTCACTTGCTTAAATCATCCATTGTTCCTGGAGGAGATAGGTCTTCAACTTCCTCCCGTCCTCCAAATATGGGCCTTGCCTTGAACTCTGCTCTATAGTGCCCCAGCTGCAGTCACAGAGCTCCTTGCTTCCACGCATAACTATAAGGCATATTCAGAAGGGCTTCTTCAAGGGGGCTGGTGGGAAGGTCAGCGCCCAGCCTGATGAGATGGCCACCTTCACTATTCTTCAGCCGTGACCTCTATTCTCTGTAATGGTCAAGTGAAAAAGATTTTCAATCACTTAGAATCAAATTCTTAAACCCGGTCTGTGTCCTTTCTGTGAAATGTTACTTTTATGTCATTATAACATTTCGTATTGTGAACTGGAATTGAATATTTAGATTAGAATGACCTTCAAGCAAGTATCTTACCTTTTTTTTTTCTTTTACAATATGTGCCTCTCCTGGTGTTCCTTTCAAGGAACCTTTCACCTACTCTTCTCGTTTTATTCCTCAGAATTTCCTTGCAGAATTTTTGGCAGATTATGCAGCCAGCCCTGTAATCTGCTTTTTGAGCTGCTATGTGGCTTTTGGTGTAATTGGTTATCAGTACAAACTTGGAGAGAAAAAGCCAGAGGCATTCCACCCGTGCTCAAGTTGTCCATTCCTGAGCTTTCATTAAACAATTTAGCACCTACTGAAAGTTATAAGCTTGAGCATTACGATTAAATCGATAGGTCTAACACACCAGAAAGCAATGATTTGTCCCAGTGACATAGATTAATATTATCACATTATAGGAAATGTACGGTGTTAGAATTCAAGTCGGTTATGGAAAGCCAATGCCTAAAACATTAATTACCCTTAGCATTGTTAGTGATGTTTCACTGGAAAGAAGAGTCTGAGTGGATTCAGCTCATTGTTAAGCACAGTCCTCTATCTGCGGTGATGAAATGAGTACTCATGGGGGTTGTCAAGAATTGTCCTTGGCCAGTCAATAACTGCCGAGAGGCTGCATGTCATGGGGCACATATCCACGCAGACCAAGCATTTTATTCAACATTTTATGGGACTTGTAGTTTTCATTTTGTGGGTTTAAAAGTAGGGGTGGGCGAAGAATTCACCTCTGCCGGCAGAGTTTGCTTAGTTTTTGCCCACACCGTGTGGAGTTCCGCAAAACTACACGAAGTTTCGCCGAGCATAGTTTTTTCTCTCAAGCGGCTCCCCAACATTAAGTTGGTGAGCATTCGTAAAAAATAATCATGCGCTAGACCTCATCCTGGCAAGCAGTTTCAACGCGTGCGGTGGCAGCAGGTCACTACCCCTTGCCTTGAGAAATCTGCCGCTCACGTTGAGTAAGCTGCTCCTTGAGTAGAATGTCTACTTGAGTGGCAGAAAGCAGCTGCGCCCTCTGGCGTGGTGTCTAGTGCCGTTCGCACTGATTTTACAGTGGGGGACAAAACCCTGGTGCTAAAAATAAGTGCGAGCACCGCAACTTAACATACTCTGCCACTGCCGGAACGCCGCGGAGCGCGGCAGAGTTTTTCCAGCACAACACAGAGTTCCACGGAGTAGAACTCTGCGAACTCCACCCGGGCCTATTTAAAATGGCTAATATGCCTAAACTTGCTATTTTTAACCTTGATAGAGTAAGTTTGGTATGCCTGAAAGACTTGTTAGTAGACGTACAACTATACACACCTGGAAGGCACCGCTTTGAGATTTTTTACCCTAGTACCACAGTGCCAAACTTCAAAATACACAAACAATAAATGTAAGTGTACAATTTAGCCTGAAGCTTTTGTTCTTAAATTGTTTTGCTGCAGGTGAAATGGAGTTACGGAAGTGAGGAGCATTTCTCACCAAATGATACAAGATGACATGTATGAGATGTAGGCTGATTGCCCTCATAGAGTCCTTCCCTTCCAGAGGCGAGTATGGTTATCTAATAATTAATTAAGGCACTGGAGGGCAGTGTAGAATAATTGCCTTCAAACTTAGATGTCTTTGGCGCAACTTCTGTGTACAGGAAACACTATTTCCAATCACTGTATGGGGCATATTGACTTTCTTTGAGGATTTGGAAGACTTTTTACTCTCCTTCATCCTGAGGTTTTATAAAAACTCTTCTGAATCATATGAGTATGTAGTGCAGTCAAGGAAATGTAATCCTACACCTAATGTAGTATCTACATAACATAAAAACTCACCATTGCGAACAAGGGAAGGGGTTGAAACGGTTACTGTCTGAGCCTCATGACCTGACTTTTACTGTTGCGGACCAACCATGGACAGCACTACTTCCTAATGATATAAAAATAACCTGTCTCCTCTCTTGTGATGATTAAGTGCTCTGTCACTTACTAAAAAGACTTAAACCAAAGCTATCACAGAAAGTTACTACCAAGGTCCTTAGAAATAAAAAAATATATATATTGATATTTTACAACGAGAAACAAACAGTATTTCATCAGCTGTCATTTCGATGGCTCGTTCTTACGGACAGTGATAAGGGGGGCTATACCCGCATGTTGATGCCAGAGGCCGAGCATACCAAACAGCATAGCATTCAAGGTCCTGCAATACACAGGCCATAAAAAGGCCAAACAGGCCTAACCACGCGTAAGAACTCATGCAGGCCTTGATGTCATGCTTGTGCCCAAGATATAAAGCGAGAAATAGGTACTTCACCTGTATACCACAGGTTTGGTACAAAGAAGGAGGCCAAGCAAACTACAGACTGGCGAGCACCCGCAAAAGAAATCCATAATTAGGACCTGCCAGCCACCCCAGCCTCAAATCTCAAGACTCAAAAGGCAGTAGAGCCAGGGAACAAGATGTGGATCAGTTGCATACAACACTTGGCCAACCCACTATTGTGGATCGGCAGGAAAAAGGAAAGATTGTGAGTCACTTGGCAGAGGCCGAGACCTAAGGCACGACGGTAAACATTACAGCAGTCACTGCAATCCCATAAATGCCTGGACCCAATCACATACTAAGAGGTCAGACAATGGAACTGAACAGTGCAAGCCCCACAGGCCAACCCTACAACTGAACCCTCTAAGGAACCTGCTATCAACTTTCAGAAACAAAAGTCTAGAAAAGTAGCTGCTTGCCCGCACCGAGAGGGTGACGCACAGCAGAGGCCACTGGCACGGGCCGAATGTTCCACTCCCACAGACATCAGCTGGGATCCACACAACCACCATGGAGCAGGCAGTGTGGAGGCAGGGCACACCAGTGATCTGCAGGGCAAATCAGGAAAGGAATGTGGACAGGAGCCAAAGAGCATACTGCTTCACTGAGGACAGGAACAAAATTGCCACGGATCCAGCAGTGGTGACAGCTGATAAAGCCAAGCCTCATTTGCATGAGGGTGGTTCTTGTATGGAGTGGCGTAATGGTCAAAAAGTAACAGTCTGGTATGGAGCCAAGAGTAATTACTAGTGGCTGCAATTATTTCAAGCATTCAGCTAATCGTGTTTTTGTTTTCCTCTATACGACATCCTTAGTGTGACTGGTATGCCCATGGGTTTCTTGTTTCTATTTCTGTGGGGACCTAGCCTAACAGTTCGGGTTAGACTGTTCCTATTAGAGAATGACCAAGACTGATTTGTATGAGAATGGTGCTTGTTTGGATTGGCACAAAGGTCAATAAAAGGTGCAATAGAATGTGGCCCAGAATATTTACCATTGACTGAGACTCTTTCAAGCATTTCACCTATCATCTGCTTGTTTTCCTTAGTGACTATGGCTCGCCAGCCAATTTCCATATGCCTTTACAAGGAGCACAGACATTGCACAAGCAGGACCAGATGGGGACAGAAGCATTGGCTTATAGTGGTTCCCGTATGGACCCCGTATGACACTCGCCCTTCTTTAGGAGCCAGGCCCCATTTCCTACTACAGCAGCATGACATCACTGGAGGAAAGCCCATGGAATATTAGCATGCTAGCATGCGACATTAAAGAAAAGTGCAAAACAAAAACATGATGCGCTGGAAACCACAAGAGTGCAAAGTGCAACACGAAATCGTAAAGTATGAACAACAGCGACACTCATGAACGTCAGGTAGTTTACTTTGAATGGAGCCAATGAATAAGCAGGTCATCCTGAAGAGGTGTGGTGGTTTTATGGCTAGAAAGGGTGAGGAGTCAAGATCAGTAACATATAGAAAGGACTATGCCCAGGTTTTAGAAGAGCATAAATCTACATAGTGAAGGTTTGGGACATTACCTGTATTTGGAGTGATGAGTCCCCTTTACGTGATGAATGAGGTGGTGATTAGTTCTGCGGACAATTTGTTGGTGGTGTTGCACTTCTCAATGTATGGATGAAGTATTGGGAATGGCACATTTGAAATTATTGATAGTTTATTGGACTTTGAGTCACAAGGAGAATCTGAGCTGAAGGGGTGATTTGCTGAGGGGCTGTTGCTGAGTGACATTGACCCTGATGCCTGCTTGAGTGATAATCAGTGTCTATTAAAAATCTCTGTTTACCATTATCCGGGCTAGCTCCTCCTGTCACTGAGGCAATGGATGTTTGCCATTGTTTTAGAGAAGATCAAGAGCTGTACAGCCCATCAATTATCACAATTTAAAATCTATTTCAGTCAATGATGAGAGCTTTAAATGAGTTAAAGGGTTTACTATTTCAATATTTTAGTAAGTCATGTTTATTCAAAGTTATAATTTAATTTGTATTAATCTCAACAGTCAAATATGAACAGACATCATTAATCAATATTAATCAAATAATCATAATAAATGCATTAAGGATGTTCCGTTAAAGAAAGAAATCCTTATTCTAGGAATGGGGAGAAATAGATGTCAGTCAGAACCCATAAAGAGTTCTAGTTCGAGAGAGTGAGAGTGAGAGTTCAAGCATAAATCTTCGGCATATAAAAGTCAGTTCATTAAATTAAAAATCAATCAAAGTCGAACTCCTCAAAAGGAGAGGTGCCAGAAATTCAATAGTCTCAGATCAAGGTGGAATGGGGTTAAAGTCTCTATGGCAAGAACTGTAGTGGTCTAGAAAAGTGGAACAGACTACTCTAGGAACACGCATTATTATAAACAGACGAAAATTATGTTACAGTCTTTGTTTCCTCTTCTCTTTTTTGTCGGGCAATCAGCTTCCGATGCTCTCTTGGCAATGTTCCCATGAGGCACAGGGTCAGACTGATTTGCATATAGCCATGTCTGAACTGGGGTGGCAGAGTGGGCTAAAGAACGGTGATGGATCAAACCCAGATCTTTTGACTGGGTGTGAGTGTTTGATTGGTTCTGATGCTCCGTCCATCACCACCCTCTTTTGTACCGCTTTTGGCCGCCATACGTGTGGCAGGGTATGCTCAGACGTGAGTCCCTTGCTCACCTTGCCACTGGATCCAAGCAAGCCGGGCTGAAGACGGCTGGAATGCCAGAAACCGGTCCTAGGAAGCTTGTTTCCGGTCCAGGGAAGGCATGGCTTGGCAGTTCGGGCTGGACTGTTCCCATGAGGCACAGGGTCAGACTGATTTGCATATAGCCATGTCTGAACTGGGGTGGCAGAGTGGGCTAAAGAACGGTGATGGATCAAACCCAGATCTTTTGACTGGGTGTGAGTGTTTGATTGGTTCTGATGCTCCGTCCATCACCACCCTCTTTTGTACCGCTCTTGGCAATGCATTCACTCCACATCGTCTCACAGCTTCGTCTCACAGCAATTCAGTAGTCCACAAACAGCAATTTCTAAGTTTCCAACTAAATTGTATCATTTCTAAGTTTCATATGAGACTTTCTCTCATTCAAGTTTACTTTCCCAGCCATAAACTACATCTCTAACCCTCTAATACATCAAGTTTATTCATTTATAACAATGGTCTATGTAGAAGCTGAAACATCTGTATAACGAGAAGAAAACAAAATTCTCAGCAACTATTCATTTTTTTAAATAAATGCTGCATCTCTATGTGTGAATGTATTCATTACCTCACTAAACGAGAATCTCTAATCATGTGTTCACAGTGATCTTTCTGTCAGTAGAAACATTTTGCAGAGTTAGATGAAAACATTTATGCAACTATTATTTATTATGAAAAGCATGTCCATGGAAAGGTCAAGAAATAAACATGTTATGATTTTTAAGCATTTTCTAGTCCTGGCAGCTTGTCAGGCAATGTTGCTTCAGCCATTTGAGGCATAGTACAAGTAAATATGGTTGCCTAGTGCAGTTTGTGCATTACATTCGTGTTATAAATCACATTAGCTTTGCACATTAATATTTTTCCTAATTATCTTAAAACGCTACATTGTGAGCATGGCCACAACATTTGAGATAGAGGCACTGACATACAGAGAAGCTACAGGGTAAGCTGTTAGTGTGATATGTTCCATGTGTCTTAGATCTTCTACACTGGGCTGCAACCCTCTGGATCAGTTGGAGTGTGTAGGGCAGATGCATGGAGGTCTAGAATGATAATTTTTCCTTCATCCATACAGCAGGGGCTGCTCCTCCGCTATGGCGAATGAGCGTAGCTCCACTGCTGCTACCCATGAGAGGCAATAGTGAAAACGAAAATGATAAATTAATTTTATTATTATTTTCTTTTTTCACCATTGCCTCTGCTGGGTAGCAGAGTTGCTGGACTATCATCCTGAGCTTCAGGAGGAGGAGTTGTGGACACTAGTAAGTGCGCAGCAAACGGCCGGCCAACCGTCATGTACAGTTAGCATTTCCCCACCCGGCTCTGTTGTACAGCCGGGTGGAGAAAAGCCACAGGTTCCCAGTCCCTGTCTGAGCGCTGAACCACGGAGCTCAGACCAATTCCCAGCATGAGAGAAGTGCTTGGATTGGCATCTGGGATCCTGCGCAGTGTCCACCAGTCCGAGGATTACCACCGCCATCTTGGGGAAGGCAGGAAGGGTAGCGGTCCAGCTTCTGGACGATTCCCACCCTCCTGTCATGCATAAAAACAACTACTCCTCTCGTGGGCGCAGCGGGCGCGCCTAAGGCAAGCCCGTCTGCGCCCGTCCGCGCCAGGCACGGGCCGAGGGCCAGTCCCCCTGCCCAGGTAATTATTGAGAACCGCGTAAGCTGGACTAGAGACCAGCTTATACAAATAGGATCGTGCTCCTGTGATATAGCAGTCCGCTGCCTCCCTGAACACTTAGATGGCCATTCCTTCCAATGCTCTCAGTGTAACTTTACTCTCCCTCCGTGGTGCGAACGCACCCTTCCACTACCCTCAGCCCCAACTGCTCGCACCTTAAAAGCAGCGCTGATTAACTGTAGATCTCTCCCTCGTCACGCTAATGAAATATGGTCGATTCTGAACACTTACAACTGGGATATTCTATTTCTTACTGAGACTTGGACTAAGGATACTTCAAATCCGGATATTTATCTAGCCACCCCCCCGGACTATCGCTTCTTGGGCATTCACCGAGAAGGCAAAACTGGGGGTGGACTGGCTATCATGTTTAAATCTTACCTCAATATCACTATTAAAAAATTAACGAACATTGGGTTGATTGAAGCCTTGTATTTTTCGATTGCCGACTCTGCTTCAGCCTACCTAACCGGCATTTTAGTCTATAACCCTCCCAAAGCCTCCCCCTCCTCTCTAACGCAGCTGGTTCACATTATAACTGACCTGTCTCTCAAGCACCCGCACTTTATTGCTTTAGGTGATTTCAATTTGCATGCTGATGACCCTACCTGTGCCTTAGCCACTCGATTCCTTGACTCCCTTCAGAACCTGAACCTGACACAATTAATTCAAGGTTCGACGCACGAGGCAGGCCACACATTAGATCTAATTTTCTCTAACCTCCCAGGTATCATCACCCACCCCTCCATTCCCCTCACCTGGACTGACCATTACCTCCTCTCAGTCGACATCTCACTCCCTCAGACACCCATGCCGGTGGGACGGGGTACAGACTACAGGAGGAAATGGCACAAAATTACTTGCAAAGCCCTAGAGTCGGTATTTAGTTGCCCTCTAGAGCTTCACATAGACAACATTGATGCTGGTGTTTCTAAGTTCAATGCTGCACTATTATCTGCAATAGACGGCATTGCGCCATCTCTACCGGTGTCTTCTGCAAGAGCTCGTCCCTCCGCTCCTTGGTTTTCAGCTGCCTTACGTGAAGAAAAAAGCCGCTGCAAAAAATTAGAACGCAGCTGGAGATTAACTTATGATATAGAGGCGAAATTCATATACAAAACGGCCTTAAAGCAATTTAATAAGCTTAAAAAATCTGCCATGAAAGAGTTCTTTTCCTCGCAAATTAAAGACGCAGACAACTCGGCAAAAACGTTGTTTAAAATTGTCAAAGACTTTGTCAAACCTCCTGCAATGACACCCAACAATGTTGCCAACCAGTCTCTTTGCAACGGCCTATCAGATTTCTTTCAGGAAAAAATTGAGAAAATCGCAGCAACCTTCCCTCCAGCTGTGGTGTCTGATCACTCCCTTTCCCCGACTTCAATCAGCCACGATACTGCTCCTGCCCTAGTAGCATTCAAGGCCCTCACCCCGGATCTTGCACTTAAACTTCTTACACAGTGCAAATCGGGCTCTCCTTTGGATCCGGTTCCTCCTAAGATCATGAGTGACTTGGCTACTCTATTATTAGAGCCGCTTACTTCATTATGGAATGCCTCCTTACAATTAGGCCAATTCCCCTCGGCTTGGAAAGAAGCCTTGCTGGTGCCTATCCTGAAGAAAACAGATGCGGACCCCACACAATTCTGTAATTATCGGCCTATTTCCCTCCTTCCGAAACCAGCGAAGGTCCTGGAGAAGGCCGTCCAACTTCAACTTGCAGAATATCTCCAGACTAATTCCCTACTCCATGACTCCCAGTCCGGTTTCCGTGCGGGCTTCAGCACGGAAACGGCATTACTAGAGGTATCTGAGACTGTTCGAGAGTGTGTGGATAAGGGCGAGGAGGCCATGTTGGTACTCCTCGACTTGTCCGCCGCTTTCGATACGGTGTCTCATCAAATACTTCTAGATCGACTGGAGCAGATTGGACTGAGCGGCTCGGCACTACGGTGGATCACTTCTTTCCTCCAGGGTCGATCTCAGAGGGTTCTTCTTAGACCTTTTAAATCGGAGTGCAAACCTCTTACCTGTGGAGTCCCGCAGGGCTCGGCCTTGAGTCCTTTATTCTTTAATGTCTACCTTGCACCGTTGGCCAGGGTAGTGGAGGCATGCGGAGTCAGAGTGATTTCCTATGCTGATGATACTCAGCTGATATTCTCCTTTAGAGATCACTCTGACTCCAGCCTCTCTAGTTTCCGCCACTGTTTGGGCGAAATCTGCTCTTGGATGGCCCTGAACCATCTCCGTCTTAACCACTTGGGAGCTAGTAAACAAACCTCCCCAGTGCTGCGCTGTCCATTATCCGGTGCTGAACTGGACGTCCAGCGGTCGCACGCAGCACTGGGGAGGTAGTGCCCGTGACGACCATTGGCCGACGGCAGCACTTAAGGGGTTAACACTGACAAGACGGAAGTCCTGTTTTTTAATCAAAAAATGACAATACCCCCCTCACTTTGGTGGCCTACGGTTCTCAACCCCCCCCCAATTCCGGTGCATTCTGCTCGTAATCTGGGATTCCAGTTTGATGATACGCTCTCCTGCAGCCCACAAATTAATAAAGTTACTGCCGCCTGCTTTGGAAAATTAAAAATGATGAGAAAAATCTTTCCATTTCTGCCAATGGATGCGCGCAGAACAGTTACCCAGGCCTTAATAACCTCTCATTTGGATTACGCCAACAGTCTGTATGTGGGGGCCCCATTGTACCAAATTGAACGCCTTCAAGTAGTCCAAAATGCGGCAGCAAGACTGATTGGCAATATCCCTTTCCGACACCCGATCTCAATGTTTCGCAAACAGCTCCATTGGCTTCCTATAGCCTGCCGCATTAAGTTTAAAATTCTCACTCTTGCGTTCCGTGCTCTGAACGAATCCGGACCTGAATACTTGAGAAAGAGATTGACATTATCGCACTCAGTAAGAGACCTACGTTCTAACAGTCTTCGTCTTATGGTGGTGCCACGCTTCCGCCGCGCCCGAATGGGGGGCAGAGCCTTTGCTGTCCTTGCTGCAAAACATTGGAACAGCCTTCCCTTAGACCTCAGATTTGCCCCTTCTGAAGCACTGTTCCGTAGACGCTTGAAAACTTGGCTATTCTCTTCTATTTAGACAGGCCCTTCTTTCTTTTCTGCTGACGGTTTTAGCGCCGGGACACCCCCGACGGGGGTAGCTGTGCGCTCTACAAGAATCATAAATAATAATAATAATAATAATAAGGAGAGGTTCAAGATGGAGTAGCGCAGCATCAGGTAAATCAGCTTTTTTATATATATTTTTAATGTATAATTCCCCCCCTGATGCCATTCTTAGTACAGTCTGGAGCTGCCGCCCCTGCGTCCACAAGTTGAAGAGGCCACTTAGCACCTTTAAAGGGAGTCCAGAATACTGAGTACTTTTTCTTAGGAAGTGGATACTCCAAAGTCTCCATGAGCTTGCTGGTTAACTTTGTCACACAGGGAAAGCTTAGCTCCTGGAAGGTAGGTTTTATGGCTGAACCTGATACAGTGTCACACAATAAATAAGATTTTTTGGGGAGAGTTGTTACTTGAAAAGAAAATTCTTATCAAACTAGACCTTGACCTCGAGGTCATGGCAACTGTAAAATTATAGTACAGTAATTGTGGCAGTCTCATGTCTCCACCCCGAAACTTTCAAGAAATGTTCAATTCTATGGGCCTGAGTCACAAAGGTAACCTTACACATTGGTGTAAGTTTATGATTTTTTCCAATTCACAAAGATATTTTTTGAGCAGTATCCACTCGACTGTGAAGTCTCTGCACTCGTGGCTTAGACTCCGCACATAACAAGAAAGGACAGTCCTATCTTTTTATGTGCGGGGTCTCTGCCATGAGTGCGAAGACTCCTCAGTCGTAAAGTCATTACACTTTGTAAATAGGAAACAATCGTAAACTTACACAAAAGTATGTTTACCTTTGTGGACTGGGCCCTATAATTTTTATCAGGAGCCTGGTTTCTGAGGTAGCAGGTCGCTTGAGGGGTATAGTACCTTGGCATGGATCTAAGGAATGTATTTCATAGATAGAAAACAATTGAAACCATCGGCCACTTGCATCATTGTAGGATTTTGCACTTCCTAAATTGAAAAAATGAAGGAATCGCAATTTAGGAATTGCAAAATCCTATGCATCAAGAAATCCTAAAAGTTTTTAGGATTTCTTAATTTTCGGAAATTGCGATTCCTTAATTGCGATTCGCAATTAAGGAATGGTATTACATTGATTCCAATGGGCCTAGAGGCCCATAGGAATCAATGCCGTTTTGCATTTCTTTTTTTTTGAACTCGCAATTTGTTGATGCATTGCAAGGGTGCAGAGGGGGGGTCCTTTGACCCCCCCTGCACCCCTGAAATGTATTTTAAAGTGCATGTTTCACACACACATGTCCTAAGGACATGTGTGTCTGTAACATGAAAGTTTAAAAAATGCATTTTTTTGCTTTTTTAAAGATTTTCGCAAATTAACACGAGGGTCAACCTCGTGTTAATTTGCACTTCCTATTTCAAAATTTGCATTTTTTTTAAAAATTGATGCATTGCATTTAAGGAATCGCACAAATGTGATTCCTTAAATGCATTCGCATTTTTAGGAAATGCAAAAAAAAGCGAATTTTGAAACATTGTTTCATGCATCCCAAAAACGTATTTAGGAAGCGCAAACGGCCGAATTTACCGATTCGAACCGTTTGCACTTCCTAAATAGGTTGATGCATGTGCCCGCTTGACCCTATCCATGTTCGGCACCATGGACAGCTACAGAGCTGTCCAGAGTACTGAAAGCCCTTGATGTTGCAGCCTGTGAAAATGCCCCGAGCTACAGTGTAGAATATATGGGTAGCCAGAAGGAATTACTTTAGGAGTCGCTAAAGCGCATCTACAAAGGGTAAAATGACCCAAAGTCTAAATTAAGTTAAATCAAAGCTAATTAAAGTTGGATGAAAGTATTGTTATGCCAGTTCCGGGGTACTGAGTTCTTTGTGGTTCTGATTTGGTTAGCATTGGCTGTTTAAATCCATTTCGGATTATAGAACAATTACGGTAAAAATATTTCATGTTATTTGAGATACCGGCATATAGACTAGCTTGCCAGTTGCTGTAGGTGGCCCCCAAATATTAAACATACAATTATGCATAATTTGCCTTTTCCTACCTCCTGATTTACTCAACCCCTTCCACATAATTTACTTAACCCTGCGACATATTTTGGCCCTCTCCTGCCGCATAATTCCAGTGGTCCTGGTTACAGGTATGGTAAGAGGCCTCCAAACTCTGACGCCACACAGATGCCTCATCCCAGCCTTGAGTCAGATGGCAGTATCCACCCCGGGATGTGACTGTACCAGTATTTCATTCATCAGGTGTCTCCCCAAACATACCGGGAGGCTGCATACATTGTTGGACTATCATGGCATGAATGGATGGTGCATCTGTTTGCACAGTAAGACACCGGGGTGTCTCAACGCTGTGACTCACACCTTTGTTGTTACGGAGCGGAGAGGCTTGCCAGGAAGCCCTCGTTAATCCTGCTGGGTCTGGCTGCGGGTTGCTCGCTTCTCACTTGCGGCCAGACTGCTTCAGTGGGATTCAGGCGGCATTATCTGTCTGCCTGGGGCTCCTTGGAGCTTCCAGTGCCTGTTTTGCTTGGTTGCAGTAAACGAACTCACGACCAGAGCCGTGTGTAGGGACTGAGGAAGAACACAGCATTGGATGGTGTGGGTTAGGCTCAGATCTAGCTTGTGTTGTGTTTTTTTCTTCGCACCTCATGTGTGATGGAAGTTGCCAAACACACTTCCAGACCCTACTAAGGGAGTCCACGGTGGAACCCTGACCCCACAACCAACTGCACGTGCTGATGAGCTGGCAATATTAGAAAATGTAACACGGGAGCAAGAGCGCCAACAGTAAAAGATCACCTACAAAGGCAGAAGGTGTGAATTCAGTGCGCAGAGTAGCATTGCGAATGACAGGTTAGTGGGAGAGATAAACTAGTGGCGGCGTTAGAAAGACCATTTATCCTGATTTGTCTCCTGCTTCCACCATCTTTTCTTCACACCACAACACCACCAGGTAACTGTATTGGAATGCGCATGCGCAACGAAACAGGAAGGCTTTCCTGAGGTGCTCCTTTCGAGAAGGAAACAACATGGCGGTGATGTTTCTCGTTCCCACTAAAACAACGTTACACGCTTGATTGATCAGCGAGGGGCTTCTGCAGGCCACGGTCTGGACTTTGGTAGCCCCTGGGACTCTGCCCGATATATCAACCGCTTAACAGCCCCTGTGCTGTACAACGTATCTTTTATGCTGTGGCTTTCTTCGTGGCTTTTCTCCTTACTAGCATACTGACAGAAGTTGTTGTCTTAACTATTTCTTTTCCCACAGAAGCAAGATGAATAATTCACTGTTGGAATTATTGATTTGTCCATCCAGACTATTGCTTGGATATGGCTACTGTGGATCTGACTTTGTTTCCCTGTGCTCCCACTGATGTCATGGATGAATAACGTTCTTGATGGAGGCCTAGATGATGTACTCTAGATTGCACAAGTAATAAATGGTATTGACACCATGTGGTGACTTTTCACCTAAAATAAACTTCTGTTCGAACCGTGCCTTTAGCTTCAATTCTTCTTATTTACTTATTTCTTCATTTCTTAACGGGGACGCCCCCATGCGTCAAGCTATTTTTTGTTCCTCATATTTCCATCCTATTTGTTTTTTTGTTGTTGTTTAGTAACTTTCTTGTCAGTTACTTTGACTCTGCTCTCTATTGGTATACTTTCTTCAATCCCTTCCTGTTCCCTGTGGCCCCTCCCTGCCCTTCTCAGTCTCTTTCAGACCCCGCCGGCTCGATAACTTTTTCTTCTGCTGAATCGCACGCAATCCCTCCTGCTGTATCAGGGCTGTTTCCTTCTTTATTTTCCGACCACATAGTTCGAGAGGGGGCTCTTTAGCTGTGTTGATATTTACTGTTCTGCTTTCTATTTGTACTGGATGAATGATTGTGGTAGGCAGCATGTAACTCCTTTTAAAGTACATTTTCATCAAATTCATAATTTATGGTGTTAACTTTGTATCGGAAATAGGATGTCTGTATTATTTCATGGACATAATATATTTCCTGTGTTCGAGTCTAGTGATCTCTCGCATCTGCTTCATAAACTACCCGTCTACAGGGAAAATATCAACGAACTATTTACGTCAGTGGAACTGTCTACCGCAAACAGTTTTGTGTTGGCATCTACCCCTGCTGTTGCATTGAGTAGCAAAATCTGTTGTATCATTTTACAGTTGTGAGGCTCACAGTTAGTCTCCCACTTAATTGGGAATTCACTGTCGGGTGGATGTACGATGATTTGAGAGTGGGTGTCGGAGGGGAGCGGTCAGAGATCTGTTGATTAGTTCCAGTGGGGCATATCAGGCCATTTTTCAATTAAAAATCCTGTAGGTGGGATCATTGGTGCCAGTACCTCAGAAACGACAAGTGAATTGCAGTCATTTGGTGGCCCATTATGAGCTGCTCTGTACTACTTGCAAGTGAAACCCTATGCAGCATTCTAGTCTAGAATGGGCTTTTTTTGGGGGGTGTTTATATAGCACAAACTCGACCCGGAGGTTTCCGAGCGCTTTACATGAGCACCACTTGCGTTACAGACAGACACATTCATTTTTGTTAGGCACGGGGAGATTAAAGTGATTTGCCCACATTCACAGGATGTTGAGCATCCCTGCCGAGACTCGAACACCGTTCCCCAACTTTGAGGTCGACTGCTCTAGCCCTTAGGTCACATCCTCTCCCCTAATGTCCTGCTCCTTCTGTGGCTCAAATCCTACCTAAACAGCCTCCCCCTGCACTCACAGATAAACACCTCCAGATTATAACTAGAGGAAATTATACAAAAAAGTGGTGGATGGAAAGCTTGAATTAATCTCAGACACTGGTAATTAAGGTGCAACACTGAAGTATACAAAAAATGATGGTTGGAATACTTGAATTCATCTTGGCCAGTGGTAATTAATTTAACCACATCCCAGTCCATTGTTATTTTGCATACCACACACACTGTCATTTCCAAACAGCAGCTGCCTCGTCCTAATTCAAACAATCCATCTTGTCAGCAGCACTTCAACCACTTCATACCAGTCATTCAGCCTCTACTCATCATCATTGTAATGTTAAGGATAGAAAACTGGCTGCTGCAACCCAATGTCTGGTACCAAAATAGCCTCACACATTTTACAGTGCTAGAACACAACACACACAAGAAGGCTGGTCTTATACAGTACGTTAGACCTGACATGGTGTGGTATTCTCCCACATCTTTGCCTTCACCCCTCTTTGTTTTCTGAATGTGTTATTATGGGCTGTAGGACTCTCTGCACTTTACCACTGCTAACCAGTGCTTAAGTATGTGTGCTACCTAAAACATTGTAAAATTGGTCTAGTCCTGATTGGCACATGCAATTTACTTTTAAGTCCTTTGTATATGGTACTACATGATGCCCAGGGCATGTGAATTAAATGCTGCTAGTGGGCCTACAGCCTTCATTGTGTCACCCACTAAAGTAGCACTGTAAAACTTGTGTCAGGCCTGCCATAGCAGCCTGTATTGCAGTCTTAAACTTCCATTTTAACCAGACATTGTAAAATGCTAGGCCTAAACCTTAATTTTAAATACAAATGTCACCCCTTAGGTAGACCCTAAATGTGCATAGGGAAGAGTGTGTTGTTTTTAAAAAGTGGGACATATGGGTTTAAGTTTTACATTTCCTAGTTGTAAAAACTCCTACATTCATTTTTCACTACTGTAAGGTCTATTGCTCCCATTGGATAACATTTGGTTATCTTATTACATTTAATAAATGCTAACTTTTGATTGGAAGCAGGTAGAAATATCATGTATGGACTCAAATTAATTCTAATTTAAAATGCTCTTTAATGGTAAATCGAAATTTAAGTCACAATTCTGAATATGACACTTTTAGACAGTTAGCATTTTCTTGCCCTAATCATTTGGTGCCTGTAACAAGTGTCCTGGGTCACATGACCGTGAATGGCTCTGCTGTTAACTCTTAGTTAAGCAGAAGAAGGGTGCTGTTCCTCCAGAAAAGGCAATAAAAGAGGGAGAGATGAGAGGCTGTCAGTTGGGACCAGGAAGGGAGGTGATCGACTGGCTCTGGGGATCCGAGTGATCAGAAGTTATTGCCATCACAAACCCAGATGGGTATCATGCTTCATCATTGGGCTCCTCCTCATTGGGCTGGCGCTGCAATGCGCAACGGTTCCCTTAAGAGGGTTCTTTATCGGAGATCTTCTGATTTTTAAACCGTCATGATGAGTGCAAGAGAGGATGTAGCGAGTGTAGGTTGGTGTGCTAGGCGATTTAAAATAGTCTTAGTTGTAGAGAGAACGGTTTAAATAAGTTGTTCCTCTCGACAGGAGTAAAAACAAGGGCGCTTTACACATTGTCTCTGAGTTAAGCCTGGCTGCTTTTGTGCCAAGTTTCCAGAGGGTAAAGCCCAGGTTAACTTAATGACTTTAGTGTTTCAACGCGACAATGATTGTGTTTATTATTTTTGTGGGACTTCCACCCCCCTCAACCAATAACCCAATTTCTTACAGAATGCATTATTTATTTCTCCAGTGCCTAATTTCTCTTGACAGTAGATTTCCAAAATCCCCTCCCACAAATTTGCACAGCACATAATTTGCCCTTTGATTTGTGTGATTCACGATTTTATTTGCAGTAAAACACCCTCTGAAAGGTGTTGTGGCTACAAAGTTGTTCCTTTGTGGTGAAATTTAATTTTCTGTCGGCCAAGTCACGCAGTCAGAAATCTTTAACCCCTGTTATACATTTATTATTTGTTTTGGTAGGCATAAAACCTTTTTTATTCTAAATCATGGGTATCTGCTTGGTGTGTGACCTTCTCCCTCCCTTAAAAACAATGATGTTTAGGTTTCGCCTGCTGTGAAATCTCTTGTAATCAATATACATCTTTAAAGGGGCTCACAGCCTGCCCTTACATTTCATTAGTTTGTATTTTTGCCACTTTGTTTTCCTCGGTTTCCGTTTGTTGTAGCATGCTAATTCCTGTTATTCTGCATGTGTTTTTCTTATCTGTGGAGTTTGGCCCAAATACTCCTTTTCATCTGCTTTTTTCGTCCTACTTTTTTCTTTGTTAGCAAGTGTTTGACAATTTCATGTTATCGTCATAGCTCTGTTTTGTTTTTAAGCAGTCTCTCTGCTTTACCCCCGCCCTCTCACTCTTTCTGATCCCTTTCACTAGTGTTTGTTGTCCATTTCCCCCCGCTGTCCATTGCTTCCTAAACGCCACACTCCTCCCTCACCTTGCTTCCTAGCTTTGAAATAACCATGTCTACAGAAAAGGAAACACACAGGTGTCATAAACATATTTGCACAGACAGAATGTTTTTTTTCTTTTCACACTTAATGCATGAAATGAACCACACAATATTAATCAAAACTGTCAGAGATGTGGCTTCGCTTTACACTCCGCCCTCATCTTCTTGACAATTTACCTGAGGGCAATTGCGGTCTTCATTGAGAGAATGTGGCGTAATGAGCAGAGCTGCTGACTTTAGAACTGGGGGACCCAGTTCGAGTCTCTGTGTCATCTCAACATCCTGTGATTCTCAGCAAATCACTTAATTTCCCCATGCCTATGAACAAAAATTAATGAGTCCTTGAGTAATTTAACTGTTGCTCATGTAAAGCACTCCAATGCCTTTGGTTCATTGTTCGCACTAAACTGAAAAAAAAGAATCCTTGTCTGCTTTATTAATCTGATGTCAGTGCTTATTCAAGCAGTAACTGCATGGCACACCTGTGCAAGACACGCATGTGGCATTTATAAAATAACCAAAAAATACGTTTTGCGCTTAACTTGATTTTTAGTGAAGATAACTGGGCTTTGTTTTCCGTGGCACTACCTTTAATTCGATTAGGGGGTATTCTAGAGGAATCCAGAACAAGGAAAATCAGTTAGAGGAGGTGAGAAAATATTACTGAAAACTAGTCTATAGTGTGGTTTGTCAGGCCTCAGATTGAGAAGTTTGACAAGAGAGATAATTTAAAACTGCTGAACACAAAGTCATTCAGTTATTGGTCCTCGGCTGACTAATGGATGCACACCTCTTCAGGGGGCGCTCAAGGATGTACAGTGAATACTTATAATTTTGTTGCCCAAATATTTATCGCCTCCTTCTCTTGTCCCTTCTGAAAATTCGCTATTGTATTGTGATTGATTGTGTTCACTGTCAGACACTGACTGCAGTCTGATCAATATGACTCTGTGCCCCCGCTCTCAATATTCCAATAAATGTGTTAGTTGCATTTATTTGTTCCAGCGACAGCACCAGATTGCAGCAATAGGCTGTTAAACAGTGGTGGCCAACCAGAGGCGGCTTTGGGAATGGGAAGCAATGAGGAAAAAAACATGTCCCAGAACAGTGATGCTCTTAGTGGTCTGTTATGGGCGAACGTTCCTTTTTATTTTTATTTTCCTTTCCATTTTTGTTAATTCTCTTTTTGTTGTCTTTTTGTTTTATTTCTATCAATGTTTTTTAGCCATGTTGCACAGCAGCGCAGACTGCTGTGCAACTTGTCTTAAAGTAAACAAAAAGCACTATTATGAGGTCAGTGCCATAGTGCTTTGTTGTTATTTACTGTAAGTCATATTGCACAGCGTACCGCGCTGCTCTGCAACATCTCAAAAAACACATTGACAACCTCAAATAGGTCTGTCATTCGCGAAACCTGTTAGCTTTGCCAATGCTTGTTCCTTTTGCTAACTATCTTTTTTCATAGGGGTATTGAGTCGCCTTTCTCATAATTAAAATGTACCTGGTGCTTTTGTGTGTATATTTACAAGGTGATAGAAAATAAAAAAAGCAACATATACCTCTGTAAAGTGAAATCTGAATTACTGTTTAAACATTCTCAACATTAGGAACTCATGTCAAAGTATTTGCAGTATTCATTCGTGTTCTTATTGTAAGGTTGGCTGTGGTTCTGTCTTGATTGTTTTTCCTGTGGTGACATTTTTCTCTCACTCTTAATCCGATAGCCAAGAAACCGACCAAGTTTCGGGAATGGCTGGATTGCAGCCTCATGGAAATAAAGCCAAACGCTGTTGCCATGGAAATTTTGGCATATCTCGGATATGAGACAGTGGCACAGGTTAGAGAATCAACTTTTAATAAAAATGGTTTTCAATTCTAAACATGACTGTTTATTTACTACTAAGAAAGAAAAACATTTAACTGCATTAAATCTAAGGGTCTGGAAAATTGCACTGGGAACAAATGAAATTCTAGTGAGAATGGGCAACAAGCACAAATATAAATGTACATTGGCAAAGCTAATTGTTGCTTTTGTATAGTGGAAAGGGCTTCTAATACCTTAGTAAAAAACACAACGCAGGTATCACATGGACACAACGTAAGCGTAACTCTCGGACAAACAAGCACAATACCATCAGCTGTGCAAGCTTCTCTCACACACAGGTGAAGTACAGCACCAGGACCATCGGTACAAGCCTTCCTCAGACAGAGAGAGGTACAAGCCTTCTTCAGACAGAGAGAGAGAGAGAGACACAGATTGGCAACCCGGGTGCAAGCTTCCCTCACACATGGAGAAAGTACAGCCCCTGGATCATCAGTACAAGCCTTCCTCAGACAGAGGGAGACACAGGATTGGCATCACTGGTGTAAGCTTCCCTCACACACAGACAAAGTACAGCACCGGGGTCATCAGTACAATCCTTCCTCAGGCAGGGAGAGACACAGGATTGGCATCACTGGTGTAGAAAAAGGGGTCAGGCAGATCAGGTCGATTACCCCTTTTCAAGGTTTGCCCGGCGTTAGCCGCCTCTCATCCAACTCACGGTTACCAAATAAAGAGGCAGGCGCTGGAGACTGGAAGGCAGGAAACAGGAGTTTATTTCCGACGGAGCATAACACATCAGATCGGACAACGAGGTATCGATTCG
The DNA here is from genome assembly GCF_964261635.1 of Lissotriton helveticus. Lineage (NCBI taxonomy): Eukaryota > Metazoa > Chordata > Amphibia > Caudata > Salamandridae > Lissotriton > Lissotriton helveticus. The sequence goes on along the minus strand of NC_136067.1, from coordinate 219,014,387 downwards.
AGGTGCTCTCTCAGCCTCTCTGAGGCCTGGCCTCTTATATACTGGTTTATGACATGTGAACATTCTTTATTGCAATAAAGACACTTTGAAGTATGAAAAGACATCCCCGGAATCCCCGCTTCAGGCCCATTCCCACACATATCTACAGTAGAGGTCCCCACTCCACATACAATAGGAGATGGCTATCACACAGCTGGACATTCCGCCGATTCTTAGAATGTGTGCGCCTGATCGGATCTTAAGAGGGGGGGCCATGATCAATCGTAGCTCCTTTGAAGAGGGGCGATTCCATACAGTAAGGGGCAATAAACTGTATCCTCAGGCTAAGTGATGGCCTGGGATCCGTGCAGACAATCGGGCTCAGAGGAAGGGGTCATCAAAGGAGAGGTATTCATGAAAGGAAGGGAGGTGTTGGTCAGGCGCGGGGTGTGATTCCCAGGGGCAGAGTTGCGCAGAAGGAGAGGTCTTATGACCCGTGCATGAGAGAGCGGGGGCAGTCAGAGTGCGCGGGGGGGGTGCTTGCAGCGCCAGGGGAACGTGCTGGCGATCGATCGTGAGCAGGGAGACCATGGTGCCTAAAATGGCTGCCGTGCATATTTGTGCGTGAGTCTGAGGAAATGGACAAGATGGCGCAGATGATGTTCAGTTCACAAACTAGATTTCAACAGTCCTCCCTTTTAACATGTCTCGCCAACTTGTCAATTCGGATCTATCCCCATAAGGCCACGTATTTCTACCTCATAGAGGGGACTCATGTGCTCAGTTCCGAAGTCCAAAGTCTTAGGGCACATGCAGTTAGCAATGAGTGAACACAAAGGTGGCAAGCATTGAATACCTAGGCAACACCCACACAGTACCACGACCGGTATCAATATAAATGTAAACAGCCTCCATCCCCAGTCCTTCAAAGTACCCCAAAACCAGCTCCCAAGCGACCATCCTTCCTGCTCCTGGTGAACCTCTGAGGAAAGCCTGTGGAGGTGCTCGATTGCTTTGTAGACTGAGGGCGAGCTATCTGGCACGTAGGTGCAACAGCTGGATCCGATGATGCGGCATGCTCCTCCACGGTCAGCTAGAACCACATCTAGAACAAGGCGGTTCTGAAGAGCCACCAGGCGGACTGCCTGAAGCTCGGCCGTATTGTTAGTGAGGATGCCAGCCGTGATGTTCATGGTCGTTTCTACTGCCTGGGTCAGGTGTCGGATGGCGCGGCTGTTTGCCATTGGGCCCCACAGAGGAACAAGTCCCTTTACTGCATCCAGGAACTGTGCTCCGGTGGAGTCGGCTTGTTCAATGTCTCTTGCGCGCTTCTGCCGGTGATGGTTTGCGGGGGCCACGTACGTTGGAGGGAGAATGAAGGCGATGTAGCAAGTACCCCCCCAACCTTTTGGAAGCCAAGTGTAAGCTTTGGTGCCACAAACAAAGTACATATTCGGAGAAGCAACAAAGGAGGGGGGATCAATTGAGTCCAATGTTCTGGTGATGTGGCAGGAACTGTGACCCACCAGCTGTGTTCCCAGGCCTTCGAGGCACACGAGGCCTGTGACATTGATAACAGACAGAGCCACAGTCAGAGTGGCAGCAGTTCGTTTCCGTAGGTAGGAGAAGGTTGGACTGGCTGGATTATGGAACACCTGCATTTCAACTCGTTCCTTGGCAGGGATGTCCATATGGAAGGAGGAACCAGAGGTCAAAGGACAAAAGGGAGCAGATGTCCTTCCGGTTTTGTTCAGCCAGAACCCATGGTAGAAGTGTGACACTGTTTGACCAGAAGTGACGTTGTCCTTGTCTCTCTCTTGCAAGAGGATCAACCAGGCAAGGCAGTAGCCGTGAACTGAGAAAGGGGAAGGGATGAAAGGGATGGAGTGTCCGGTGGCATGCGGGAGCAACCCGCAGATCCAGCAGTTTGCGGCGTTGGCGGCAAGGTTGTGTTGGTGCAACAGTTGCACGAAGGAATTGTTCCAGAACTCCTTACGCCTTTCTCGGAGCTGAGGCGAAAGGGAGATCAGGTGATGCTCTTTCATAGTGGTTGGCTGTGCAGTGGTCAGCAATATCTGATGAGCGGGTGCGCTCTCCTCCATGATCCAGAAGGAAGTCATGAGGAGGAGGCAAAAGAGGAGGACAATGAAAAGGGCAATTGTCTTCGATTTGTGCATACTGTCAGTCTTTGGGTTCCGGTAGTGGGTATTTCAGGTTGCTTCCATCATCTTCTTATCTGGCGCTTCCATCATCTTCGAGGTGCTCGGTAGTGGGCAGAACCGCAGACTTCGTTTAGCTTCTCTCCGGGTAACCCTTGGTTGTGTTTAGGCTACCGTTCTGAGATTCAACTTAGTCCATGGTCTACTTAGCCGAAGCTCCCTCCTTTCGACGCAGGAAATACCCTTCCCTGGATGGCACAGTGGGATCAGAGAATTTTGCAAGTTCGAGTGCCTCGGTATCAGGATAACAGTTCAGTGATGGCCGGTCTTTGTTCAGGAGCTCTTCTTGGGTGCTGACGTTTTCTATCGTGGCCAGGGTCGAGGAGACCTTCTTACAGTGGTGTGCATGCAGCCAGTGCCGCTTCCCCTCCACTCGAAGAGCCGTCCGGGTGGTGATCAGTACTTGCCAGGGGCCCGTCCACCGGGGTTCCAGACTCTTCGCCCGTTGGAAATTTCGGATCAGCACATAATCCCCCGGTTGGATATCGTGACCCGGACCCCTGGAAGCATCGGGGATGGCCTGCTGCACCTGCTGATGAATGACAGACAATGTTTTAGTCAATTTGCACAAGTAATCAGACAGTAGGACGTCCGGGACGTTGTGAATGGAGGTCGGTTTAGGGGCAGTCCAGAGGTTCATCGGTCGCCCAAATACAACCTCGTAGGGGGTCAAATGGTGCTTAGTGGGAGTGGAGCGCATCGATAGCAATGCCAGTGGGAGGGCATCTGGCCATTTAAGTCCTGTGGTGGCCACTATCTTCGACAGTTTTAGTTTCAGTGTGGCGTTGTGTCGCTCAACTAAGCCAGCAGATTGGGGGTGAAAGACTGCATGAAACCTCTGTTTTACACCCAACCCTTTCAAGATTAGTTGGATAACTTCAGCTATGAAGTGGGGGCCGTTGTCGCTCCATAGAATTCGACAAAGACCGTAGCGAGGGAAAAACTCTTTCAGTAGTACCTTGGCAGTGGTCATGGCAGTGTTATCACGGGTTGGATAGGCTTCTACCCATTTGCTGAAGGCACACACAATGACTAATACATACTTCAGGCTTTGGCATCTTTCTAGTTGGATGTAATCCATCTGGAGGACCTCAAAAGGATGGTCGGGGACCCCAAACCCTCCCCGGGGTACCACAGTTCCTTTCCCAGGGTTGTGTTGCAGGCAGATAAGGCATTGCTGGACCAGGCGTCTGGCTGAGTCTGGGATTTTGTCGTTGTGCCAGACCTTGGAGATGAGTTCGATCATGGGGGCAGATCCTATGTGTGCAGGGGAGTGAGCCATAGTCAGTATGGGGATCAGGTACGAGTTGGGTAGCAACCATTTGTTAGTGTCCTTTGTCCGCCAGCAGCCTTCATCGTCTTTCAATCCCACCCGTGCCCATTCAGTCAATTTGTGTGGTGAGCTGGCCATCTGGATGTCCCTAATAGTCTCCCTAGCGTCCGTCCATTTTTCAGCTTGTGACCTAGTCACGTACATGTGAGTCGTCGTCCTATTTTCTGCTGTGGTTCGAGCAGTGATGTCGGCCAGTGCGTTTCCCTGTCCTATGACGTCCGTCACCTTTCTGTGTGCTTTGCATTTGATTACGGCCAGTTGCTTGGGGAGGAGAACTGCTTCAGTCAGAGCGGAGACTAAAGCTCCGTGCAGGATGGGTGTGCCATGAGATGTCAGAAATCCCCTCTCCTTCCATAAGAGCCCAAAATGATGAACCACCCCGAAGGCATACTGGCTGTCCGTGTAAATGTTTGCAGTCGTCCCCTTTGCTAGGATGCATGCTCGTGTGAGGGCAATCAGTTCTGCCGCCTGTGCGGATCGTTGCGTGATGCGGGCGGTTTCAACTACAGTTCGGGCTGTGGTAACTGCATAGGCAGCTGAGGTGGTGCCGTCGGGGAGTTTTATGCAAGAGCCGTCTACCCATAGCTCTCCGTCAGGGTTTGGGAAGGCGGTGTCTCGGAGGTCAACTCTACTCCTAGTCTGTTCGTCTGTGAGGGTCACACAGTCATGTATAGGGGGGACATTTGGGTCGTTTTCGGGCAGAGGCAACAAGGTGGCTGGGTTCAGTGTGGTGCATCTTTTCAGCGTGATGTGGGGTGCAAGCAGAGTCAGTTCGTATCCAGTCAGTCGTGCGCTAGTCAGGTGTTGCGTCTTAGTCTGGTTCAGGAGGGTGTCAGCAGCATGGGGCACTAATACCGTGAGGGAATTCGAGAGTACGATCCCCTCACTTTGTCGGATGGAGACAGCAGCGGCAGCTACGGCTCGAAGGCAGGCAGGCAAGGCTCTCGCTACGGGGTCAAGGGTGGCAGAGAAATAGGCACATGGTCGTTGCTTGGGGCCAATGGTTTGAGTCAGGACAGACAAAGCGCACCCCTCCCTTTCGTGAGTGTAGAGAGAGAAGGGTTTGGTGTAATCGGGGGTTCCTAGGACTGGTGCAGAACAAAGGGCGTCTCGAAGTTCTTTAAAGGAAGATTGGCATTCGGGGGTCCAAGGGAGTGGGAAGGGGACATCTTTGGCTAGTAGGGAAAGTAGTGGCTTTACAATGAGGCTGAAATTTGGCACCCACTGCCGGCAGAAGGAGGTGAGGCCTACCAGGGAGCGGACTTGTTCTGGGTCTTTGGGACAGGGGTTTCTAGAATGGCCTGAATTCGATCGGGTGTAAGCTTTCTCCCGTCTTTGGACAAGAGGTGGCCTAGGTAGGTGACCTGGGGTTGGCAGAATTGCAACTTTCTCTTGGAGACCTTGTGGCCATTTTCCGCAAGGAAGTGCAAGAGTTGGATGGTGGCTGTGACTGCAAGTGGAGTGGTGTCGGCCGCCAAAAGGATGTCATCGACGTACTGTATCAACACCACTCCCTCCGGTAGCTGAACGGCGTCCAGCTGTCTCTTGAGGGCCTGGCTATAGATGCTGGGACTTTCTGTGTAACCTTGGGGAGCTCTACAAAATCTATATGAGCGGGATTTTAACGTGAAGCCGAAAAGGTAGCGGCTGTCTGGGTGGATGGGGATGGAGAAGAAAGCGTTCTTGAGGTCTATTACAGTGAAGGTGGTGGCTGTGGAAGGAATCAGGGTCAGAATGGTGGCGATATCTGAGACTACGGGGTACTGAGGTACAACTACCTTGTTGACCTCTCGAAGGTCGATGATGAAGCGGTACGCTTTCTCATCTCCCTCGCCCTGCTTCTTCACAATGGGTAGGATAGGGCTGTTGCAAATATTGCTGACTACTTCCTCTACCACTCCTGCCTCTACCAGGGACTGGATTATCATTACCAATGCCTTCTCACCTTCGGGCGATATCCGATACTGTGGGACTTTTGGGAGTATCCCATCTTGGCGAACAGTTATGTGCACGGGGTCGATCATCATTCGTCCTACGTCAGCGTCAGTTTTAGCCCACAGATACAGAGGTAGAGAGTCAAGTAAGGATGCGTCAGCGTCAGAGATGGAGAACATGTGTCGTGCGGGATGAGGTCTGAGCAGAGTCGGGTTATCGTACAGAATGACTCGAACTCCGTCCTGTGAACACCTGATAGTAGCTCGGAAATGCTTCAGTAAGTCAAGTCCCATAATGGCATCGGGGGTGTTGGAGGAAAGCAGAAACGTCGTGTCAGTGGGGTTACTGTCCAAGTCGAAGGAAACCGGTGCGGATAAGGGGTTAGTGGAGGGCGTTCCATCAAAGCCTATTGATGTTATGTGTGAGCCAGACAAGGGTGCCCTTGGAATCAGTCATTTAGATAACGCACTACGTGTCGCGCCAGTGTCTACCAGAAATGGAGACTTCGTACCTAGGACCTTAGCGGTGACATAAGGACCTTGCTGGTCAACATAGAGCTCAACTGGATCCCTCCCTTGCCCTAGGCAGTCCTATGCAAAGTCGCGGGCATCGTCACAGTCAGTCTGCTGGCATTGGTTCTGTCGGGGGTGGTCAAAAGTGTTCGGTCTGCCTGATCTGTCATTGCTGGCGTCGTTTGCGTGCCCTCGTCCCTGTCCTCTATTTTTCGGCCCACCCGCTACGTCTTTTGCGTCCCTATTTTTGTACATTTCTAGCAGGACCGGGCACTGGGACTTCCAATGCCCAAATCCTTTGCAAAACGCACACTGGTTCTCATCGAGGTCTGTTCGTGGAGCGCCGGGTGCGGGTGTGCGGTCTCTAGGGGGTGGATTTCTAGGAGTATTCGACTGGTAGTTTCCTCTATACTGTTCCCTTCCTGTCGTCACTCCTTGCAATTGAGCAATCATCACTCGTTCTTTCAAGTCCTTTTTCTTTTTCTCAGTCGCCCTATCGTTCTCGTTCTTTTGCCGTTCGTAGTATTGAGCCATCTGAAGGATAGCCGCGGGTTTGGAGGCAGCCCAACTACTTTCACTAGTCTGCAGTTTTTGCAAGACTTCTGGTGTCAGGCCTTTTACAAAGTTCTGGACGAACAAGTGATGTCCGGTCGCAGAGGTCATGTCCTGGCCACTGTAATTGGAGAACACCGTTTCGAACCGGGAGAAATATTCTGAGGCGTCTTCCTGTGGTTTCTGGCAGCAGGCCGTTACTATCGACCAGTCCACCTTCTTTTCTGGTACTATGGTTTTCAGTTTTAGTACTATTTTGTCTGGCAGGTCTAGAATCGATTTCAAGGGTTTCTGTCCGGGCTCTCGCTGTTTGTCTATGCCATCGAGTTGTGACCAGGTATGTCCGAACAGCTCAAGGTGGTCGACTTTCCGGATTTGCTTCCACACATCAGCTGGCAGACATAGCCCGAAAAACAAGTCGATGTCCGCTAGGGTCATAATCGTCGAACCCAAGGCGGTACCTAATTCTGTGTAGAAGGCAGTGGGGTTCTTTCGTAGATCGGGCAAGGACTTTCGGAAAGTCAGGATGTCTTGCCGATCCCAGGGTTGGTAGACCCAGTTGTACACTACCCTCCCTCTTGCATCTTGGTGGTTAATATCATCGTGTGTTCCCTGTCCTCGTGAGGGGACCCAATAAGGTGCCGCTTCTCTTATTGGCATCATGGTGTCAGTTCTCTCGGTTTGAGGTTCAGTCGCTACAGGGGTCGTGGTGTCGGCTTCTAATCTTTGTTCAGTGAGGTGGCGGAAGACTTCAAGCGTGCGCGAGAAGAGGTCCGTCACATCACCCTCTCCCTGCTCTCCAATGTCGACTTTTCTATACAGAGTCGTTAGGCTTTCAGGACCTTTGTTACGATACCGGTCTTCATAGGCGTTAAGGGTGTGGTAACAGAAACGTGCAACAAAGTGTCGTTTGTGGTTATCAGCATATGTATTGCATATATCTGTCACGTAATCTTCGTTTTCTTTCCGCTCTACTAGCGTCTTTACGATCTTATCAATCCCTGCTCGTTCATTCCTACTCAATCGATTGAGCCTAGCAGAGTCTTTCTTCTCAGTTTCGGGCTCATCTAATGTTGCTGCTTGCGCTGCGCTGAGTACAAGGGGCTCGGCCGGCGCGGAGGCCGTGAGGACCGAGGCTCTGGCACTGCTCTCATCTGTGCCTGGGGGTTGCGTGCGTTGCACTAGAGGTTGGGAAGGGGCGTATGGAGGGGGCATGTAGATGATTGGGGGACCTAGCAGTAGATCATCGTTCGCTCGCTGCTTCGAAGGTAGCTCAGGGTAAAGCGTAGAGGGTGTTCTAACGGGACATTGGCTCGATGTCTCGGATTCTTGCTTCAGTCTAGCTCCCTCTCTTTCCTTTATCTCTTCTTTCAACTTGCTCGCGGCTAAATGAGCTGCTTTTTGCAATTCTTTCTCTAGTCTGACTTCGTTTCTTTTCTTTCGTTGTTCCGTCTCCTTGCGCCACATGCCGAAACTATCAAGCATAGTGGACGTTGTTTTATTGTTACAAAGGGCTGTTTCCAGCACGCTTATTTTTGCGTCATCGAAGGATCCTATCAGTGGCCACTGACTTTCCTGATCCTTTTTAGTATATTTATGTCATAACTTACTATAAGCTACGGCGACTAGTCCATACTTTAAAAACATATCCTTATTAGGGGTGCCCTCCAGAGGAGCCGGATGATCCACCTCTAATAAGCGGTCCGGGCTGAACCAACTACTGAACAATGGGGAGAAGATAGGCATGACGGGTTACAATGGGGACAAAAGTCTGCACTACCTATCCTTCACTACTTTGCGAAGACTAGACAGAATATTTCTATTCTACAGTATTCGCAAATAGGGAATACCCAAAGAGAGAACCAATTCCAAACAGTCAATGTTCGGACAAACAATCAATCAATCAAATGAGGAATAAAATAGGCGCAATGGGTTACAACGGGGGCAAAAACCAGCGCTACCTACCCTTTCACTGCTTAGAAAGACTAGACGGAATATCTCTATTCCACGTTATTTGTAAGCAGAGAATACCTCCAAAGAACCAATATCGAACAATTAATGTCCGTTCAATCAAACAATCAGTGGCGAGAAAGAAATAGGCACGACTGGTTACAACGGGGGCAAAGGCCTGCGTTACCTATTCTTCACTATCTGCAAAGGAGGACAGAATACTTTTATCCTTCCCCATTTGTAGACAGAGAATTCTCGAGAAAACAATCCTCGAACAAACAATGTTCGGGCAAACAATCAATCAGTGGGGGAGAAAGATAGGCACGACGGATTACAACGGGGGCAAAGGCCTGCGTTACCTACCCTTCACTACCTGCAAAGGAAGAGAGAATACTTTCTATTCCTCTCCGTTTGCAGACAGAGAATCTCCAAGAGAACCAACAATTCGGAGAGTAATACTAGTATTTTCCAATCAATCAATCAAATATTTCACAGTTTGTCGTGTTACACGACCTTACCCGGACCGCATGGACAGTTTCCTGTCTTCCGATTCCAGCGCCCGATCGTCCTCTATCTTCTGTCGTGGCACTCCTGATGGTTCCCAGTCAGGACCGTAGATCACTCGAGAGAGGTCTGCTCGGAACCAGTGAAGTTCGGATGATCGGCTGCCAGACGAGGGTCTATCGGGCAGGTGCACTTCCCGATCGTTGCAGTCGTTCACTCCGTCGTCAGGACCTCTCCCACTGGATCCACGTGTCGCTGATGGGCCCCACGTTTGGGACGTCAATTGTAGAAAAAGGGGTCAGGCAGATCAGGTCGATTACCCCTTTTCAAGGTTTGCCCGGGGTTAGCCGCCTCTCACCCAACTCACGGTTACCAAATAAAGAGGCAGGCGCTGGAGACTGGAAGGCAGGAAACAGGAGTTTATTTCCGACGGAGCAGAACACATCAGATCGGACAACGAGGTATCGTTTCGAGGTGCTCTCTCAGCCTCTCTGAGGCTTGGCCTCTTATACACTGGTTTATGACATGTGAACATTCTTTATTGCAATAAAGACACTTTGAAGTATGAAAAGACATCCCCGGAATCCCTGCTTCAGGCCCATTCCCACACATATCTACAGTAGAGGTCCCCACTCCACATACAATAGGAGATGGCTATCACACAGCTGGACATTCCGCCGATTCTTAGAATGTGTGCGCCTGATCAATCGTAGCTCCTTTGAAGAGGGGCGATTCCATACAGTAAGGGGCAATAAACTGTATCCTCAGGCTAAGTGATGGCCTGGGATCCGTGCAGACAATCGGGCTCAGAGGAAGGGGTCATCAAAGGAGAGGTATTCATGAAAGGAAGGGAGGTGTTGGTCAGGCGCGGGGTGTGATTCCCAGGGGCAGAGTCGCGCAGAAGGAGAGGTCTTATGACCCGTGCATGAGAGAGCGGGGGCAGCCAGAGTGCGTGGGGGAGGTGCTTGCAGCGCCAGGGGAACGTGCTGGCGATCGATCGTGAGCAGGGAGACCATGGTGCCTAAAATGGCTGCCGTGCATATTTGTGCGTGAGTCTGAGGAAATGGACAAGATGGCGCAGATGATGTTCAGTTCACAAACTAGATTTCAACACTGGTGCAAGCTTCACTCCCGCATAGAGAAAGTACAGCACCGGGGTCATCAGTACCGACCTTCCTCAGACAGTGAGAGACACAGGACTGGCATCACTGGTGTAAGCTTCCCTCAGAGACAGGCGAAGTACAGCACCGGTACCATGAGTTCAAGCCTTCCTGAAACCCAGAAGAGACACAGGACTGGCATCACTGGTGCAAGCTTCCTTCACACATGGAGAAAGTACAGCACAAGGGTCATCAGTACAGACCTCCTCAGCAGGGAGAGACACATGATTGGCATCACTGGTGCAAGCTTCCCTCACACATGGAGAAAGTACAGCACTGGGATTATCAGTACAAGCCTTCCTCAGACAGAGGGAGACACAGGGTTGGCATCACTGGTGCAAGCTTCCCTCAAACACAGATGAAGTACAGCACCGGGACCATCAGTACAAGCCTTCCTGAAACCCAGAAGAGACACAGGATTGGCATCACTGGTGCAAGCTTCCCTCACACATGGAGAAAGTACAGCACTGGGATCATCAGTACAAGCCTTCCTCAGACAGAGGGAGACACAGGATTGGCATCACTAGTGCAAGCTTCCCTCACACACAGACGAAGTACAGCACCAGAATCACACATGGAGAAAGTACAGCACCAGGACCATCACCGGTGCAAGCTTCCCTCACACATCAGTCATCAGTAGAGACCTCCTCAGCAGGGAGAGACACAGTGTTGGCATCACCAGTGCAAGCTTCCCTCACACATGGAGAAAGTACAGTACTGCGATCATCAGTACAAGCCTTCCTCAGACAGAGAGAGACACAGGATGGGCATCACTGGTGCAAGCTTCCCTCAAACACAGATGAAGTACAGCACCGGGACCATCAGTACAAGCCTTCCTGAAACCCAGAAGAGACACATGATTGGCATCACTGGTGCAAGCATCCTCAGAGACAGACGAAGTACAGCACCTGGACCATCAGTGCAAGCCTTCCTCAGACAGAGAGACACAGTATTGGCATCACTGGTGCAAGCTTCCCAGACAGAGAGACTCAGTATTGGCATCACTGGTGCAAGCTTCCCTCAAACACAGATGAAGTACAGCACCGGGACCATCAGTACAAGCCTTCCTGAAACCCAGAAGAGACACATGATTGGCATCACCGGTGCAAGCTTCCCTCGGAGACAGACGAAGTACAGCACCTGGACCATCAGTGCAAGCCTTCCTCAGACAGAGAGAGACACAGTATTGGCATCACTGGTGTAAGCTTCCCTCACACATGGAGAAAGTACAGCATTGGGATTATCAGTACAAGCTTCCTCAGACCGAGAAAGACACAGGATTGGCATCACTGGTGCAAGCTTCCCTCACACACAGACGAAGTACAGCAGCGGGGTCATCAGTATAAGCCTTCCTCAGACAGAGAGATACACAGGACTGGCATCACTGGTGCACGCTTCCCTCAGAGACAGACGAAGTACAGCACCTGGACCATCAGTGCAAGCCTTCCTGAAACCCAGAAGAGACACAGGATTGGCATCACTGGTGCAAGCTTACCTCACACATGAAGAGAGTACAGCACCTGGATCATCAGTACAAGCCTTCCTCAGACAGAGAGAGGTACAAGCCTTCTTCAGACAGAGAGAGAGAGACACAGGATTGGCAACCCAGGCACAAGCTTCCCTCACACATGGAGAAAGTACAGCACCGGGGTCATCAGTACAAGCCTTTCTCAGACAAAGAGAGATACAGGATTGGCATCCCTGGTTCAAGCTTCCATCACACATTGAGAAAGTACAGCACCGGGGTCCTCAGTACAAGCCTTCCTCAGACAGAGAGAGACACAGGACTGGCATCACTGGTGTAAGCTTCCCTCACAGATTGAGAAAGTACAGCACCGGGGTCATTAGTACAGACCTCCTCATGCAGGTAGAGCCACAGGATTGGCATCACTGGCACAAGCTTCCCTCACACATGGAGAAAGTACAACACCGGTATCATTAGTATAAGCCTTCCTCAGACATAGAGAGACACAGGATTGGCATCACTGGTGCAAGCTTCCCTCAAACAAAGATGAAGTACAGCACCGGGGTCATCAGTACAGACCTTCCTCAGGCAGGGAGAGACACAGGATTGGCATCACCGGTGCAAGCTTCCCTCACACACAGATGAAGTACAGCACAGTACCAACAGTAAAAGCCTTCCCCAGCAGAAAAGAGAGACAGAATTTGCATCACCAGTGCAAGGTTCCTGCACAATAAAACCAAGTACAGACCCGGGGCCTTCTGTACATGCCTTCCTGAGGCAGAGAAGAGACACAGGATTGGCATCACCTGTGCAAGCTTCCCTCACACACAGACGAAGTACAGCACCGGGAGGATCAGTTCAAGCTCTCCTCAGGAAAAGATGAGATACAGGATTGGCATCAGCTTCCCTCACACATGGAGAAAGTACAGCACCGGGGTCATCAGTACAAACCTTCCTCAGGCAGGGATGGACACAGGATTGGCATCACTAGTGCAAGCTTCCCTCACACACAGACAAAGTACAGCACCAGAATCACACATGGAGAAAGTACAGCACCAGGACCATCACCGGTGCAAGCTTCCCTCACACATCAGTCATCAGTACAGACCTCCTCAGCAGGGAGAGACACAGGATTGGCATCACCGGTGCAAGCTTCCCTCACACATGGAGAAAGTACAGCACGGCGATCATCAGTACAAGCCTTCCTCAGACAGCGAGAGACACAGGATGGGCATCACTGGTGCAAGCTTCCCTCAAACACAGATGAACTACAGCACCGGGACCATCAGTACAAGCCTTCCTGAAACCCAGAAGAGACACAGGATATGCATCACCTGTGCAAGCTTCCTTCACACACAGACGAAGTACAGCACGGGATCATCTGAACGAGTATAGATACAGGATTGACCTCATCGGTACAAGCTTCCCTCTCACACCCATACGCAGGTAGCTGTGAAAGGTTTCCTGATAAATACAGTAGATACAGCACAGGCAGCAAGTACAAACCTCAGAAAGGGAACAGGTGCAACTGGGCAGTAGTTTGAATGGTTCTCTTGAAACAAACAAAAATGTCCTATGCAGGCTTTCGCAGCACAGGCTTATCTGCCACTCAGGCAGAACATGCACAACTAACAGCGTCACACGCTAAGATTTACCCATTCCCAGCACTCCAGAAGCATGTGTGCTAAAATCTCTTCCATGGCCATTGTTTTATGTTTGTATGCTATTTGTCATTATGTATGGTGTGAATAACAGTGACTGGCACTAGCTGTACAATTTCTTTAGCATCTGACAAAAGCAGACAAAATGCTGAAAAGAAGTTGATAGATTTGTATTGTGTGTTATTTTTAAAGTTATCAGGTAGAGAATTGTTTTAGTTTCTGTTTTCTTAGAGACACACCAGGATCTGCTCCACCTACGGATACTTTGCTGTGGTAGAGCAACTCTTGGATTTTCATTTGATAAGACTTAGTAAAGACTGTTTACAGTGTTGCTCGGTTAGAGCTTTGTATTCTGTCGGGAGACGACCATTACAACGCGGTCTTTACACCGCACTACCATTACGATGCCGTAATCACAACGCAAGTCGTTACACGACTTGCGCTGGATGGCGCTATATACTAAGGAATAGCATGATTTACTATTCCAACACCTACCCTACTGTTACGTGGGCTGGAGTTGGAATAGTAAATCATACTATTCCTAAGTCCAGCGCCTACAGCGCAATGCGTTGTAATGGTAGCGCGTTGTAATGGTAGAGCGGTGTAAACACCGCGTCGTAATGACATACATCCATTCTGTCACTGTAATAAAGCAGTGGATCACACATGCCTACATGCTGGATTCACATGACTCCCTTAAGTTCCTGCCCTAATTCTACTAAAGAAACAAGTGATTTAGATGTTTTACAGGTCACATCGCTTAAATGGCTTCACAGTCTAAAAGAGCTTTCTCATGTGATGTGGCCAGTGCACTCAAGTGCAATTCATTCACCTGTTGGATGGGCTGAGACAACCTAATATAGTACAATTTTGAGCTAATGGCTGTCTTATTAAATGCAGTAGAATGCATATCAGTAGTTGAATATGTTAGACTTTAAATGGCGTAAGCATAGCCTAATAATTTAAATGGTAGCCATAGTGGAATTTCAGCGTGTTATATCCAGCTATCAGTGAATGCAATTAAAGTAATAGTTAGGACGCAGATAGAATATAGTATAATTTGAGTATGCAAATTGTATTCTCATTAAATGTAATGAATGTCAATGCTATTTGCCGGAAGAAAAAGACCTATGACCGAGCATTCTCCGGAGCCGCCCCCAGAATCTGGAATTCACTCCCTCCTAACATCAGGGTGATTCAAAACACTGTAAAATTCAAACGGGAACTCAAGAACCACTTGATGAGTAAATACCCTACATAGAGACACATACCAACCATTAGTATGAACACTCTAGACAAATAAGATCGGACTCATCATATTGCTGATTATTCATGTAACTGCACTGATAATACTATGTAACCCTACCTCAGCCAAACCTGACGATATGACTACGACACAAGCCAAGCCTATGCACCTCATAAGGCTAATGTCACAGGCATTTAGAATATATATATATTTATTTAATCACCCTGATATCATATCGCCTACTACCTCATATATGTGTGTTATCATAATCTGCTACTATAATGTCAATCTGTAATTTGTAATCTTTTTATGTTTATGTTTCTATGTTTTTATGTTAAGCGCTCTGATACCCACGGGTCTTGTCCGCGCTATACAAAACTCTACAAATAAATAAATAAATAAAATAAATATTAATGCAATAGGCCGGACACGGATAGTTGAATATAGTAGAACTTCAGTGTCGTACATTTAGCCTCTGTCAATATGATTAAAGCGATAGGGAGGGCAGAGATACTAATATGTAGTAGAATTTCAGTACATGAATGCCAATAATTGTATAGTTGAATGTATTAGTTCCGTGTTTAAGTGGCGAATCCGTGAAGGGCTTCTTGAGGTCATAAATGTGTTGCCTTAAGGACAAAGATGATTCTAGGTCATCATTATCACTAATATTTGCTTTATATGAAAAGTAATATTGTTTGCATCTTCTTGGTTAATCTTGCTTTTTGTCTTGTAGTTGGTGGATCTGGCCCTTCTGGTCAAACAAGACATGAGCCCCAGGGCAGGCGATCCATTCAGTCATGCCATTTCTGCTACCCTAATAAACTACCATAACCCAGCAGAGGTAAATGTTTTAATTAAGGTGCATACAATGGTTTCTGGCTGCTATTTCCAAATAAATAAAACATATATGTCATTTGTTGTAACCAGTCAACCAGCTGCCCTGTGCCAGAGACCCTTAGCTATGTATTTGTGCTACTATTGCATGCTGTGGTACAAGCCTATATCTCCCCTTCTTTGGAGGACAATCCACTGTTAAGGGTTGCTAGAAGACCCATTTTCAATTACTTTTTTTTTACCCACAACACACTAAATGACAATGACCCAGTATTCTTCCAGAAGAAAGTTACCAAATACATCCAACCCAAGAACATCATTTCTCAAGTATTGGAGTTTTCCTAGATTCACATGCTTGAATCATTCCCTATTGTTGAAGTGGGAGTACCATGGTGTTTCTAGAAAGCGGTACATAGCCTGAAGAGCTACAAAACATTTCTAGAAACCGGTACAGTGTTGCACATAGCCTAGAAGTGCTACAAAACATTCTCTTCAGTAGAGTAGAGTTTATGCTGGCTGTGTGCTTCTTGAGCGCTGGTCCGTTTTGTTGAGTTTCATAAATCTGTGCCTTTTTAAATTTTGTGTTTTAATCCTGTTTGTGAAACATCTTTTAAAATAAAATCTATCTGCCTTTTTGCACATTTGCTTCTTCAGTGCCCGTCTGTCAGAGCGGACCCGAACTGAGGTCAGCATTCTAGTAACTGACTCATTGCCTCGCAGCTACTTCCTCTCACCGGTATAAATTACCGCATGCTAAGACCGTGCACCGGGCGCGCCGGTGGCGGGCCAAAGGCAAGCCCGTCGGCGCCCGGAGCGCGACCAGCGCCAGAACCCCTGCCCAATTCATCAGGCTCCGTTACCCGCGAAGCGAACTGATAAGTCTAAACACGGGTGAGTGCTCTACCTATAAATGGAAGTTGGACACAGTTAATGGTAGCCCCACACCGTGCAACATATGTGGACTGAAGGCCCTAGACGGTAGTACAAACCAGGCTAACAGGGTCAGGGAAGCTTCCAGTCAGAATAACATTTATTTTCCATCTGCAGCCACTACTCCAATGGCCTCTAACAACAATTCAAAGGTATTACCTTGCATCCTACTTAACACCAGATCGATGGTCAAACACAAACATGACCTAGAGTGTCTGATTCAAACAAGACATCCGGACCTGGTCTTCCTTATGGAAACTTGGGCCACAGAAGTTAGCGAGCCAGATTGGAATGCGGCTGTCCCCACGGGCTACTTGGTTGCTAACTGCTACAGGGTGGATCCAAAAGGGAGGGGAATAGTGCTGATTCATAGTGCCTGCTATATGGTGAGGATCTCGCCTGAGCCTACTTTGGAGGCTGAGGCGATTTCTTTCAGTGTTAAAAAGAATAACTTAGAACTTTTCCCGGGGCTACTTATCTACAGACCATCAGGCACACGCACATCTTTTACTAAATCCCTACAGACTCACCTGGAATTCTGTCTGGACTCCGCCTTTGTGACAATACTAGGTGACTTTAATTTTCATCTAGAGGCCAAGAACAATCATAATTTGTCATTTCTGATAGATACCTTAGCTAGTTTTGGACTGAAGCAGATTGTCTTAAAGCCCACTCATCAAGCTGGTCACACCCTAGATGCCATCTTTACTAACAATAAAGATATTGTAGTAAAGACTGTGTTGCCATTACTCTGGCCTAACCACTTCTTAGTCAATTTTGATGTCGAGCTTCCTCCAACGAAGTCGGGTCACAGAAACAGACCTGGATCAGTTAAATTTTGTGCTTGGAAATCGGTACAACATATTGATTTGATAAGAACACTACACGAGGAGCCCCCAATTCTGACCGACCCTAGGGTGGCAGCTACCAATTTCGACAAGTGGCTTAATAAGGTAGCTAATAGACTGGCACCAGAAAAGAGCAAGCACTCAAGAGGGAGGCAGGCATTAGCCCCTTGGTACACGACTGATTTAAAGATGATTACATTTAAATGTAGGCATAAAGAACGTTCCTGGAGAACTGACTATAGCTCAACCCTTAGGAAGATCTACTGTTTAGCCCTTGAGGAGTATAAGACCGCCATAAAACAGGCCAAAACAGCCTACTTCACTCAAAAAATCCAGGAGGCCTCTATCTCTTCGAAAGAGCTATTTAAAACTGTCACTGCCCTATACAGTTGCCCAAGAGATGCTGTATTTGCACCGGATCAAAACTTTATGAATGATCTGGCTGTGTTTTTTCAAAGCAAAGTTCAGAACGTATACAATGAATTTGCAAACACAGCTATAGTAGACGGCACTGTCTATGAGGGGAAAATTCAGAGAAGTCACCACAAGGAAGCTTCACTCAATTCTCCGCGTTAGAGAAAGGAAAGGTTCAAGACCTACTGCTTCAAACGAAATCTGGGTCTCCTCTTGACCCCTGCCCCCCCATACATCTTACATCTGGCTGCAGAGGAGATTGCTGTCTGCCGGACGCCGATGCTAAATCACATCACATGTTCCGGAATTTTTCCATCTGACTGCAAAAGGGCTTGTATTAGCTCTACACTGAAAAAGCCCACGCTTGATCCTGTAGAGGCCAAAAACTCTCGCCCCATTTCATGTCTTCCAAGGATCTGGAGAAAGCGATGAACGCCGAATTAACATCATATCTAGATCAAAACAACATACTAGATTCCACTCAACACGGTTTCAGAGCTCGGCATTCCACTGAGTCTGCCTTGATACTGGCGACAGAGGAAGCTCGTAAATCAATGGATAGGGATGGGTGGGCGGCCCTTATCTTGCTTGACCTCACGGCAGCCTTCGATACGGTAAATCACAAAGTGCTGATACGTAGGCTTCAGGAGGTTGGCATCAACGCAAAGGCCCTAACCCTACTATCATCCTTTCTGCCAGCTAGCGAACAGTTAATCCACTGGAATGGACTCAAGTCACACCGGTTCACTCTTCCTGGTAGAGTCCCTCAGGGCTCTGCTTTATCCCCCACCATGTTCAACATTTATGTGATTCCTCTAGCCAGATTATTAAAGAACCACGGTTTCTCCCTTGTGTCCCACGCTGACGACACACAGCTAGTGGTGTCTGTAACACACAGCGTAGACGCTATGGCTGAACGCTTTCGAAACTGCATCACAGATTTGATGATCTGGATGAACCGCAACTTTCTAAAATTGAGCGCGGGTGAAACCAAGTTGTGGAGTTTGGCACAAAAGCATCTGTTTGGATCCAACTATAGTGGCCCACTGAAGCTGGAACTTGCCCGGTGCCGGCACCCAAAGCCAAAAACCTGGGTGTCCTGATAGAAAAAGACCTCACTCTTGCCCCACAGATAAACCCGGTGTCTTCAGCCTGTTTTTTCACATTGAAGGTCCTCCGGAAGATTTTACCCTTAATCACTGAGGAAAACGGTGGTTGGAGCTTTAGTGCTGTCAAGGTTGGACTATTCCAATGCTTTATATGTGGGAGCGGGGGCAGCCCAGCTTTCCAAACTCCAATCTTTACAAAACGCTGCTGTAAGAGTATTACTTAATCTTCCAAAGCACTACTCCACATCTGCCGGTGTAAAGCAATTACACTGGCTTCCAGTCAAACGAAGGGTGGATTTCTAGGCTTTGTGTATAGTTCACAAAGCCATTCACGGAGGAGGGGCGTTTGATTTACAAGCTCTCTTCCCTTGCTACAAACCATTGCGCTGTCTCAGATCCTCACATGCGGGATTGGTGTTATGTCCTAAGGTAAACAGAGTGAGGTGGGAGGAAAAGCGTTTTTCATACTTAGCTGCAAAACTGTGGAATTCACTTCCGACACCACTCCGACTTTAACCAAGCAGAATACGTTTTAGGAAGCATCTCAAAACATGGCTTTACTCTCAATGCTAATCGGTCTAGTGGCAGCAGCCTGTACTTCATATCAGCGCCAAGATGCCTCTGCATTAGTGCGCTTTATAAATATCTAGTCAGTCAGTATCTTATCCACATCATGCAAAAGAACAAAACTCTAGCCAATCAGGTTGCAGCACCCTGTAGAACATTCCCAACAGAGGCCTCGTTCCCTTAGAATTTCTACTGCACATCTTGTAATGAGACTCTCCCTGAGCTCTCCTCAGTTTATCTAGATTCAACCCCTTTAGAGAATGTCTTTTGGTAATATACTCTATCTTCAAAAATAACATCCATTGAAGAGATTTGACTATCCAGCGTATCAGAGTCTGCAAAAAAAGGGACTATTTAGACCTTGTGTAACATTTGGTAAGAAGAGACTTTATTCTGAAGATCCTCACAAGGAATATATCTGCTGCCCTCACCCCTCCCATGAGGTAAAGAAATGCAATCTGTCCTACTTTTTCTTTTAAAAGTCAAAGACTCCCCAGTTTCTGGGCAAGACAGTGAGGATCCTTCAAAATCAAGTAGAAAACCACATAAAAGGAAGAGGTAGAATGTCATCTAACTCAGGAACTACCTAAAAAGTCTTAAAAAAGACTCATCCTATGTCACCAAAAATAAATAGCCCTTCTGCTGAGTGCTTTAACAAACATTAAAAAAGGGGATGTTTCCTCAAAGTCAAAATCTAAGCCTGCAACACCTTCTCCTAAGTTGGCTTTATAACTCAAAACATCCTCCACAATGTCATCTGCAGAGAATTCTGTCACTAATGTACCAACAATGAAGAAACTGTCTGTGAAAACATCATCAACAACACAGCCAGTGATAGCATCTATGCCAACCTTCACCACAATGAGGATAGCATTGGCACAAAGTTTGACAGTGACATCGTTGAAGAAGAAACCATTGACGACGGGATCAATAACACCATTGATGTTGAAGTTTCAGATTATGTAGCGTTATTGTAGGGTTTAAGAGACGTCTCAAATGTAATTTTGAACTCAACTGAACTTACATCATCGATGAGAAATAAAATACATTCAGAAGCACTTTTATTTATACCTGAGCATACCTCCCCCAGTAAGCTGCTACAGCTTCCACCAAGTCATTTGCTGGATGAATATTAATTATTAAGATGATTACGGCGGGCCCTTTGGAGCTGATTGTCTATCAGATGATACAAAGACTGAGGCAAAAAATATCCTGCAAGAGGGTGAAAGAACTTCATCAGAGATGATCTATTGTAGATTGCGCCAGAGACATCACTTCTACATATTTCCGTCAATTGGCAGGAGCGGCTGTGCTTCGCAGACAGAGGTAGTTGAAAGCCACGTCTTTCAGACCAGAAGTCCAAAGTAAGATCCTGGACATGCCATATGATGGGGAAGCATTATTTGTCAAACATATTTACAGTACCCTAAAGGCAATTAAGACAGACACTGTATTGTCACCTGGTAATTTGCAGATGAGTCAAATGCCCTTTCGCAGAGCAAGGGGCAGAGGGTTACTGTCTTACAGAGGAGGATATCAATCCGATCGATGCCAGCAGTATCAGCCCTTTCAACAGCAATACTGATCACACTGTCCTCAACAATAATATAGACAACCTCGACCAGCAGCCTATACTAAGCAAACACCAAGGAGAAAACCATGTTTCACAGGAAAGGACACTGGTTGAAGACAGTGACAAATTGGAATTCATGGTTATTCTTGCATGTTCCCTAATGACAGGTGGAGGTCAAATATCAAGTTACTTAAAACAATTGAGATCAGTAACAACAGACCATTGGGTTTTGGATCTAATCGCCTACGGTCATACATTGGAATTCAACCTAAAAACACCTCATACGCCTCAACAGAAAACATCCCTACCTTATCCCCATCTCCTTCAATTGTAAATACTAACCATACTCACCAATGGAGCCATAGAGAAAGTTCCCCGCAACCAAAAGGGCATGGATTGTTTTCAATCAGGGGATTGTCCAGCGCACTATTCACCCGTAAGGGTTTCATGGCACTGGGGGGTGGGGGGGAGTGCAGATCCGGTCAGTCGAAGAGCCAGGTCTTGAGGTTCTTCCTAAAGATGTGTAGAGTGGGGGCGCATCTAATGTTGATCGGGAGCTTGTTCCATGTCTTTGCCGAGATGTAAGAGAAGGCTCTTCCACCCTTTCTGGCTCTGCGGGTCCGCAGTATTTCGGCAGATCAGAGGTTTCTCTTGGGTACGTGGAAGGAGATTCTTTGGTTGAGATATTGGGGTCCAGTGTTGTGGAGGTATTTGTAGGCGTGGCTGAGTAACTTGAAGGTTACTTTCTTCTCGACACGGAGCCAGTGAAGGTCACGCAGGTGTTGGTTGGTGTGTTCGTGTCGAGGGATGGCTAGGACGAGTCTGGCTGCAGTGTTTTGTATGGTCTGGAGCTTGCGGAGCAGAGATTTGTTGATCCCGGTGTAGAGGGCATTTCCGTAGTAAAGTCTGCTGGTTATGAGTGCATGGGTGGCAGTCTTTCTTGCTTCGGGAGGGGGGATCCATTTGAAGGTTTTGCAAAGGATGCAGAGGGTGTTGAAGCAGGTGGAGGCAACAGCATTGATCTGTCGGGTCATGGAGAGGGAGGAGTTGAGTATGATGCCGAGGTTACAAGCGTGGTCCGTGGGGCTGGGGGGCTGCCGAGGGCAGTGGGCCTCCAGGTGTTGTTCAATGCAGGGGGGGAGGGTCCGAGGACTTCTGTGTTCTCCGAGTTGAGCTTCAGGCAGCTGCTGCTCTTCCAGGATGTGACGTTCTATTCCTTCCTGGAAGCTGAGTCTGGTGGTAAAGGGGTCCTTAGTGAGGGAGAGAATGAGCTTGGTGTCGTCGGCGTAGGATACAATGCCGAGTCCATGCTGCATGACGATGGCGGCCATACCCTGGGGCCTGACCCCTTAAAAAAAACAAATACCAGAAAAATGAGGGGTCGACGAGGCCTCCCTCCCCAGGCCCGAATTTTGGCCCCGGGGCATGGCCATTATTTTTTCATTTCAAAGGGAGGGGGGCCGAGAGGCCCCCTTAAGTGGGCCATTTTCAGCCCTGGAAACTGCATCCCCGGGCCAGGCTATTTCATTTTTCAAGGAGGGGCCACGCAGCCCCCCTCCCGGGCCATTTTTAGCCCCGGGGACCCCATCCTACTGGGCATGGCCATCTGTTTGTGGATCGAGGTGGGAGCATGAAGCCCCCACAATCCCGGCCGGCTCTCGCCTCCTGTGGGAGCCGGTAGTGCTTTTTACCCCCAGGGACTTGCTGACCTGCAGCTCCCTTAGAGAAAAAATCAAGGTGCTTGTATTTGTTCAAAGTGGAGCACTTGTTTGCTATGGGATCGATCCCATAGAAAACTGCAAAGTCCCAGGGGTGGGCACCCCGGGATATTGTTGGAGCCGGCCCTGGGGAGTGGCGGTCCCCAGGGCCATTTACGGCTCCACGAGGGAGGCCACGCGGCCCCCCTCCAACAGTATTGAAGCCTCGGGGAGGTGGTGGTCCCCGGGGCTGTGTGGGGATCTTGAGCCCCCCCACACTTTATTTTGAAATATAGCACCAGGAAGGTAGCGGTCCTGGGGCCTGCGAGGGGGGCATGTGGCCCCCATATTTGACAAAATTTGCCCCGGGGAGGTGGCGGTCATCGGCGCTGCATGGGGGGGAGGGGCCCCCAATGCCTTAAAAAAAAATAAAGCCTTGCAGAGGTGGCGGTCTTCGGGGCCAATGCAGGCATCTGCATATACTTAGATCATTGTCCCCGGGGCCTGGCCCACCGAGTAGCCTAATTAAACAAAGTGCGGGAGTCCGCGCTTCATTTTTTAAACATTTTTGACTGGATTCGAGGCTCCAACGGGAATCCCGCCAAATTAAGGTTTTTAAAAAAATGCTTTTTTTTGTCCCTGCTGGGTTGCTGTTGGACCCCCTAGCGGGTCAGGGTGTTTCTACCCTGCCGCCTTTTCTTAATTTTTTAAGTTTTTTGTAACCTTTAACCTTTTTCCTCGGTTCAACTGAGTCACAAGATGGCTGCCAACACTTCCTGGTTTTAACTATTGGCAGTCCGTCAGATCGAGGTTGGGAGGGTTCGCGGATCCTCCTCGGCGATATTTATATATCTGAGAAATGTTTAAATTTCTCAGGAACTACTAAATGGATTTACACCATTTAACCAAAAGAATGCTTTCTGTACTAAGAGCTACCTTTTTGACAAATTTGGTGTCATTCCGTTCAGCAAATCGGGCTCTAGCTGTGTCTTAAGTTTCCTATAGAAATTAACATGGAGAAAATGCGTTTTGGGATCCCCCCTTTTTCTCGGCCCCCGCTTGACGAATCACTTAGAAACTTTCCACGCAATAGCTGAAGTGAGAGGGCCATTGGTTTTGACAATTTTGCGAAGATTCGTCAAATGGCGCCAAAGATATTCGCAAACGAAAAAATGCTTTTTGAATAGAAACAAGGTCCTAACTATAACTACCTTCTGGCGGCCGCCAGTAGGATATATATATATATATATATATATATATATATATATATATATATATATATATATATATATATATATATATATAATGTGTATATATATATATATATCAATATATATATCAATATATCATCCTACCGTCCTAATTGCCACCTACTCTCTGCTTCCACTCGTTGACTCATTCGAAGCCCTTCAAACCTCCATCAACTTTCATAAAACCTCTCTCAATCTATCGACTCGGTCAGCTAACTTGGACACGTCACCCTTTTCCAGTAATGACTCGTGCTACATTTAGTGTTTTTACCCCAATTAATCTACTTCTGTCGTTGAACTGGAGTAAATGCATGAAATCTCGAGTACTGACAGAACCCAATTAATTTATACTATAGAAGTACTAAAAAACGAATAATTTACTATTAAAATACCCTCAGCCTAGGTCCGGAGTAGTGTGCTACTCACCGCAAAGCACTTCAACACCTTATTAGGGTAAGCGCTATATAAATGCAATTACAATTACATACACTATACTCTTTCTGTACCAATCAGGGAATGTATTTCTTATAATACAGTGGACTCAAATGCTCCCCCCATTCCTTAATTTTTACTTTTGTGCAGTGTTCTCGTTTCTTCTGCCATTTTTTCCTCATCTTCATCACATTTGTGCCTTTTATGTTTTGCTCTCCCCTACAGGGGCGGGTCCTCCACTAGGGCAGAGGAACGTCGCCTCACTGCTTTCTCACAGTGTGGGAAGCAGAAACATAAAATGGTAAAACTAACAATTTATGTTTCTGCTTCTCGAACTGCAAGAAAGCAGAAGTGATTGGTTGGGGGCTGGCAGGTCTACTCTAGGGCATGAGAGGAGCGTCTTGTACACTGCTGAGCCCCAGGGCTGACCAAACCGGTCATGTGCACTCTGCCCCTTCTCCATGTAGGCTGCCTGGCTGGTCGGCGTCCCGGCCAATCACAGCGCTGCCATTTCTGCGTTGTGATTGGCTTAGGGAAGGTGAGGGATGCTGCCTTTCTGCTTCCTGTTCCTGCGTGGAGGCAGAACAGCAGGTGAGCAGGTAAGGAGAGACGACGCAGGACCTGGGAAGGTAAGTTAATTTTTAAATTAACCCCACCGCGCGTGAACCCCCGCCCCCACGCCCCTTACACACGAGTCATGCTGGCCGTGACTGCTCCCCTACATTCTTTTTTCTTTTCTTTTATCTATTCCCCTTTTTTTTTTTATCTTGTTCTGCTTTCATTTTTTCTCTTTGCAACCTTTTGATTTCTTTAATTGGCCCTGTATTGTGGCCATTTCTATGTTCCAATAATCATTTCTCTCTCTTCTTTTACCTTTACCATCCTATGGTATGAACATTGTCCTATCACTTTGATAACAAAAGATTCTCTTTTGCAAGCATTTTCAAAGTACTAGTCAAAATTACATTTTGCTATTTGGACACCCATTTTTCCGTAGCAGCATCCTATTTTAATTCAATTTTTAGGTCTCGCCCTGGAACAGGGACGGAGACTTATAGTCGGCTGATGCCGGGGAATGAGGGACACAAAACTGGCACGATTTTTAGCAGTCGGATTTGGCTGCGCGAACGCGCACGTTCCGTCCTGCGCCGCCCTCCCAGCCTACTGCGCATGCGCCGCCCTCCCAGCCTACCGCGCATGCATGCATGCACACAGACACAGACACACACACACACACACACACGTCGCAGACAGACACTCGCTCACACACACACCCCCTCCCCCACAGTCACACACACGCACTCCAAGACACATACACACACGCACGCACACACATACACACACATACACAGGCCGCCCCCCCCCCGCGCCTACATGCTCCTCTCCCTCCGCCCGCCCGCCGCTCAGCAACGCACTCACCGGCTTCCTCTCCTCAGCTGCAAGGCCCGGCAGCAGGACTCTTCTTCCCTCCTTCGGCACCGGGGCGCAGGGTAGGCTCCTGCCTGCTCCGGTGCTCCCTGCTCCCAACACGGCTCCAATCGCGGCTCTTCCGTGGGAGGCGGGGTAGGCTCCCGCCCTCCTACTTCCTGTTTCCGGGTGTCGCGCCGGCCTACCTGACTTCCTGGTCGCAGGCCGGCAGAGTAACGAGGATGTTTTGCGGTATGTATTTATTTATTTAATTATGCATTTTTATATAGCGCAGACTTTACCCGAAGGCGGTATTTATTTATTTATGCATTTTTATATAGCGCGGACTTTACCCGAAGGCGGTATTTCTTTATTCATGTATTTATGCATTTTTATATAGCGCGGACTTTACCCGAAGGCGGTAATGCTTGCCTTAGCGTAATGGTGTTCCTTCTTAATTTATTGGTGGTGTCCCTGTTAGAATTATTCCCACTTTTAGTCTAGCAATGCTTGGCATGATGTTGGCATCTTTGGCATTATTGAGCCCATCCCTGGTATAATGGGACCACAACGTATTGTGGGCATTCTTGACCCAATTGTGCTTCTCTTCACCAGCGGTGATGGTCATCCCTGGCATGCGATGGGTGTTCATGGAATTGGATGTTGATATGTAGACATGTAAAGCCAGACTCTGTCCATGGGGCAGTAATATTCATGAGTACTTGATGACATGGAGATCAAAGATACAACTAAAACTGAAAAGCCATTATTTTGAGAGACTGTCATATTTGTTTTTGGGAATCAGAAATATTTATTAAAATGAAATGCTTGTAATAACAAGCCAATGCATGATTACCAGCTGTGATCGTGTTTTCAAAATGTTTGTAAAGTTGATATTAAAGTGATAATTCATGCTAATTTCTGTAGTCTTATTTACATCTTGTTTACAATTATACTATACTACTAATGTATGTTTACTAGCCATAACTGTACTGTTATATGTTACATTTTAATTACAGTGTTTGCCTTTTACAATCATTTTCTTACAAACTACCTCGTAAAACAAAAATATTTATGGCTAAAATATTTTGCACTGTTTGCACAATATATTTGTGATGTTTACACTTACCTATTTGAAATTAAAATGTACAAATGGACATTTAGTCAATTACCATTAAAAAGTTTAACTTTTTTGCTAAGATATTCTTGTAATCTTTTATGCAAACAAATTTAAATACTGCATAAATAATTTTAACAACAAATACTTTATATGTAGCTTTTTATGTACATAAGAAAACTATAGCATAAAGCAAAAAACATTGCCATTTACAATAATAATAGCTCAAACTTAAATAATGCGAGACCTATTGCATTGCAAATGCTTGTTTATATCTGCCGCTATCGTGTGGCCGTTTTTTGTGGTTCTACAAGGCAGCTATCAGCATTGACCCTTGTGTAGCACTGTCCATGGCTCATCTTGCACAGATTCGAATATATATCCTTCGTAACTTTTTACAGGTAACTTTTTTATTTCAGATTCATTCTAACATCAGAAATCGCGTTTCGAAAGGATATTTACTGAATCATTCCAAATGAGTTATCTTTTATGTTCAGAAAACAATAAGCACCCATGTTCGAAAACACTTGGAATGAGATGAGAGACCATATACTGAGGGAAATTAGTCACATTTTGCTATTCCACTAGGCTTTAACATAATTGTTTTATCTCTAGAAATAGTCCACAGATGAAGTAAAGATAAGCGACCTATTAAAAAAGAAAAATGAAAGGGACAAATTATATAATAAAGGGCAGTAGCAAAATTAAATAGCCACTCACAGATATGAATACCTTATACTCTTTGCAATTTTGCTGTTGCTAAAAACATTGAACAGAGCATACCGATCACAGCGAATCAGACCGTGGCAGGCTTGGGGCAGTGTGGTTCCCCACCCCTCGACACCATTTATATGAATATGTTCTTTGTTTTCTTGACTTTTTTTTTCATCGCTGCAAATGCACTATTTAACAGAAAACACATAAACCAGTTTTGTACCTTATTTGAAATGTTGCATTTTATATGTTTTTCTTAATACTTATATTTTATGTTCAATCAGCGATTGTTTTCACGTGTTACCTTTTCAGTAAAATATAGGAAACTTTTTAAAGTATTTAAGGAGAGCTAAAAATAGCTTTTCTGATTAGCCACCGCATGGAATGGAATGTCATAAAACCCATCATCAGGCGATTTTATAGCAAACATAGCCTGACCCAGGTTGGCGTAACAGAGAGATACTGTACTAAAAAAACTAAATCGGCATTTTTACACAGTGGTTTATGTAAATGACTGCGCAAACCTCAGGATAATGTTATTTTTAAAAATCAGTGGAGTCTTCATTTAGACAGCTTAGCAGAGATTAATTGCATCTATATTTGACTGACCCAACAAGACTAACTGTTGGCTAATTATTGCTGTTGGCAAAGTTTTATATTAGAAATAATTTTTTGGAGGCATCAGACGTCCAGTTTTTGGAAGGCATGACTTACTACTTAATTCCTGCAGCCGCGTACATTTAGAAATATAACAAAATGTATAGAATCTTTATCTATCATATGTGAATTAATAGCGAGAGTAAATGTTAAATTATGTGTTTAATGCACCAGTTTTGAGTTCCATACAATTGGTCATTTTTAGTGAAAAACTTATATATCATGAAGAGCCTATTTAATAAATCCTGTTCGCATAGTAATACCTGTACTGCGCTAGGTCACCGACTTCTCAATGGTTACTAGCCAAACGGCAATGTACTAAAATGACATTCATAGTAGAAAATGTCTTCCCGCTTACTTGCGATTCCCAAGGAAATGGTAATCTCAAATAGATATAACCTCTCTGGCGTGTGTTTCTCAAAGAAATGTATTCATTCTTAATGACAGCAGAAAACATTGACAGTTACCGAATGCCCCTGTAGATTGGGAACCATTTGCTAAGCAGGAGGGGCAGCAGTTCCGCCTCCTGGATACTGATGAGATAAGGTTATGTGAATCTTCTGTGAATCTTGACGAGGCAGGATTGTGAATCTTTGCAAACAGACTCATTGTGCTATGCCTATCAATGCATGCAAAATGTAATTTGTTTTGAAATTACACTTCCATTTTTATTATAATCAAGATTACATATTTGTGTGGACTTCGTTTTTATTAATATTGTTTTGTTTGCGTCACAACGTTTTCTCTGAATAAGAAATGGCAGAATTAACACTTTAGTCAACGAGGCATGTTAATAGAAGAAGCTCAGTTGAAAGAAACACCACAGAAGCTGTGTGGGTGTAGACTTTGACTTATAGTGTCCACTTAATTCAGAATTCCATGAGTAAATTCCAGGCGGCCAGAATGTGGTCTTGAAAATCCTGCAATTACGACTTAATCCACATGGAATGAGAAATAACTGTATAGACCTGGTTTTATTGGGCACCTTTGCATGGTATTTACTATTCCGTGGGGATTTTCCTTCTCTCAGCAGGTGGTAAATGTGAGTTGGGGGTAAAGGGAGTGGGTTGTCAAGGGTGGGGAGAGAAGGGGAGACAGACGCCTGGCAGAGGGGGGCATAAAATGCCAATTGCTAAGGGATGGGCACGGGCAGAAAACCGGTTGGGCTGCAATATAGCCCTTTCCCCACATCAATTTTACTGGCTGCAATTTCCTGCTGGTAAGATTGGGCTTGGTGTTCGTTCACCCGGTAGTTACACAGGAGAGACACAGGCACAGCGGGCGCGTCCGATGTGACGCTCCACAGCTTCCTCAGCCTTCACACACGGTTCTTGCTTACCACCACTGAAGTCTCGCTGGGTGTAGAGCACACTTGCCCATGCCCCAATTTCATTAAATGCTCTCCCAGATATCCTGCTTTCTCCTCTGCCACTCAGCTGTTGCTTAGCATGCATCATGGAAGAATAAAAGTCTACATTCCTTGTAGAGAATTGGCTTCTTTTTTATTGCCAACTTGAATTCTTTTGCTCCTGTCAACTGCACAGGAATTCAACCTTTTGTAGTTTTTTTCATTGTTTCCTCTATTTGTTACACTGATGTTATAGTACAGTCCCAGAATTCAGAACTCCTGTTATTATGGTCCATCTGTTTGCCAACGCATTTTTCCACTGTCATCATTTTCATCTCCTTGGTCTGAGCAGCTGCCCCATCTCCTAAATATTTCCCTGACATGTTCAGCCTCAAACCCACAGCTTTTGATTTAGATACCAATTGCCAATCTTTCCTTGCACCATGTTTCGTTTGGGCAGAGCTGGCACAGTAAGTAGCCCCTCAGAGAGTTTCCTTTTATTCTTCCAGCTCAAGGTGATCATGGAGGCCGCGGCCCCTCTGATCCCAATGAGGTTTGTGTTTTACCCCTCCGGTGTAATTACATTAGTTGGGTGAGAGCCAGGACCTTCCTGCACCTTCCCAAAGGATAGGGAAACTTGAGATTCTGTCATCCAGATGTCAGAGTGCAGGGTGTTTGGGTAGAAAAAAACTTCTCCTTCTGCCTCGGTTCTACCAGGTTCTACACTTTCAAATAATGTCCCCCCATGCCACCTGTTCAGCTTTGTGTTGCACCGCTTTGTGCTACTCCTATGCCAGCTCACTGCAGAAGGGGGTCACTTAGCAAGCCCATTGTGGGTCTCCACCAATGTATCTTCCCTTGTGCTCTTCTCTGCAGTGGTTTTGGAGCCGAACTCCACTCTCATCTCCATCAGGAACCCACTTTTTTTCAGACGCATACGCAGCAGTTAGTACAGTTGTGTGCACCATAACACAGCTTGCAAGGTCGCCACCCTTAGATTACTTATTTTAAAATAAATTATTCAAGACTATGTCAACATGATGGAAATAATTATTCACTTTGAATGGAGTTGTTTTGGAGAAGTGCAACAGCACATGTTTGCCTACTATGCAACTTGATGAATTCCCTGCTGTGAGACTCAATCAGTAACACTGGGTGGTAATTCATGGCTGCATCTACCTAAAGTCTGTTTTTTGAGAATTGCGTTTAATGGGACTTCTGTGGGCCAGATCACCATAATAGATCATCATTTTTAAAAAAAATAAAAAATTTAACATCAAGATGGCAGCTGGAAAGTCGAGCCTCTAAGAGGTTCCCGGGCTTGGGATCACTTCTCAGTGAAAAATCCCTGCTGAAACCGGCCTCCGATGCTTGACTTCAGCGCCAAATTGTCTGCCCACCTCTTTGCAATCTACTGAGAGCCTGGGGCACGAGCAGCACCTGTTTTCCATGCTCCCAGACTGATCACCCTTCATGATGCCCATCGCGACCATGAATCAAGCTGTGCTTAGGGAGAAATCCAGAGGAGGATCACAATAGCGGCAAGCGTGTATCGTCCTCTCATGCCATTTCAGCATCCAACAGCCTAGGGGGTTGGATGTTTTATCGCCGGTGCTACTTGCACCCCCCTGCTTGACCTGGATGAGAGCCGACCAGCTTCGTGGAAAGATCCTGCCATCTTTGTAGATGTGGATGAAAGATTCTGACTGTCTCTCTCCTGACATCAGATTCAATGCCATCACCCCCACTTGATTCTGGCCCCTTCTCAATCACCCAAAAATCCATGCAGTACCATAGCCGCATATCAACAAGATCGCTGTTGCTGCACTATTACCTTATTTTGCCCCAATGATCGCCCAAGCCTTGGGTCAACCGGCTCCAGGAGATAAGAACCCTTAACTATGGGGAAGTTCCGACGGTTTGCCGGCTTCTGCTGAGCCCTCAGCGACGCAGTGATCTCCTTCTAACATCAGAAACATTTTGGGCAAGTTACAGAGTGTCCCCTGACTACCCTGGGTTTGCAGCGCTGCCAATCTCCTCCCCAGGTCAGAATCACTCAGATCACCAGCATGTGTGTTTACCTGCACGTTTAAACAGTTAATTGTTTTTTTAAAAATATTTTTTTAATAAGTTCAAGCTGAGGAGAAACATAGCATTAGAGTTGTATAAGGACATGACCATCATTTCCTTACAGAGTCTAGAAGGTACATCTCCTTTCCCCTCGAGATGTTGCATGGCTAATTCACCATTATTGTCCCCGTTCCTTCATTCCGTGGTACTTAGGATAGACCTGGGTTGGGCTGTCCCCCCAAGGGGGCGTGCAGGGATATCCTCTATACACATTCCATTTGTCCCATATTTTTCCTCATTTCTTTGGACACCCCCTGCTCACATAGACTGATTTCTCTGCCACCTTACACCAGTCCATGTCCCTCTTCCAGTCTTCTAGGGTCGGTAGGGCTTCCGACCCCTATCGGCAGGCTGTGTTACGTTTCGCTACCATAAGACCCAGGGTGACCCATCTTGGGTCTGCTCATCCCAGGTCAGAGTCCTTCCAAACATTCAATATCCAGCACTTGGGGGAGAGTGTTAATGCTGTTCCAACAATCTTGAAAATACAGGATACAGTGGCTTCAGTAGTTTTGGATTCTGTGGCATGCCCACAGAATATGACAGAGCGATCCATCCTCCCCACAACCCCTGTGACAGAGTGCGTCAGCTTTCCTACCCATTTTTAGCAGTGTGTTGCAGGAAATGTATGCTCTGTGAAGCATTTTGAGTTAGATCAGTCTGAAGCGGGCCCGAATAGCCACTTCTCTAGGGGATGCCAGTACTCCCACCCAGTCTTCTTCCCGTAGGTCACAAATGTCATGTCCCCAGCGGTCTCTCAATCTCGCCAAAGTGTCGGGTAAGTTATTAACGAGTTTCTGGTATGTGAGGGATATCGCCCTACAAGTTGAATGTTCTTCCAGGAGTCTACATTCCAGAGGTGAGGATTCCGGTATGGACTCCCTCCGGGGTACTACTGCTCTTATGGCATGTCGGATTTGCAAGTAGTGGAAAAACTCAGTGTGGGCTAGTTCGTTCGATTTTTGTAATTGCTCGAACGTTATCATGTCCACCCCTGTATGTAGGTCTTTCACCCTCGAGATCCCAATCAAGTCCCATTTATCGAATCTTGCTTTTGTCCCCATTTTGCCCAATTGCCGTGAATCCCATAAGGGTGTTCCTTTGGTAATTTTATTCTTCCACTCCAGTTTGGCCAGGGTTAAGTGCCGCACTTTAACTGTCAGTACCGTGGGCCCCTCCAGCGGAAGACGCCTTGGGTCTGTATAGAGCACCTGCCAATATCCTCTCGGCTGGAGGTTTTATTGATCCATTCTGTAGGCTGGTTCCGAGGGCGGTTGGTGGACCCACTGATTTCTAGTTTCTAGTTGGGCCATCCTATAGTAGGTCTGCATGTGGGGCAAGGCTATTCGCCCCCTCATACCAGCTATGGATCCGTTTGATAAGTGCAATTCTTGGGGATCCCCCATCCCATAGGAGTGTTTGGACCGCACTATCAAGTTAAAATATGTCTCTAGAACCCGGAAGGGTGTGTTGTGCAACATGTAGAGAAATCTTGGCAGTGCCATCATTTTTAAAAAAATGCAAAAATAAATGGACAGAATGCAGAACAATGTCATACATTCACCCCAGTACAGAGATTTGGCCCCAAATCCCTAATTTTTTTGCTCTTCATGCCATTCCAGTTTGGCCCCAGCCATATGCAAATCAGTCTTTACCCTGCGCCCAATGGGAACAGTCCAGCCCGAACTGCCAGGCCAGGTCCTCCCTGGACTGAAAACAAGCATCCTAGGACCAATTTCGGGCTTGCAGCCCTCATCAGCCAGGATAGCATGACTCCAGTGGCATGGAGAGCACGGGACCCATGTCTGGGCATACCCCTCCCACTCGGGATGACAAATGCTAAAGAACAATTGATGGACAGAATGCAGAAAAATGTCATACATTCACCCCAACCGGTCATAGGATGCGTGTTCCGCTCCAGGGAGGACCTGACTTGGCAGATCGGGCTGGACTGTTCCCATGAGGCACAGGGTCAAGACTGATTTGCATATGGCCAGGTCTAAACTAGGGTGGCATGGTGAGCAAAAGAATGATGGATTTAACCCAGATCTCTTGACAGGGGGTCAATGTTTGATTTGTTCTGCATTCCGTCCATCTATTGTGTGTCTTTTGCTTTCTCTCCCTAAGTTCGCCAGGTATGCCCAGACGTGGGTCCTGGGCTCACTTTGCCACTGGAATCAAGCTATCTTGGCTGAAGAGGGGTGAAACCCTAAAACTGGTCCTAGGGTGGCTGTTTCCGGTCCAGAGAGGACCTGGCTTGGCAGTTCGGGCTGGACTGTTACCATGAGGCAAAGTGTCAAGACTGATTTGCATATGGCCAGGTCTAAACTGGGGTGACATGGTGAGCAAAATAATGATGGATTTAACCCAGATCTCTTGACTGGGGGTGAATGTTTTTATTTGTTCTGTATCTATTGTTCTGTCCATCTATTGTGTGTCTTTTGTTTTATCATTTTAAATATGGCCGCCCTGCCCTAGAGGGACAAGGTATGGGCACACCAATGTTGGACATCATTTTGGAGTCTAGTCAGGGGGGCCTTGTAGATTCCGGACCTGACACCGGGCTGTGTCTGTAGAAACATCGATGCCAAGATTTCAAAATCCCTCAGACACTACTTGGGTTTCAAATTCCAGGGGGAGAGAGGGTCTTTGGCCGCAGAGAACAAATACCAATGATTTCGACCAGTAAATTGTTTGCCCAGAATATCTACTAAAAGTGTTGGAAATGTTTAATATTCTGGTGATAGAGGATCGAGGAGAGGCCACATACAAGAGGACATCACCTGCCTACTACAATATTTTGTCTTCCCAGTCCCCCGTCCAGCGGAGTCCTCTTATTATTGGGTCCCCCCAGATCCAGGTTGCCACTGGCTCTAACATCAGTGCGAATATTAATGGGGTTAGGGTGCAACCTTGCCTCGTGTCCCTAAGCAGAGGGAACGTTCTTGATGCCTTCCCATTGACCACCAGTTGTGCTAGGGGCCTCTTATACAGGAGACCGATCCAGGACAGGAAGCGCGATCCAAACCCCATATGTCCAAGCACCGGGAACAAGTAGGGCCACTCAATGATGTCAAAGGCCATGCGTTCGTTTAGGGAGAGAACCTCCACATCCTCCCGGATCTTATGCTCCCACCCCAACACCCCATGCAGGTGTCTGAGGTTTAAAGCAGTGCAACGTCCTGGCATAAAGCCCAACTGATCAGGATGAACTAAGGTGGTGAGCACTGGGAGCAGCCTTAAGGCTAATAGTTTTGCTAAACTTTTTGCCTTAGCGTTGAGTAGCGAGATGGGCCGGTATGAGGCGCATTGGTCCCTAGGATTGCCTTCTTTGTGTATCACTACTATGCTCCCTAACCTTTGGTCAGTCAGGAGCCTGCCTTGTGTTCTGCTTTCATCAAAAATCAGGGGATGTGGTACTGTTTTAGGTGCAGTGAGCTTGTACAATTCTATAGGGATGCTGTTTGGGCCCGTCGCCTTGCCCGAGCTTAGGGCTCGGAGCGCTTGCATTACCTCTTCCTCTGTAATTTCGGCATCTAGGAGTTGCTTTTCTTCCATCGTCAAGACTGGAAAGGGAATATCTGTCAGGTACTCCATGGAGTCCTGTTCCGTAGCCCTCGTTCCAGAGGAGTAAATCACTGAGTAATAATCAGCAAAAGCCTCTGCAATCTCCCTGGGATCTCAGAGAACCGTCCCAGTGTCTAGAGTGATCAGTGTCACCCACCGGTTTGCTCTTTCTCGCTGATCAAGCCAAGCCAGCAGCTGTCCTGTTTTTATAGCCGATATCATACACTCGGTGCTGTCGCCTTAATTTTATTTCTGGCCTCCTCCGTCACCCAATCTATATAGTCTTGTTGTTTAATTTTTAATGTATGTTGCAAGTTATCATCCTCCCTTTCCACTAACTTGAGTTCGAGGTCACAAATGTCTTGCTTGAGCTCAGTCACCTTTGCTCTCTTTTCTCGCTTGTTCCCTGAGATTAGGGAATGGGCCTGGCCCCTGACCACTGCCATGTGGGCCTCCCAGAGTACCTGTGCTGATGCAACTGAGTGAGTATTTTCCTGGAAGTAGTGTTCAGTGGCATCAATAAGTCCCTTCCTGATTGTCGGTACCTTGAGATACCAGGGACTAATCGCGACTGGACCCGTTCTACGTGGGATTCCCACCCTATACCTCATCCATAGGGGGAGTGATCTGAGATCCCCCTCGCCATATGCTTCACGCCTGTAAAGTAGGGTAGATGTGAGGCAAGAGAGATTAACAAGTCAATTCGGGAGCGGCTCCCGTGTGACCCAGAGTGGAAAGTATATTCCCGCGTGTTGGCATTCAGCACCCTCCAAATATCTGTGAGGCCCAGTGCCGAGAGAATACTCGTTAGACGTGTGTGGGTAGACTTTGGGGCCTTGGATGATAGGCAGTCCAGACACTCACATCCCGTCATGTTAAAATTGCGTCCCATAAAGACGCGTCCCATTAGGAGTTCTAGCATCAGGACACCCAAATCTGCCAAAGTCGAGTCCTTCAGAGTCGGAGGGATGTATATCGAGAGGATATTTATTTTCTCTCCTGCCCAGGTCCCGGAGAGTACTTCATACCTCCCCAGTCTGTCCGACCAAGTCTTTTCAATTATCAGGGGGACATTTTTCCTTAGGAGGATTCCCTTGCCTCTGGATCCAGATGTGTACCCTGCATGTACTTCCATTTCATACCCCCAGCAGTTAAGGGTGTGACAGCTATTTCCCATTGGGTGGGTTTCTTGCAGCAATACAACATCAGGCGGTTGCCTTTTTACGTGTTACAAAACTATACCCCAGTTGATCTTACTCCCTAAACCAAGCACGTTCCAGGTCATTAATTTAAGGTCAGCGGACTATTTCCCTGTCATATGACAGTCAGTATTTTCGCTTTTTTAGTCGTGCTTTGTGTCCTTACGGATCTGTACCCTCATGAGTCCCTACTAAGGTGTTGGTGTGAGCTGCTATGCTCAGGTCTTGTTCAAAGATGCTCCCTGCTCGTCCTGTCAGACATGAAAAAATACAATAGCCAACATGCTTTAACATTCTGAAACCTCCCTCTCTCTACACTCCCCTGATCCACCCCCCACCCTGCACTCGTGCCTGATGAGGCCCCAATTGCCCGCACCCCCCCAACTCAGCAGAGTGCCTGTCAACCCATCCCAACTTAACAAACATAGGGAACCTGTGCCTGCCAACTAACTCTTCCCT
This sequence comes from Lissotriton helveticus, assembly GCF_964261635.1. Taxonomy (NCBI): domain Eukaryota; kingdom Metazoa; phylum Chordata; class Amphibia; order Caudata; family Salamandridae; genus Lissotriton; species Lissotriton helveticus. Next base: position 218,977,616 of record NC_136067.1, on the reverse strand, counting down.
CCTCACCCCCCATCCTTATGACAGCTGTATCCTTCTACAGAGAAGACGGACCGTGTGCAGTCAGAGAGTGATACCTTTACCGAGTTGTGGGCCCACTGGCCTATATTTCTGCCACAGTTCTCAGGAGCTGAGAAGGCCAAGGCCACGGTAGTTGCAGAGCCATCAGTACTTCCCTGGGTATGAAACCCTCCACCCGCTCCTCCCAGTGTTAGTCTTTAAGTTCACGCTCCAACCGGATCATGCTTCCTCTCCCGAGTGCTCGTCGTCTGTTGCGTGGGCTCCTGGCACCTTCACTGTTCCTCTGAATCTCCCACGTTGCGCCCTCGGCCCGGAGCCTTCAACTGTCTTCCAGCCATCAAACCATTCCCACACAGCCTCCAGTGTAGTAAAAAACCAAGCCTTCCCTTCCGATTCCACTTGTAGACGTGCCGGAATAAGCATAGAGTAGTTCTCTCCTTTGTCTCTGAGTACTTTCTTTACTGCTATGAAGCTGCGTCTTAGCGCCTGGGTTTTAAGGGTAAAGTCCGGGAAGAAGTTAATCTGCGTGTTTTCAGATATAACTGGTGGGCCTTTGTGGGCATTTTGAAGTATAACATCCCAGTCTCTATATTTAAAGTGGTGCGCTATGATGGGCCAGAGCAGTGCTCCTGGTTTGAGTCGCCCACCCGTTACCCGAAGTGCCCTTTCCACGGAAAATAATTTTGTCAGTCCCTTTCGTTGGAGCGGCTGTTGGATGAGATATTCAACAAATAAATCAGCTGTCTGTCCTTCTCCGTGTCTGGGACCCCAATAATTTGGACGTTGTTGTGCAGAGACCGCCCTTCTTCATCTTACAGTTTGGCCTCCAGGCTGGAGTAGAATGTTTGCATTTCTTTCATTTGGGCCTTGAGTGCTGAAGTAGCTTGTAGTAAAGTTTTGGTGGTGTTTCGTGGGGTGGTTTGCACCCCTTGAATAGCGGCCATGATGTCGCTGAGGGAGAAAGGATCTCTGCCTGAGGCTGTCTCGGAGTAAGGGGGCGGTGTTCATCAGGAGTTTCCTGGGCCTCCTCGCCTTTCAGGAGTGTAAATGTGTCCAGTTTCGTCTGGTGAGAGGCATTCGTATTTTTCCCCCCTGTCATGATGTAGTGCGACCTCTATTAGGTTTACGATTCGAGTCAGCACGGACACAGAGGGAACTGCTGCTGCCAGCCAGGGGTCACCTAGGTAATCAATGCGGCCTGTCAGTTCGGCCCTTTGTGCCCCCGTTCTGGCCTCCCTTTCCCACAGGGTGCTGTGCTTGTTTTTCGTTTCTTGCTATCCCCGCCCAGAGGCTCGTAAAACATCCCGGGGCCACCTGAGGGCTGTGGTATGGCTGGGGGGTATCCTTGAGGCCGCATTGTATTGGCCAGGAAGAGCTTCAGCCCCGCATCGCAATCATTTGGTCGTCTGTTACCGTAGGGGGTCTGCGCGGGTGGCTTCCCGGTCTAGTAATGCTGCCTCGTCGCCGGCACTGGTTATGACTCAATGATTAAGCACCCTGTATCTTGGGACCGCACCTTGCTGCCCCCGGTGAGTTTTAGCCCTGGCCTGCTCTCAATCACCGTCGGATCGTTTGTCTACTCCGGCCTACCTTCTGCCCAGTTTTATTTTTATGGCTCGCGTCTGCGTTGCAGTGCACAGCACTGCTCGCGCAGCGAGAGCCCTTTTGTATGGGGTTTTGAAAGCTGCTCACACGCTCGTGCCTGTGAGCAGCTTTCCGTGGCTGCCATTGGCTTTCGCATGTTTTAGCCAGCACGCATTTGCTCCGCCCATTCCTGACGGTGGCTAGCAAGCGCAAAAGCACGCGTTCGCCTCGCTGCCGCGCTCCCTCCCGCCTGCTCCTCTGTGGTGCGCGCGCACCACTAGTTTTTTTATGTTTCTGCCGCACCAGTTCTTGTTTAATGAATGTGCTTGGGCGCCGCACTGCCTACCACGGTGCCCGGTTTTATTTTTTTTTATTTTTAATGTTTTAGTAACGTCGGACTCTCCAACTCCCTTAAATCTCCCCATAAACTACATGACACACTCTGCTCTTCTGCAAGCCCCCTCTCCAGACGGCAAGCTGCAGATGAGAAGACTGGAGACATCACTTGAACGAGGCCCTTTATCTGGACCTGTCCAGCAAACAGCGGTAATTCGTGATTTGCATGTGAAAGGCTCCGGAGCGGAGGGGGGTGTCTGTAGTGTCGTGAGCTGGGGCGGTCGCTCTATAGAGCAGTTCGTGCCTGGAGCTTTCGTGTATTGCGGGGGTGCTGTGGGATCCAAAAACCCCCACGGCAAGTCTCATGTTTGACTCTTGCAGGAAGAGAAGGCGAGGCAGAATATCCCCTCACACCTGCTGCCACATGACCCTTTCACCGCTGATGCGCTCCCTCCGGCTTGGCCAGTCTGGCTCCTTGCACAGGCCCTCCGTCGGAGGAAGACAGGGCGTAGGACGTGTCTCCCCTTCTCAGCCCTCCTCTACCAGGCGACCCCACCCCCTTTGTGCAACCTGTGGCTTTCATCTGGTGTATCCCTTCCGCTTCCACCATCCCCTGGCGTCTCTTCTCTTCTCTCCCTCCCCAGCACCCTTCCTTCTTTCCGCTCCACTTTCAACCCCTCTTCTCTCATGCGCTTAATTTATATGTCCTTTTTAGTAGCTTGGGATTGCCATGCTTTTATGATGCATTGTATTGTAACTTAATTTATACAGCGCTTACTACCCAGACGAGGCGTTTGTTTGTGAAAGATTATATGGAAGGGTTTACTCCTTTACCACGAATCGGTGCAAATTATACAGTAGTGCTTGCATTGAACATTCTGCCTACTTTCTATAGTACTCGGGTGCTTTCTTCATGTTTTTCAATATTATGTTTAAAATAGAAGCAATTGGTATTTTCCCTCATATTACCGACCTTGGCCTAGATTTCGTGACCATCAATAAAAACGCAGCAATGTTGGTGTTTTTTTTTTTTGTATGGTGCTGCAAGCCGCCAGGCGGGTTCAGTAATTTAGCTACAGCACTTAGCATTGCTTAACAAACGTGCTGAACGTCAGGTTGATTTTGAATGGTAGTAGGATAGAAGACAGATCGGCAATTTAATATAAGCCAAAGTAAAAATGAAGGTTCTTGAAAGTGTTGTTTACTGCTATCGATGTTTAAAATTAGCCCTTGAGTCCTGGCCTGGCCACTGGAATTAAGCAGAAATGGCTGACCTAATTCTACGGCAAGGAAAGGCAAATTATGTGACAGAAGGAGGCACCATTATTTCGCGATTTTTTTTCCCACAGAAGTTATTATTTTCTAGGCAAAAGATTCACTTTATTGTTACCATGTTAGTGCAGAAAATGATGCGGCAGTAGAATAGATTAGGTTAAATGTCCTTGAGTGTAGATAGCACGGTCTTGTTTCTTGGGCACCTACGTGTGATCCTGTTGGCAACAAGTCTCCTACGCCCCCTCCAGCTGAGGCTGTCTTAAGCACATGCACGGCTGTTGGTAAATCACAAAAAAGTTTGCCTAAAGAAGCTTTCCCTGAATATTATAGTAAGGTTAAAATGGATTATTTGGCACTATTATGGAGGACTGCTTGTATCTGAAGATAGGCAGGCGTGGGACTGTATTTGTAAAGATCTGCAAGGTTAAAGCTGAATGACTGGCTCTGGCTTGGCCATAGGCCCATGGGCTCTTGAGAGCCAAAATAGAGCTATTTCTTCTTCTTCCTATTATAATATTAAAAGATAAAAAGAAAATTGTTGCCACTTGACAGTTGATGGTTTAAAATCTAAAAAGGTGCATTTCTGCTGGGTGTGAGCTGTAATTCACAAGCGTCTCGTTGAAGACCTGTGGGGAGTAAGTCGGTCCTCTTGTTTTGATAATCAGTGTAAATGCTGTCATTGAGGTGCTGACCCTCTGCACGTTTCGGGGAAAGGCGTGCAATTAACTTAAAAATAGCATCCTCCCTTCTCTGATAATGAGGAAGAAAGTAGTTTTTAAATCTTATACGTCTTTTACATCGGATAATAATTGAGCTCAAAGCATCGTCCGTTGGGAGTAGAGGGCACAGAAGGAGTGGGTGAATTACTCTGTATAACCAGGAAAACTTAGTTCAGATCTCAGCTTTATTTGATCACACTGTGCGATATTATGCAAATCATTTTACTTAACCGCGACTCATTTTAATAGATCTTCAAATCTAGGACCACCTTGAAGAAATTAAGCTCAGGATTAATGCTACCTAAAATGCCCACAAATGGTTTAATAGACAATAATGTTGCTCCACATAACAGCAGTGATATTGCCCAGATATACGTTGCAAATAACCAAGAGACATCTCTTGGTTCACTCTTTCCATTTTGTCGGTTTGCTGAAGGTGGTAAACAGTTTTAAAAAAAAAAGTGTTTTAACAAATTACAGTGGAGAGATATATGATCCATTGTACTGAACAGAAACATAAGCAGTCAAGAAATAACCTATTTTTAACTTAAAATAATCTCTATTGTGTTTTTAGATGCCATTGGCTGCACAATTTACATTCTGAATCTAATGACTCAGCTTGTGCTCTTAGAGCCAAGTCAGACCTCTTGCAGTCTCTGCTCTTGATCAGCTCTTTCTGTGAATTTTCAGGATTGCCCACCTCTTTGTATTTGTGTTTACTAACTAATGTGTACTTGGGGTATTGAACTCAAAGCATAAAAGTCTGAGATTATTTTGGAGTGTTGATCGATTTGAAAAATAAATGGATTTCACAGAGGCCTGTGATGGTACAGATGTGCCTCTTTAGTTTGTAGGCGCAAGGCATAACACAATTGAAACATAACAAAGCTTCTAAAATAAGATGCCTGTTTTTAGGTCGAGCCTGGGCAGCGCACGAGCTGCTCCTCGAGCCTTGCTTTATTGGAGTATGTTCTTGAAGCCCCGCGCACTCTCTGCACATATTTGTCATTGGCTTGTCCTTGTCTTTCGTAAATGCTGGCTTCTAATTCGTTATGAGGTTTGTTAGTCCCTCCTTGTCTTCATTTGTAACCTCCCATGAGGACTGGCCCTTTTACTTCGGTTGTTATGATATGTCTTTTTAGTCTGTAAGCACTATTTTCTTTAACTAGTTTCTCTTACTGCAGAAGGACAAGAGGGTCTCTTGCACGCAGTTGTGACTACCAGCTTGTTTATTTAACTCGTAGCAAACTAGGAGCTCTTCAGGGGTCATAGGAGACAGAAAGGGGCAACTCAGCGATGCCTTCAAGCATTTGGAATGAATTGGTCTCGCATTGGAAAAGTTTGAGCTATTGCTTTGTAAATGACAGTCTTTTATTTATGTTTTAAAAACCAATACATAAATAAAAGGCATTGTCATTTACAATGCCAATAGCTCAAACTCTCGTAAATGTGAGACCTATCGCATTGCTGATGCTTGTTTGCTTCTGCAATCGGCGTCGGGTGTTACACACCGAGGGGAGACCCCCGAGCGCTGCGGTTCTCAGAGGATCACTGGGCTCACTCCAGGGTTTCTTCCCAGCAGTCCTCGCTACTCTTTGCCTCGCTACTCTTTTACCTTGCGCTGTCCCACGCGGACCGAAAACTGCCAGTTGACGTCCTCTGCACCTGCTCTCGCCTCTCTGTCCTCTTTCACAAGTTTTAAATCAGATTTTAAGGGGATTTAGAAGGTCGAGTTGCGGAGCTGCTTTAGGCAGCGGCTATCTTTGCGTGTCAGTAAACCACACCCCCAAGTTTAAATAGTTTTGCAAAACTGATCATCAACAAAACTATCTTAACCGTTGCTGCTCTCATTCTGCCCTCATTCAATTTCTCATTCCGCTCTAATTCTTTAATCACCTGAGTGCTGGGCCTGACCATCTCATTGAAATAGGAGCTCTCCAATTTGTGGAAATACCAAACTGATATTCAACAAAAAGATCCTTGCCTCTACCACTCTTATTCCATCCCCCATGATCGCCTGAGTTCTGGGCTGTCTGGCTCCTTGAGATAGGAGCCCTCTGTTTTGTGAAAACGCAGACCGTCTGCCGATTACCACTAAGCCCGCAATGTTGACGATCACCTTCCATGGTCAGTCCATGCACACTCCCCACATGCTTATGTTAGTGGCAAATCTAAACATCTTGCACACTGACTGTCTGCCTCTGATTATTATTCATGCACCTGACACAAGCCACTTGCACTCTTTACACTTTTATAACTCACAATTTAATATCCATACTAATATTATAAAGAGAGAGCCCAAACCTTTGAGGCGGGTAATCTCAGTAACCACAGCACTATCACAACACCCAATACAGCGTTGGAAAGGGCAGTGGAGCAGAAGGACATAGGCTTTGCAGACGGCCACCATATACATTTTTTGTTATTGTTTTTATTGACTTTTCAATAAACAGTGGTGTTCATCACAATCATACAGGGCAAGACATACAATTGTACCGTAGGACACCATATACATTTAAAAGGTAAAAGAACCGTGCCAGAAAAGTAGTCCCTTGTGGGCCTGTCTGCGTTGTGCTGTGGGCGTGGGCTGGGGGCATGACTAACGCTGGGGGCGTGTGGTAAGGCCATCACATCGTGGGCTGTGGGCGTGTGACAAACGCTGGGGGCGTGTGTCCGCCCTTCATGCCATGTGAGTCGTACATACAAGCGCCAATTACGTTGCTGCGCAGCATCAAGGGGCACGCTGGGGGCGTGAGAAACGCTGGGGGCGTGTGTCCGACCTTCATGCCATGTGAACGCAATTGCGCCGCATTAAGGGGCACACTGGGGGTGTGAGAAACGCTGGGGGCGTCTGCTACATTCCGACCTTCATGCCATGTGGGTCGTACATTAATCAGAAGATCGTCTGCTGTGGCCGTGTGCTGGGGGCATGACAAACGCGTTCAGCTGGAGACCTGGTAAGTAACATTACTGCAGCCTCTCCTGCGTGCTGTTACTGAACTCTTTCATTCAACGAAATTAGACGCGCCTACTACCATCAACCAGGGCTCCAGCCGGGCTCAGGCGGCAGATCAGTACACTAATTACACGCGCCTCATAACATCAACCAGGGCTGCAGCTGGGCCTCAAGCGGGGGAACACGCGCCTGCTAACATCAAACAGGCCTGCATATGGGCCTCAAGCGGGGGAACACGCAAATGAGCGTGTCTGCGGGGACAATTACTGCAGCCTCTCCTACTCGCTGTGACTGAACTCTCTCATTAAAAGGATTTACCCGCGGCTGATAACTCTCTCATTCAACGACATTACACGCGCCTGCTAACATCAACCAGGGCTGTAGCCAGGCTCAGGCGGCGGATCACTACACCAATTACACGCGCCTGCTAACATCAACCAGGGCTGCAGCCGGCCCTTCTCCGTCCCTATTCTAATGAAACAAAAAATGTTGTCTACCGTGAGATTTTAAAATAAATTGCCCTTGCCAAATACACACATTACACACATTCTATTTCATACCCGGACAACGTCCGGACGGGCTACTAGTATTAAATAAAGTAGATGACAATCTTATTTGCCTCATCTAGCTCAATTGCGCAATGGAATCAACCAACCAGGGCTACATCTAGGGATGACTGGTTTGAAGTTTTAGAGCCACAAGAGGGAAACATTTTTTGCATATTTCTCCAAAATGAGTTTTTAGAGTCGCAAGAGGGGAAAACTATCTTAACTTTGAGAACCCTCTGTAGTTAATTACCACTCTGTCGAGAATCTCTACTTTTGATACTGTTATTGAACTGTGCTAGTTAGGCTTCACAGTCTTCCTGATTGTATAGATACTGCGGTCACAGGCCCCTTTTGTACATATTATGCAGTCAGGAATAGCCCTTACTACTAGATAAGGAAAATTTGAACTTCCCTGCCTCTCGTTGCAGCAGCGTTTCACTTCCAAAAGGGCATACATCTTGAAGAGACAACTTCTACAGCTATACTTCTCAGCTCTCTCCTGCTTTATCTCCCAGCATGGACACTCCCCATGACAATCCCCTCCCATTCCCTGCAGGAAATTACTCTTACTTAATAAACTACCCTCCTACCCTAACTAAAAACACCATGAGAAAACTCAGACATAAAATCCTCAACCATAACAACGAAACTCTTATCCCTCACCCCTACTCCTACTTGAAAAAGAGTACTCTACTGAATGACCTTATCTTCTCTACCAACAGACGCGCTCAATGGAGAAAAACCCTATCTTCCTCACTCAACACCACCATCACTGAGAAAATTTCCCACGTCTATAAACTTACCATAGCACCCTCCGCACTGTATAATGCAGCTGCCCCCTTCTCCACTGTGCTCATCCAATCTTCCGATCACAATCTGGAACTCTTCGTTGTCCTCTTCTCCTACCCCAAGCGCAAACTAGACACAGCCACTCCTTTGCCTTCCCCCTCGCAACTCCTCCCTAACTTATCACCTTCTGACAACCCCTTCTCCACTTGCCCCTCTCCCCACATCTTATCCCTGGAGGACACCCTCCTATTCACAGGCACCACTGCAACCCAATACATCTCCTCCTCCAACGACAGTGTTAGCACTCCCCCACGACTGCAACAATCTGACACCTGTCCTTCCCAGCCTACTACAGACCAATACATCCCACTGCCCCATCATAATGATCAATACACCCACCGCCACCTCTAAAATAAATACAACCAAAGTTCTGACGGCAAACCCTAATGACGCTGATTTCCCCAACTGCCCTGACTCAGCCGGCTCTCCGCAATATAGATTTTCAAAAATATAACCATGGTTTTTGGTTTGGTTGTATCTGCTGGGGAAAGGATAGGTCCAATCTCTGCCAGCCTCCAAAGGGAGGACCGTTCAGTGGGTGGACCATCCGAGAGGCTACCACCAGCATACATGAACAAAAGGTTTGTGAAGCAGGGACCAAATGTTTGTTAAAAGAAATAATGATTTGGGTGCAATTGGAAGAACATATCAGAGAACCTAAAGAAGTATGCAATAGTATTCAAAAGGGTAAGAAAGATTAACAGGAAAAAGCTGAGATGCCTCCAGATGGTCAGTCGTGGCAATAGGTAGGGGCTTATCAACAACAAGGGAGCTTCAGGATGTCAAAACAGGGTCCAGAATATCACTGTTGCACTGAGTGATGGCAGATCCCAGGTGAGAAAGGAAAGATCTAATGATGAAACAGAGTCCAATGGGGATATAATGTCAAAATGTGCAGGATCTTAAAACATGTATATTGCGGTCTCCAAAAACTGTACATTGGACCTTTTGTAAATAGTCCCTAGACAAACAAGCCTGGAGTCCCTTCCAGGTAGCAATCCTTCAGCATGCCAGTCCACCCCTCTTCTTTTGTAGTTCACTCTTCTATCTTCAAGTCTCTCCCTGGGCAGGGCAAAGGTGGAGGTGAACGTTATATGTGTTTGCCCAATCTAGAGATGCTATATCACCCTTCCACACTTGCAGATATTTAGTCACAGCAACCCATGGGCTGGCTCAACCCCCCCCCCCCCCAAATATTCTTGGATTTTCCAAGATGACAGATTCAACCTGTGGCCTGTTAGACCTTTCTCAGTAGCTTAGGTCCATCCCCAACTGACATTGCCAGTCTGGCTCCAGTTACACCAAGAAACCCTTGGTGTTACTGGTGCCAAAGTTCTGCTTGTTCCATCCTTCTCCCTGAGGGTAGGGCATGTCCAGTCTTATCAGCTAATAAGCCAATGAATTTTTCTTCCTGCTTTCTTCATCAACCAGAAAAATTTGAATCCTACCCAAATTGTCCTATTATCTGGGTGGCTTTGAACTGTCGGCTGGACAGCGCAGTTCAAACCTCAAATCAAGTTTGCACTGGCTCAGGGAATTTGTGCAAATGCCGCACTCTGCCCTTGTTAGAAATTGGGTCTCTAGTTGGCAGAGGTATACATCCTGTCCACATGTCCTAGTCAGGCTAAGCTAGATACGCACTAAAAGATAACCTGTGCTCACTGTCTGGGAGCGTGGCACAGAACAGTCAGGCTTTTCTAAGAGGCAATGCGTAAAGTATTTATGCAACACACACACAGTAACACAATGACAACACCCCAAGAATACTCCAAACAGGTTTAGAGAAACCAATACTATTTTATGAGAAAAGCAAGACCACAATGACAAAAATCTAAGAAGTAGAGCCAGAGTTATGAATTTTTAAAGAATAAACCAAAAATAGTGCTTAGAAGTCAAAAGTTACTTGAGGTTGCAGGGATAGATCCAAAGTTCAGGCTGACTGCGATGGAGGAAAGGCCGGCTACAAGACTCAGACATGCCCCGTTGACAAAGTACCATGGATGGAGTAAGCATTGACGTTGAAGACTTGATGCGAGGAGTTGCCACAATTCATCATCAATCCTGTGGATGAAGGCAAAGCGATCTATGCCGATCCGTGCAGTCGATTAAAGCTTTGCTGTCAAACCCCTTTATGATGCAGGCCTTGTGTCACTGTCGAGCCGCACTATCATTTGGTGTCAAACCTTGCAGTCCATCGAGGCATGTCGTTGATCAGCTCCTGTTTCGGCGTTGAGGGGCAATGCGTAGGTTTTGATTGGTGTAAAGTTGTCGCTGGGTCGATTTTGATGCAAAAACAGCTCCAGAAACCACTTCTGAGGCCCATGACTGGATTGGCACCTCAGGCAAGGGAGAACTCACAGATGGTAGAGTCCAGCAGTAGAGTTTGTAGGAAGTCTTTGATGGTCAGCACGCCTTGGAGTCACTCTGGGTTCAACTAAGATGGGTCCTGTAGAAGAGGAGCAGTTCCTTCATAACAGTCAGTCAAGCAGAGCGGCAATCCTTGTAGCACAACAGTCCTTACTCATGGCAAAGTTATTTACAGGTCCAGTAGTGTACTGTCTTAGTAGGGTCACAGCCCTAGTACTTTTACCCAAATGTTACTTTGAAGGGGAGGATGACTTCAGGGCAGGCAAATAAAGTCTACAGGTCCCCTTTTATCCCATCCTTGTCTGCCAGGATATCTGTCGGGGTAATCAACCCTTTGTGTGGGACACAGGATACTGCCTATTCACGTCAGCTCCCTCTTTCTGCCCAGGAAGAGCTATCAGATGAATGCAGAAGAGTTCTCTGTCACACCCACCCTTCCTGTGTTTGTGGGCGTCTATAGGGAATTCACAAAGTCTAGCTGTCGCCCACCCCAGACGTCTATTGGAGACAGGCTGCAAGGAACACAGAGTAGTAAGAGTAGAGAAATGTCCACTTTCTAAAAATTGCATTTCTAAAACAGTAACGTTGAATCCAACTTTACCACTAAGAGGATTTATCTTTAACATACCAAAGATTTGAAACATGATTTAGCAACTCCTGTCTATTTGGGAATTACAGCTTTAAAGTATTTTAAGGCATTCCCAATGCTAGCCTATGAGAAGAGCAGGCCTCACAGTAGTGAAAAACGAATGTAGCTGTTTTGTCACGACCAGGACATGAAAAACATAAAAGTGCATGTCTTACCTTTTAGTTACATAGCACCCTGCCCTTAGGGATAGCTAGGACATACCTTAGGGGTAACTTATGTGTAATGAAAGGGGAGTTTAAGGCTTGGCAATGGTTTTAAATGCCAATTTGAAGTGGCAGTAAAATGCACACACATGCCTTCTAATGACAGGCCTGAGACAGGTTTCAAAGGCTACTTGTGTGGTTGGCACAACCAGTGCTGCAGATCCACTAGTAGCAATTAGAATACAGGCCATCGGTATATGGTATACCACTTTACAAGGGACTTATAAGTAAACTAAATATGTCAATCAGGTATACTCCAATGTCCCCATGTTTGGGGGGAGAAGCACATGCACTTTAACACTAGTTAGCAGTGGTAAAGTGGTCCGAGTCCTAAGGCCAACAGAAAGATACTGTAAAAAGTGGAGGTAAGCAGGCAAAAAGTTGGGGGAAGGCCACCCTAAGGATGACCGGTCTAATAGCCCTTTTACATGTAGAAAAAGTGACAGTAATCATGTGTCTTGAGCCAATACCAAATCCTATTTTGCATAGTTTTGACCCAGAGTGTAAAAACACAAAAGCCCTACAGGCTTACATTTTAGTAAAAAAGAAATTAATTATTTCTTGTTGGATGGCCTATGCAGGCCATAACCAATTAATTCATAGCTGTGTCTGCACATACTGCCTGTGCACACATGTTCACATGTAACCCGCACACCACTTACCTTTCTGCACAGCCCTAGGCCTCATTTTAAAAGATGGAGGTTGGCTTTTCCAACTCTCCACCACGATTATAGCGTACGTTTATAGTGGGTGAGACTCCATTTTGCTGTCTCACTCACAGCAAATATAAAAAAATCAGCTGTTGCAAAATCAGAAAATATGGAGGGATAAAGCAGGTCAGGACCCACTTTTCAGAGCAGCAAACCAAAATGACAGCAAAGAATGTAATGAGGCAAATATTGATTCTGAATAACATTTGTTTAAGAGGGTCCGAAAAAGTTATGTACCAGTTGGTGATAGCTGAGCCCCAAGGTCAGTTTTGACCCAGGAATGGACAGTGCAATGTCTGGGTCAGAAGAGTCACAAAACCAGGTTTCTGGTACAAAGAAGATGCCTAGAGTTTGAGAGATAAAACATCAGCAATCTCTACTTTGCGTTTCAGAAGAGATTGCACATTAAGAAGGGTAGAGGAGAGGGTTGCGAGATGGTGGGGCGCATTAGTGGCTTAGTCGAATGGAGTCAGGCTATGTCCATTCTAGCTATGGATGGAGTCACCACAGAGAAGGGTTAAGCAGTAACAGCAGGACCAGAGTCTACTAGTCTCATAGCGTTTGTGTCATGAGTTCTTATCATGAATAAGCGAGACTGATGGGTAGGGAAGGCTAGTGACCATGGTGCTGTGCAGGGCTGGATCACTGACTGGCACAGACGGGCTTGCATCCCATAGATAAAGCAGTGCTGGGAGGAATACTTTAATTAATTTCAGCCTCTGTAATTACTCCGGCTGTTTTCCAGTACATCATTGTTGCCCCCTGTACCTCTGTAGAGAGAACTAACCATATGCAAATCAGACTTCCACCTGTTCGATCAGTCCAGTCCAAGTGCCACTGAAATGCGAAGCAACCTCAAGCCAGTTTCAGCCTATTTGATTGTTAAACAGTGAGGTGCAGCTTGACTCCGATGGCACAGTGAGCGTGGTACCTATGTCCGGGCATACCTGCCCCGCTTAGGACATCAAAAAAAAGGTGTGTGCTTCTGGCATGGCTGATGTGTGCATATGTGTGCCATATCACCTGCTCAAGCTCTGTATGGGAATGAGGCAGAGGAAGGTGGAGGCGGTGGTGCCTAGCAACCATGCATGCCTCCTCTTTAGGTCAAATAGAATAAAGCAGGTGAGCCAAAAGAAGATGTAATATGGGCCTCGCCGCTCCTGCAGGTGTGTAAGGGATCCCCCAAGCACAGCTAAAGGCTATGAAAACTAGGTAAATGTAAAGTGCAAATCAGTAAGTATTCAATTCAAATATAGCTTTATTCAGTTGGGACAGACAACCATAAAAGCACACATTTAATACAGAACAATAAAAACAGTCCGTTATATGAGCGTAAGTAAATAAAATAACAAGAGTGCTCAAACAAAAATACATTAATAAAGGGGAAGAGAGGACGTTTGGCAAGGCTCTTAAATGCAATAAAATAAATAGGGTGTAGGTAAAAGTAATTGGTGGCTGAGTGTTCAAGATGGCAGCACACTCACCACAGTATCCGAGCGGACACATACTAGGTGTGCTCAACCAGGCAGAAGAGAATGGAAGGGAGGTTGCCTAGTCAATTAGATAAAACAACATGTGCACAAAAAAGAGAGATGCTAAGAGAAACCACAAAGCCTTGTGAAGTTATGAATCCCCGCCTTTCATCCTCCCTTGTGGAGTTCCTCAGGGATCTTCCCTAAGCCCGACATTATTTAACATTTATGTATCGGAACTGCCTAAACTTATAAGATCTTTCGGTCTAGCACTAACATCTTACGCAGACGATACACAAATTGCACTATCATTATCAAAAAACTCTACATCACAAATGCAAATTTTCAAGTACTGCATGCTGGCAGTCAGCTCTTGGATGAACTCTCTCACTGTCTTAAACTAAATTCTGACAAAAGTCATCACTTTTGGCAACTTTCTACCTAGCTGGTCACAGAGTTGGTGGCCAGATGAACTGGGATCGGCACCTATTCCAGTTACCTAGGCTAAGAACCTTTGTGTGATCATTGATGACAAACTGAATTTTAACCCCTTCGCAGCTGGGCAAATTCCCCTGCTATGCTGGGGGGCGCGCACAGCGCCCTTGTGCTCATGACGAGCTCAGCTCGTCATGAGCCACGGTGGTCGTGTGCTCATGACGAGCTGAGCTCGTCATGACTACACCCGTTCCTTTAGAACACTCGCACAGCCGGGGAATTTGCCCAGCATGCGAGCGTACTAACGGTCATGACGAGCTCAGCTCGTCATGAGCACACGAGCACCGTGGCTCATGACGAGCTGGGCTCGTCATGAGACTCGAAGGTGTTAAACCACAGGTAAATGCTGTCTCCTCATCTAGCTTTTTCCTGTTGAAAACTAGCAAAAATATATTACCATTTATTCCCATGGACAGCAGAAAAACAGTGATCTCCTCTTTGATCTTAGCCAAACTCGACTACTGCAATGGTCTTTATGCTGGCCTATCTGAAAAACAACTCACCAAATTACAGATGATCCAGAATGCAGCAGCACGTCTTTTGCTGGGCGTCCATAGGCACTCGTCAGTCAGAAATCATCTGTATAAACTACATTGGCTTCCAGTTAGAAAACGCATTACCTACAGAGCACTCCAGAATACAGGCCCCATATTCCTTAGGCGCCTGCTCCACTGGTATACTCCGAAAAGGCATTTACACTCCGAAGGAGCTAAACAACTAGCAACTTCGAGAGTCTTCAAGGCCAGATGGGTTGGCAGTAGCTTTAAAGCGGCTGCCCCCAAACTCTGGAATGAACTCCCTCTTGCCATAAGATCCCTCCCTACTTTATTTGCCTTTAGGAAGGCCTTGAAAACATGGCTATTCGATAAATAGTCATCTTCATCTTTTTCATCATCCAAGACACCTGCGGGTATTCGCGCGCTTCGCTTAACAAATTTATTAACATAACATAACAAAGCTCTGGTAGGAATGACGACTGGGTCGTTCAGAGGTTGAGTCAACTGCTGCAGCTCAGGGTCCGTCAGCCTCCCCTTCACCGTGTTGGGATGTGGGACAGGAGAAGGGAAAAGGGAGCCGTGGCTGCAGGGAAGCCAAATACTAGCCCCAACAGTACTTTTAGGTTTAAAAAACACAGCTACTAAGTGGAAAATAACAGCTTGAATAGGATGATACACAAGCGATTCAGAGGCGAAACCCAAGTCCCTGCGGCTTTCTGGGGCCCCTCAACCCTTGAGAGGGGCCGCACTGCACCCACCCAAGGCCATTGAATACATTTACATTAAACATCTAACGCCATTTGAAATGCTCCATTGATGTTCAGGTGCTCATTTCGGAGACTGGGTGGGCCTAAGACCCGCCTGCAAATACAAAGAGAAAAGGGGGAAAGGGTGTGAACTCTAGTGTGATAAATGACACCGTTGATGTGGCTATTTCACCCTCTGAAGATCGCCGTCTGCTCGGCGGTTCTGAACTTCTGAGGAGGGGGGGTTGGTAACAGGGTCCTGTACCTGTTTTCAATCCTGTATGCACAATTTATATATTTTCTATCCCCCTTTCCTGTAGTCCAGCCTATTAGCTTTTTTTCAAACCCATTCTAAATTCTCTCCCTGATGCAGCCCTTAAAATAACATTTTCATCAAATATGTTTGCTTTAATACAATGAAAACTGGAAGCATGCAGGGCTGTGTTTAAAAAAAAAAAAAAGTTGCTTCCAGGGGCACTTGAGCTGAACTGCACTGCTAATTGCAAGCCACAGCCAATTTCAGTCTGGTAGTTTGAATTATTTTGCCGCGTCTGACCTAAACAGACCTCGCTTGTCATTGATTCAAAACACACCAGACAGCATAAGATTTAATGGTTTCATTTCCAGCTGCTGGCCTCTGGAGTTGTACAGTGTTGTCGGTCGATAGAAATGGCTGACGCCGTCGGCGACTGTGGTCCTGTTCCATGTCTGTTTAACTGGAGGACAGAGGTCTTCACTCCTGCCCAGTGCTTAATTTGTAAAAGAATGAATGCCGGTGCCCGAAGTTCTGCTTAGATGCCCGCAGCGGGTGCTAAAGGCCTACACTGGCAATCTTAAATCAACTCAAATGCCTCTTTAATTCTCTATCAAACTCGCCCTGACTCCTTTTCTTACTCTTGCAAGTGCCTGCATATTCTGCCTTTGTGGTGGGTTTCTGATGCCTACAAATAAGTGCACGTTCAAAATAATAAGTGGCGGTGCTTCCCGCCAGCTCAAATTAAGCACTGCTTCTGCTATCCAGTCAATGACTGACTGTTTTTAAGGTGTCAAAAAAAATCAACCACTCTTCAATTACCATCTGCCCTTCAGCTGTTGGCAGTCCTATTTGCAGCAGGGGCGTCATGCAACCCCTGAAGTTCAGTCTTTCAGAGGCCCCCATTCAGCCCAAGGCCAACGAATATATGTGGAATGTGGGAGGTTCGAGGCCCCCTCTTCACAAGTCTGCAAGGCTTCCCAAAATTTAAGGTTACCCCACCAATGTGCAGGTTTTAAATGGAGTCCCACAGACAATGCTGGTTGATGAAGGAAATTGGAGGAAGCAAAAGTTGCTTCGTAATTTGAGTTGTAGATATTTTTCTTTAATATTGAGGCCAAGAGACCAGGAATAGCTCTTGTTTGGATGTAACAATGCGAAACCGCTTTTTGATGCCAAACAATTAGTTTGGCCCAAAATATGAAAAAGGAGTCTGAGATAAGTGTGTGACAAGATTATGGCAAACTTGATGATTTATTACAAATTATAACAAAATAGACCTGTAATACATCCGTGGTTGAAATTCCTGTTGACTAGTTACAGATGTTTTTTACTGAATACAAGTGGTGGCAGCCTATGGGCTTTTGGACATACTTGAATTGCTTAGAAAGATAATTTCAGATATATTTTGGAACTGGTTATTGATGTCTAATGGTCTCTTGTTTTTAGATTATACTTTTTGTATTCAGTAGAAATTCCCCTTTTTGACAAAAAAATCCTTGTAACACGACCTACTGGAATTTCTGTTAGGGATGTTTTCCAACACTCTTAGAGCATTTCAATGAAGGTGGAGAGAGCAGCGATCAGCCCGAATTTATCTGGTGGAAATGTTGTCCTGAAGGCTGCAACAACAGAGGCAATGCCTTAACTTCCCATTAGGATTACTTAAATTCTGCTGCAGTGCTAGTCTGTTGCCTATCAGGCAAATTGTCTCAGTGACCAGCTTTGCATCTGCATTATAGTGTGAGTGGTACAGGAATACAGCACACAGCAAAGGGTGCTTCAGGTAAAGTAAGAGGAGGATAAAAGAAAGTTAGGTGGGAAGATCTCAGAAGGACCCTTGATGACACAGACAGCACCCCGTAGTCCATAAAGTGCACTCTAACTTTCACATCATGCCGGAGCACGTCTATAGAATGACATTATTCACTGACATTCTCCCTTCAACCTGGACGAAATCAGTCCTATTCACCATCCAGTAATTTTTTTTAAATTATTTCCATTCGAGTACAGATATATGCCTTCATATTGAAACCACCTTGAGTTTCATTGGGCTCCTTAAGGAAGTTTGAGCTTTCCCATGATTTCCATGTATATCTCCAACATCAACACTCCACTTTGACTGCGTTTCTGAGCTAAAGTCAGCAAAACATGGGAACATGATTATAGTGAAGGCGTAGATATTTGTTTGAGTACCCACTCTCCACCAGATTGGGTCCTTAAAGACAGATTCAATAAAAACCATCAGTACAGTTCCATGGTCTTGAGCGTTTGTGGAGCCACACAGTTTGAAAGAGAGCTTAAATGCCTTCTTCAGTATGGAAGTGCCCCTGTGACCTGGAGAGGTAAGATGCTGTACAAATAGGATCCCAGAACCATAGTCAAGCCATATTCAGTTACTCTAGGAGGGAAACTCAGAAGCCTCCCATTGTTTGCTGTTTGTATTATCCAGAGATTTTTTCGCTCTCTTAATAGATCTATATTTCCAGACGCATCCTTGCGGAACTCAGACTGGTCCTTCAACCCATCATTCGTGTTGCCATCTCACCCCACCCCTCCCTGTATCCTTAACTCCAAGGTTGTTAATTTGGATAAAACCCCACCACCCTCTGCTCCAATTTTCCCAGATGCTACTCCATTTTGGTGATAATCATCTCCACCGTACCTAACTTATACTAATCATGACAGGTGACACCATCATTTCTTTCTGGTCTTTTTCACATCTCGTTTGGACATTTCTCTTGGATTTTGCTCTTGTTTTAGGCTTTAAAAATTCTCGCCTCTCCTGCAATCTCTATTTTTCTGCCACCTCACCGTACATTCAGTGGTGTAACACTGTCACATGTGGCTGGGCACAGATAGGATTTACTATGGCCTCCACATTACTCTGGTTTCTCTTCAAACCAAATAAATCTTTTGCCTTATACTATGGGTTCCACTCTGTGCTGGAAAATCTTCCTCGTCTGTCTCTACTTCCCTCTCCTTGAACCGCACCAGAGGCTTCAAAGCATGTAGGCCCGGGATCAGACAGCACACACCAATCAATCTCAGTATCTCTTTTGTCCATAGACTTGGCCTTTGGGAGTCACAGTCAACAGTGAGCCTTTCTCATCAGCAGTACTGGTGTCCCCATGACACCACCTGCCCAGCAGCCACCATCTTAAGTACACCACCAACTTTGTAGATGATTCCACCTGCTGCCACATTTTCTGTCAGCTTTCGAGCTCCAAGAGTTGAGGAAGAACCAATGGATGCACAGAAGAGGACACCATCGCAGGTAAATGTCCATCGGCTTCCTTAGCACCCAGGAACACCGAAGTTGAGGGAGCTCCTGAAGGACTCGTCATTCTGCTTGCTGCCAAGTTCCACTCCTCTTAATGCTTATAAGCTTTAATAATTTCTCAATAAAAGATTAAAACAAAAAAAATTAAATACCTTTTAAAGTACTAAATGCTCATTTTTACAGTTGGTATTTTACACCTATTCTCTCACACAGGCAGTCGCAGGATCAGGGACAAACTCACAGTCCGTACTCTATTGGCCAAAATGTGGTTGACGTGCCTAGACGCTGATCACCTGTGACAGCGTGTACTGCAGGATTTGTGATCATTAACATCAACCCTTGCTTTGAAAGTACGACTGTCTACCGAACCCGGTAGTGGGAAGTTTTTTTTCTTTCGGCAGAAAGAGCAAGTCCTGTGCTTCTATTGTTTTTAGCTACCGTTGAGTGTTTCCAACCCTTCTAAAGTAAATAGGCGACTTCTGAACTCTGATCAGGTCTGGAAGGAACAGTACCCATTATCGTAAATCAGCCCATGTTGACATCGCAAAAGTATTTCATCTCAGTAATTGACTTCGCATTTTGCATTAAACTGCACATGCACGAGATGTAAAAAGTCCTTTAAAGTCTTTAAAACTGCATTTGATTAAAAACGTACAATCGTTTAGATGAAAATACTTTTAAAACTGATTCTGTAATCTACATCCATATTTTTTTTTAACTTGCACGGGCTCCATAAAAATGTAGCGTTACATTCATCTGCTCCAGGCTGGGACATAGGATAAACTGTGGCAGGAGGAAAGGAAAGTGTAAATGATTAACAACTCTGAAAATAATTATATTATATTCTGCTGGAGAACAGAAATCTGGAAACTTAGCCTTTGCTGTGTATGCAATTTTTCATGATTCAAACAGCTTATTAATTCAGTAGGAAAGGGTAAGGTAACATTAAAGGTCCCACATGACCTCCACAAAACCAGGAAATTCCAAGGCCTGAAATTAATATGTTGGGATTCAGGGTGCTATTAACTTTTTTCATTATTATTTCAACGTTTTGTTCTACTAACCATGAACTTCCAGACTGATGTTGATGTTAAACCCTTAATTCATCATTGTTTTGTTTAATTATGTTTTTTTCTTATGAAAGAACTATATAATGTGAAAAGGTTGGTACTAAAGAATTTCAAATCAGAACTAGCACTACAGTGTCTTGTAGTTGTTCTACATGATTACATCATATGCGAACATTTCATATCTTGTGACAGTATCCTTTGTAAGGTAAAAATAAACAAGGGAGATAGTATAGTGACAGGACTCAGATGCTGGATGTTGCCTCTTGCTTCACCGATATCCCAGCTACCTTCTTCCTGCCAAGGCAGGTTTTTTATTGGGGGGGGCTAAGGGGGGAAGTTTTATATAACGCAAACTCGATCCGAAGACATCTGGTATCAGAGCGCTTTACGTGACCACCAGTTGCGTTACACAAGGACACATTCATTTTTGTTAGGCATGGGGAGATTAAGTGATTTGCCCAGAATAACAGGGTGCTGAGCATCATTGCTGAGACTCAAACCCGGTTCCCCAGCTTCGAGGTCGACCGCTCTAGCTGTTAGACCACATCCTCTCCCCATGCCAAATAAACCTAAAATGTAATCTTTGTAAGATTGCTTCTCTTGCGGGAGGACTTAACACTTAAACTCAATTGTATGTGCATTTTCCAGTTATTGGACTGGGAACCTAAAGCAGCCCTGGCATTTTTGTCGGACCAACGCGCCCCAACCCCAACACCCCGTCTTGTGAGCACGGGGGAAGGGAGGGTGCACTGCTCTTTTTGTTACTTGGGCTGATACTTCAGCACCGCTGCAAAACTGGCCCTCACAGCTACAAAAGTGGCAGCCATAGCTGCAAAACTGGCCCCCAGTTAAACACAAAACAGCCCCCACCCTTCCAGCCTCCGGGGAAATGCCCGATGCCCGCTATGGCCAGTCCGGCATTGATTGAGCCTACTTCCCCCTTTGATTGGTTGCATTCTGTGTTTTCCTGTTACCAGAACGAGTGTCTGCTGCTTCAGTGATTTATTGTACACTTGGTCTACCTTGGCCAGTCTACTGTGGATCGTTGGATTTGAAAAGGGCACGAAGGTTTTAACTAAGTTTATTCTGGGTGGAACAGGCTAATTGTTTATAGTAAGAACCCAGCTAGAAAATAGTCTTGGTACTTACATACTAGTGTAAAAAGGTCATGTTCCTATTTAGCTGTCATATGTACAAGGTTATGAAAGTGACCATATGAATCTGTTTGATGTTACATCCCATTGTTTGCGAGCCAAAAGCAAGTGTGCCTGAGGTCTCTGAGACAGGTATTATTATTCATATAGTGCAAACCCAGCTAAGCAGTGACAAGCGCTGTACATCAATGAGGTGGGTGTAGATTGCATTAAGTAAAGTTTACATTTTTTCATCACATATTTTCTTACATCACACACCTGCACGTATTTATGATTCTCTTTAAAAAAGTAACGGGTAGCTTTGATTATAAGGTCCAATGGACTGTCAATCAATTAATCAGGGTTCTTACAGAGCTCAACTAATTACCCGTAAGGGTCTCAAGGTGCTGGGGGAGGTCAGCAGTTCAGTCGAAGAGCCAGGTCTTGAGGTCCCTGCTGAATTGAAGCAGAGACGGTGATTGCCGGAGGTGCAGAGGTA
Source organism: Lissotriton helveticus (assembly GCF_964261635.1). Classification (NCBI taxonomy): domain Eukaryota; kingdom Metazoa; phylum Chordata; class Amphibia; order Caudata; family Salamandridae; genus Lissotriton; species Lissotriton helveticus. The sequence continues at coordinate 218,955,954 of NC_136067.1, read as the reverse complement.
GGGAGTTCCAGGTCTTCGCAGTGAGGTAGGAGAAGGATCAGTCCCTGTCTGGTGCCCCACAAGACTCACCTGGGCTTGTGAAGCGTTCCTGCAGAGACGACGGGGACCACCGCCCCTGTTCCCAAACAACCCCCGTGGGGAATAACACCCGTCACGGATTGGATGGATCCAGTGATGGGGGCCAATAAAGCAATGGGAGTGGCCTTGGTGGATGGGACGTAGGGTAGGGTCTTGGCACAGCTGGGGAAACAAGAGAAGACCAGATTAGGACTAGGTACTATTTCTGCAGCAGAACACCCCACAACACACGTGCAGGAAGGAACCCCTGGCTCCGGTACTCACCAAGACACACTTGTGCCAAACCCAGGAAGAGGTCAGCAACGTAGCGTCCAGGTGCCTTGGTGCCTTGGAGTAGAAATGAAAGAAAGCGCTCCTTCGCAAGAATCACCAAGAACAAAGAAACAACAGAAGGCGCTCCTGCGCGTAAGTGACCAATACTAGGACTCCAGGGTAAGCGCTATAGCGCGGCCCAGTGCATGTTTGAGCAACGCTCCTGCGGCACATGCAATAGATCAGCAGTGTTCCTACGCTTCACGCGTCAGGTCACTAGTAGCAGCGCTCCTGTGCAACTGCCAAAAGCAAGGAAATAAACAAGCAATGCCTGTCACAGCCCTCCTGCGCTTGCTAACAGAGAATGCAGCAGCGCTCCTGTGCCACTGCCATGTACAGAGCAACTCAGGGAAAGAGAAACAACAGCTCTCCTGCGCGGTTGCCAGGGAAAGGGTTAATCCTGTCTCAATGGGAAAAAGGAACACAGCGTTCGTAGCGCTCAGCAACCGGTGCAAGCGGTGATAAAAACCCAGCAAGGTAGTCTGAGCTCTGGGGGCTCGAAGAAGCCCTGGGCAGCGCAACACACGCTGTTTCGAAACATGCGGCCAGAAAGAAGTCACGTAACGCAAGTAGGCTTGGGGAAGGCGTTACCGTGACTCGTCGTGCCGTGGAAACTCCAGGGATCAAAGTAGGGCAGAAACAATCCGCTGCCGTCTGCTGAGCTCCGTGCACGATCCGGAAAACGGAATCAGAAGCACCGAACCGGAGGTACTTCACGCCTTTAATCTTAGTCCCCCGGAAGTGATGACATTGGCCGGAGGACTAGACCGGGATACTACTTCCGGCCGGAAGTGAGTATTCCCGCATGTATGTTGTGGTGCCCGAAATGGCGGAAAACCGCCACCTGACAGTCACGGCCTGTGTTGGTTGGGGCGTTGGGGCCGGGTTGGGGGGGTTGGGGTTTGACAGACGACAGAGGAAAATTAATTACTAATTTAATTTTCTCTCATTCTCTGCCTCTAATCCACCCCCCCCCCCCCCCCCCACTGGGTGCCACTGCTCTTACCTGCACGAACCGCGACTGAGAAGGATCTTCCTCCGGCCGAGGTCTTCCAGATCTGTTGGATAGTGGCCATGCCAGATAGGTGGAGCGGAGCTGTCTGGTCGATGTGTAGAAGGGAAGGTGTGTGGTTTAAGTATTCGGGTCAGTTAAAAAAAAAAACTCAAATTCACCCAAAAAAAATCATAGTTACTTTTGATTGCAAATTAAAGCCAGAAGACCACTCAAAATCCCAAGATGTAGTTAGGACTGCAATCAATATCTCGCAAAACAGATATACAAACCATAACTCACACATCAAGTGTAATGTTTGTAACCTCATTATTTTGAAAAATATATTGTACTGGGCACAGTACTAGATAATATTAGACAAGCATTTAAACTCTAGAAACACAAAAATATGGTGCAAATCATAAAAACTAACGTGCAAACATATTTATGAAAATATACTCTATTTTACTAATGATTTATTTTTTAAAACTTATATTGAGATAGACAAAATATATATATATATATTTATAAATACAATTCACATATAGATACTTCCAATATATGACCGAATACACATAACAGATAATAATGTCCAAATTAGAACCACATATTCATTCACCTAACCTGAGACCATAATAACTTCAATTTGTATATACAAGATGATCAGAGACAATTCATAAGACTCATGATGGTCTATATAAAGAATATTGGGCTAAAAATGATTCAAGCCGTAATGTGGAAACACTGGTAATGTTTGTAGAATACCAACGCGTTTCGGCAAAGCCTTCTTCAGGATTTCATACCAATAATCATAAATGTGATCTAGAGCTTAGACGCATATGTCAAAAAATACTCTATACATACATTATTAGAACCTAGAAAGAATACATCACATTTACGGTCTGAGAAAACCAAACCCGAACACTGCTGTGAATCATTAACACTGTTATTGTTAATGAATGCATCATATTATTACATAAACCCTTTTGACACCCATACTCTGCTAATTTCTCATGCATCTATGTACAACATAGCACAAACTGTGACATAAAATATAAACCTAAAAACTACATCTCACTTATTATTTGGATTCAGCGTCCTAATGACTTTACTGGTTCTACTATTGGTTATAGGTTATGGGGCAACTAGATGTGACGACTCACAAGTTTCATGAAAAAACAAAAAGGAAATTAGAAAAAAATTCTAAATCCTAATTTGAGCGAGAAGATGCAATAATCACCATATGTATTACCTCGGTTCGATCTTTAAATGGTGTTTTTACATCCATCCAACCCTCATTGTTCGGAGTTGGAGCCTCTATTTACCTGCACTGTATGGATCTAAAATGGAAGGTAAAGTTACACATAATCACCCCTTTGTGTTATGACACTATTCTTGGACACTGAGGTTAAACTATAGGTCTATACCATGATATTTACACGAAAGGGGAACAGATGTGCCTTCATTCAAGGGCATGATGATTAGAATAATTGGAATGATCTGCTGCTGTATCGGTCCCCAAAATGGAATCCTGCTATCTAAAATACACACAAAATGTAACGTACGATATTAATCATGGGAGAATAAAACTCAATTCTCCAAACTTCATAATGTCCAACAGATCTACCTAATCGATACTTTTATCTGTGGATGTATCCCTTATTTTGCTTCTGACTTAATGTTCTGTTCTATATTGTCGTTCGGAGGCTTAAAAAGTGATAACCTGAAATTACAAGATATTTGCCATAAGTTACCTCCTTACTAAAAGACATTCAGGGGTAAGAAATGTGAAGATCTGCATGTAAGTTGCATATTACTAACCTTAAGAGTTAAGGCAACACTGACAGCAGAAGCGAATAGATATCCTTGATCCTTTCGGTGAACTACTAGTTTCGAGTGGAACAGATTAACACATCTAAATGTTAAAAAAGAAAGAAAAAGGTGGTTCACATAACTAGCCACACAGAATCCCTAGCCGCACAGAATCACAAGAAAGTGACCTGCAAAAGCCGTGCAATTAATGCATTGTGATGGCATAACAATGTATGTATAGAAAGCGTTATCAACATATGCGCATGATGATAAATGTCTACGATCTATATAGTCTGGAAAGATGCTAGAATCGATCAATTCCACACTTATATATATATCTTACCCAACTTAAGGCATACCAGCTGCCGCAAGACGTGATTGGCTTGCCCTTAATCTATACACGTATATCATGTAATCATGGTTTAACTCATCAGATCTAAACTGTGCTTACTGATGACTCGCTACTCTGTCTTGTAAGTCCAAAACTAATGGTAATAAGAATTCAGTCCAAAACATAAGGTAAACTGGCTGATCTTGTGACCTCAGCCTTGATACGACATATGTCATTACAAATATCATGAATAATCTTAAAAATGAGATTACTGATGAAATTTCCCATAGCACTGTAAACCATGAAGGAAGTAATATGCCTCGGGTTGAGTATGTAATGTTAATTAATTACATTGTTCTTTTAGGAGCTTTACGTAGTGGCATTGCAGAGAAATCTTGAGGTTTTTAACCTACATTTAGATATTTTAAGCAAAGCCAATTTTAGCTTCACTTAAACCTTTGGGTTTCTTCAGTTATTTTTTTGGGGGTTTTCATCATAAAACACACCCAGCAGTTTCTTGTGCCCAGTCTGCCACAGGCAGCCAACCACTGCTGCATGGCTTTGCCTCAAATGGTCCCTACACCCACACTGCTGTGGGGTGAAACCCCAGCTGTGCATGGGATTTGGCTGTATGCAGCAGGATTTGACTGGAGGGCCTGGCACATGGCCAGGCCCAGTGGCCAACCTATGCTCCGCACGGCCTTCAGCTGTGTTGCAGCAGGGGTTGCCAAACTCTGCTGCGAATGGGGTTTGGCCGCAGAGCCCAGCCTTTCGCAGGCCGTATTTTTTACCTTTTAATTGTTTATGGTTTGCAGAACCTATTGTAAAAATCCTTGCTGACTTTTGGGTCCTTTTTGGACTTACTGTGGGGGTAGCAGACTTGAATTTGGGTCCATCAACTATGTGTAAGATCCAATACAGTCTCAAAAGCTCCCTCTACGTTTTTGTGGCCATGAAGCTTACTGTGCATTCGCTGATTTCCAGGGCCATAAAGACAACCCCCAACATCCACAAACCCTGCTGAAATGTATTTTTTTATTCACACTGGGGTCTTTTTGAGCCCCCTTATCTGAGCCAAGGGAAATGGTATGCTTTCCCTACCTTCTTATGACAAATTTCCTTTTTATTTTCAGGATGCAGGGCCAAGTTCCCCCAACCTGTAATTGCAACTGCAACGTTTTTCAGGTGCAGCTAGCCAATCAGAGGTCTTCAGTTCTGTGGACACCACTTTGAAGAAACAGTTCCCTTGTTCAATACAGTTTAAATATTTGTTAAATTCGCAGAGGTCCACGAAACCTCATTTCCTGACTTCTGGGGAATACGTGCCCAGATATCACTATAATTTAACCTTTTCAAACACCCCAAAATATTTTCTAATGCTCATTTCTCAAACTACTGGATGGATTTACACCAAACCAAGCAAAGGCACTTTCGTGAGTATAGTTCTACCTCATACTAAGTGTAGTGTAATTCCAGAGCAAACATTCCTATAGGAATTTAAATGTGAACTGTTACTTTTTTAACCCTGCCTCCGCCCCATTCTATTGACCCCCCTCTTGATCTGCTTGAAACTCATGATGCCAAACTGAAAGTTGCTGAACTTTTTTATTGGAAAGTTTCATGCTGATTCTCCAAACAGCACCAAAGTTGTTAAGAGAACAAAAAATGCCTTTACAGTGGAAACTGTGTTCAACCCATCACAACACATAATAACGTATAATGAGGTTCATGTTCAAGTGCTGGTGGAAGAGATAGGTGAAGGAAAGCATAGTGTGAGGTGGGATGAGACAAAACCTAGTTCTTCACTAAGTGAGACAAAAATGGTGGAGATGAATACTTTTTAACTCAAAGGGGATTTGGAAAGTATGGCAGAAATGGGGATTTATGAAGACACATTTTTAATGTATAATAAAATTGAATTGACATGTTTGGGTGCAGAAGGTGTAAGATGTACTCGTTGTGCATTTGAGAAACGTGAAAAATTGGCTAAATAATTTAAAGTGGATTTAAAGCAAAAGAGAATTTGTGATTCAAATCAAATATATCTTTTTTAGATCCATATTAGAGCATAAAATATACAAGATAAAAACATATATTGCTAACATAAGAATACAGTAGATAAAAACGTATGTCCAAACTAGTCATTGAAGTGCAATAATGTGTGCAAAAAGATGTATTCACAGTATCCTGTAGTACTGATTAGCCATCAAAGTACATACAAGTGGCTTCTAATATATGCATATAGCATCCAAAATAATACAACTAGTGTCAGCCATTTTTCTACTTCTGCATCACAACACATCATAAGCCTATTGTTCCTGTTAATCTTTTTTGTAAGTCATGCTATCTAGGTGGTTGAGTAATTTCCTCCTAGAGATCGCTTGTGCAGTGCAGACAGAGACAGCACATAGACAACATCAGACCCAAGTGTACATTAAATATTCAAGGCATCTTTGTAAAATAGCAATTTCTCAGTTAAAAAGGGGGCTTAAAAAGTGCTTTCTAATATCAATATAAACTTACAAAACAAAATAAAATGTGCAGTTGATTGGGTGGCTTTCCCATTACATGGGCATGTAGGTTCATTTTTTGACCATGCCTCCTTTCTTGGAAAAGCAACTGAATGATGTATGGTGGCTAACCTCAATCTTGTAAGGTAAAATCTCTCCTGGACGTTTGTTACCCTAATTGAATAGCCGGGTAGGCCCTGGTGTAATGGCCCTGCCAGATACCTTAATACTGTCCGTTTTTGGCTTTCTCGTTTTTCTCTTTCAGCCCCCTTTTCATAATAAAGATCATGTTCAGCTTTTACTTGCTGAACTGTAAGATATTGGTGGGAATCTTTAGGGAGATATTGTAATTTATTTCTTTAAATAGTTTATTCAAATATACCAGCCAAGGAATCTTATCATGTTGTTCAGGCATAAGACAGTCTTCGATAACTTCTCTTGTAAATTTTGATCCAGTCTTGCCTCATATGATATACCAGCTAATGATTGCACTTAGATGAATTGTGTCTTCCAGATGTGATATATTGAATTATCTGCGGGTAACGTATCCTGGTACCGAGTGGGGAACAGCCAGAAGCCTACAAAGGAAAGTGTTTTCCTGTATCTATAATAATGTATTCTCTCTCATGCCCCATAGTGCAGCCCATAAATTGTGGTTGCATACATTTACTCTTACACAGTTGCACCATTTCGATTACAGGTTTATGACCACTTTTTTAGGTAAATCTAAAGAGAGCCTCTATTGCCCTTATAAATTTTAGCTTAGCCGTTCCTATATGGGGCCCCCGGGTACCAGAGAGTAAAAAAAGTACACCCAGTTAGGAAAAATGTTGAACTTCTAGCTTATGGTCTCTCACAAAGTGGGCCTTTTTCCTTGCTTTCCCCCTTCCACAAACCATCACAAAGGTTTTAGTCATATGGAGCTTTAGAGCTTATTGTTCCATATATACTAAAAATGTATTAATCAACTTTTGAAGTCCATTAGCAGTTCTAGATATTAATACTGCATCGTTTGCATAAAGGAGTACATGTGTTGGGTGAGAGCCTATTTTCGGCACATCAGCATCCACCTCATGAAGCACGCTGTCCATCCCATTTATGTATAAAGAGAATAAAAAAGGAGCAAGGACACAGCCTTGCCTGATGCCCCTAGTAACCTTGAAGCTTGAAGTGCATTCCCCATCTAACCCATAGCTTACCCTTGCTTTTAAATAGGAATACATCTGGTGCGCCTATTTAATTTGGGATCCTCACCAATTTGGCGTGATTCCCAAGATGGAAAGGGCTACTTAGATCTGTGATGAATATGTCCCTCTTTTGCTAGCGTTTACTTCCCAGTAGGAAGATTGAGATTTATGCATTGCTCCACAGTCCCAATATCCCTCCAGAACCCATGCTGGGGGGGGGGGTCTATTACAACTTGATTCTCTGTTGACCAGGTATCTAATCTGTCCAGTATAAGTCCCCCCCATTATCTTAGTGGATGTGTCCAGGAGGGATATTGGGCGATAGCATTTAGCGCTCCCCCCTCCCTCCCTTTTTGAAGATTTGGACAATTAAACTGTCAGTCCAGGTAGGTGGAATGAATCTTTGTAGCGCTGCATTGCAAACCTGCGTCAATATTGGGGCCCCTAAGGCTATCTGGGATTTAAGAGCATCTACTGGGACTACCATTGGGGCCAGGGGCTTTCCCAGTGGCAGATTTTTGATAGAAATAGTAATTTTATCTAAGCTAACCAGCTGTACAGGTGTTGTCATTCGTTTTCTGAGTCATATAGGATATGGTTGACTGAAAATTAATTAACGAATCCAGTGAGCCCAACAGACAGCATCATAATCACGAGTAGCAAGCACTCAAATATATTTTGTGTGGTTACTGTCACTAAGGAGAGTAGAGTATTGCCTATTTAAAATATTCCACAAGAAGAATTTGTGTATAGAACGTGACTAATAAAGGTCTATGCAACATTTATATATTAATGTGCAGGAGAAGTTAACATAAAATGTGTCCCATTGTAAGGTTAATAAAATAGAATGTGTATGTGTAAACTAAAGTTTAAACATTTATACGTGTAACAAGAATAATTTCCATGCAGGTGCAGTTAGAATGACATCTGTGGCAAAGGTGGTGCAAGTATCCAGTTGTGCCGGACAGAGTCCATTGAAAATTACTAGCAAGTCATGTGGGACTATCTACTCTGAATTCAATTGATATTATGCTAAAACATAATGAGGGGCAGAAGAGACATCTTATGACATCACGAGGAACAGTTCTATGTATCTGCTTGTGTGGCTTTATGATACTTGACCCATCTTTGGAGTGCCTTCTACAGAAGACTCCCAAAGCTGACACCTTTCTGATTTCACCTTTGGTAAATGCTTCTTAGTTTAGGGTTACTCTGTTTACGGTAGTGTAGAGATAGTTTGTTCATGCTTACTTTGGAGAACCATTTGATGCAGTTTAATACTCAATTATTTTTCCTGATTATTAGTGTCGCCATCATAGATTTAGTTGTCTGCTTTATATTATATAGGGTAAATCTCTTCAGGAGATTTGGATTCATTTTGTTCATCCTTTATTTCTGTACAATAATGTTGGGATTGGCCTAGATCGATTTGTTCCTAAATTTGTAATTAAACGCTACTAAACTCAGATTGAATTGTTGAGTGGATCATTGTGTGACTACATTGGTTACACTGTATTCAGATTTTAACAAGCGATTGTTTTCTCCCTTTACGTCTCATGCTGCTATCCAGACAATCGGTCTGGGGATAAATGCTAGCTCCAGCAGCTGGTAGTAGTGTCAGATGGTTTGCTCTTGATGTAAAGGGAGATATAACCTGACCTAGAACAGTTTAGACTCTAACCCCAGAGGCCCTAGTCCAGAACCCAGGATCGAGACGTGGAAAAATGGATGGAGTTTCAGTGGCGTGCGTTAAAACAGCGGTGGCAGAGTAGATGGTATCAGTAGGGTTGTTTGTATGAGGAATATGCGTAGCTTGTGGTACACTATTGATTGTGTGATATCTGGCAGGGATGTTGTGAGAGTCATGTGAATGTGGTGTTAAGTTGTCAAAGTTGAAGAAGTTGTTGAAGTTATCGGGTCCGACGTGACCGAAGATTCTGGGTATATAATAAAGGTGCAGAAGACACTGTGTTGTAATTGTCTGCTAGGGTTTTGTGGGGTTTGTTGTGAGACGTCGTCAACAGGCCTAATTGAGATAGGGAACTTTTGTACGCTAGATAAGAGTTGTAATTGTAGTGAACCTTTTTGCGCAGAAGATAAACTAAGTGATCCCACCCCCCTCCCTGTTCGATATCTCATTTGTGAATTTGTGTTCCTTGGGTGATTGAATTCTCTTGATTCTTTTAGTGGAGCAGACAATTGTTAGTTGTTGTTTTAGTATAATCAAACATGTGAGAGAGTGTGGGAAATATTGTGAAAGAGAGTGAACTGCTGCGAGGGGTGAGAGTAACGTCAGAGGGTGCTGCGCTTGGATTGGTCAGCTGGTGTTACGCCACGCTGGTATTGATTGACTTTGTCCATTGGATACTGTGCAGTTATTGGTGATCGTATCGCTGCGGAACATGACATTCGTTTAAATTGAATGTAATTTGAAACTGTTGAAATAAAAGATTAAAAAATGAGCTGTTTTACAGCAATTAGGGATATGGCACGAGGAGATGTAGGTGTGCCTACAAGAATTGGCGAGGAAGCGCCACCGGAGGATACGCCAGCTCATTATATGGCTACGAATGTAGGGCTCCATACTATTATTTAGCTTACGAATTGGCACAAGGTCACAGAGAAAGTAGGTGCATAATGTTTGTACATTACTGTACTTTCAATTTGAGAACAATTGACCATTTGAGAGGGATATTGTTTGCTATAAAACCATTATCTGGACCCACACAGTTTGAAGCAGTTAATGCATGAGAGCAAGCAGCGCATGCTAAATAAAGAGACAAATATCAAGAGAGGATGAAGAAGGCGATGCGTGCATACGCAGACACGAGTTGTGATGACCAACAACGGAGATGGAGGTAGAGAGATTATACCCTGCCATAACAAGTGAGGGAAATGATGCTAAGAGAAGGAGAAAGGGAAAGTAAAAGGAGAGAGAGGGTCATGCAGAATGTGACAGTGATGCAAATGACAGCCTTTTGGATGGACTATTAGCCAAACGTCCTCCCCCCATATAATCAAACACACATGGGAAGTGGGGGAAATAGGAGTGGTACTTCCAGAACTAGTACTTCAGCACCAGTTGACTCTATTCCTGGTGTTGTTAGAGTTATAGCAACTGGTACAATAAAGAGTATACCAGGAGGAGGTATGGGAGTGTATGTCCCAGGTTCTTCTTGAAGTTGTAGCACTAATTCGGCATCAAAACTTCCGGATGCTCTTACAGCACCGGCTACTGTGGGTCCTATAGTCTCTATGTTTAATCCTAGTCCTGTTGGGAATGAAAGTCAGAGAGTGCAGAGTGCCTGCTTCTACAGAAGGGAAGGTACTAAAACGAGGAGCAGATAACGAGACAATGCCATTTGTCCAATTGGCTCCAATGAATGCAAGTTCACCATGTGCAGCAAGTGCAGACCCTTCTGTAGTACAGAATGGATTCAGACCTATAAGGTCTTTTCCTGGATTGGCAGGTATGGTTTCACCTGCATGGGAAACTCTCCTGAATGTACGAAATAGTACACCCATAGATAGCAATACACAAATAAGGACTTCTGAGAGTCAACATCTATTCGCTGTCCCAGATTTAGAGTGCAGAGGTGAGCCATGAAACTATCAAATTGGGTGTAGAGGTAGATATGATAGATGTGGTTAAATTAAAAACTGAATTGGATAAAATGATAACTGGGAGCTTGCAGCTTAATTTAATAGATACCTACCGACAGAATGAATTGTTATTCATGAGTAAAGATGTCACTAGAAGAGTGACACAGACTCATGAGAAATTATCTGATTTGGCTCAGAGATGTGATGTTGATATAGAACGAGTAAAGGCTTTACAGAAAATTCATAGACTTGCATATAGCGATCAGGACATGGAGAATTTGAGATTACCAGGATTGAAGACCCAAATTCGAGAATGAATTCTAAACATTCAGATTTGGAGCACATTCGACAAATGGGAAGAAAGATGGACAAAAAGAAAGGGTTCTAAAAGAACAACTGGAGAACCTCCTCCTGTGGGGAAAACGGGAATGAATGTCAAGGCTTTCCCTTCGCTGGAAGTACCAAGTGGAGGTTATGTACATCTACCTTGGAGTAGAGGTGACCTTGCCGCTTATGCAAATTATTTCCTGAGGTTGAAAGAGAGGCCCTTAGAGTGGTATAGACAGGTTGATAAATTTTTTAAAATTTCGAAGGTGTTGTGGATCGATTTGAATCAGTTGTTTGAAATTGTAGGCCCCAGTGATTTGTGGTCAGCATGTAAAATAGCTATTGTATAGCCCGGAGGTGAGCCTTAGAAAGATCCAGTGACACATGGTCCGTTACCTGTAGTGATGAAGAAATACGAGCAGGTGATTACTTGGTTAAAAGCTTAAAGTGCCACAGCAGGATAATGATTGCATAAAGATTTTTAGGAAACTGTTACAGTTTAAAAATGAATTATGTTTTCAGCAATAGAGAGAATGAGTAGTGTGCGGAAAAGTGAAAAGGACCTGCTGCACTTGATTAGGAGTCTCTTTTTTAAAAAATATTTGTAGCCATAAGTGACTAAAACCCCATACGTCACCTCGCATTTGGTTAAACAGGTGGTTTCATGTCATTAACCTCTCAGTTCTCTTTCAATTTAGGTTGCTCCCTAGGATTGGCTTTAATTTCAAGAGTTCCTATTGAAGCAGCATGGCACCCAGTACCTTACATTTGTCACAAATAGAAAAAAATAGCATTCTAGTTGTTTTTTATTAAAGCCATGTGGTGAAGCTGCAAAGAACATTGGGGAGTTAACTCACCACCTGCTGCAGCTATTAACCCCTTCCATGCTGGTGACGAACCCCAGCCGTCACGCTCCACGGTGCTCGTGTGCTGGTGACGGCTGGGGTTCGTCACGGCCCCGCCCTATTCGTTTGTTTACCGCACAGCGGCGGAAACGGGCCAGCATGGAAGGGGTTAAAAGTAAACATTTTATTCTGTATGTTTTCAGTTTTCACAGGATGTAATCACCTTGCAACTCATCATAATACCTAAAATGAGTATGGCACCACCAATTAATAATTTTTTATTGTGACTAAACTCTGTTCTCGCACTTTCTATGTGTTCCATTTTCTGCCTGTTAAAACAAGGCATTCATACAAAGCATTTCAATAAGACAATTGTGGAGCCTTATCACAAATAAAAAATCCAGCAGGAGTGCTTGTTGTCTCCTTCCATTTATATAGTATCATGAAAAAAACACTATCAATGAACAATTTCGTGAAAATTTAACTTGCCACGCTCTGGCAGCAGGACGTCCTGTCCCCCAACCCCACCTGCACCACCCACCCCCTCCCTGGTAGCACCACAGCCAGAAAGTTGTCACTAAACCTGACTGGGGCAGGCCCGGCTGTCACGGTAGTAGCTATTGAACGCTACCCAGCCGGGCCATGACGTCAGGCTGTTTTAGTAACTCAGAGCCCAGCGGCACCGCTGGAATGAAGAGCTACGTTGCAGCAGCAGAGTGAGCCTGCTCAGCTGCTGGGATTGCCCCAAGCCCTTGTGAGGAGCCTGTGCAGGCCAATGGCGCATGCTGCCAGCTACCACACACACTGTTTACAGCGCGATTTCTGACAGCTAAAACTATGCATTATGCGTGACAATGCATTTCAGTGCGGTGATGCGGAGCACCACACTGAAATGCGTTAGTCTAACTTCTGATGCGTGGTACTTGGCAGGACTGAATGATTTATAGTTGCAGTGTTAGGTCGGCAGGGGGGCACTCCCAAGAAGTTATTGGCTAGGGTATTGCTTAAGCCAAACCTGCTGATTGCCTGTTGAACAAAAGGGGTCTTTTATTCACGTTGATCCACACCACCGCTTTGAAATATATGCAGAACTGTGCCTTTCTTTTTCTCTTACAGTGTGATTTTTCCTCTCCTTCCTGCACCCACTGTAAAATAGAAGAAAAAAACCTGAAACTTAATGCCTGCTGACATGTTCTCGATGAATCTTCCCTCGTTTCTGTCCTCCTCCCCCAGGCTAAAAAGCCGTGGAAACTGCCCCTTTTGTATTGTTCCTAAAAACTGTTTAATAAGGCCCATTCCTTTTGGCAACCTTTGTTCAGCTTCTGGTAAGAGTTCTGTTTCTGAATTCAGAACATAAGTTGTGGCTTTTAACATCAACCTGCTACTCCATATCATGTTCGACACTTCACATTAAATTTGATTTTAAACGTACAATAAATTATTATTAAAACGGTCCAGATTTACAAGCGAGGAAGAATAAGCCAAGTCGTTTATTATGTCTTGGGTTTTTTTTAAAGAAAGTTCTTCCAGTTTGGTGAAATGATAAAAAGTCCTGCTTTGAATTTGAGTCACTTTTGCTCTCATGAGCTGCAGCTGCATTGGCCAAAGGTGACAGATTTAGAGCTCAAGACAAGCACCTGGTAAGTCTGTTAAGTAGAGGTCATGTAAAAGTCTGCTGTGATTTTGAAGTGTTTTTTCTCTGGTGCAATGTGCCGCAGCGAAAATCTAAGTCCACTCTAAGAATCAAAAATCTGAAAGTGATCCAAGTTTTAAGTTTCCCGTTTTCTGCACCGTAGGCCGTTTGTGTGTTTCTGATTTGGTCCCAGTTTGCGTTTTTCTTCTGCAGCTCCCTGCAGCCTGTGGCGCGGAGCCACAGAGCGAAGCCATACAGCCCAGCCACATCAGAGAGGCCCTCCGGCGCTACAGCCACAGGGTTGGCCCGCTTTCCCCATTCACGGTGCGTAATAACAGAGAGATGGAGAAAAGTTATATTTATAATCTTTGAAAACATTGATTTTTTTTCAAGTGGTCAAATGAAGGCTCATTGACATTGTGACGAGCAATTTGTGGGAACTGTAATTTTCTTCGTAAAAGTGGCACATATATCTAGGCATCTGCACACTTCAGCAAAGGCTGTCTCTTAAAACAATGGAATTTGTTTATCTCACCAGAATGTTTTCCTTTCACTGTCATTACAAAAGTTATTCTTTTTTTCAAGGTTTAGGTTTGCAGGCATTTAGCAGACATCAACATATTTCAGTACGTGTTGTGCTCAAAATGAACAACTTTGGGTGCAAGTGTCCCCAACAACTATGGTTGAATTGTGATATGGAGACCGGACTGATGATTGGGCTGCTGGTTGGGTTGCATTTAAAACTTCTAGGGCCAGATGTAGGTAATCCCAGATTACCGATTCTTAAATACCGAATCATACCGACATACAGGCAAATGGGATGTAGGTAATTTTACCGAAATAATTACCGAATCGGTAAGTTTCGGTAAATACAGATTCCGTAATTGCCATTCATTCCTATTGACCTGGAGGCCCATAGGAATGAATGCCAATTACCGAATCGGTATTTACCGATTCGGTAAAAGGGGGAAACATTGAAGGGTGGCAGGGTGTCACTTTGACACCCTGTTGCACCCCTCAATTGTGTATGTGTGCACATGTTGCAGACATAAATGCCCTAAGGGCATGTATGTCTGCAACATGGCACTGTTGGAAAAGCAAAAAAAATGCTTTTTCCAAGGTTATCATTATTTACCACCAACTTGTAGTTGGTGGTAAATAACGAATCCTAAAAGGGCAAAAGCACTCATTTGAGTGCTCCCTACATAGCAAAATCTGTAATTTACCGAGTCGGTATTTTAAGGAATCGGTAATTTACGATTCCTTAAAATACCGATTCGGTAAATTACCAAATCAGTAAAATGCCCACCTATATCTCATTTTCCAAATACCGGTCGGTAACGGCCGAAATGACCGAATTTTGGGCGTTACCGACCGGTATTTGCCTACCTACATCTGGCCCCTAGTGCTTTGTGAAAGTTGTTTGAAGTGTAGTGTTGAATGCTCATGTAAGGCGTATTTTGCTTAAGTATACATTTTAGGTGTGGTCCAGAGAAGACTTTAGCTACTGGTGAGCTGTGTTTAATCAAAAAACTCAAAAAATGCATACATACATATATATGTATACACAAGGGCTTTAGGTCAGCCCTCTTCATCTATTAATCTGTTCAGCTGTCATTCAGTTATTGTTCCCGCTCACCACAGCATACAGCATGAGGCAGTGCTTCAGCCCACTTGAGCCACTGTCTCTCGTGTGTTGTGAGTAATGGGAGTTTTACCTGACTACATGTGTGAAGACACCTAAAAACACACTGCACTTGAGTGTCAGGACTACGGGGCCAATATTTCACTTTGCCAACGTTGTTTCCATTCTTCATCCTTTTTAGGTCTCTAGTCATCATTGTGTGTGTTTAAACTATGTCACCAGGTTACAATAATTCAAAGACAATGGTACTTTGCATGTCTTGCCAAAAGGTCATTGGCCACCATCGCCAGACCTATTTTCTTTGCCAATGCTTTTTCTTTTTGCCAATAAGAATCATTTTGACTGTGATGTGAATTAAAGCTTAAAACGATTTATTTGCCTGTGCTAAGTGCACCGGCCTATTAGGTCGTACCCATTCTGTTCCATTAAAGGTATGTAAGGGAAATGAGTTTGGGAAGGAGGTGAAAACAGATAACAGCACTACTAAATCAACTTCTACACGACTTCTACTACTATTTCTATACTTACTCTAAGTACACCCGCCTATTTGGGAGAACCCATTATGTTCTTTTAAAGTTATATGTGATGGCTAATTTTTAAGAATTTTATTACAGGGTACGGCCTCCACCTTTTGGAGGGACATTTTCTTTTTTCTTTCCTTTTTGTTGTATATGCTTGCAATTAAAAAATAAACAAAAAAGTGATGTGTGAGGTTTTATGTTATGAGAGAAACATTAGACACTGCAGCACTGAATCCTTTTTCATGCCTCCAACAATGACACAGGGTATCATTTCCTGTTCTAACTACTGGACAGGAAGTGAGATGAGGATAAGGGTTTATCAGCAACACAGTACGAGATGCGATAAAGATGGGTGTTTTCCACTTCTGCACCCATATTCACAAATGAAATCAGATCAACTGTGGAGAGGCAACACTCAATATTTAGTCCATAAAATTGAAAGAATCTCGACTTCAGATGTCTCAAGAAAACTTCTTTGTAAACACATTGATTTCAGGAAATTTCTTATAATTAGTTTTCTTCATAAAGTGCAGTCATATAGCCAACGTGTTTTGCTCAATCCCTCTGAGCTTCCTCAGGGCTTCAGGCTTTATGAATATATATATTGGCTGAACCATCATTCGATCTTTACATATTTCGTAATCGTTTTGCTTCCAAGTTTACACCATTCTTATGGAATATACTTCAAGTAGGTAAGCATTTGCAAATGGAGGCAGATATTGAGGGGCAATACTTATTGATACTTTGCAGGTTGGATGGTGTAGATGTAGCCATTGTTAATACATATGGACCTAATATTGATTATGGGCAATTTCTCCTGACACTGTGTGATGTTGTTTCACTGGCTCTGGACTATGGGGTTTCCTGGGCAGGGGAGTTTAATTGCATCTTGAATGGGTAGCTCTATGGACATCTCCAGACACTGTAACACTAAGCCCCAGATGACTTCCTGCCTGTGAGGGGGCGTTGCCCAACTAGGTTTGTGTGATATTTGGAAAGATACCCCAATTCTAAGGAATTTACTTGCTATTCCCCAACTCATTATACCTATGGTAGATTGGATCATATTTTAATATCCGTGCCACTGGGTGGAGAGGTGCTTAGGGTGGCCATTTGTCCCATTATTTATCAAATCATGCATCGGTGCTCTGTGAGGTCAGGTTCGGGGGGCCTAGTGAGGTCAACGCTGACCTGGAGTCTACCATCCGAGATTTTCCAAGACGTTGAAGGCAGGAAAATGCTGTCAAAGTCACTGTCCGAGTTTTTTCTTGATTAATTGGTCCTCGACCAATCATAGGTTCACTGAATGGGAGACAATGAAGGCAGTGATGCGGGGGTGTTGTGTTGGCATCTCCTGTGGGGTTCAGCGCACTCTATGGGTCGAATTAATACCAAAGGACGATGAGCTGGCATACATGCAGCAGTTCTCCCTAGCTGATCTGGCGGAGGGAATTCGAAGTTCAAATTTAGGTGGTGGAAATGAGGGATTGATTGGAAAAATATGTGCTGCAGTCCTACCATCAAAACAGCGGTTCCATTGGAATAATGCATAAACTTTCTAGTAAATACAAGGCATAATAGCAATAGCAGTTGAGGGTTAAGGGGACGCCAGAGAGAGAAGCAAGGCTCACGACACCAGGATTTATATCCAAATTGAATTTGTATTATTTTCATGGAAAGATTAATTGACATATAAGCTGTACACTAGGTTTCAAAAAACAGTGCGGTGTGTCCCAAGTGTAGTCAAAGAACCAAGGAAACAGTTGAGTGACATAAAGTGAGCAATATTTACAGGGTTTCAAAGGAATGTGTATTCAAAAAATGAAAGGCGACCAATAAATAATAATGATACAATGTTCCAGCGACACTATGTATTCATAGGTGCTGTCTGCGTGGTTTGCTTTCACAAAGCGTCGACGGCGTTTCGACCCAACTCAGAATAAGGGGTCTCCTCAGGACCAACAAAATGAGGGACATCTGAAAGATGTAAGCAAAAGGGGCAATGAGATGACTGAACTAGTTGCCAGGTAGCGACTATAAGGACAACTAGAAGTAGGCAATTACCTGCGATGTATGAAGGCTCAATTATTAGATGTGGTGACAACCATGTGCGTGAAATGAGTAAAATTATACTCACAGCGAACCCAGCCGGGTTCTGTGGCACAATGTGGAAAATAAAAGGGAAATTAAATGAGGAGGGGAAAACATGCGGATCCAGACCAAAATTGAAAGGGTGAGATAGTGGTAATACTCACCAATGTGGGTGGTGGATTCCTTGTGGATAATTGGAATTGTGT
Organism: Lissotriton helveticus; assembly: GCF_964261635.1. Lineage (NCBI taxonomy): Eukaryota > Metazoa > Chordata > Amphibia > Caudata > Salamandridae > Lissotriton > Lissotriton helveticus. Next base: position 218,937,862 of record NC_136067.1, on the reverse strand, counting down.
TCAAAGACACGATATTGTGACTGCTGGTAGCAGGGCACGATACCGATCCACAATGGGAAAGTGGCCCAGGAAGATGCCTGCCAGGAAGGAAAAGGAATGAACACAAAGTCTACTTTTAAATACAGGGGCTTGTGGGCATAGTACATGGATCTCCGTGAAAAGGCTCGAGTTTACCTGGGGGATTTCAGCGTGATAGCTGCTTGTTGTTTCGATCCGACAATGAGCAAGGAGTGGGGCGCTGGTACTGCATACACAAGTAAATTACCGTGTAGCGTGTACTGCGTGCGCTGGGGAAAGCAGGAGAGCTGAAAGCTCGATCCTGTCTGGGTGTGGGAGAGAAACAGGAATACAGATGACATGGATGTGTGGGAGAGCCTGTTGATGCAGGGACAGTACGAGGATTGCTTTGCGCCACTGGATGGTGCTAGGTGCAGAGACAGCGCTAGAACACTCCAAAGCAGAACTGAAAGAAATTGAAGATATACGAAAGGAACTACTAGGTGGAGACGGGGTAGCTGAGGCCAAACTGTTGCTTGATAAATTGAACAAGTCAATTGAAATATTCAATTCTTTTGAACTCAAGAAAAAAGCAGACAAAGTATCAAAAGATATAAAAAACTACAACAAAGAAAGGGCATACCCTTATCTAAAAGAAGACTATTACATCAATTTTCCCAATCAGAACAGGCAAAACACCTGGGGTAGATTTAAGAGAAATCAGCCGGTAACCTTCTCTGAGTCCTCAGGCGGCTCCAGTGATTCTGATAATCAAGCCGGTCCTAGTCGTACTGACACACACCCGGGACAGCATTTTTTAGACCGGGGAGGGAAACCCAAGAGGCGAGTTTGGCACCAGAACCCGGGAGAACAAAAAACCCGGAACAAACATTACCAATAGGGGCCTCAGCCATACGAGAATCCCATATGGAAACCATCCCGATCTTCAACTTATCCAAGCACACATTATCATCAGCAGAAATTTCACTTTTGAGCAAAGGTGTCTCCTTCGTCATCACCGAAAGAACAAATTTCTTCAATCTCAAGGCAGAACTATTCCAGTTCTTTAGAAAATTACGACTAAACTTATTCTTCAAAAACAAAGAGTATAGTACACAGGCTTCAGTCACAGGACTCAGGCCGCTTTCTACTTTTTATCCCAACAATGGTATGATGCCTCCTGAATTACTCACATTTGAGAAAATTGTTATGCACAATGTAGATGTTCTGAAAAACACCAAGCAATTCACACCTTACAACATAACACTGCTAGAACGACAAGCCCTTAACGCCCTGAAGCAAGATACATCCATAACTCTGAAATCAGCAGACCAGGGGGGTGGTATAGTCAGTCCAGACAGAGTGGACTATGATGCTGAAATAACCAAACAAATCTCTGAAGAAAGGCATTACCAAAATCTGAATCACAATCCCCTATCTGAAATTCGCAACGGGATAATGCGAATTACCACTGAAGGCCTAGAACTAGGCTTCCTCCCGAAAAAAGAGTTTGAATTTTTGAATGCTGTAAACCCTAGAACACCGGTTCTATATACCCTGCCTAAGGTGCACAAAAGTATCACAAACCCACCAGGCAGACCCATCTTATCTGGGTGTGGCTCCATCCTCGAACCCATTGGCAGGTACATTGACTTCTTTATAAAAGATTTTGTCCCGGGACAAAACAGCTATATTCTGGATACAATGCATATGATCAACTTGGTGGATGGACTTGAATACGATGCAAGAACCGATTGGTTAGCCACCTTAGACATTTCATCTCTATACACCAACATTCCCCAAGTTGAAAGTATCCAGGTGATAGAACAACTATTGGACACAAGACGCAGACCCTTCAGTGTCCCCACCTCATTCATAATCTCACTACTACGTGTGGCACTGCAGACCAATTATTTTATATCAGGGGGTCAATATTACCAACAATGCTCTGGCACCAGCATGGGCGCAGTTTTTGCTCCTAATTTGGCGAATATTTACATGAATTACATAGAACTCACATTTGCACTCAGTGACCTTAACCCCCAATACTCACACTTCAAATGTTGGTATAGATATATCGACAATATTTTTTTGGTCTTGAACAATAGTGAGGACAACTTCCACAAATTCGTGACTTACCTGAATCAAATTCAAACACACCTAACCTTCACTGCCACACTCAATAAATCCATCATAGCTTTCTTGGATCTGAACATCCAACACACAGAGGGAAAACTATATACATCACTCCATAGGATGCCAACTGAGAAAAACACATTGTTGTCATACAAGAGTCATCATCCTAGAGCACTGAGAGATGGCCTACCCTTTTGCCATTTCTTGCGAGTGTGCCGGAACTGTGCCCAGAAGGATGATTATATGAAAGAAGTGGAAATACTGAAAAATAAACTACTTTCTAGAGGGTATCCCAATAAAATCGTTAATGGTATTGTCCACGAGAGGAATTGCTCATCACCAGACCCAAAAAAGAGGTAAACAAAATTGTGTGTGTACCCACCTTTGGTGTACACACTAATAAGATTCGCAATTTAATTACCAAACATTGGCGTATCATCAAAAGCATAGATCCCTCGTTGAAAGTCCTGCTATTTGGATACAAAAGGGCCAAAAACATTAAGGACCATCTGGTCAGATCCTCCACAGAAATCGCAAAAAGGAAAGGAAACACGCTAGAGTCCACATGGGGTCTTCCGCCAGTCACAGGTCTTCATAAATGTGGGAACTGTGTTGCTTGTCCCTATACAGAGAACACCACCACATTCAAACATGACAATTGTGATCACACCCTAGACTTCTTCTCCAACTGCAATACACGCAATGTGATCTATTGTATCTGGTGTCGCTATGACTTACCATATATTGGGCAGACACAACAACCCATCAAAGCCAGGATAGGTCAACACCGCAGCCGCATCAGGCGTTTGATCACCACTGCCCCTCTAGTGTCCCATTTCATTGAGAAAAACCACACAGCTGATCAAATCAAATGGCAAGTCATTGATATTGCTAAACTTCCAGAAAGAGGAGGCGATATCACACAAATACTGCAACGCCGTGAGTGTCATTGGATTGACAGAATTAACTCTATAAATAATGGGCTAAATTCCGCTGAAGAATGGCGGGGGTTTGTCGCCACCCTGAGTTAATGTTCCTCTGACTGCCATGAGCACGTAACGTTCATGCCTTGAATGATGCAAGTCACATATAGCATACACCACCTTGCATTTATGTAGTCCCTCGCAACATCTGAATTATGCACCTCAATGGACCATCCTTCGTAGTTTCACATATAATGAATTGACCACAAGTATTCCATAGGTCACCATGGACCTTACTTATGAGAAACGAATGTAACACACCACTCTTGTTGTATCAACAAAAGGTTATTGTACTGTAGCTTAATGCCAAATTATAAACTACGCACAATGCGCACCTCAATATTGGCTATATTGTGGCCTTCGGGGTTCCACATTTTAATTGGATTGAGCTGACCGCCTGGTGATTTTAATTCCAACACGCAAAGCCACATGTTAGAAGCCTCGTAATCTCGCTCCCGACGCATGTTTGCTTCAATTGGGTGTTTTTCATTTATATTGTATAGTGATTTAAAACTGTATATTTTTGTGTTTGGCACTTACTTATTGACTCACCCGGACCACCGCTGCCCGCAGTTTGAGTGGAGGGAAGCCAATACCGGCAAGTTGACTCACTTCCGGTCCCCTCTGCGCGAAGGTTAGCAGGCTAGTCTGCCGCAAATCCTCTACATAAACACGCCGGCCAGGAAGCTCGCCCTTGGATAGAGCTGACCGCCTGGTGATTTTAATTCCAACACGCAAAGCCACATGTTAGGAGCTTCGTAATTTCGCTCCCGACGCATGTTTGCTTCAATTGGGTGTTTTTAATTTATATTGTATAGTGATTTAAAACTGTATATTTTTGTGTTTGGCACTTACTTATTGACTCCACCGGTCCACCGCTGCCCGCAGTTTGAGTGGAGGGAAGCCAATACCAGAAAGTTGACTCACTTCCGGTCCCCTCAGCGCGAAGGTTAGCAGGCTAGTCTGCTGCCAAACATAATTACCATGCCACCAGTCATGCGCAGCAGGCGCGCCGATGGCGCGCCAAAGACAAGCCCGTCTGGGCCAGTCCGCGCCCGCACCGGGCCTAGGGCCTCCCCCTTGCCGGTTCTATACATGATCATCAATCTTATAAGCTCACCTACAAACCTCAGCATTTATAAGCCTTCAATACGTCTTCTCACAAATGCAATCCCGTTGACTTAGGCCAATTAAATTATTCCCCTTTTACATGCCCTACTTGCCCTCTTCTTTTAATGAAAAACCCTCACCTACAATGCCCCACTAAAGACAAACAAAATAAAGGACCTAAAATTGTTCGAGCAGCACTTATTAATGTAAGATCACTACCGAAACATAAATACGAGATTGCCAACATCATAGAAAACTGGAACTTAGATATCCTTTTTCTCACGGAAACATGGGGAGACCCTTCTTCTGGTCCCGATTTCACTACAGCTTCTCCCGAAGGTTATACGAATACTAGATATGATAGGACCTTAAAAAAAGGAGGAGGCATAGCCATAATACATCGCAACAATTATACACTTCGAATAGAGCCCATACCTACTACTACATGTGAAGCAATCAACTTCACCTTCTTCACTCCCTTTTCCAGTTCATTTAGAGACATTCTTTTATACCGCCCCCCAGGTCCACGTATGGCGTTCTTATCATCTTTGAGCCATTTTTTAGAACCCATAACAGGGGAAAATAACTTCACCATCTTGGGAGATTTTAACTTTCACTTGGAAGCCCTTGATAACTCAGATACTACTGTCCTTTTGACAGAAATGGAAGCAGTAGGCCTAACACAATTAGTCCACTCTGCTACTCATTCCACAGGTCATACGCTGGATGGAATATTTTCAAACCTTAACACTCTTACCATAGAGAAAACCCTCCTACTAACTTGGACTGACCACTCTGTAATACTCTTTAACATCGCTACCCCCACTTCTCTTCCTACTATATCCTCCAATCCCAATATATTTAAAGCTTGGAAGAGTATTGATCTGGCTGAATGTAACCATAAATTACTTACTATGCAGAAAGTTAACACCTCAGACCCAGAAATAGCAGCCATTACATACACCAATTGGCTTCGGAACATACTGGACACCACAGTCCCAACAAAAAAAAATCCACCAACAGAATATCTAATTCGGCTTCCTGGTTTAATGAGAGCCTTAGGCTTGAAAAACAAAGCTGCAGACGGCAAGAACGTAAATGCCGCCAAAACTACGACCCAGATGAAAAATCCTGCTACAAACAAAAATTAACCAAATATAAACAATTGATCATTTCTGAAAAAAGCTAATTCTATAACAATCAAATTAACTCAGCACAGGATTCAGTCAAACAACTATACCAGGTTGTCACACACTTATCGGGACACGATAAACCCATCACGAGAGATGCCACCCAATTAATGTGTGACTCCCTAGCAACTTACTTTCAAGAAAAAGTCTGCGATATTTACTCCAAATTCAATAAATATACCACCCCCTCCACTAACAAGATTCTCTCATCATCCGGTAATAAAACATCTCCTGATTCTGTAAGCCCCATAGTAGTTAACAAAAATTAACCGACTTTTCAGACTTTTGACTTGGTATCCCCGGAACTAGTTTCCAAACTTCTTATAACTATCAACTCAGGCTCCCCTGATGATCCCTGCCCCCTTCAATACTTCAAATATCTCCCGAAATCATTAGTCACAGACATTTTTAATGCCATGTTCACTTCAGGCGTTTTTCCCTCTATCTGGAAAAAAACGGTAATTAAACCACTCATCAAAAAAACTACGCTTGACCCCACAAACGTCACCAGCTACAGACCTATAGCATGTCTACCTTTTCCAGCAATAATCGTGGAAAAAATTATGAACGCCCAGATCTCTGAATTCATTGATCGTAACAACTGCTTGGACGACTCACAATTTGGATTCAGAAAGGGACATGGCACAGAAACCGCCTTGATTAAAGCATTCGACGAAATCAGGATGATCCTGGACGGTGGAGGTGCTGCAGTGCTTATGCTGCTTGACCTCTCCGCGGCCTTCGACACGGTCGATCATACCACCTTGATCGACCGTGTCATGGAAACAGGAACATCTAATAGTGCCATCTCCCTTCTTTCCTCCTTCCTTGCCAACCGGGAACAGTCTGTGGCTCTGGGTAGTTTTTCATCCTCTCCATTTGCTCTGCCCTGTGGCGTCCCCCAGGGATCCTCGCTAAGTCAGACACTCTTTAATATCTACGTGGCGGACTTGGCGAGGATCATTAAAGCTCATCGTCTAGCGGTAACATCATACGCTGACGATACACAGCTTGTCCTGGCGTTTAACAACAACGGACTGAAAGTAGCCGCCAACTTCCTACACGGAATGCTTGCAATCAGCAAATGGATGAATGAGAATTGCCTTATGCTAAACTCTGATAAAACCGAAGTAATGTTTTTCGGCAATCTCACGCCCACATGGTCCCCCATCTGGTGGCCACAAGATCTTGGACCTCCTCCCACCCCTGTTACCAATGTTAGAAATCTAGGGGTGATTTTTGACAATAAATTGTCATTGGTACAGCACGCAAACACAGTGGTTTCTTCCTCTTTTATTACAATAAGAATGATCAGGAAACTCCTACCTTAGCTTACCTCAAGTACTATAAAAACCTTAGTTAGCACCCTGGTCATGTCCCGCATTGACTACTGTAATGCACTCCTGGTCAATGCGCAAGAAAAGGTACTAAATAAACTTCAGCTGGTACAGAACGCAGCTGCCTGACTAATTACAGGCCAAGTTCAAACCAATTTCTAAAACCATTCGACAACTTCATTGGTTACCGGTGAGAGACAGAATTAAATTTAAAGCATTATGCATAGCTTTCAACCTGCCTTCCTGAAGCAATCCCTATGCCCCTAGAGACCATCACGTACACAACGATCCTCCACGGCCAATCTCCTTGAGATTACAAAAACTAAGAAATCTACCTGGCGCGACAGATCTTTCTCAATTACCACCGCCAAACTTTGGAATTCATTGCCGAACCAAATAAAAAGCACTACAACTTTAATATCCTTCCGCAAACAAGTAAAAACTTGGCTTTTTAATCAATGATAATCTATCCAGTTATCGCTCTATCCTAGCGCCGAGACACCTCAGGGTATTTGTGCGCTCAACAAATCTCATAAATAAATAAATAAATTGATTGCTTTTATACAGTTGTTGTATCTGGAGCAATCATTTCATGCACGATCAATGTGACACTTAATTGTGAAAATGCAGGATATCCGTGATGTTACACGTGTAAATACAAAACAGAGTATGTAATGTACAACTGTCTATTGGCACTATTGTAATATAAACTGTACTATCGATTAATGCCAGAGTATAAATTACACTCAATGTGCACCACACTATTGGCTAGAATGTGGCCTTCGGAGTACCAGATCCAATGAGAATGAAATTATACAGCTGGTAGATCATAATTTTGAAAGCGCAAGAAATCAGTGATGTTATAACTGTGAATATTAAAGTGAACTGTACCACTGTCCATGCCCCACTGTCGCTGGCTCAATAACATTGCCCTTTATACACTTTTTTATCCTCGTGCTGTCCCTGCATCAACAGGCTCTCCCACACATCCATGTCATCTGTATTCCTGCTTCCCTCCCACACCCCGGCAGGATCGAGCTTTCAGCTCTCCTGTTTTCCCCTTCGCACTCAGTACACGCTACACGGTAATTTACTCGTGTAGGCAGTACCAGCGCGCCACTCCTTGCTCATTGTCGGATCGAAACAACAAGCAGCTATCACGCTGAAATCCCCCAGGTAAGCTCGAGCCTTTTCACAGAGATCCATGTACTATGCCCACAAGCCCCTGTATTTAAAAGTAGACTTTGTGCTCATTCCTTTTCCTTCCTGGCAGGCATCTTCCTGGGCCACTTTCCCATTGTGGATCGTTATCGTGCCCTGCTACCAGCAGTCACAATATCGAGTCATTGAACACAATTCCAATTATCCACGAGGAATCCACCACCCACATTGGTGAGTATTACCACTATCTCACCCTTTCAATTTTGGTCTGGATCCGCATGTTTTCCCCTCCTCATTCCATTTCCCTTTTATTTTCCACATTGTGCCTCAGAACCCGGCTGGGTTCACTGTGAGTATAATTTTACTAATTTCACGCACATGGTTGTCACCACATCTAATAATTGAGCCTTCATATATCGCAGGTAATTGCCTACCTCTAGTTGTCCTTATAGTTGCTACCTGGCAACTAGTTCAGTCATCTCATTGCCCCTTTTGCTTACATCTTTCAGGTGTCCCTCATTTTGTTGGTCCTGACAAGACCCCTTATTCTGAGTTGGGTCGAAACGCCGTTGACGCTTTGTGAAAGCGAACCACGCAGACAGCACCTATGAATACATAGTGTCGCTGGAACATTGTATCATTATTATTTATTGGTCGCCTTTCATTTTTTGAATACACATTCCTTTGAAACCCTGTAAATATTGCTCACTTTATGTCACTCAACTGTTTCCTTGGTTCTTTGAATAAACTTGGGACACACCGCACTGTTTTTTGAAACCTAATGTACAGCTTATATGTCACTTAATCTTTCCATGAAAATAATAATAATTCAATTTGGATATAAATCCTGGTGTCTTGAGTCTTGCTTCTCTCTCTGGCGTCCCCTTAACCCTCAACTGCTATTGCTATTATGCCTTGTATTTACTAGAAAGTTTATGTATTATTCCACTGGAACCGGTGTTTTGATTATAAAATACATACCCTGGTTCCTCTGTGAGTAGGGTTCCCTTGTTCTCCTTTTCGGCAGTCCTACCATCAGCTCCTCCACAATGAGGGGGGATTGCCCCGGCTGGTCGCTGGCTTGGATCCCACGACGAGAAATTACTCTTTCCCTCATACTTCCTCTTAAGCCGCCTCTAGGCAGAAATGTATAAACACAGAGGGGGATAGTGGACTTTTATTGGGTGTATTGCAGTCCTCACCCTTCTGACCCTGAACACATATCCACATTTCTGATTGCACTAGTGCTTCCCCGGTTGGAAGAGGCCATGGTCTTAGACCTCTAGGCTGATCTCAAATTGGAAGAGATTCAGGCAGCGTGAAGCTGCTATACCAAGGGGAAGGCACCGGGAGGCAACGACAACCCTGCAGATTTATATCAAGCCTTCTCCCCCTCTCTTACTCAACACTTGTTGGAGATTTATTTAGAGGCCAAGGCCTTGGTTGTGCTCCCTTGGACTATGCAGGAGGGCTGCAACACCATGATCCCAAAGCCAGGCTCAGATAGTTCAGACCCATCCTCATATAGACCACTCACGATGATTAATGCCTACGTGAAGGTTCTTTGTAAGGTGTTGGCCCTTCAAATACACCCGCGATTGCTCGAATAATACAATGCGGGTTCATCCCCTGTCGTAACACTACTATGAACCTTCGGAAGTTAATGTATGTCATGTACAAAGTGGAGGGCCGCAATGAAGAGCTTGCCTTTGGCTTCTTTGACATTCCGAAGGCTTTCGACATGGTGGACTGGCAGTGGATCAAGCAGGCATTGGAGCCGATGGGGCTTTCACGTCAATTCCGGGCTTTGGTGAAACTGCTGTATATAGGTCCTAACCACTGGCTGGTTATATTCATCAGGAGATGGGTAAGTGGGGAATGGGTGGGGGATGTTCCCCACCTCATGTTTCTTTATATGGACGTTACTCTTTTTTTACCTCACGGAGCCGAGACAATTACTCCCACTCCTTCTGAGGTCCCTTGATACCTTTGGAGAGCTGTCTGGCTTTTGGATCAATTACAAGAAATATTTGGTGTTTCCCTTAGGGGCCCTACTATCGGGTGACCCAGAGATGCTACCTTCTTGCCCCTCCAGTGGGAAACTGACGTTTTTCATTACCTGGGGGTGGTCATGGCGCACATGAGGCAGAAGAGCGAAGGTTTTCATTACCTGGGGGTGGTCGTGGAGCACATGAGGCAGAAGCGCATACAATATAATATTATTAGGGTCATGGAAGGCCTGCGGTCTTCTGTTCAATTCTGGAATACCCTTCCACTCTCATTCAATGGCTGTATGGCCATGTCGAAATGGTGTTTTTGCCACAATGTCTCTATTCCATCCAACACTCATTCAACAGTCTTCATAAGGTGGTGTTTAGACAGGTGCATTCTCTGTTTACTACTATGAGTGGGGGGGGGTGTAGTAGGGTGGCGAGGGACTTTATATTCCTATCACTTGAGGAGTGGGGTCTGGCAGTCTCGAATTTAGAACAATACTATCTGGTTACCCAGGTACAACAAGCTGTGCATTGGCTGACTGAGGGGGCAACTGGAACAAGAGGCTCTTGCAGGGTACGGCTGGTAAATTCACCCTCCCTCAGATGCTGATGGCGGGAGCCGAGACGTTGGTCAGGTCTCGTACCTCATTAAGCACACTGCTTCCTTGTGCGAACGTACAGTGAGGGTGGTGTTGAAACTGGCCCCCTTTGCTAGGGACTTCACATTCTTACCAGCCTTAAGAGTGCTTGCGGATTCCACAGACTTGACCACTTGGTGGGAGGGTGATTGTGAGACCATTGGTGATCTTTGCCCAAACAAGGAATTCATTTCATTTGCTGATGCACAAAGCAGTTTTGGCTTGGGAGCTGGGCAGTTCCTCCAACACGCTAGCCTTACAGCTATAGCTAAGGGTATATGGACCTTGTTTACTGTGGCTCTGAGCACGTCACACACTTTCCATGGTTTGTTGGAACTGGGAGGGGGACGTTACTTGGTTTCTTTATTTTTTACAACGATATGACGGCAGATCGGTCGCGTGTTTTGCCCCCTCAATCCCCCAACAAGCAAGCTGTCTGGTGATGCAACTTGAGGATGAATAATGGGAGAGCATGTGTAGGTTGGTAAAATACGTTCATTCACACTGTGTTCAGCATATGCACTTCAAAGCTGCATTCTATTTGCCAAAACAGGAAGTGAGATGAGGCTAAGGGTTTATCAGCAACGCAATACGAGATGCAATGAGGATGGGTGGTTTCCACTCCTCCGCCCATCTTCATACATGACATCCGCCCTCCTTCACAAAAGCTCAAGCAGAGTGTACCTGTTCTGATTAAAAGGCTTGAGGTCAATTCAAAAGCTCTAATGTGCGTCATGCTGTCTGAATACCATTCAGGTGCTTGTGGCAGGATACTTTCACTTGTCCTAACCTCCCTATCCCGCTCTGTGCATCATTCTTCCTTCCCATTGGTGCACTCTGCCACACCTACCACACCTTTTTACCTACCTGTCACTTTCTGACCTGTCAAGCGTATTGTCGCCGTTCCTATACATTCCTGACACTAGCTTGCTGTGCACTGCCCTCTTCCAGTCAGGGCACAGAGCCACTCTGTTGTTCCCCGAGTCACCCTACTGCTGGTATCCCAATTAACCTTATGGGTTACCCATCAGAGCTGGCCTGCTCAGGCTGTCTGCCGCGCACAATTGTATTCAATGCAAGGCTCTGTGTTGCTAGATGAAATTTTAGTAAGTATGGGTCCTCACTGATCAAGATTGCATGTCTCGGCCACGCAATCTGGATCTGTGAAAGCGTTGCTGCCCTAGTTGACATTCTTTGATACCTGTCAAGGTACTCCCTAGGAGTTCATAAATGTTCACCACTCCAAGTGTGATCTACAATCTAACCACCCCATCCAAATGCTCCTTTGGCACCTATACCATTACACAACATGTGCTGCAAGAATAATGGATTGGCTCATTGGGAAGAGGAAGGTACTAGTGCTAATAGGGTAACACCCTTCTGACAGTGCATTAGCAGAAGATCTTGGCTGACATTTATGGTCATACAGAAGGGGGTAGACAGCCGTTCATTGCTATAACACTGGCTGGGCACACTATGCAGTGCAAATGGAGATTTGAAGTACTTTGTATGGCAAGGACAGTTGACGCATTCTGGATCCAGGCATGTACTATTAGATGTTGGTGCAAGCTCAGTGGAGCTAAATGGACATCTCTGTTACACCGTCAAATTATTAATTTAATGAGTATTTTAGCATTTATTCAAATAAGGAAAACACACTCACAAAACGTTTTTCTTCATTTAAATAGTACAGCTCAGAAACAACTTATTGATTTTAAATACATTTGGAGTGTGACCTCCAGCTGATAGTCACCTGACAAACTTGACAAGGCAAAAAGATCACCAAGGTCTATGTTTTCAGCTGCTAGCTTCCAGGATCACTACGTCACGTCACAATTGTCTTCTCACTAGTACTACCTCTAACCAGGCCAATGTAGTTAGAAACCTCAGCCCCGGCCTTTGTAGTCACAAACTCCAACCCTGGTTGACCAGCTCATATACACTTCTACCAGTCCACAGTCACATACCCCTAACCTGACCAATATAGTGAGAACCCAGCACCTAGGTCAACATAGTCACAAAACCCCAAATCTGCCACAAACCTTAACCCTGGTCTACATGGTCATACACCTTTCTGACTGACTCATACCTGCCATTCAAGTGTCAAATAATTGCTGTAGTCAATCTCAGTTGAAATACCTATGAAACATACTCCATTGTAGTGTACGCTACCAGTGTTATTCTCAGACTACTAAAAACGTCCTGAGCAAGCTTCAGGGGATTGAAAATGCTTCTGGCAGACTCTTGATGAAAACCGACAAAAATACCGCTTTGATTATAACTACTTGGCATTGTATTCTGTAACGGAGCCTATTTACCTACAACAATTGTACCTTATTTGCCGTGCTTCTCACTGATCTGGGCCTGGGTTCTAAGACCAATTTCACCATATTTCCCTTCAGAGTGTTATCCCATTGGCATTTCACTGTCTGAGCATTGGAAGGGGCACCTTGCTTGCCTCCTTCGGAGTAATCATTGGCCATTCTGAGTTTAAAAAATGGCTCTTTATCCCACATGCACCCTCTCAACCAACACCCTTTCAATCAGTCAAACACCGTCAAGAATTCTTCCCATGCCAATGAGTGCCGGCTAATAAGTTAAAGTTAGCATAACACAGCTTTGTACATCCTCATATTCTGTGTATTGTGGATCATGGGCTCTTTATCGTTTTATTTGTTTTTCAGTACATGAGAGCCTGCAATCCTAGTATAAAACCCTGTCTCTAATTTCCTTATTGCTGTTGAGTTTTAAAATGACGTAGCGGATGATTCCCAATAAGTTATCAAAGTTGAGTTGTGAGATCATAATGCCTGCTGCCAAAGCCAAAAGGCCAATGTGTAAGGCGGGTCAAAGAGTAGACATACAGCTGCAGTTTATACGACAAAACTGGCTTTAAATTCCTCTGATCTGTCTTTCTACAATAGCTAGTAATCAGAATAAAAGAAGGATTTTTGGTTTCATCTTTAATTTTTGCCCATCATTTGCAATTACAGGAAAGACAGAATATCTGTGCATGTTTCTGCCAATTCTGGCCTACAGCATGTTTTTTAATCTGACTTACATTAAAATGATTCTAATATCTTTTGTGACAAATGAATGATTGTTGGTGTGTTTAGCTTCCCACTGCATATTGTGCTTGTATGCTTTCTCTGCAGCCATACTATCTCTTTTATACGAAAGAGCAAGGCACCACATATTTACGCGGTTTGTGGGATGGGTGATGGTGTCACCATGTATTATAACAAATAAAATACCCTCTGCCATATATTGAAAGGATATTATAAGTCACCTTGGAGGTTCATGACGTTATAAAGGAACTCTGGAATTCACCGCACTGACGCGTCCTGCCCTAGATGCGAAGAGCTAGATGTGGGGCTGGTTCACCTTCTGTGGAGCTGCCCCAGACTGGTCATCTACTGGCGTGATATAGGCGAGGTGCTCGGGGCGTGCACAGGCCGCGTCATCCCCTTCAACTGGCCTGAGTACCTTCTGCACCAATTCAGGAGGAGACAGCAAGATAAGGCTTCGTCCCGTTTCCTAGACCTGGGTCTGGTGGTAGCTAAGCGACTGCTAACGCGGCGATGGAAGGCACGCGAGCCGCCTGCAGTGCAAGCGTGGGTAGCCTCCCTTAAGGCATGGGCACGGGCGGAATGGATAGCCATACGGCGGGAGGAGACAACCGGGCTTCGGAAAGAACCCATGGCAGAAAGGTGGGAGCGCATGCTTAGCGCACTGCGGCCGCCAGAGGCGGCGGACGCCCAGGATACTGGAGCGGCCTAATCTGCTGCCCTGGATGCTCACACATGCCGTGAGCTCTTCTGCTGTCAGGGAGTGTTGCTGCACTGGGCCTGTCCGCATCTAGGCGCACAAGACCGAGATGCGTACATGCTCGCACATAATGACACCCATTGGGTGGGACGTCGGGGGGGCGGGGGTGGAAGGGGATGATTAACATGATGTGGGTGTGCCGCAATAGTTTGAAAGTTAGAATGTTTGTATTAACGGTTTGATTACTGTCATCTCTATGTGTAAGCACACAGTAGTGGGATTCACCTCATGATTCTGTGATTATGTTATTGTGCACAATTGGACTGGCAGGAAGCCGTGCAACACTCCAGAGGACTCCGGGGCACAATCCTGCGTGTATGTACCGGGATACAACGCACACACTGCCCAACTGTGTTGGTGTACTCATGGCCTCAGGACTGTGCAACAAGCCGATCTGAGAATTGTTAACAATGCATTGGTGCGCCTGGATTGTCCTGTTACACTGTCTGAATATTGCACTGTCTCTCGACTGATATAAAATGCTAATAAAATAGATTTGACAAAAAAAATAAAGGAACTCTGGAATGAGTTTTGTTCCTCTGTGTTGCAACATAACTACACTGTGATTTGGAATATCCTTATTATGCATGTCAAGAGATATTTGCTTTGTTACTCCAGTGTTGGAACCTTCATGGATTCCCATAGCTTGTATCATTCCCCGTCGTCGGAATGGGAGCCTCGATAAATAAAAAAGAACATAGCAGTAGGTGCAAAAGAGAAAGAAAGGCCTAGGCCTCATCTCATTTTGTAGCATATCCACCTCTTTTTGCAAAAGAGACCAAAACCATGCAACAACCAATCAGATTAGCCTCACCCCATAGAACCTTCCTGAGAGAGCCTCAGAGCCTAAGATTTTCTACCGCACGTTTTACTAAGGGAGTCTCCACTGAGCTAGATCAGATTGCTCTACAACCTTTGGATTTCATCTTTTTCTCTTCAAGGATGTCAGACAAGGAGAAGAAAGCTTTATATAAAGCCTGTGTGACTTGTTCTAAGAAAAGACTTTACATTGAGGACAAGCATAAAGACTGCATTTATTGCTTGTACCCTGATCATAAGGCCACTGATTGTAAGATCTGCAGGACCTTTTCTACCAAGACTCTGAGAGACAGGGAAGGACGTCTGCTAACCTGGTTGCAGAAGCTGAAGTCACGTAAAGAGGAAGTATCTAGTGAGAGTGATGATTCCTCCTCAGCTACATCTTCAAGGAGGTCAAAAAAGAGGGGTAGGTCTTCCCCTTCAACTTCGACTGAACCTCCTACTAAGGCCTTACAAAAGACGTCTGATAGGTCTGACAGGCCCAGTCCCAAAAAATCTCCTCACCGAAGTGTAAAGGAGAGGGAGGGACTAGTTCCTGAGGTACTTTCAACTCAGAAGGTGAGCCATGGACCTTCTGTTTCCTCTCCGCCATCTGAAAAGACAAAATTATTCAATAAACAATCTTCTGTGCCTCAGGAGGGAAAATCTAAGAAGACAATACGTCCGTCGACATCGACAATATCAGGTACATCGACGGCGGCGTCAAAAATTCACCTGCCGTAGATTCCAGCTTCGTCGACGGGCCAGTCGTCGAGAGCTTCGACGACGACTTCGTTGACGCTACAGGTTCCTGTCACAATGCCGTCGACGATGTTGACAACCTTGACGACGACGATGACGATGGTGTCGACAACGAAGACGACTGCGGCGATGTCGATGACAACATCTACAATGGTAATGACATCAAGCTCGTCGACGGTACCGTCGATGATCAGCCCATCGTCATCGACAATCCATTCTCCTCGTCGACGATACAAAAAGTTCACATTTCTATAAAAAGATGCCAAATCATGCCGGAAATGACGTCTCCTCATAGAGTGACACCATTACCTCCGGCATTGCTCTTGGACGAAGAATACTCAGAGGAAGAGGGAGGTCCTTATGGGGATGCTTGCAGTCCATCCCAACTTCAAGTAAAATACCAGGACTCGGATTCTGGTGATTATTACATGGAACAACAACGATACGTTCCACGAGATAGACCACAAGAGTAATCACAACAGGGTATGGTAGCCATGCTGTCTTCACTTATCAGGTACATTACAAATCATGTTTCTAGATTGTAAAAGGGGATTTCCATCCCAAACCTCTGATCAGCAATCAATGCAACCGCCGCCTCCCCCAACCTTGACCTATTCTTCGACTACAGTGGCTCCTCAATTACCTCAACCTCCGGAGCCGGAACCAATAGAAGGTCGCCAGAATATCGTAACTGTACATGATGATGATGACGATTCATCAGATGATGATCCGAATGTGGAACAGGTCCCGGATCCGGTTAGCGAATGGGATGAATGTCATTCCGGATCCTGCTTCACCATCACCGGATCCTATAGATTCTCCTCCAGCAGACATTGGAGGTTTCCATAATCTTATGGAGAGAGCTTCCTAGAGGTTTGGCCTTCCCATTCCAACTGTACAATAGGAATGCTTTCTTTATGATTTTAAAGAGCCTTATAGAAAATCCATCCGTTCTATCCCGATTGTGGAGCATGTATGGAGTGAGGGAATAAAGGTGATGCAGTCTCCAGCTACCGTCATCCCTGTTCTTCCGCGACTTGAGAAAAAATATAAGGCTCCTGAAGATAGTCCCGCGTGCCTGGTTGGTCAACCAAAGCCGGACTCTGTTATCTCTCAGGCGGCTCAAAGAAAGTCAAAGAATCCATTGGCGCCACTGAAGAACCGGGTTATTTAAGACCCGGCGGCGCCAGGGGCACGCCCAAAGTCTTTGGGTATCACCTGTCTTAGAACACAGCGACACGGAAACTTCTTGGTGGCGTCAAAGATCGAATTGATTGGCTGCAGCCAGTAACAGAAGTCCTAGAAGTCAACACGGTATGAGTTCTCAGGAGACTGCTCAATTTTACAAAGCAAGTCATCCCTTTTTATGCCAAAAATCACATTCCAGACAAATACCTTACATTTACAAACTGTCCAATCAGATGTATCCACACCAAAGGTATCGCATTACGGTAAAACCCACTTTTCAGTTGCCCAGCCCATGATCAGTCATCGGTCAAACCCAACATTCTTCTTTAGACAGGTCGAACGAACCCATAATAAATAAGGGCACATCCCCATCGTAAATAGACCATAAAGAAAGGAGCAGAAACAGGTGAGAGTAGGATAAGACATATTTGTGTGCAATAAAGTTTTACGATGTCCTGTGCTTTGATCCTCAATCTTGATCAGCTACTGGGAAAGGAACTGGCCTAACAAGGTTGGCTTCAGGCAAGAGGGTCAGTTCGCTCAGGTCATTCAGAAGTCAGCTAAAGTGTACGTGTGCTAAAGACTCGTTCGGCCGTAGTCATTGGCCTATGTGAGGGCAACCACAAAATGGCTGCCATACACAAAATGGAACCCAAGGGTTCAGAACGAAATCCCTAAATACGTAGTGAATCCATCGGTCTAACGTGATGAAAACACTCATACTTGTCGTACTAACTAGTTACGGTTCGCTAATATCAAATTCGTAACGAAACCATGACCTTTATGAAACGGGTTCAGAATTCACGGAACCTCACCCCTTACCACACCACCGGATAAGGAGGGTAGGCGCCTAGACAATGTGGGGAAGAGGTTTTCCTCTATGTCCAGCCTTCTTGATAGACCTGCCAATGCACTTGCAATTTTAGGATGATATGATCGCCAAATGTGGTGCGATTTATCTCTATTTTTGGATCAACTGCCAGATGGTTTCAAGGCTGACGCAAAGAAGATCCTAGAAGAAGGAGAGCGGTCTTCTTCAGAAATGATCAATTGTGCAATGGACAGCCACCACTGCTTTTCGCGCTTTGGCAGGTTCAGGTGTTCTGAGACGGCAAGGCTGGCTTCGGGCTACCTGGTTTCGCCCTAAAGTTCCGAATAAGATCTTAGATTTACCATTTGATGGAGAAATGCTTTTTGTAAAGCATGTGGACGACGCTCTACAGGACATCAAAAAAGACACAGACGGCAAGGTCCCTGGAGATATTGCAATCCCGCAAGGTGCTCTTCTGGGGTGCAAGAGGAAAAAGTTTTTCTACATACAGAGGAGGATACCATCAGCGCTCCTCCTCCTATTCACAGTCATACAAACCTCAGTACTCTCAACGCCAAGGCCAAGCGGCGTCTTTATCTCGCCAGCTTTCAAAAGGACGACAAGGGCGTCAGGGGAGAAATTATTTTAAACGCCAATAGCGGCTTTCCGGCCCTGCCTACTGTTCCTTCACCCCCTGTTACATCAATGGGGGGCCTCCACAGCTGGGAGAACATTAACATCAGATCGGTGGGTCCTCAATATCATCCAGTTTGGCCAAACTTTAGAGTTTCAACACCGTCCACCTTCCAGAGCCCCTCATGCCACCGAATCAAAACATCTGCATCTTCTACGTCTCGAAGCTCATCAACTGCTCATCAAAGGAGCAATAGAGCCAGTTCCTCTATCCCAATGAGGAAAAGGGTTCTATTCCAGTTTTTTCCTGGTTCGCAAGACGGAAGAAAAATGGCGCCCAATCTTAGACCTGAGGGAGCTCAACACCTATCTCATAAAACTCTCGTTTCGGATGGTATCTCTTCAGGATATCTTGCGTCTCCTGAATCCAGGCGATTATATGGCAACTCTGGATCTAGAGGGCGCATATTTCCATGTTCCTATTCACCCAGCCCACAGGAGATTTCTACGCTGCACAGTAGCCAAGAGCCACTTTCAGTTCAAGGTCCTGCCTTTCGGACTCAGATCCGCTACGCGGATATTCACAAAGGTATTGGCCCCAGTTGCAGCGTCTCTCAGAAAACAGTTACTGCAGGTTTTTCCCTACCTGGAGGATTAGTTGATAAAAGCTCCATTTTCTCAAGTAACTACAAGGGCAGTCGAAAGTTGCATTCAGGTTTTCAATCATCTGGGACTTCAACTCAACAGAGACAAGTCAGTCCTTCGTCCATCCAGGTCAGCCAAGTTTCTAGGGTCCATTCTGGATACAACTTGTTGCAAAGCTTTCCCATCAGAGGAAAGACAGAAAAGGCTAATTCTTTCCGCCCGTCAATTGCAGAAAACACTAACTCTGGCTGTCCGTCTATACAAATGTCTCCTAGGATCGATTTCATCCTGCCTTCCCTTAATTCTGCATAGCAGACTTCATATGCACCCCTTGCAAGAACAACTGGACATGCAATGGCGCCAGGCGGAAGGCTCGTTCGACGACAAGATAATAGTCACTCCTCTTATGAAAGAGGCAATCAACTGGTGGACCATCAAAGACAATATCTGAAAAGGTCTCATTTTCAAAGTTGCTCCAGCTCCTTTGATACTGACCACGGACACCTCTCTAGAAGGCTGGGGAGCAGTTTTGCAAGACCTTCAAGTAAGCGAGCACTGGACACCCGAGCAATGCACTCTCCACATCAATCTTCTGGAGCTCAAGGCGAGTAGTTTGGCCTTACAAGCTTTCCTTCCGAGGATTCGGAACTCCACCGTCCTGGTCCGTACAGACAACACGACGGACATGCACTATGTGAACAAGCAAGGTGGAACAAGATCTCAACTTCTTTCCAAGGAGGCCCAAGAGATCTGAGAATGGGCAATTATTCAAAAAATAGCTCTCTCAGCAGAGCATCTTCCAGGTACCCTCAACACAACAGCAGATATGTTGAGTCGTCTGAAGTCAGTCTGTCACGAGTGGGAACTGGATCAGGGCACTCAACGGAATTTTCACTCGTTGGGGCACTCCGTCCATAGACCTGTTCGCTACACCAGACAACAGGGAATGCCGGTTTTATGCAAGCAGGGATAGCCATCGAGGCTCGTTGGGGAATGCTCATTCGATGGCTTGGTCAGGCGCATTTGTTTACGCTTTTCCGCCAATTCCCCTGATTCCAAGATTACTCAGAAAACTCAAGACGGAACCCTGCACAATGATTCTAATAGCACCGGCGTGGCCCCGCCAGTTCTGGTTCTACTCTCTCAAGATCAGCCGTTTCACCTGCGTCCCATTCCTTCTCTATTGACGATGTCCTAGGGCCAAGTGGTGCATCCGGACCCAAGCTCACTTCAGTTGACAGCGTGGCTCCTGAGAATCGAGAGTTCCAGAGTTTAAATATCCCTCAAGACTGTAAAGAGGTTTTAGCGCAAGCCCCTGCACCAGGTACATATAAGACCTATCGCGCAAAATGAAAACGTTTTTGTTTGTCCGTTCTCTTCTGCTCCTCATCAAATATTACCTTACATTCTGTCTCTGGCCAAATAAGGTCTTGCACATTCTTCCATCTAAGTACACCTGGCCGCTGTCTCTAGATTCAGACAGACAGCCTCTGGCCCTTCCCTCTGGTCTGCAAGGATTGTTAAACAATTCCTGAACGGACTCTTTAGAGTTTTCCCTCCGGTTCGACCTCTGCCACCAATGTGGCAACTGAACTTGGTTCTTGCTCATCTCATGAGACCTCCGTTTGAGCCTATTCATAGAGCGGATCTAACATTTTTGTCATGGAAGGTGGCTCTCCTTCTAGCCTTAACATCAGACAGGAGAGTTGGAGAACTTCAAGCTCTCGCGATTAAGGAACCCTTTTTACAGTTCAAAAACGTCACTCTAATTCTAAGGACAAATCCGAAATGTATTCCAAAGGTCTCTTCGGATTTCCATTTGAATGAACCTGTCGTTTTAAAATCTTTTTTCCCTTGACCTACGACTCCAGCAGAAAGGTTTCTTCATTCCGTGGATGTCCAGAGATGGCTGAAATTTTATCTTCAACGCACAGAGGTTTTCAGGAAGTCTACACAACTCTTTGTCGCTTTTAGTGCACCTCGAAAAGGTTTTCCCCTTTCAAAGCAAGGGATTTCACGTTGGCTTGCCAGCACAATTCACTACTGTCACCAAGCGGCGGGTAAGCCGCTAGAAGGACATGCCCGGGCTCACTCCACAAGATCAGTTTCATCATCTGCTGCTCTCTTCGTTGGAGTTCCTATCTAGGACATTTGTAGGGCAGCTACATGGAGCAGTGCCCATACTTTCGCAAAGCACTTCTGCTTGGACTCTTGCACACGGAGTGAGGCGGCAGTGAGCTTTCCCTTCTATCCCTCCTTCCTGTTATTGCACATTTTGTATCTGATAATGTTTTACTGACTACTGTGTTAAGGTCTGTTAACTTATTATGAAAGTATGGATACAATGTGGTTTCAGTATTTCTGTCACAAAATGTGCTTTATTGCTAACTGCTAGCTACTCTGATACAAGCTATGGGAATCTATGAAAGTTCCAATACTGGAGTAAGAAAACAAGTTACTTACCTGTAACTTTGGTTCTCCAGTATTCGTAACTTTCATAGATTCCCATGCACTCACCCTCCTCCCCTGGGAAAGCTTAGCCTTCAGCATATGTGATTACTGTTACACAACGGCTACGAAAATCTGAGGCTCTGAGGCTTTCTCAGGAATGTTCTATGGGGTGAGGCTAATCTGATTGGTTGTTGCATGGTTTTGGTCTCTTTTGAAAAAAGAGGTGGATATGCTACAAAATTGGATGAGGCCTAGGCCTTTCTTTCTCTTTTGTATCTACTGCTATGTTATTTTTATTTACCGAGGCTCCCATTCCGACGACGGGGAATGATACAAGCAATGGGAATCTATGAAAGTTACCAATACTGGAGAAGCAAAGTTACGGGTAAGTAACGTGTTTTCTTACAGCCCTAGCTCCCAGGAGCAGCAAAGTGGTTTATAAGGAATGTTTTTGTTGCAAAATCTCAAGAGCCCTGTTTAAAGTAACTGTGCCATTATCAGGGTTCCTGTATGCTTGTTGAGCTCATCTAGGCCTTCCTCTCCCCTCACATTCCTAAATAACTAAGGGTGGATGTGCTATTATTAACTTTCCTGTGCCTTCTTTATAGAGCTATATCAGTAGGCCATCACCTGCCAAAGAGCCTTTGTTTTTCTCTGGGAGGCACTTCAAACATATTCAGAAGGGCTAAGGAATCTAATTATTGTTACTGCAAGGCAGAGATCAATAACCAGCCTGGTGGCTGTCCACTCTTGGGGTACAGATGATCAACCTTTGTACAAATTATCTTTGGACCATATTAAACACAAATATATGTTCACTAATTAGATGTTTGATGAATGTTACCTTATCACAAACCTAGTTTCTGTAATATTTTCACAAGTCCGCTTGTGAAAATGTGGCTTTTACTCTGAAAAACAGGTCTTTGCAAAATTAAAAGTCTTTTTTATTATTATACAATACATAGCACGTTTGACTTCTGTGGCAGAGACATTACAGTTCCTTATTTGATATGATATCCTTTCATACATTATGCACCAAGGCCTTATGGGCTCCAAAGCACTACTTATTGGGGGCGTGTAAATGTTCAGGCCTGCAATATCAGCCCTAAATCAGTGTTTTAAAGTCTCACATGTGGGTGATGGCAGGGTACAGTCACATTTGACTAAAATGCAGCTGGCGCCTTTCTGCACCATACTCCTGTGGCCTTACTACAGAGTACTGCATGCTCATTGCAAGTAATCATGACCACCTTCTTTAGGGATCAGGGCGCGGGCACTGGGAGATATTTAAATATCTCCTAGTTCTCAAAGAGAAACATGTCACTAGGCCCACTCCTTTAAAAGCAAAGAATCTGGGGTGACCTCAAAGGAGGGCAAAATTCCCTTCTCTCTTGCAGAGGCTGGTTTGAGTGTGGCCAGGCTCCAAACTTCTCCATGAAATGCGGAGTATGTGTGTAAGAAAGGTTGGCATCAGTTACCATCCTAATCACCTTCCTTCTGATTCAGACTGGCTTCGAGCGAAGTAGTTGTAAAGTTTTGGTGTTTCCATAAATCTGACGACTTGCCACTTTTGGTCTGTGGTGCTATTACTGAGCTCTTTTCTTATAGTGGTAGATTTCATTGGCAACCTTTGATCTTTTTAAGAGATTGAAGGTCCGGAGGAGGATAGCAAGTAACACCTTTCTCTTATTTTTTTCAGTTCAAAAAAGACTTTATTGATCAAAATGCAAGGTATCAAAGAACAATATACAGAAAATTGAGGGACAACTAAAAGGAGGGGGGGAAACAAGATCAATCAAAGAAAAAATAATACAGCAAATTCAAAAGCATGAGTAAATGGGTAAATCATGGGCAATAAATATGACAGAGATAATGCAATGGATTAATAAGAAATCAGGAAAAAAAATGTTCAAATAACAAATGGTAAGAAAAATAAAAGGAAATGCAAAGGGTATTCAGGGAGGTTTAGGAACCTTTTGTTGGGACGGCTTTGGACAAAAGGAGCGGAGAGCACAATTATCTAAATACAGTGTAACAGGGAGCCGTAGTTGTGCACGCTTCGCGGCCATGTGAAGAGGGAAAACAAAAGCAGTGTTAAGCCTATGATTATGACAAACATTGTACCACCAAGCCTTGAAGGAAATGTCAGTTGAAGCCTTCCAATTAATAGTTATCGGCTGGAATGCAACAGCTAGCAACAAATCAACAATACGAACATCATCATCAATGGCGCCCCAGCAAGGCAAAAGGCTTCCCAAGAAAACATGAGTAGGAGAAAAAAGAATATGAGTATCGAAAATTACATTAATTTGAGCCCAAACCTGTATCCAAAAATCATGTATGGGTTTACAAAGAAACAACATATGGAATAGGGTGGCATTCGGAGAAGAGCAAGACCAGCAAACATCTGGGGTAGTTGGAAATCGCTTGTTAAGAGCAGAGGGCGTATATAGTAACCTGTTGTAGAGGAAGAATAGAGACTGTGTTAGGGACGCCGCTCTGGACGATTTACGAATCTTAATCCATAACTTGTCCCACATGGACACGGACCAGGAAGTATCGAAGTCATGCTCCCATTGCTCCTCCACTTTAGATTTGGTTCTAGTAGATTCAAGGGCATGGAGGTACTTGTAAAGAGTAGAAGCCTTGGGAGTAGTGCGTAGGAGAGAGTGAAGTCGAGTAGTGGGTGAGGAGGTAGAAGAAGGTGGCGTTTGTGCTTGCAGAAGCTGGTTGTACGTAGTGAGTACTGCTGTTTTAAGTAAGAGATATTTAGGAGCAAAAGATAGGGGTAAATCAAAGGTAGAACAAAGAGTCGAGAAGGGCATAAGGGTTGAACATGAAACAGTTGCGATACCCAAACTAACCTTTATGCCTCCAGGATTTCCAATAAAAGGGCTTGTTGTGGATTAGAAGATGGATATTATGCCAAATGGTGGAAGAAAGGAAATCAGCAACGGTAGTGGGAGGAGTGGGTTTAGAGGAGAGGAGAAGCTTGGAGGTGAACTTATGGATGGGGGTGGAGATCGAAGAAGGCTTCCGAGAAAAAGAAATATACTCAGCAAAAGAAAAGGGGGAAAGGAAAAGGCGCTCAACCTTAGCCCATAGGGGACAGGGAGAAATGGGGTCCTGCAGCCAGAAGGAAGCTTGGCGCAACAAAAAGGCTTTCTGGTAGGCGGGAAAGTCTGGAAAATTCACTCCACCAGCTGAAGCAGGACGGATCAATCTAGCAAGGGACATTCTAGGTTTGTTGTTGTTCCACAAGAAGGAGGATAAGACTG
Source organism: Lissotriton helveticus (assembly GCF_964261635.1). Classification (NCBI taxonomy): domain Eukaryota; kingdom Metazoa; phylum Chordata; class Amphibia; order Caudata; family Salamandridae; genus Lissotriton; species Lissotriton helveticus. The sequence goes on along the minus strand of NC_136067.1, from coordinate 218,912,919 downwards.
TGTTAATCTTCTTAAAGAATTTAGAGGGAATAGGCACAGGAATGTTGGAGATGGTATAGAGGATGATAGGGGATAGCATCATTTTGATAGTGTCGAGACGGCCCCACCAAGATAAATAAAGAGGGTGCCATCTGGTTGCTAAATCCGATATTTTTTTAATACATTTAGTGAGGCAGAGGGAAACAGTAGTAGGGATGGAGGGGATAATGTGTAAACCTAAATACTTATTGTGGGAAGGACTCCAGGTGAAGTTGGAAGCGCTGAAGTCAGGTTTAAATGTGAATTTTGTGAGGGGCAGGATCTCGCATTTATCATTATTAAGTTTATAGCCAGAAATGCGGGAATAGTTCAGTACTTCCTCCGGAAAAGCAGGGATGGAATCTGTAGGATTGTAAAGGAAGAGCAGAATATCATCTGCATAAGCAGCAAGTTTAACGTGGGAGTTCGCAGTCTGAAAACCATGAATATTGGGGTTTTGGCAAAGTTTGGACAGGAAGGGTTCCAACGCCAAGTTAAAGGGGAAAGGGGACAACCCTGACAAACCCCTCTACCGAGAACAAAGAAGGGGGAAACGTGACCATTTGCACAGACCGCCGCGCGTGGGCCAGAGTACAAGCGGGAGACCAGGGAAATAAATTTGGGACCAAAGCCAAACCATCCTAGAGTGTGGAAAAGGTAGGTCCATTCAACCCTATCAAACGCCTTTTCGGCATCCAGGGCGATCGCTGGAAGAGAATGTTGTAGACGTGAGGATTTCGACAAGATATTAAACAGTAATCTAGTATTGTCGGTTATATAGCGGCCCTTCACAAAATCAGACTGTTCCTCGCCCAAAAGGTCCGGAAGCAGAAGGTCCAGTCGAGCAGCTAACGCCTTGGCAAATATTTTGTAATCAATATTTACCAGGGAAATGGGCCTATAATTCTTACAGTGCTTGGCATCTTTTCCTTCTTTGGGAATTAAGCATATGTGGGCATCAGAAAAGGACCCAGAGGAGCTTCCAAGGACAGTGAACGAACTCAGGAGAGAACGGAGTTTTGGAATGAGTGACTTGGAAAAGTGGAGGTAAAATTCCACAGTGAAACCATACGGAGCCGGAGCTTTGTTCAGTTTAAGATGTTGAAGTGCAGTAGTCAGTTCCTTTTGAGAGATGTCGGATTCTAAATGGGTCAAGTCAAGAGGAAAGTGCTCAGGTTTCTGGATGCTGGAGAAAAAGTGCGTGAGAGAGTGAGGGGAGGGCTGAGTTTCAGAGGAATACAAATTCTCATAGAAACGGGAGAACTCAGTAAGAATATCAGCATCTTTATGTTGGAGAACAGAATTGGCATCATAAATGGAATCGATGTTCAGCTTATTGTGCTTAACCTTTAGATAGTTGGCAAGAATTTTCCCAGCTTTGTTACGTCCCCCATAAAATTTAGCACTGGACTTTAACAAATATAGTGAGGCATCCTCCGTGGACTTTTGATTAAACTTCAGTTTGGCAGCTACGAGAGCAGTCAGGCTGTCCTGTGAATGCGAGGTAAAATAGGCATGTTCCAGTCTCTTAATATCAGTAAGGAGATTCTCAATAAATTTACGGGCAGTTTTACGTTCCCGCGCTACAAAACTGATAATAAAGTCTCGTGCTGCAGCCTTAAATGCGTCCCAGATGGTGTGTGTTGGAACAGAAGGAGTATCATTAAGTAAGAAAAATTAATCCAAAAATGAAGTAAAAGAGGTAGTAAATTTGGAATCTAATAAGAGAGTATTGTTAAAGCACCACCTCTTAGGGCCAACAGATTTAGGGAGTGCATCTATGCTAATCAAAACCGGGGCATGATCTGAAAGTAAAACCAAACCAATTTCAGCGGTATTGAGGGACTGAGCAATATGATGAAAGACAAAAATTTAGTCAATTCGTGACTGGGAATGATGTAAGGGAGAGTAAAAAGTGAACTCTTTTAATGTTGGATTACAAAGACGCCATGCGTCGATAAGCTTATGTTGGGAAATGGTTTGGGTAAAGAGCTTATGGGATTTATTAGGGATGTAATGAGTGGCACAGTGCCTATCCACAAAATGATCCAAGGGGTGGTTGCAGTCGCCAGCAAGAACAAAGTTATCATCCATAAATCGGGTAATATGTTGGGAAAGCTCGGCCCAGAAGAGAGGCTCACCCCCGGTTGGAGCATAAATATTAAGAAAAGAGATTGGGACACCCTTAAGAGATATCTTGGCATAAGCCCATCTGCCGTTAGCATCCGATTCCTGGGAAATAAGCGTCAGAGGAAGCGACTTACGACATAAGATTGCCACACCATTACGCTTACCATCCCCATGTGAGTAAAACACCTCACCCACCCAACCTCTTTTGAGTTTGACAGATTCAGTGTCCGAGAGGTGAGTTTCCTGCAAAAAGGCCACATCAACATTCAACTTGGCTAGATGGGACAAGATACGTTGGCGCTTAATTGGAGAATTGATACCCTTAACATTCCATGAGATTATATTCAATGACATTGCATGTAAATGAAACAATGGTTATCAAGAAGACAAAACTGGAAAAAAATACCCATGAAAAAATTATAAAAGTACAAAAAATGAAAGTGCAGCAGGAGCGAAGAAAAAGAGGAAGAAATAGGAAGTTGCAAGTGGGAAATGAGCGAAGGAGAGAAAAAGATGGAGAGAAAAAAGAGAAGAAGAAGAAACATTGGGATGGATGAAGCAAAGATGTATAGTCGAGAAAGTATGGTGAGAAGGAAAGTGTCACCCATACAAAGAAGAGGAAGGAAAAATTCAAAAGGGAGAAAACTGAACAAGGAGAGGAACAAAAGGGAGAAACAAAAGGGGAACATACCTACAAAAGTAAAAGACGAGAAGGTGTCGAGGGGGGATGGAGCCACACAGGTAAGGCAACACATCCAAGGTCAGCTGAGCAGGAAGCCAGGGAGACATCATCAGACGAGGGAGGGTTCCTGTGGAGGCGGGAGAGGAAGACGCGGGATTAGAGTACAGACGCAAGTCAGAGAAGAACAGGAGCAACAAGCAACATCAATACAGTACAACTACAGGAGAATAACTATTGAAAAAGTACAACATTGTAACGAGGAAAAACATGACCAAGAAGCAGGAGCAATATGAAGAGAACCCAGACTGCAGCTCATCCGGGGCCGGAAGAAGAAGGACCAGAGGAATCCATAGCGGCAGTCTTATGGGCATTGATGAAACTCTGCAGTCGAATTGGGTCTTCGTAGGTAGTTGTCTTGTTATTGTATGTGACTTTGAAAAAACATGGATGATAAAGGCCATATCGAGCACCCATGGAGCGAAGATCCTCTCTCATGCCTAGGAAGGCCTTTCGGCGATTAGCAGTTGCTTTTGCATAGTCCTGAGCAAAGAACAAGGAGGAGCCAGACCATGTCAGTTTTAGAGAAGCCTTGGCAGCTGATAAAACCTTGAGGAGATCAGTATACTCCAAGAAGTAGAGAATGACACCCCTTGGGCGTTGTGAAGAGGAGGCAGAGGCAGGCGGACGACATAGTCGGTGGGCACGTTGAATGTTGAGAACCGTACCATCTGGCAGACGGAGCAGTTTGGGAAGGAAGGACCTGAAGAAAGCAAGCGAGTCTGACCCCTCAAGGCCCTCCGCCAAACCATAAATGCGAAGGTTGTTCCGCCTGTTCCTATTTTCCAACTCCTCCACCTGCTTTTGGAGTGTGCATACCTGCGAATTGAGATGAGAAACCGTGGAGCAAGTTTCCTGAAGTGAAGCAACAGAATGTTCAACTGAGGAGACTCTTGTTTCAATTTGCGACCAGTTGTCAGAAAGGACTTGAAGTTTGGCGTTAGTTTCCTCCATAAAGGGATGCAAGGAGATGATTTCCTCCAGAAAAGGGCGAAAAGATCGTATCTCCTCCAACAAAAGTTCCATTGAGACAGGCGCAGACTGTTTGAGTGGCGAGGGAGGGTCTTTCTTCAATCTTTTGACATTAGTTTTCCCCGGAGCAGGTTGAGAGGACTCCATGATTGTGTCCGAGCCAGAAGACGTGAGAAGATCTTCCAAGTTAGAGAAGGCAGAGAATACTTTAGAATTTTTCACAAAGGCAACCTTTGTTGTTGAGGAAGGTACTAGAAGGAAGGGGTCCCAGTGTATCAAGGGAACTAATTAAATAATTGAAAAGTAATCATTCAAAAGACAAATGTTTTCAGATCCACACGGTTTAATTCACAGTGGGATAGAGTATCATATACACATAATAGAATGCAATAAACTGTATTAACGTCATACAGTGCCCCAAAGTGGGAGAGGGAACGTGATAGTGAGGATAGCGTGAAGTGAAGGGATTAGGTGACAGTAAAATCAGTTGTTTAAGCATATATACGTGACACCAATGCGGTGGCAACAACTTGTATATCACATAATAACTTGTTCGAAAACAGGCATACTACACCAGGTACAGCATATATACAATATTGGTGTGTAGTTGCCACAATAAAACCAAACAGTCGACGTTTCGACCCTCTTGAAGTTGCAGGATCGTTTTAACCTTGCTGTAGGGTCTTCATCAGGACCAGGGGGTGGGGGCAAAGGACCTAATGGGGATATAGTAATTCCAAATTAGAGGGTGGTAATCAACCTCTGAATTAACACATAGGTAGAGACACAATTGGGCTTGGGTCGAGCCAAAAGTTGACCGACTTACATCATTAGTTGAGAAATAAACGTTACGCATGCAGTTAAACCAGATTTAAGAATGGGCCTGGAAATGGGAAGGTAAGCGCAACATAGACTTGAGCCTCCCCATAGGAAGATAAACTAGAGAGTACAACAGTCATACAGTGTGCGCTGTCTTGCAATAAGGCGAGAAATGTCACAGGGAAATGCGTATGAATTATAAGGAGGGTCTCTGAAGTAGGAAAAAAGCCACTATTGCCAGAAGAGGAGGTCACTCGTTAAAAGAACCAAACATACGGCGTAGACAGGCAGCTAGCATGAGGAGAGCTGGATCAAAAACATGAAAAATATGACTGCAAGCAAAGGCAGGTTAAACTGCGGGAGATAGATAACCAGCATTGAACAAATTTGAGAAGCTGAATAAAGCACATAACCCTGAGACTGATGCATAAGCTGTGCGTCAGGCAGTTGGAGCGTATAGAGTCATATGCATTATGAGCGCTTAAGATAAGGGCGTGCTATCGTGCCAAATGACGAAGTTGTACTCACCACGTCAAGAGCAAGGTCATATGTATTGCTGGGCGTTGACATAAGGAAGCAAGAAAACCAGGGGACATCTTAGAGCTGGTAGGTGTGACAGGCAAGCTATATCCAGCAGAAGGTAAGAATGACAGTTAGCCACATGCTGCAGTAGCCATGCAGACACCAAAAAGAAAGAACTAAATGGTGATGTATTATTGTGTTGAGAGAGCAGGTTTTCCTTCCCTAAATCAGCAACAGGTGCATTCAGCGTTGGCCTGCCGAGACTTGAAAAGAAGCAGTTGCTAAGCACAGAGGAGCTCATGCACCGTGTCCGAGAAAGTAGCGCATTGTTAATCAGACGCTACAAAATGGCGGACAGGAGCTGAGAGAAAATGATAATACCTCGTACAGTGTACCAAGCAGAGCAAAGGGGCCTAAATCATAGAGGAATGGCATGGAACAAAGTCCTGAGGCATAAAGTGGCCAGGCGTGAGGAGGCGCTCCGTCTCAGAGGAAGCTCCGCTCGGTGACAGAAAAGTCTGATTACGGCCGCATATCAAAATGGCGGCCGCAACCACGGAGATACCGGAGCCACTTACTTCCGTGGAATTTCCGGCTTCAAGGTACGCCGGGCTGCCGAAAACAGTTCAAGTGGCGTCCCGCGATGTTCCGGAATCCAGGCATGCCCTCCTATCAGGAAAAGACGATGTTCTAGCGGTGCGTCTCCCGAAGCTTCAACTGAGCTTCACTCGGGCGCCGCCATTACCGCTGGGCGCCAAGCCACGCCCCCAACACCTTTCTCTTTAAACTAGTTGCCATACTCCCCTGAAGGCTAGCAACCTCCCATGTGGCTTGGCAGCACAACTCCTGTGCCATCAAGACTATTGGAATCTACATGCCAGGAACTGCACAACGCAGTGGCACTTGAGTATGCTTTAGTGCACGGTTTCCAAACATTTTAAATCTAACGCAGGATGTGAGTTACCAACAATTGTTTTGCAGGTAGGACGACCTCAGGGGGCACTGCCGTTTGCAAATGTAATTGCCATAATCTGTTTCAGAGTATCAGGACTGGTTGATTTTTACATGTGTTAAGTGTACCTACGAATGCGGCAATACCACAACTATAGTCGAGGTGCCACAATCATAAGTTTATAGCCAGGAGCAGGTTTGAGGAATTTCTGTCTGGAACTCAACAACAGTGAGTGAACACCCACGATTCTTCTATTTTTTGCATTCACTCACCTCCATCAAATAGCTCTCCACTCAGGAAAGGCACACTACTTTACCTCTGCCGAAAACAGAAGGAAGTGCGTCTCCTGGGTATTACTGGGAAAGTAACCCCTGCATATAATGGAAGTTTAGGGTCGAAGGATTCTGCAGTGGGAAACAATTTCACCATAGAGAAATAAAGTTCCGGGAAGTGTTTGCATGACATTCACTCATGCAGAATCTGCCACCTTTTGGAAAATGTCCATCAGCAGATTTTACTTATGTATTATGGTCAGATTTCCCGGCGAGTTACTGGGTTTGTTGTGGAAATAGGTAAAAAGTCGGTATTTTCGCCGAAATGTAAAAGCACTTTATGGCAGATTTCTGACTTTACACCCAGATGCTTTGTGCACCAGGAGACTGTTCCTTTAAATGGAAAGCCCTTCATTATTCTTTGATGGGAGCCATGTTTCATCTGTGCGGATTCTGTTACAAGCTGCCGAAAGAGCAGTACTCCAGCAGTCCAGCACCTGCTGGGATGGACAGTTCACTGCATGATTCACAGTGGCAAACGCAACGTGGTCAGTATCCTGGTGAGCTCTCCTGGGAGCCCAGATGACCCCCTGTTGCAGAGATTTCACCGACACTGCCCCTTCAATTTCACATTAACGAGGTGTGAATGTTTAAAATGATTACCATGGTCCATTTCGTTGATGCAAGAAAGCCAAGTCGGCTGCTTTCATTCTGAATGTGCGTCAAGCTGTCTGCGACTTGCTGGTGGCGTCTAGAAGTCTTTTAGTGTACATGGATCTGCGTGTGCCCAATGCATTATCAATAAAAATCCATATTGTAGTCACCAATGACGCATGCCACGTGGGCCATGTACATTGAACTGGAGCCATGATAAAGCTGAATATGATGACACCTCGTTGGTGATGTCGACAGAGACACGGGCTGTTTCACCTGGTGAGTGAGGTGCCAGAAATACTGCAGTGCTAGCATGGCTCAGATTTGTGCAAAGACAGCAGAGCAGTACTTTATGGATTGTGGTTGTGATAGCTGCCAAGTGGTCAGCATGGGTGGATCCTCCCCTAAGGCGGAAGAGCGTCACCCCACTGCCTAAAGGCAGAAAATGACAAATAAAATGATCATAAAACACTTTTATCATCGTTTTATTTTTCATTGACTCAGCTGAGTATGCTGAGTCCGCCTGGGGAGGAGCCAGATCGCAGCATCATCAACAAGGGAGAGAAGGGTGGAGAAGTGTGGCTCAATGGTTAGAGCGGCAGACCCTGATGCAGAGGTCTGTCCCGGGACCAGGGTTCAATTCCCGCCTCGGCGGGTCTTGGGCTCAATTTCCTCGGACCTGATAATTTTCGCCTCGGTGCCTATTCTAATCATGGGTCCCACTCTGCAACTCTGGGCAATAGCTTTCTTAAACTCCACAACGGCCCCAACAGCGCTAGGATGCCTGGCTGCAACTTGGGGGTGCCCAGGAGTGGAGAGACCCCATGTGGGGTGATTCGGGCGCTATACAAGTACTACAACATTTACATTTTACGGGGAGGAGGAGTAGTGGGCCCTGAAAGTGTGCATGCCCGTTTGGCCGGGCGGCCAAACTGACATGCGCACTTGGATATCTCCAGGCTATTCCTTGGAGATATCTGCAGGGCTCAGGAGCACTTCCAGTCCCTGCTGGAGCTTGAAACTGGCCCGCTCCGCCCAATCCCAGTGCTTCTCCCATGCTGGTAGTAATAGCATGAGAGAAGCGCTGGGATTGCGTGTTGAGCTGGGAGTCTGTGCTTATGGGAACTGCAGTCCCTGGAGTACAGGAGCAGCGAGGCGCGGGAGCAGAAGGTAAGTGTATATTTATTTATTATTTATTTTCCCCGCGCTGCAGCCGCGACTGGTGGTCCGCAAGAAATGTGATGGCCTGCTTCCTCCCTATTGTCTAATAAAGTAATTTCAGTCACTTAACTAGAGTATATGAAAGCTCATAGTAACTCAAGACGACATTTTGATACAAGCGGGACTAGAGTTTGTTTTTGGTAATTGTATGATGCAATCCTAGGTAGAGAGCAACAGTGCACTGAAAATGGAACAATAGCCTTAAATATGGCATTGTTACATTGAGGCTGTTTTCACTGGCTGGTTGATTACTATCCTGTGCGGAAGTAATGTTGCCTCAAGAGGTGTCTTTCATTCCTTTCTCAGTGACAAGGCGTGAGAACTGTTCTGATATAGATGGGCAAGTTGTTCCTGATTCTGGGAGCGTGGGTGGAGAAGGCCTGCCACTCTTTCTATTTTTTCTTATTTCTTTTTTGCATTTCTTAGTTTACAGTCTCATGAGCTACTGGTACCTGGTGTGACGTTGTCCACCTGAGAGACTTTCTTACTTTCTGAGCCTGATAGGTTGGATGTCATTTCTAGAAGCACTGGACGTGATGTAGGACGTTTTGAAAATAAGGCGGCTTGGGCATCGCAGATAATGTAATTCCTAAAGTGTTGGGGTGATGTGGCTGAACCTCCTGTGGCCTTTGATGAGACATGCTTTGGTGTGCAGAATGCATTTCGTGGTGGTGGTGTCTGGAAGCTCATGGAGCAGGGCATTGTTTCATTCCAGATAGGAGAGAATTAACACTTGGACCTTTTTTCTGAAGTCAGAGAGGTAAGATGTTGCTGTTGTTTCTAGATCTTTGCTACATCAGGTAAAACCACCGCCAGCTTGTAGTTTCCCTTCATGCCTAAGTAGTGGAGGTATGAAGGCCCATTTGAGTTTGATGAATTTTGCTTTTCATGGTCCTCACAGTCATCCTGTGTCTGAGTGACTCCCTGCACCATGGAACTAAGGGTGTTTCTGTCCATCATGTAATCCCTGGCGGCTGTCCTTGTGAACTCTCCAGGTTCTACTGGCAATCTTCCTGCCTACCCTGAGTTAGACTGCTCCTGTTCTGCCTTCCGCTGGCTTCTCTCTGTGAGTGTGAGTCTAACCTACCACAGTGGCAGCAAGCACAGACTGGCATCAATAAAGAGGTAGGAGTTTTTCAGGTCTCAAATGTATATGATGGGACTGGCATTAAAAGTATGGACGTTTCCTGTACAAAATAAAATCAGTGTAATTTCAGTGAAAGCAATATATGGGACTAGAGTTGTATTGTAGTTGTTGAGGGAGGCTCTCCATGTGCTACTCTCACATTGGATGCCTCCCTCAGCATCTTTTACTGACCGTGATCTGAAACGTCCTATCATGAAGTCTTCATTTTTGGGGATTATTAAAAATGACCAGGATTACACTTCTTCCTCTGTCCTGCGAGTTACCTGAAGGTTTTTGATAGTGGAGAAATATTCATACTCACATTTGTTTCATAGTTTCTTCTCGGTATGGGAAAATATGAGAAACTCCCTGACTTTTCCTTCCTAAATAGAGTGTGTGTGTTGGCGGGGTCAGTTGAGACCTGGCCTATGCCATGCACATACTGCAACATTTTTGAAGTAGTTTTATGTGCACGTTTGGTGTAGAAGGCTATTTGCCAGTGCTCAATTTGAGCCGGTGGTTTCCAGTGCTCGACACCGGCACTTAATTGTCAACATAGACACTTATAACAGCTGTCACATGGTGGCGCTGCTAAGGTGATTTAGAGATCAGCAGAACAAAAATTGTTTTATGAATTCAATATATATTCAATACAACTAATACAGCCACACAAGCAATTCTTATAGCTTTGGGGCCCTCAAACAGTCTAAATTGTCACACTTGTAGCAGTGTGATGATTAGTAGCTGTGTAGGTACTGTGATGGCTGCACTGACGGGAGCAATGGGCGGTGCAAGCTGCCATGGCCTGGCCTTCTGACGAGTGCCCTGGCACTTATTTATTTTTTACAAAATAAGCACTGCTATCTCCGCAGATCCTTTTTGGTGATTCAGGACGTCGTTTGGAGTTACATATGACCGTGTGTGAACACTTATAATCCTAGGTAGCCATAAAGGTCTGAGAACCAGTGTTTCTCTTTTGCTTTTGCATCATAGGAAGCGCCACCGTGCCACATTAGTGGCAGAAGACACTATGTAGATGCTGATAATATAACATGTTATATGATTCCTGAGGGTGGATTTAGAGCCATTTAAAATTGGTGCACAAGCCTGTACGTTTTATTTTGTAGAGGATGCAGTAGCACACTAATTGGTTGGCCGTGAGCTTGAAAAAAAAAAGCTAGTGGAAATTGTTCTGACTGCTTTTTTGTTTACTGTGCAGCAAGGCTGACTAATGTAATGAGAGCCTGTAGTTTGCGCTGTCTTATGGCGCCAGCCGCAATGCAAATCCAGCTAGTGGGCTTGGCATTCCTTCCCAGTATGTCATGTCTGGGATAGTCTAGACTCTAGACTCTAGTTGCATTTTCTTGTTCCTCCAGACAATCTCTTCGCCTTGCCCATTCTTACCTTGCAATGACGCTTAATCCTCAATGACTGATTTGGAAAATACAGAAGCCGTCCCATTGTTCAGTCCCAGTTACCTTTTTTTAGGTCTAGCAGCAGACCTTGATAGCTGTTGTTTGCAAGGAAAAAAATATAAACAGAGAGAGACTTCCCGCGCTTATTTCAGTAGGTCTGCATTTTGCTTTGTTGTTGGATGTAGGGTCTTCACACAAGTGTCTGGGGACACTTAGGAAGGAAATACGTTCTTTAATTAGGCCCTTATGTTACAGTAACACCAGGTATTACCTGTCACGGCTTCACCCTCCGTCCAACTGCAACGCTTCCACCGCAGACTACAAGCAAACATTCTATTACATCACTCACTCTTAAAAATATAGGGAATGGAAACACGCCTCCCTTTCTTACAAACAACAAAGCAACAAACAGCCATTCCCTTGCTTATAAAGTAGAGGGGAAATCATTCACAATCACTCGATCTCCAACCGGTCTAGTGTACACATCTACCGAACAACATCCTGTTAAACTGTCAAGTATACATGCAGACACACAAAGACAACATAGTCACCGAAATGCTGCAACTGGTCAAGACACAAGACTCCCTACACTTGTGTTAAACAAAGAACAGGCCAACAATAAGGTTGTGACTACCACTGCACAACAGTCCAAGATGTGCAAGTCTTGCGACCTCTCTGAACATGAAGCCCTACCACCACTTACAGTGCCTCGCAGCCTTTATACACACAGGATGTGTAGTCACGGATGTCCAGCTATGCAAAAGCCAGGTCACAGAACCAACCAACTTGTTTCAACAAAAGGTTTTCCTGTCACCCATAAGTCTACATATTCAAGTATTCAAGGGAAAAAAATTAAAGGTTTACCAATACGTCACCTTAACTCAAACTTCCCTTGACCAGACTCCAACACAAATTCTGTCATCCCAACTACACCCATACACATAATCCCCAGACATCCACCCCACTTTCCTAGACTACACACCACAACAAGCTCTCACTCCTTCATTTTCTTCCACAAGTTCACACGAATCCCCACAAAGCCAACACACTGCACCTCACACACAGAAGTGCAGCCCAGCACTCCAACACGCCTGTCACCCAATCACACTGCATGGTCAAACCAGCATGACCAAGTGCAGGTAAAAAACACACTTAATCTGCACTCAGTAAAGCACCGTCTGGAAACTGCACCAGAAGAGGTCAGGATGTCTTCCAAACACAATGATGACAGCCTTCAGTAGACACATACTGAAACATTATTGACACAACATAGCAATCAAGCACTGGAGCAATCCAAAATTACAGCCATTGACATCAGACCACTTCGACAGGAAAATAAGTACTCCCAACACTCTAGAGCTACATCAAACACAACACCGATCAACTCCATTATGTACCAAGTGTGATCTATATTCTATACCACACACCTATCAGTTTTTCCAATTTGTACAGAATGATTACTGCTCCCAAAGTACACTCATGTGAAGCTTATGGCTATCACTCACAGCACCATGGGGTACTAGACTTTTCCACATTTTCACTACTCTGAGTTCTTCTTCCCCTTGCAACCTCTCACAATGTTCTTCTTCTCTTCTTCCACATCTACACTATGGGGCACTGCCCCATAGACCGTCTCATGACAGGGTACTGCTCTCCCTGCATACCACCTCTAGTGACAGGGTACTGCTCTTTTCCCAGTTTGCACCAACATACACACACGTATTACACTCATATCTCTAGTAACTGTGTACTACTCTTTACCATATCTGTGATAGTTCGACACTCACAACCAGCACATACTTACACAACAGCATGCAGATGTGTACTACACCCTCTTCCCCATACTTCTAACTAGACAATACCAAAACAAATGGAGACAGAATTAAATGCTCACACTATACTCCCAAAACAACATACAGATGGATAATTTAAATTTCCCAACCTATCTTATAGTACTAAGCATTCACCACACCACAACCATTAACATAGACTACTATTTCCAAACAAAAAACGTTACCTTACATGGACACGTGTTAACCTGACACATGCTTTGCCAATAATGTATGTGGCACATATCAATATGCAAGAATCATTAATCAAATTCGACTTCCCATTACTTCAGGACACAATATACTCTCAAAGTACACAGTATAATTTCTATCTCCATTGTTCTTGGACGTAGTCCTACTTTTCTGTCTAACTTAAACAGAAGGCATTAAGTAGTCTTTCATCAATGTCTCCAGACCTGTCGCTGTCAAACATCAGCGTACTACCCTCCTTCATGATGTCTGAGTTTGTATACCCAGTGCCTCCACAGTGAAATCCAGGTCTGGAATCCAAGTCATTGGTGATGCTTTCTCACAAGCAAGTTGCACTGCTGTGCCCCCTAACACCACACCCTTTTCACCTGGCACTGACTGACTGATGCTTTAGACAAAAGTTCCCATTTACCTGGTGCAGCACATTGTCACAAGACCTCTATCCATTGCCTTGAACACAACACTAGCAGAAACTGCCTCAGCTCCTCTGGGCACTCCTCACTGGGTGCAATAAAATATGTAGGATGCCTTTAACCAGCGCTCTTAGAGACCGTGAGTTGTCCTCTTCAAACCGAGTCAGACCCCATACCCTTACCAGGGTTCTTGCTCTCACATGGTGCACGCCCCTCTAGGGATGCAGAGACAGCTTGTGCCTCTCAGCAGAGCAGTGACTGGGCTCATGGTTAACATGAGAGGCCAGCACACATGACACTTGAATGCAAATGGAGAGATATGCAACCCTGGTAGTACACTAACACCAATGGGGCACATAACACCCTCCAAAAGCAAGGACTAGCGTATGCCAATCGTACTGCACACTTCTCAACACTTCTCCTTATGTGACCGTCTCCATCGAATATATAACTACCCAAAGCCCCATGGGTCATTTCAGAGTTTCAGAGGTATGTTTACTCTAAATATTTCACACTGTCTACACGGTATTGATCTTATAACACTGTCCACCTAACATTGCCCTTAAGCTTAGGACCATCCACTCTCCTAGGCTAGGCAGGCATTTTCTCCCTTCAGACATTTCCCCAATGTGCTGGAGCCCATGGCGGCTGTTTTTTAAAGCTCCTGGTGCCCCTTTCACTTTCTCCAGCTCCCAGAGGTTAATTTCAGCAGCCGTGGAGAGGCTTCAAGAGAGAAAAAGAGAAGGAGGGAAGGGGAAAACAAGGAGAAAGTGATTCTAGAGAGAGGAGACAGAAAGACAATGGATGGATGGAAAGACAGAGCTAACATGAGCAGACGATGCGAGTGGGACGGGTTTCAGCATGTTTGCCAGGGCTGCTTTTAGTTCCTCAGTTTGGCCCTGCACACCTCAGTTTGTATCTCCTCTTAGCAGGCTCCTTGTCAAACTTTCACACCCTCCACATTTTGTTCCTCTTGCTCAGCAGCAAGGGCCAACACCCCTTAATAGTGGGTTTTGAGGGTGGGGACGCCAGGCTAGTCCTCCATCGTCACAGGGCCATCTTCTGTCTCCCAAAAAGCCTCATCGTCTGCCAGAAACGGCTTCCAACTGCACACAGATTCTTGATGCATTTTCACAAGATCCTTAGCAACTAATTGACAAAATTCTGAATTTAGATGAAAGGGTCTTCATCCAAGAGTCTGAATCTGCCCAGGTAGGTCCTGTCAGGGTAATATCCTCCCTCAAACTGTTGATGTCTCCTCCCTTCCACACCAGAGCACACCCTAACATTCCGATACATCATTCATTCTCAGCATTTGACACCAGATCAGAATGGAGATAGAACTGGTAGTAAATGTGTGTTTATGAATTAGTAAAGGGTCTAAAAGAAAGTAGCCCCTCTTTGTGATCATACTAGGGAATTACCTGGTTCACTTGCTGTTTCCAACACTCCACTTGACTTCAGCGTGCATCCAAAGCAACAACCGTATCCACCAATACAGTAGGGGCTACAGAAACAACAACCTTGAAGTAAGCAGTGACCACAGTTGCTGCTACAACAGTGACCAATGTTATTATGGCTACCACCATGGCATGTACAACAACAGCAACCACTACTTTGGCGACAGAAGAGACCACAGTAAGCTACCACATGTTCCAACTCGACATGGACAACGGCAGCAGGAACTCCAGCTTCCAGTAAACCGGGCCAACATCTGTATCCTCAGTTGTAACCAAAGCAAGGACAGGAGCAACAATAGCTGCCTGTAATACGGGACCGTCCCCTACCTCACTGATGTGGCGCCCTCCAGGGCCGCCTCCCCTCTCGCTGATTGGGTCCCTTCCAGAGCGATCCCCCACTTCAGACAACGACCCAGAAGCGTCCCTGACGACCAGGACTCCACCCCTCTGTCCTTCTTTGCAGGAGCCAATCGGAGCCGGGCACAAACCGGAAGCACCACCCCGTGACCCCGGAAGTCCCTCCCTAGTCCCCGAGCCGGAACACGGAAAAGACGGAGCCCAGGAGAGAAGAGCGTACAAGACGGCGAACTCGTGGCAGGAGAGTCGAGCATACGGAGAACCGGAGAAGGCGACATCGGAAGAAGAAGAGGACGTGTGGAGTCAAGACTGGTGGAGTTCGCAGGAGGTGGCTGGAGAGCGGCCACAACTCTCTGAAGAGTTGGCCCCAGTAGAGTTGTGTATATAGTGTAAATAAATGTATATAGAAGGATAGCACCGGAGCTCACACGGACACCGTTGTAATTAGACCCCTCACCTACCCCTCACCTAGCACTTTCTTTGTCTTCCCCAACCTTACCTATCTACGAAAATACCCCCCCCCCCCCCTTTCCTCACAGTCTCTTTTCATCCCCCACAACCCGGTGTCGGTATCGAGGCGACCATTCCGGTCACGTTGGACTAACAGCCCTTCTCTCTTCTGTTTCTCTATAACCTCAGAGGACACAATGGGACCACCAAACGAAGACCCTGACGTCTCGCTTCCAAGTGAAGGAGAAGACCCGGACCCCATCCCTGCGTGTTCCTCCTTATGTTTCCTTCTTGAACCTTATACGAACTGTTGTACAAAGCTAATAAAAATACCAGGGGAACTATCGCCCACTATATCCTGCTTCCACGCCTGTTATTCCGGTCCGCCACACCCCCACGACCACACTGCCACAACAGCAAAAACCACAACAGTGACAAAACTGCCAGCACTGTATGACTTCAGCAGAAACAACAGTTGGCCCCTGTGCTGAGCTGTCACGACAGCCAGGCCCACGGCAGCTGCTGCTAAGCAGCAAAAACACACATTACTAGCAACAACTGCTGCAACTGCAGCCGGTACCATCATACACACAACAGCTGCAACAATATTTGCATGCTCATAAAGGAGTACACTCTTGACAATAGCTTCCACCATGGCACCACAGCTGTAACTATAAGGACCTCAAAGGTAGCCAAAAGTGCCACCAAAACGGGGACAACAGCCACACAAGTATGCTAATCTCTGTACAGTCTACCTCTTTCTATGCCTCCTATGCCTGTGGCAGCTTTTTTAACACTAGTGTGGTGCCGTGCATCATGTTACATAGTGATATGGTACAAGTAGTTTCTGTGCATACCTATGTTTGCATAAAGTAGCAGATTAAAGCCATATCTGATATATTGGCCAATGCTTGTTCTAAAAAAAGGGGGATATAATCAAATTGTGATGGTGCCCGCTGTAGTACAGCAAACAGCTTTACTTTTCACACTCAAGTGTGCAACAAAAAGATTGATTGGTTTGTGAATGGTTTTTGCTTGTGGCTGTCTTCAGTCTGTTGAGGCACCCTTTCTCCTGTAAATGCATACAAAAAATAAAATCGTAGACATCCTTTTATGACAACTCAAATTATCAAAAATGCATTCAGTGGGAAACAAATTAAAGGAAAGACAGCTTGTAATAGTAAATAACAATGTAGAACAAGCATAGGCAATGCCAATAAGACGGGCTTATGAATACACTGTCAAGTCAGACCTCCCCTCTGTGCTGCTGCCAGTGAAAAACACCATACATGATCTCGTTATCTAAGACACTTTAATAGCATTATAGTGTCATGTGTGTGCCTCAGAAAGTTCATGCTCAGGGAGCTGGATACAAAAACAACAAGATCACATCATCTAGAGGGCAATCCCTTTTTTGTGAGAAGCACACAACTTCTGCCCAATCAAAACATGTACTCCTGGCTCCAAATATGTGGGTGGAGCCTAAGCCCCTCTCCTGGTGGTTCTCACATAATTGTCTGGGGACAGCTGCTCTGTCAAGCCAGACCATAAAAATTAACTTCATTAACCTAAAAAAATGGTTTCAGAAGAAATGTAATTGTGGAAACCATAAGGAATCCTGATTAAGGGACACAGTTTAAATATTAATGAAGACAATGTAAAGATACAACTTTAGAAGAAGGTAAGGAGGTGGATATACTGAGGGGTGGTGGAAGAAGATCCGAGTGAAGGAAAAGGAACTTGGATGGGGGAAGAGCAATGGAAAGGGGTTTCAGGTGAAATCCCAGTACAGAAGTTTAAAAGAAAGTAAAAAGTAATCTAGTGATATGATGCAGTAAGGGAAAGGGGTGCTTGAAGCATGGGTCTATGCTCACCGTATAGAACATCAAAAGAGACACAATTGATGGACAGAATGCAGAACAAATCAAAAAATTCACCCTCATTCAAGAGATTTTGATTAAATTCATCATTTTTTGCCCACCATGCCACCCCAGTTTAGACATGGCCATATGCAAATCAGTCTTGACCCTGTGCCTCATTGGACAGTTCAGCCCGAGGTTCTCCCTAGACCGGAAACATGCATCCGAGGACCGGTTTCGTGGTTTCACTCCGCATCAGCCAGGATAGCTTGATTCCAGTGGTACAGTGAGCCGGTGGGACGGGTATGACCAGACGTGGGTCCCTTGATGCTCTCCATGCCACTGGAGTGAAGCTATCCTGGCTGATGAGGGGTGAATCCACGAAACCCGTCCTAGGATGCTTGTTTCCAGTCCAAGGAGGACTTGGCCTGGCAGTTCGGGCTGGACTGTTTCCATGAGGCAGCGGGTCAAGACTGATTTGCATGTGGCTGGGTTCAAACTGGAATTACATGGTGAGCAAAAAAACGATGGTTTTAGGCCCAGCTCTCTGTAATGGGCTGTATGTATGGCATTGTTCTGCATTCTGTCCAACACTTGTTCTTTTTGCATTTGTCACCCCGAGTGGGATGGGTATGCCCAGACGTGGGTCCTGTACTCTCCATGCCACTGGAGTCAAGCTGTCCTGGCTAATGAGGGGTGAAGCCCCGAAACCGGTCCTAGGATGCTTGTTTCCGTTCCAGGGAGAACCTGTCCTGGCAGTTCGGGCTGGACTGTTCCCATGAGGCCCAGGGTCAAGACTGATTTGCATATTGCTGGGTTCAAACTGGAATTGCATGGTGAGCAAAAAAGCGATGGATTTAGGCCCAGATCTCTTTACTGGGCTGAATGTATGACATTGGTCTGCATTCTGTCCAGCAGCTGTTCTTTTTGCACCGTATAGAACATGCTTCGGCAAAGGGAATGTATTGTGCTTTTATTTTGAGCCCTGACTAAAACATAAAAAAGCCTAAACATATTCCCCAAACGGACACATTTTAAAGACAAACCTTTGTTTGTATTCAGTATGCAGATAAGAAAACCTTTCTTTTTACAATTGTTTCCCCTCTTATGCGCTACAGTAGGCTAGAAAGGAGGCAAATGGGGGTCGCCCACATTTCCTATGGAAGGAGAGAAAAGGTTAACTTTTTGTGACCCTCCTTAGTACTTATTGTTAATTGTTTAGCAGCAGGCACTATTTGTATTGTGTCTTCCGGAATGGAAGTTGTAGGGCACTGTAACAAGAAGTGTTGGGCCTACGAGTATCTACAGGAGTGATCTGCAGAGTTACATCATGGAAAATGATTGGGACCTTCTGCCAACTTTGATAAATATTCTCTTAATTGTGGGTTTCTAAAGCGCTAGAATCGACTCCCGAAGGAGTATCTCTGCGGTGTAGACCGCTGGGGAACCCGTCCTGGCTTTCCCTGTGAGAGGGTACCTACTGGGTATCTCCAAGGTGAAACCAGGCATCCCCGGCGTATGTGGGGGGCCGTTGTGGAGATGAGGCAAGCTAATGCCCAGAGTTGCCGAGTGTGATCCCTGGTTAGAGTAGGCACCGAGGCGAGAATTATCGAGTCCGCTGACCCTGGTCCACGACCCTGCCGTGTCGGGATAGAACCCTGGTCCCAGGCCATCCTCTGCTTCCGGGTCTGCCGCCTCTAACCAGTGAGCCACACCACTCCCCTTTGGATGAATGAATGCCTCATAGGCATACAAAGACCTTGGCCTACATATGGAGCCCCTACATTTTATTAGCCTGTGCGCTGCCTCTGTTTTTCTGCCCAGCTGCTCACTGTGCGTGCTGGCATTAGCTTTTTCTTGCTTGCGGACGTGTCACTTGCTCTAGCTGTACATACCCTCAAATGTGCAGCCGGCCCTAGTAGAAATAGCAGCATGGTGGTTGACATATCAGTGGAGTTGTTTTTTAAATGTCTACACTGTACAAATCTGCTCAGTGCAGTCTTTGGTGCTCTTAAAATTATGCATTAGCAAAGCCAATAGGTCTGACTTTTTCATATTAGAATTTTTGAATCATGGGAGCTCTACTCAAATAAAAAATTGTGTGCCCAATAAGGCCTGGTATAGGCTGTGAACCTCACCATTACAATTTTGTTTTTTTCTGTTACACTCTGTTTAATTTAGAATGTCGTTTTCTTAATATATGCAGTGTTCTAATCTTATTTGTTAACCCTTCTGCCTCCCTGAACTAGTAGCTGAATGTGTTCGTTTACATTTTTTGGCTATCATCTAAGGCTCTGACCGACAACCTGGCGAAGGGGTATTTAATTATCATGTAGCCCTCTAAAGTGGCCTCTGATTCTATAGTAATGGTTATGGGCTGAGCATGATGGTGTTTCTGTGAGACTCGCCATGTGAAGGAATGCTAGTACATTGGCTATGAGTGAGATAGTTAATGAAGGTGCATTTTGGGAGGGAAGAAAAAGGCCCAGTGTGGAGTAATGATTTCTCCAGGATGTCTCCCACACTGCCCCTCTACCATTCCCAGGTTCTAAATTCTCAATAATGTCATTCTCTCTGGCCTTGGTGCTCATATCCTGACTCTCCAACCCGCATTCAGAACTCGCCACATGGCATTTCATTATTTTGGTGTTTTAGAAAGTGCTATATGTCACCTAGGTCTCTTCAGAGCACTGGAGCGGAAAGAGAAAAACGCTAACAAATCAAATTTAGAAAACGTATGAGGCCATAAAATATGATGAACCTAGATCTGACATGGCTCAGCGGTCCCTTGCAAGTGTTTGACTTATTGAAAGACTGAAGATTTCGGTTTTCTGAAGTTTCCTGAACTGAAGTTAAGCTGCCTATTTTCAGAGTCCAGGGCTGAAGCTGTTCCATTGTTTTGCATATTGAGAGCTACAACCTGTTGGCCTTCACTTTGAGCGCATTTTGCTTTGTAATGTTCTGGAAAACAGGAGATAGTGAATTACATTGTGTATTCCTCTTCCTTTATAACTTTCTGGTTACATTTGCATCTCTAGGTAGGTACGTATTAAGCAAAATAACTATTTTACGTTCCCTGTATGGAATTCTGACATGTTTATTCTGCGCTGTGGGCACATTCAAGTTCTTATTTGCTCCCACTGTGTGATCTTGGGTAAGCCACTATTGACCCTGCCTTGCTCATCGCTAAACAGGAAGGAAGCCGGTCGAAAGGACTGGGTCTTGAAATGGATTTATATGCAATATACCGATAGGTATTCATTCTGTACAATTTATGAATGTTCATTGCATAGATGCAGCTCGTGCAGTGTTTCCTGAAATATATTTTTGAGAAAACGTAAAAGTAGTATTTACAGATAACAGAGGTTGTTAATGCCTGCGCTTGAAGGGCTGTGAAAAAAGGCCTGCAAGAAGTGTACATATGAGATCGCTAAATAGATTACAGAGCAAGACAAAACGGGCATGCTTCCTACTAACAGCAGAGGACACCTAGCAGAGCAGCACTGCACATAGAAAGCTGAGTAGTTCTCTCACACGTGTGCACGCATTTATGTATGTGTCTGTCTGTCTTTCTGTATGTTTATGCTATCTCTCGTTCCACCTCTGAAGCTGGTAGATTGAGCACTGACTCTGCTCAGGAAACACGAATTATATTCTGGCCAGTAAAACTGAGGTTTCAAGGAAGTAACTTGCGGATAAAAGCAACTATCTACTGGACTAATAAAAAGCAGACTCGCTCCTTGAGTTTTCAAACCTGCACTAGATGTTGAAGGCTGGCATTGTTCCTTGCTTGAGCGTGCCATTTTGTAGGAAACATGGTTAAATAGTTACACTTCATACTTTAGAACCAGGGATATTGGAGTTATGCAATGCCCAGTTTGTATTACAGTTTATGTTTTATAGATGAGTAAGAGAGGTCAAACATGATATGCATAAAAAATGTAAATTAGCTCCGTTTATTTCACTTTGGAACGCGCAAGTTAAGTGCTCACCATTTGAATCTCCTGGTATGAAACATTTACTGACACTATCGCAAATACATAACGGACTCGCAGGCCTAATTTCACACCCAGCGTATTCAAAACTGAATTAATGGCCGCTTCTAACCACACTGATATGCATTAACTCTGACATGCTGCCTTACCCAGGCTTCAAAATGTACGCGCGCCGGCGACAAGCGCTGAGTAAACAATATGCCGCCTCGAGCCGGCAGGAAGTGCGGGTAAATCACCTGTGTAATGAGACAATCAGAGCCGGCAGCAGTGGCCGATTATAGCGCGAGCCGCTGCCGCGAGGCCTTGTGGTGGCTCTTGACAGACAGCGCGGGATCTCCCACGGGGACGCGCCGACGGGGGTTGCGTTCCCTCCAAAAAACCACTAAGTGGTACAGTAACCTGTGGAATCACGGGATACCCCTGCTCGACCGCAGTATATTAATAAAATGCCTCATTAGCATGGCTTTATGTTTCACATGGTAATAAGCGGTCACCTTGCCTGACTCCCTGATTGGAATGGTTTAATCCCGTTTGTGCAACAAGATAACTTTCTCTCCTCGTGCTGCTTCTCCGTTTACTCACGCGCGACCATCTTAAAAACAGATGTTAGAGGGCAAACACGCTTAAAATAATAAACAGATGCAGCAGCAGGAGCTCAGTTTGAAAACAAATGATTGTAGATTGATGGCCGTTTTTACGGTTAGATTCCCCGTCCCCAGTGCAATCATTCCTAGGGAACCCAAATGTTTTCAAAGTGCGTATACATGACATATGCACGGTAGCCGCGTCAAACTACTAGTACTTCTCGAAGCTTTGTTTCTCCCGCACACATAAAAACATACACGTTATGGGATAAAAAAAGGCATGATAGCTCCACCATTGTGTAGCGCTAAGTTGGTGGGTTTATTCCATGCCAGTTTCTGGTCTCATGCACAGGGCAGTTTGTGCCTTCTTTTTGGATCCCTGGACACTTCCTTATTACAGAAGGATCTCCAGGCACTTGCACAATCCTGTCCGTAACACCCATTGTGCATGAGCAAACAGCCTCTCAGGATTAACTGTGACCTGCTAAGAAATTATGTAAAGTTTGTGCGCCCCAGCAAGCGACTTTTGGAAGGAGGATTGGGTGGGGGCATGCCTCCCTGAGTGTGGTGCCCTAACAGGATTAACAAACTGAAGCAGGGCCTTTCTTCGTAGAGGACCTGTTTCAAACTCTAAAATAAAAAATATGCCCTGCAGGGACAGAAACCTGGTATAGCCATCAGTTGGCACTATTTAATGGAATTAGCAACTTTGGATACATTAGTACATGGGGCAGCCTTAGTGGTTTAAAAATCTATAATCAATCAATCAATCAATCATGTGTTTGTTACACAAGACTACTAACCTATAAGGTCTCAAGGCGCTGGGGTGGAGGGGAGGTGCAGGTTCCAGTCCATCAACGAAGGGGACTGTCGAAGAGCCAAGTTTTGAGGTTTTTCGTGAAGATGGGGTGTGATGTCTGTTTGAGGTGGACGGTGGGGCGTTCCAGGCTCTGGCCCAGAGGAAGGAGAAGGAGTGGCCTCTCGATCTGGTCTTTCTGGTGCGGGGAACCACGGCGTAGGAGAGCTGGGCTGATCGTAGGGTCCTTTGGGGTGCGTGGAATTTGAGTCGGCTGTTCAGGTATGCTGGTCCGGTGTTGTGGAGGGCTTTGTGTGCGTGGGTGAGAATCTTGAAGGTGATTCTAGCCTCGATGGGGAGCCAGTGGAGTGTGCGCAGCTGCTGGGAGATATGGCAGTGTCTTGGCAAGTTGAGGACCAGTCTAGCAGCGGCGTTCTGGATGTTTTGTAGCTTGCGGTGACGTTTTTGTTTATTCCGGTGTAGAGTGCGTTGCCGTAGTCATGACTGCTGGTGGCAAGGGTGTGAGTGACAGTCTTTCTGTGCTCGAGGGGGATCCATTTGAAGTCTTATGTAGGAGGCGGAGGGTATAAATGTTGCAGCATGAGCACAGTGCCCTAAAAAAGCGCGGACCTGGGAAATTATGGCCCCTTTGTCCCCACCCTCCTGACCCCTTGCTCCTGTCGGGAGCTCGATGGTCACTGTCAAAAGTCTGGATGATCTGTCATCAGTGAAAGACAGCACAGGGCTTGGAAATTTCTGCTCCATCTCTCATTGCTCCACTGTTCCCAGACCTGCCTAAACACCCTGGGGTCAGCCCTGATAATCTTTGGGGTCAGCACAATGCCTGCCAAGCTCCACCTCCTGACAACACAAAATATGACTGCCACTATAATACAGAATGTTGAAGTGGCCAGATGCAGGAAAGGATCGGGGATAGGAACAGCAGGAAAGGAGATGTGTAAGAGAGAAGGCAAGTTATTGAATCATATGAATTAGATGCAATCTGGTTACTGATTTGACTTTTACTTAATTACTCGAGTTGTTATTACTCTTCTCATTCAGGTATTCATGACGTAGTGCCCTTCAGATCTTGACTTGTGATTTTTTTTTTTGTAGAAAACTTCCCAAACAAAGAACACGATTAGTACAGTTTTGGATAGTAATGTTGAAAATTAAATGAAAGACGTAACAAAAATGACATATCTCATTGTGAGTCTTTGTTTTGACCACCAACATCTATACTGCAGCGTTTTTTGCACCACTGAAGTACCGAAAATTATATGATCCCCTCCCAACAATAATCATTACATTACCAAATCCCCTTACCATTACCAATAAGCAGTCGGTCGGCAGTGTAGAAGGTTCAAGCGTTTATTAGACAAACACAAAACTCTGCCAGAGGAGCTCCTTGCGACCTAACCCAAAAGGTCCGCCAAGAAGACTGCTGGCACATTGTCAGCACATCACATATATACAATTGCGTTGGCACCGGCATGGCCTAACATGGAAAAATACAAATTGGTACAAGCTAGTACAGTAATAGGAAAACCCATATAAGGCACACAAAGAGCTCCTGATTTCGCTCAGGCAGCAAGGTCAGACGGGTGACTCCCTTCTGTCTTCTCAGAGACAAACCACCCTGCACCCCTCCCGGAATGTGCTTATCGGCCCTTCCTCGGCTAACTACGACCTTGCCGAGCCTACCGAGCTGAAACAGCAGTTTCTGCAACAGTTGGTTTCTTTCCCAGGAGCAGGGCTTTTAGAGCTAAGGGAGAATAAGGCCTGTGCATGTACGATATTAAAGAAGGCCATAGTATGGTATTCATATAGCGTAACGTGGCATGAAGCTAAGTGAAAGTAAATACCGTAAATACTAATTATGCATGTCTACAGAGTGAGTTTAGTGACACCATGCTAATCCTAACATATCGATTATCAATACTACGTGATCAGGAATCGATTCTGGTACCTCAAACCCTCCTTTTAGCGTGGTGGCGCTAAATGACAACAGACATCTACTCCTCGAATATTTCTTCATCGATGACCATCATATCATGTACCTCTTTCTGCAGCATTTGGGCTTTAACAGCGATAGGGGATGGGACACACAGAGTGGTGATACGGGAAGCACAGTAAGAACAGCAGGCTGGACCACAGTGCATCAAGACACAGCACGTAAAAATGATGGCAGCAGCTCCTCCTAGAATTAACATTATCTTCCATCCCCATGTGGCCAGAAGTCCCCAAAACCAACCTGACAATGACCAAGACCCATTGTCAACATGCATTTCGGAGGCAATGCGATGCAGTTTCTGGATGGCTAGATGGACGGAGGGGGCGGAGTCAGGAATATATACACAACAAGAACTGCCGATGACGCGGCATGCCCCACCCCGATCAGCTAAGATAACGTCTAGAACCATTCTATTTTGAAGCGCTACAAGGCGAGTAGCCTGAATTTCCACCGTTAGGTTTGTTAAAATATCAGTAGTGATATTAATGACATTCTCCACTATTCTAGACAGTCTCCTAATTTCCCTACTATTGAAAATAGGCCCCCAAAAGGGTACTAGACCCTTGCTGAAATCCGTAAATTGCTGCAATGAAGTATCTGTCTGATCAACTTCAGTCATATCGAGCTGTCTACGTGCTCTGTGTAAGAGTGTACTACGGGAATGGCTCGAGGTCACCTCGGTGAAGCTTGCTATCGGTGTGCTTGTGATTGGAGCGGCTGTATTCCCATGATACGACCGCATCGGGTATAACTGATGCGTTTTATGATAGTTGGAGGGAGCCACATAAACAGGGGGAAACAGAAAGGACAGATAACAGCGTCCCCCCCAGTTTCGTGGTAGCCAAGTGTATGCATGTTCCCCACACACGAAGTACACATTGTGGGGAGTAATCAAAGGAGGGCTAATACGTTTTCGCAGTCGATAGGTATAATTGCAGATGCTATTCCCCATTTGTACCTTACCTATCCCTTGCACACAAAATCCTGCAGAAACATTCAAAATAGGGATGGGGACAGTGCGGTCTCTGGTAACATTTCGTTCGATGAAAATCTGAAAGTATTGAGTGGCATTAAAGTCTTTAAAATCATGCAGTTCATCTTGTAACCAAGTTTTGTTCATTGCCGCTAAGTACAGCTGTATACAACCTTGTGGGTCAATTATCACCTTATCCCCATGTCCTGTTCTATTATAAGCATAGTGTGTTCGAACATAATCAAGAATAATATTATGCTCATTGACATCTAGATCCCTGAAATGCTCACTCCCATGCCGGTATATCGCCAGAAACAGTTTGTACCATGCTTCACAACTACCTAGATAAGACAGAGGGCGGGAGAGAAATAGATCATTATTGGGCACTACAGTAGGCAGGAGTCCACAAACCCAACAATCCGTGGCATTAGTAACATTGTGCGTCTGATGCAACATTTCTATGAATACATTTTTAGCATATTTTTGGCGATGCCTTTCTTTGTGGGGCGCTAGGGTAAACAGGAAATGTTCGGGAGGTGCGGCAGTAGTGGGCAAAAACCTTTGTAATGGGTATTTATGTTCTAGGTATACAAACAGACTCATGAACACAGCTACTATAATAGTTATAGTTACAACAAAAGCTATTTTGACCTTTGTGGTCCATGTGGAAAACATTGGCTCATAAAAAGGTATGCGTCTAGGCGCGATAGGAAACTCTTCTTCTAGGATTACACGACCAAAAGGGTACATTGCTAGCTAAAAGTCCAGAAATAGGCCTAGCAGTCCGACCTGCCAGAGGGTTTCTTCGTTCCTGCGTCCGTCAGAGTCTCACAGGCAGACTCGTATCCCTATTCCAAGGTAGAAGCCATATCCGTTTGAACAGAATCTTCTTTCTGAACAGAGCACAATGATTGAAAAGTTCCAGCTCTCAACGAGTTCAGTCCAGTGTCTTGCTCAGCGCTCAGACCGGTAGTCTAGCAAACCCTATCTTATGCAATGAAGTCCTTCCCTATCTCCTGATAATGTGGTCTGAGGCGCCGTGTGTCGGCCTTCTGGGCCGAAGATTGTATCGCTCACGACCCAACACTTCAGGGTCAGAAAAGAGCACACCCGGGGCTTTCCGTACTGGTGATGTTTGGTCGTCTGGGGTACTTGAAACAGAATTCAACGCTATTGCACGCTCACTTGCAACTTCAGTGGAGACCAAGTCATCTGATCTCGCCGATCCTTCCTGTAGCCTCCGCTCAATCTCGCAGGCGTCAGAAAAGGGCACAAATGCATCAGCTCTTTCAGTTTCCTGTGTTAGAATTTCCCCTGGACGTGACCGCTCACCAGGGAGTGGAAGTGGTAGCCGTTTCAAATGCGAAACATGTATCCAATGTTTGCGGCCATCCACTTTAACCGCCGTCCGGGTGGCCAACAAAATCTGCCGTGGCTCAGACCATCTAGGAGCCAAGCTGGTGTCCCGCTCGAACTTTTTGACCAGGACCCACTGGCCGGGCTGTAAACGATGACCGGGGCCCTCTGGCAGTGGCTGCAGTACAGAAGCTACCTGCTGATGAACAGAACGAAGGTCTTTAGTCAAAGCATACAGGTAATCAATCAACATAGGATATTCAATATCTGCAAAAGAACGAGGTCGAGGTACCCCCCACACGTTAGCAGGTCTCCCAAACAGTATCTCATATGGAGAGAGACCCGAACGTGAGTGCGGGGTGACACGTAAAGACATAAGGGCTAGAGGTAAAGTGTCAGGCCAGTACAACCCCGTACTCTCCTTTATTTTTGCCATTTTCAATTTTAGAATGCCATTGTACTTCTCCACGAGCCCTGCTGATTGGGGGTGTCGGGCAGCATGGAATTTTTGTTGTATGTGTAAGCCCTCGCAGATATGCCGCACAAGGGCCCCATGGAAATGTTGCCCGTTGTCCGACCAGATCAAGCGAGGCAATCCGAAGCGAGGCACAAACTCTTTCAGGAGAGCTTTTGCAGTTGCCAATGCTGTGTTCTCCTTAGTAGGGTATGCCTCAACCCATTTGCTAAATGCACAGACTACAACCAGTACATATTTGAGATTATTGACGCGGTCCATATGAATATAATCCATTTGGAGCACTTCAAAAGGCAATGCAGGTGGTGCGAAATTCCCGGCCAAAACAGTTTCTCCTTTTCCTGGATTATGCTGCAAGCAGACCATGCAATATTGGACCAAACGGACAGCCGTCCGTTGGATATTCGGATTATTCCAAACTGGATCTAAGATCCCACAGATACCTTTTGCTCCTATGTGTGCTGGTCCGTGTGCCATTGTTACCACAGCCTGTACTAATGCATTGGGCAGTAGCCATCTTTGCTTTTCAGTCAAGTCGATCCAACAATTATTTTCATCCAATCTCCCTATCTCTTGTTCCCATTTCTCTAGTTCCGCTGAGGTGGCTTCCTTCTGTAGTATTCTCACACTTTCCATAGTATTATCAAATAATCCACAGTCTCCCCCCACCCATCTAGTAGAGGAATGGACGTACATGGGTGACATCAGCGATTGTGCTGTCTGCTTGGCCACCTGGTCTGCAAAAGCATTGCCTTCTCCTACCTCATCCACAATCACTTTGTGAGCACTGCATTTGATAATAGCCACTTTCTTGGGGAGAGTGAGAGCATCCAACAACCTCAAAACCAGCTGCCCATTCTGTATTCTCTGACCGTGTGAAGTAAGGAAGCCCCTTTCTTTCCACAGTCGCCCAAAACTATGGGCTACGCCAAAGGCGTATTGGCTGTCCGTGTAAATGTTGACCTCTAGTCCCTCACTCAGCTCACAGGCTCGTAACAAGGCCATAAGTTCAGCGGCTTGGGCTGATCGGTGGGGTAGTCTAAGTGTTTCAACAACTGTTTTCAGGGTCGTGATCGCATATGCAGCTGTCGTTGTGCCATCTGTTAGTTTGAAACAGGAACCATCCACATATAGCTCTCCCTGGGGTTGATCTAAGGGTGTGTCTGTGAGGTCAATTCTACCCTTGGTCTCTTCCTCTGTGCGATATATGCAATCATGTAAATTAGTGTCCTGTTCACTCGTATGGAGTGGTAACAATGTGGCTGGGTTCAGTGTTGCACATCGAGTAATCGTAATATGTGGTGCAAATAAGGTCAGCTCATACCCAGTAAGGCGTGCACTCGTAAGATGCTGCGTTTTTGTTTTATTTAGCAAGGTGTCTACTGCATGCGGCACCATTACAGTCAAATTGGAATTTAAAACGAGTCCTTCTGATTGTCGGATGGCCACTGCTACTGCAGCCGTAGCCCTCAGACAGCTAGGAAGTGCTCTTGCAACATTATCCAATGTTGCTGATAAATAGGCGCACGGTCTTTGCTTACCTCCAAAGGCCTGCGTTAAAACAGATAATGAACAACCGTCGACCTCGTGTACATATAGTACAAAAGGTTTACGATAATCTGGAGTACCCAGAACAGGGGCAGAGCATAAAGCAGTTTTTAGAGAGTCAAAAGAGAGCTGACATTCATCCGTCCAGGGTAGGGGTTCATGCACATCTTTGGTAGTCAAATGCAACAAAGGTTTAGCCAGAAGTGAAAAATTAGGTATCCATTGGCGACAGTAAGATGTGATGCCAAGAAAAGCGCGGACTTCACGCTGCGTGCAAGGTACAGACATGTTAGAAATGGTAGCAATACGTTCAGGTGTTAGTCGTCTACCCTCCTTCGATAAGAGATGACCTAAGTAGGTCACCTCCTTTCGACAATACTGAAATTTAGATAAGGATACCTTGTTCCCCTTGACAGCCAAATGGTGCAACAATTTAACCGTAGCTTTTTTACATCCATCCTCTGTGTCAGATGCAATGAGTAAGTCATCTACATATTGCAAGAGGACATTGCCATCCGGCAATTCTAAGTCATCCAACAGAGCCTTCAGAGCCTGGCTATATATACTCGGACTTTCAGTGTAGCCTTGAGGAGCGCGACAGAAGCGGAAACTGCGTCCGGATATTGAAAATCCGAAGATCTGTCTGCTATCAGGGTGGATAGGAATGCTGAAGAAAGCATTTTTCAGGTCAATGACCGAAAAGTACTGTGCAGTCGGAGGGATCATGGTGAGAATGGTAGTGATATCGGTCACCACAGGATACTGTGGCACCACAATTTTGTTAACGGCTCGCAAATCAATCACAAAACGATAGGCAGCACCCATCTCCCCTTGGTCATGGTTCCTCTTCAAAATCGGGAGGATCGGGCTATTGCAAATATTGGCGTTTGTTTCTTCTACAACCCCTTTGTCAATCAGTTCCTGGATGATGTGCAATAAAGCCCGTTCCCCCGCCGGTGCTATTTTGTACTGTGGGATGCGTGGTAGTTTAGCGCCTTGCTTCAACGTGATGTGAACTGGGGGTATGTCCAGTTCACCCACATCTGCGTCCCCTATCGCCCAAAGGGAGGTTGGGACGCCATCGAACTCTGGTGGGAGTCGTTCATTTTTCGTAAAACATTGTTTAACAGGTGTTACAGAGGGACGTATAGTTAAATAGACCCCATCCGCAGAACAATGTATAGTAGCATTCAATCTTTTCAGCATATCCAATCCCAACAGATTCTCTCCACAATTCGATGTCAATAAGAAAGGAGTGTCCATAGTGGCTGGACCAATCGTAAAGGGGATAGGTTTAGAGATGGGGCTTACAACGGGGACTCCGGAAAAACCCACCGAAACATTGTTTTGCCCGGACAGAGCTGCCCCTGGAACCAATGATCGAGCAACGGAACTGTTCATTGCTCCTGTGTCAATTAGAAAATTTTCAGATGTCCCCAACACTTCCCCTCTGATGTAGGGTCCCCTCTGATTGACCGGAATTGACACATGGCCCCCCCTCTGTCCCTGGCTATCCTATGCTGGGGCATATTCATCATCATTCCCTTCGGCATAGTCACCATGGTAGTATTGTCTGCGTTGGGGGTTATCAAAATGATTCCTTTCTGACCTGTCTTGTTGAACGTCTCTGTGCTCGTCTCTATGCATATCACCTCGGTCGGGGCCCCCTCGTCCTCTACCTCGTCCGCGAATCGCTGCGTTCTGGGCGGCCAAGTATGGACACTGAGCCAGTGTCCCTCCTCTTTACAATAGGAACACTGGTTGATGCCGATTGACGGGGCTCCTCCTGAACCCCTTCCTGTCCCCGCCCCTCTCGTCATTGGGCCCCGACCACCTCTACCTCCTCCTTGCCCTCGAACCACTTGCTGTAACAGTACTCGAGTCTTCAGATCCTTAACCTTTTTATCTACCTTATCCTTATTTTCATTTTCTCTATGCTCGTAGTACTGGGCCATGCTGAGGATTACAGACGGGGAAGAGGTAGTCCAGGTACTCTCTGCCGCCTCCAGTCGTGCTGAAATTTCCGGAGCCAGGTTCGTAACGAACCTGTTAACGAACAACCTTGTGCTCCCTTCTGTGGCCAAATCTTGCCCACTAAAATCAATAAAAACCTCTTCGAACCTGGTAAAGAAGTCGGACACACTTTCGTCCTTCTTTTGTCTACAGGCGGACAGTTTATCCCAATCGACTTTTCGGGGTGGGATCAGAGTATGCATAAAAGTTATTATTTTCGCTGGAAGAGAAGTTATTTCCACTCTTGGTTTGTCCCCTGGTTTGCGATCCTGGTCCCAGCCCCTTAACTCCTCCCACGTGCCCCCAAATTCAGCATGATTAGAATCGTGCACCTGTCGCCATATATCAACCGGTACTAGTAGTCCGAAGAACAATTCAACATCGGCTAAAGTCATTACAGCGGACGCAGCTGCTTCGGTCAATTCTTTGTAGTACGCAGTAGGATTCTTTCGGGGATCTGGCAGCTGAGATTTCAACGCCAGTACTTCACTTCTTTTCCATGGGGTATAAACCCACTGTTCCTGGAACCGAGCCGCCACCCCTTGTCGTATGATCGCCTGATTACCATCTCGTTGTTCGGGGATTTCGGGATGATAGATTGGGTGTACTTCTCGCATAGGGTGTTGCGTAGTCCACTGTGGACTTTTCAAGAATAATCTGTCGCGATATTGTACCAAAGTGTCTACATTCTTAAATACTTCTTCCGGTGTTAGGCTAAATTTATGGGCCCAATCTCTGATAGTATACAGGATCTGGGGGGCTGTCCCGTCCCTAAAGTTTATTTCCCAAGACCCAATGAGCGAATTGGACATCTCGTATAGCACATGTTGTTGCATGACCGGCTCTAAATCCTTCACAGTACTCCATATGTCAATCAGGGTATATACTTCATTCCGTACCCACTTGATAGCCTGGTCTCCTAATGCTTCTTTTTCGCCATATTCTACAGATGCTCTAGTGAACAAACGCTTGCTATCTAGGCCCCCTACAGCTCCCCTCGGGGTCGGGTCAAACCCCCTGGGTGTAATACAAACTCGGGGGGAGGATATCTCCGGCATAGGGAGACTCAAGTGCGTCTGAGGGGATGTGATCAGTTGTGTAGACTCGGGGACAAGCGTAACCAAGGCCCCACCTTGAGGAGAGGAAACACCGTTATCTTGTTCATGGGTAACGGAGCCCCGTTCCTCGGGCGCAGATGCCCGTGGTCTAACTTCTGGCTGGACAGGTATTGCAGGGTATATACGCTCCGGGGCATATGGTGGGGGAGGCCTTGCATTTAACAATTCCTCAATCTCATCTTCCGCCCCTTCTCTGGCTACATAACATTGGTCTACCTGAAGTTTAAACCGCCTGTCTGCAATTTCAATATTTTGTTCTACCTTATTTTTATCATATGCGATAGCCTTCTGGGTAATAGTCTGTCCCTGCTCTATCTTCATTAATTTTTCAGATCGAATGCGTCGTCTCTTTGCTTCTTTCTGCCATTTGTTAAGGGTGTCGAACATCGACTGCCGGCTGCGTTTAATAAAAAGACGTTCTTGTAAATATGCCAGTTTTTGTTCATCGAAAGACCCGGTTTTTGGCCATTGCAATTCTATATTGTCCTTAGTGTATTTATGCCACAAAGAGTTAAAGATGAGGGGGCCAATACCATGCTTACAATACATAAAGTGGCTAGGTGTCCCTTCTGGTGGGTTCGGCTGACTCTCGTCTAACCTCCCCTCGTCGCTACGGACACAACCAAAACACAATTTGCTAAGGCACGGCATATCGTATTATCTCGTTTCTGGCTGAAAAGGAATTTCTCCGTTAGTACAAATTCAACGAACTTAAATATCACGTTATCCTTGTACTTTCATTCTCATGGCCATGACACCCATCATCCTCACATCCGTATTTTCCTTATACATCAGACAAACGTAAAACGTAACATATAAATTCCAGCAATTGCAATCAAAAAGTGGAGCCCGTCGGCTCCCACTTGTGGAGAACTCTTCTGCTAATTTATTCAAAAGGCTGCAAAAACACGTCCAACAACAGTCTCGTCCTCAGACTGCCTAAAGATAGTTACACAGGTTTTAAACCACAGACCGGTCTACAGGCCATCCGACAGCATCCATGGTTCACCTCCCGAACTGTTCTGGCTAAGCCCGTGTTTCAGCGCCGCTCCAGATTTGTCCGGGTGCTACCCAATCTCAACCATCGGCTTTCCCGAGAACAGTCCGGCCGAGCAGGAACCGCAGTTCCCCTAGGCGTATAATCCTTATCTTTAGTGTACCCAGAGCGTTCGCACGTGCAGTTCCACACTGCCCCCGTCGAACCTCCGACCAGATCCTCTCTGTGACAACTAATGCAAAGTCAGAGTTCCTCCGTGACCATGGGCCACCAAATGCTTAAATCCCGCTATTTAAATCTGCATATGCAATTCAACATATAACGAGACACAACACTCACCTGGTGCACGCAGGTTTGCCGGAACGTTCTTCACTGCCGACGTTTGCCCAGTATCAGCGCTGCAGGTTCTCGGGTTGCACCCGAAGGACTCCGGCGTGGGGTTACTAGCAGCTGAAGCCCTCCGGACCGGGAGGGCAGAGCAAAACCCCAATTTCTTAGGTGTCTGGTCTGCAACTCTCCCGATCAAGAGGACCCCTTTCGATGTCGCCTGTGGCTACACAGGGACGACCCCAACGCGGAGTCCCGGCGGAGTCGCCAACTGAAGTACCGAAAATTATATGATCCCCTCCCAACAATAATCATTACATTACCAAATCCCCTTACCATTACCAATAAGCAGTCGGTCGGCAGTGTAGAAGGTTCAAGCGTTTATTAGACAAACACAAAACTCTGCCAGAGGAGCTCCTTGCGACCTAACCCAAAAGGTCCGCCAAGAAGACTGCTGGCACATTGTCAGCACATCACATATATACAATTGCGTTGGCACCGGCATGGCCTAACATGGAAAAATACAAATTGGTACAAGCTAGTACAGTAATAGGAAAACCCATATAAGGCACACAAAGAGCTCCTGATTTCGCTCAGGCAGCAAGGTCAGACGGGTGACTCCCTTCTGTCTTCTCAGAGACAAACCACCCTGCACCCCTCCCGGAATGTGCTTATCGGCCCTTCCTCGGCTAACTACGACCTTGCCGAGCCTACCGAGCTGAAACAGCAGTTTCTGCAACAGTTGGTTTCTTTCCCAGGAGCAGGGCTTTTAGAGCTAAGGGAGAATAAGGCCTGTGCATGTACGATATTAAAGAAGGCCATAGTATGGTATTCATATAGCGTAACGTGGCATGAAGCTAAGTGAAAGTAAATACCGTAAATACTAATTATGCATGTCTACAGAGTGAGTTTAGTGACACCATGCTAATCCTAACATATCGATTATCAATACTACGTGATCAGGAATCGATTCTGGTACCTCACCCTGATTGAAAGAGGTAGTTAGTATTCCATAAGTTGTCCTCCGACACTTTATTGGAACGTGGATTGTTCAAGCCAATTTTGAACTGTCTTGCTAACAGACTCACACACCTCTCCTTTCTATCAATCTGAAACGTTCTCAGCCTTCAGACAATCTCTTCTCTACTCCGACTTTGCTGTAAGTTAGTACCATTAAAATAGTTAATCAGACACACTCCTTATTTCTCTAAACATACGCAAAACTCAAGAGTCCAACCTGCATAGTTCCCTCTGAGTTAATTTCTGAAAGCCTAACGTCTGTGACCAATTATACTTAGGCAAGCATGTAAGAAGGTCATAAATTATCCTAATATGGGTAGCAAGTTTTGGAGTGAGCACCCTTACTACTGATGCTCGTTTGATTTCTAACTTCAGGTTCTAGAATATTCTTTAAATGGGAACCAACTCATAGGAAACACATGAGAGTCTTTCTCCAGAAAACAGTAAGCGCAGTACCACGCTTATAGCGGTGACCCACCCAAGATGGCTACCACCAGGAGGTAGTGGACCAGGAGAGGGGCTGCAGCACACCCATAATTCCTTAATGGCGTTCAGTTGGAGAATTAACAAAGAAGAGACCTTTATTAACCCTGAAGCATTTACCATGCGTTCAAGTACAAACTGTCTCATGACAGATCAACTCATATTACAAAGTGCTGTAATTTTTACTAGTGACATTCTTGCTAGGGTACAAGTGAAAGTAAGTCACAGTAAGCACATACATATATAAATGTGCTTGCTTTACAAAGTTAAGTACAAATATCTATATATATCTATATATATATATATATATATATATATATATATACAGCATTAAAAGTTCAACCCAGGCACCCTACTCTAAAACATTCTCCGGTTCCCCTGGCCACTGCGTGGTTCGGAACGTGCAAAAACAGAACACAGTGCATTATGAAGTCAGATCTCAGTACATCAGCAACTTTACATTGACTCTTGTGGCACCGAAGCCACCAGCGACCCTGAAAAGATCCTAAGAGCCTCAAACCACAGAGACCACCTCTTTTAACCTAATGTGGAGTCAAGTTGGCCCTAGAGCCGCAACAAGGTGGTATGAAATCCTGACACTGAGTTCCTACCAGGACTGGTGAAAGCACAGTTTTTTGTAATTGGATGCACCAACCAGGTGTATCCGATGAGAATAGGCCTAGCTCAGACGCAATTGTGTACTTTAGAAGATTGCCAGGTATGAGTAGAGTATATTTTTCTTGCCTACTCTGCTCTTCTTTATTCCTTTGTTGAAATATTTATATTAATCGTCAGAGGGAGAACAATAGCTCCACTGTCCCTTTGACACGCTCACTGAAGTTAAGAGTACAGGGTACATACAACAGCAGTTCAGATTATAATCAGATCCTATCTGACTGACTGAGCTTATTTTAGTAGTCAGTACAGGTTGCTGATCAAATGTATTCAAGCTGCAATGGCAGCATTTCACTGCTTTAACAGACAATTGTATTCTTCTTTCTCTTGATTCATGTAAAATACACTTTTTTGATAAAAAAATAAATGCGGCTGCCAGAAGCCAATGCCCGTGCTCTGAAGCCTCCCAAGTGGAGAAATAATGACCTTTAACCTTCCTGTTTGGTGCCTCAGCCCTAAGTGCACACTAAATTGGCGTTGCTTGGGCAGCATACAAAAACACTTCGACTGAAAAACATCTACTACCTTAATGTCGACATTACATGAATGTCTTCCAGCAAAAATGGCACAGACAGTTAACCCCAGTGTCAAACATTTGCCTTCAAATATGCTATTAATTGAGTTACAAGGTTAAGTTAACTCAGCCCTACATTAAGGTTGGGATTGAGTACACCATTAAGGACAATATACAGATGGAAACTTTTATAAGATTTTTTTTGTATGGTTGTTTTGAGCCTGTTTTTCTGGTCACTTCTTACGCAGTCCCTTTCCACATAAATGGATAGTGGCAGTCAGAGTAAGTCAGTCTAATGATGGAATCCATTTGAAAGAGCCTTTTCACTTTTGTTGAATGTTAAAGTGTTTTGCTCTAACCAGATGTGTTTGGGCGAGTTCAAGCTCTCCAACCAAAATCTGGTACTCCCTTCCTCTCAAACTTTCCTCTGTTTGTCCCTTGACAGTCTTTCATAGGGCTTTCCAGACAGCGTTTGTTGGAAAATATATTTTTGCCTCACATCGCCATTAAATGTTACTCATGAACAATCACGTTACCAAATGCCAGTTAGAATAACCTAAGCAAAAGGAACAAATGGTGGTCGGAATGCTGAAACATGCAAACATTCATCCCCAGTCACAAAGATCTGGGTTTAATCCTTCGTTCACTTCGCCCCCCAGTTCAGCCATATGCAAATCAGTCTTGACCCTGTTCCTCCCTCCCCAAGCTCTAGGGGGCCCTCTCAGCACAGTACCCTGGTCTGAGAGCTCCCGAGGGGCCCCTCTACTTACTTTGGAAGGGGGCCCCCCTCAAGTTTCATTACACCTGGACTGGAAACAAGCATCCTCGGACCGGTTTCGGGTCATCACCCTTATCAGCCACGCTAGCTTGAATCCAGTGGCGCAATGAGCACAGGTCCCACATCTGAGCATACCCTTCCCACTTAGGGCGACAAAAACAAAAGGAACAAATGAATGACGGAATGCTGAACAATGCCAACATTTACCACCAGCCACACAGATCTGGGTTTAATCCATCGTTCTTTTGCTCACCATGCCACCCCAGTTTGGACACAGCCATATGCATATCAGTCTTGACCCTGTTCCTCATGGGAACAGTCCAGACCGAACTGCCAAGTCCTCCCTGGACTGGAAACGAGCATCCTGGAACCGGTTTCCGTGCATCACCCCATATCAGCCAGGCTAGCTTGAATCCACTGGCACAGTGAGCATGGGACCCACGTCTGGGCATACCCTTCCCACTTAGGGCGACAAAAGCTAAAGGACCAAATGATGGACAGAATGCTGAACAATGCAAACTTTCACCCCCAGTCACAAGGATCTGGGTTTAATCCATCGTTCTTTTGCTCAAAACGCCACCCCAGTTAGCAGTTAGAATAACATAGCATAACAAAGTAGCAGATATGTCTTCTGCCTAAACTTTTGTTGAGATTTTGTATATTACTTTTTATACATTTATGCCATGAATGGACTTAAAATATGTAATACAATCTAACTGCAAACGTGAAAACGTGCCAGTAAGGTGGCAGTTGTCTTTCCAACGGCAACGTTGCGTGTTTAGTTCGCATATGTCTGAGCTTTGGGAAATATAATATCTGAGTACACTAAACTCCTACCTTCTCCATCCCAAACGGCCTTCCTGTCCCCATCAGATTTATGAAAGCAGGCATTTCTTTCTTTAGCTTTTTGCCCCATCTGGAAGTGTTTATTTGAGTCTGGTGCAATCTATCTATGGATTTATTTCGCGCCTGGCTCTCTTTTGTGTACTCCAGATTTAAGAGTTTTCATAAATGATCTTTTTGAGTCTGTGCCAGCGCTCCCCTGACCTTGCAGATTCCGGCCTCTATCCTTAACTACCCCTTTCCCCGTTGATTTATGCCCCCCACCAATCTTTCCTCCCCAGAACCTCGGGGCACTGGTGCCACCGAGGTGTCCCCTTCCTAA
This sequence comes from Lissotriton helveticus, assembly GCF_964261635.1. Taxonomy (NCBI): domain Eukaryota; kingdom Metazoa; phylum Chordata; class Amphibia; order Caudata; family Salamandridae; genus Lissotriton; species Lissotriton helveticus. The sequence goes on along the minus strand of NC_136067.1, from coordinate 218,874,670 downwards.
TCTCTCAAGATGAATGGGCCGCGCGAGGCACCGAGACGAGACGGACTGCCAGTGGCAGAGCTAAAAAGCCCTTTTAACCATTTGCAGAGCCCCCCCCCGGCGGGCCTGAAAGGCGCTGCTACCATTGCACGGCGTGTACCGTAGTGGCAGACACTGCTAGCTTTATAGGACCATGTATATACAGGTTGTTCACAGTTTTAGTTTTTGAATACTAATTTGTTCCAGATGTATTGTCGAAAGAATGTTCAAAATGTGTGCATCAAATGGATTTGATTAACATGGGTGTTTAACATGAAATCTGTGTTGGCGCCTGTGCGAGCACGAAGTTTGTTGTTTTCAATGGTTGTTTTACGCCGCGTTACCTCCGCGCATCCAGAGCATGTTTTGGGGTGTGACCCGCGGACATATGTACTTGTTTTGAATGGCGCTAGGTGGCTCCTGAACAGTTGGGTCTAAGAGGAGCGGACTTAAAAGTATGCCCTTTCACCCCAAGGACAGGTGAGGGACTAAACACCGAGCCACAAGGTATAATGTCTTTGGGACCAACGACAGTATGAACCCCTACTCATTCTCTCGAGTTTTCAGACCACTACAATTTCTGAGAAAAGTTTTGGGTTGTATGAATTGCCAACATAGTACATGTGCAGTTCCACTAACTTTTAAAATATTTTTAGAGATGTAGAAACCATCAGGACATTAATCATGACACATGAAACATTGCAAAACAATCTATATAGCAAACGGTTGCCTACCAGAAGTATTTATGAAAATAACCGCAATTATATTCAAGCCCCAAACATTATTAATAGTTTTTTGTTTTTTTGCTGGAGTTTAACATAGTCCAGGCTAGGCCCAGCGGGTGTCCGTTCTCTACATAAGAACAGTTTTAAAAGGAAATAAATGGAGTTTTGTTAAACAGCATATTGCAGTCAAGCAGCATCTTTATCCAGTGGCGTAACAAAACTTTAGGGTGCCCCCTGCAAAGTACATGGAGGGCCCCCCACTCTCCGGAGCCAGTAAGGAGCTCTCATGTCCGCTGGGTGCACAGTGCTGGAGGGGGGCCCCTAGAGGAATGGGGCCCCTCGCACTGCTGGGGCTGCGGGGCTATTGTTATGCCACTGTCTTTATCCCTGAGTGAGTGTAGGTGGCCAATGTCTAACAGTCCAGATTTGGGAGTAGTGTAGAGGGCGTAATGCACTTTAAAGCAATTCAAAGCTGTAAGATGCAGACGTCCAGACATATTGTCTGCCCCTTCGCTAGGTAGTAATTGTCCATCACTGTGGAGCCGTAGCTGGACAGCTCAGGCACACCTCCCACCTATGTTTCTGGGAGTGGAGTTTTCTAGGCAGGGTACCGGCGGAGTTGTCCTAATATTAATAGTTACAGTCTTACTCTTTAATATAGAGATAAATTGCAGTGTATAATTCCAAACTCATGAGGAGACTCCAGATGATCCAGAATGCAGAAGCCGGACTGGTCTTCAACCTGCCTAAGAGAACCCCCAGCCCCTGAAAGACCTCCACCTGTTCCCCATCCGAAGAAGATGCCAATTCAAGCTCTTGACCCACGCCTACAACGCCCTCCTCACCAAGGATCCGCCTACATGAACCATCGCCTGAACTTCCGTCTACCTCCCAGGAACCTCCGCTCATCTTGCTCTCGCACAGGAACCACTCATCCGCCTCTGCCTCACAGTAGGACGCTGCTTCTCCCTTCTTGTCACCAAGTCCTGGAACACCCTTCCCCTCCACCTCCACTCCTCACCCTCACTGACCCACTTCAGGAAGGGACTAAGACCTGGCTCTTCAACTGACTCTGCAGCACAGCACCTGAATACCCTCTCGGGAGACTAGCAGCATTTAATAAGTACTGTCTGGTTGATTGATTGATATAATATGATTACAACTCACAACAGCTGTCATAATCAATTTGTAGGGACTTGCAATAGTTGAGGTGGACGGTCAAACATTTTTTACTGCCAACATGGCCATCGCCTTTTGTGTCAGGTAGTTTTGTGCCTGAAGAGTGGCTGCCGTCTAGTCTTTATGGATTAGTTTCAAATATAATGTGGTGGTCTCCAGGGGATCAGAATGGGCTTGAGGTAAGATGTGGGTACTCTCCGTAAATAATGGGGTCTACTTGCTCACTTTCTCGCCCATCAATCCATCTAATGTTCATCTCTGCCAAGACAGCAGCTCGAGAGCCTTCTCCACAAAGGTGGCCCACAGTATGGCCTAAAGCGCTGCATGCAAGTGACCCCATCATCACAAGTGGTATGACTGTTTTCCAGAATGGTCCATCCTAGGGACACAGAGGGCACAATGGCGTAGAGCACAGTGGTGTAGAGCACAGTGATGTAGAGTACAGTGGCATAGAGTGTAGTGATATAGAGTGCAGTTGTGTAGAGTACATTGGCGTACACTGCAGTGGTTAAGAGTAGAGTGGCATAGTGTGCAGTGGCATAGAGAGGAGTGGTGCAGAGTAGAGTGGCGTTGAGTGGAGTGCTGTAGAGTAGATTGTTTCAGAGTGAAGTAAAGTGGCATAGAGTGGAGTGGTGCAGGGTATAGTGCAGTTGCGTAGTGGGGCATAAAGTGTAATGGCGTAGAGTAAAGTGATGTAGAGTGCATGGGTGCAGAGTAAAGTGCATTGGCTTCGGGTGTATTGGCATAGAGTGCAGTTTTGCAGAGTTGCTTAGAGTATAGTGGCGTAGAGTGGATTTGTGCAGAGTAGATTGGTGTGGCCTAGACTGGAGTGTTGTAGTGTGCAGTGGCGCAGAATGCAGTGGTGAAGAGTAGAGTGGCGAAGAGTGCAGTGGCGTGGAGTGGTTCAGAGTAGAGTGGAATGGTGTAGCGCTAAGTATTCATGGTATGGTACCTCACTGCAATTACAAACAACACATTTTCAATTGACCTGACCATTACATTGGCATAGAGAAGAGTGGTGCAGGGGACAGAGGCATAGCATGAAGTTGCATGGAGTGCAGTGGCGTAGAGTGGAGTGGTGCAGAATGCAGTGGCGTGGAGTGGTTCAGAGTAGAGTGGAATGGCGTAGCGCTAAGTATTCATGGTATGGTACCTCACTGCCATTACAAACAACACATTTTCAATTGACCTGACCATTACATTTGCACAGGCATACAGTTTTACTAATAAAACTACATAATGAAAATGTGTAGAAATTGCATCACAGAGTGTAAAGATTTGTTTTGATCATATTAAAGCGTTTGTTCCAACACACTTCAGAAGTAACAAAAAATGTGCTTCATGTGTGTTCCTAATTCTGATATATTCTGAAATACTTACACAGTTGATTTAAATGTTGTCCTGTGCTAGAAAAAAAACCTATTTCCTACCCCTAGTATCCAATAAGTTTTTCACATAAATCCTCTCACTTTGAAGTAGAGAAAGAAAACTAAACAAGTGCTCTCGGATGACAGCGCCTGACATTTGACCTCAGTCTTTGAATGCACAGCAAATGTGACAAGATAAGAACAAGATTTAAAGGCCTGTTTACAAGCGGGTAGTTTGTGGATGAATACAGTAAACATGGTTTAAGCAACGGGAGGGACGAGCTGAACCTGGAGAGCCTAAAGCAAATAAGGCCAGCAAATAGAAAGCCAGAAAATGTGAGTTACAAACCACAAAAGCCAATGGTAATCAACGGCTGGAATGCATTCCTTGGTCAACTTTTTGAAAGATCCCAAGATGTCTTTACAAAGCAGCTGCGCTGTCAGGTAGGCAGTGACCTAAAACGTGCTGAATGGATAAATTAATGTGTTTTTTGGTTAACTACTCTCATGTAGCGGGTTCCTGGGACGAGCAAGGAAGAAAAGCGGAAGACGCGCTTGTGCCGAGGAGCCCTGCGCCAGGTGGTGTCACTGTACCATTGACATCACTTTCATTCATCCCCACGAATTCAGCAATGATTTCCAGCTAGACATCACTCGATGATGCATGATCGATTTTGCAAGGATTAGTGAGACCACTGCTTCTTAACTGTAAAGATCTTTCTAAAGGCTGAGGACCAGGCAAGAATGCGAACCCTCTACCCTCCTGAACAATTTTCAGACCACTACAATGTGTGGAAACGTTTCTGGCTCATTTCTATTACACAAACTTATTAAATATGTTTAAGAATCAAATTTGTTGTTAATATTAGCAGTTCAAAATGTATATATCAACTCAGTAATAATTATTTAGAAATGTAATCTTGACATTTAAATAAATATTGCAAAAGAATATGTACCCTAGACGAAACCATGCAGAAACAATGAAGAACAAGCATTTACAATGCAATGGTTTCGCCTTTGATAAAGTTAAGAATTATTAGCATTGTAAATGACAACATTTGTATTTATGTGTTGGTTTTGAAAACAGATAAATAAATGGCATTGTCATTTACATTGCCATTAGCTTAATCTCTGCAGTCACTCTGCACTCTCTAGCACTCCCTACTCACTCTGCACTCTCTAGCACTCCCTAGAACTCCCTACTCACTCTGCACTCTCTAGCACTCCCTACTCACTCTGCACTCTCTAGCACTCCCTACTCACTCTGCACACCCTATGCACTCTGCACTCCCTATGCACTCTGCACTCCCTATGCACTCTGCACTCCCTATGCACTCGGCACTCCCTATGCACTCTGCACTCCCTATGCACTCTGCACTCCCTACTTACTTACTTACTATGCACTCTGCACTCCCTATGCACTCTGCACTCCCTATGCACTCTGCACTCCCTATGCACTCTGCACTCCCTATGCACTCTGCACTCTGAACTCCCTATGCACTCTGCACTCTGCCCTCCCTATGCACTCTGCACTCCCTATGCACTCTGCACTCCCTAGCACTCCCTAGTCACTCTGCACTCCCTAGCACTCTCTAGTCAATCGGCACTCCCTAGCACTCTGCAGTCACTCTACACTCCCTAGTCACTCTACACTCCCTAGCACTCTGCAGTCATTCTACACTCCCTAGTTACTCTGCACTCACTAGCACTCTGCAGTCACTCTACCCTTCCTAGTCACTCTACCCTTCCTAGTCACTCTGCACTCCCTAGCACTCTGCAGTCACTCTACACTCCCTAGTCACTCTGCACTCCCTAGCACTCTGCAGTCACTCTACACTCCCTAGTCACTCTACACTCCCTAGTCACTCTACACTCCCTAGTCACTCTGCACTCCCTAGTCTGCACTCTGCACGCTCTACTCTGCACTCTCTACTCTGCACTCTCTACTCTGCACTCACTACTCTGCACACTCACTACTCTGCACACTCACTACTCTGCACACTCACTACTCTGCACACTCACTACTCTGCACTCACTACTGTGCACACTCACTACTGTGCACACTCACTACTGTGCACACTCACTACTCTGCACTCTGCCCTCACTACTCTGCACTCTGCCCTCACTACACTGCACACTCACTCTACACACGCACTCTGCACTCACTACTCTGCACACGCACTCTACACTCTGCACACTCACTCTGCACACTCACTCTACCCCTGCCCTGCTGAGGTAGCCCCCTGCCCTGCCGAGGTCGCCCCCAGCAGAGGGTGAGCTGGTGTCTTTGGTTCCCCCAGACAGTCCCGGTTTTCAGAGGACTGTCCTGGGGTCCCGACGCTTTCCTTAATTTTAAATACATGACCGAGGTTTTTGGGGCAAAGGTCAAGTCATCCTGCAGAAGAGAATTAAAAGGTATATTCTGGTTAAGTAATGTATCTGTTTCAGGCAGGGCAGGAGGAGGTGGGGGCATGCAGCAGCAGAGGGGAGACAGTGGGGAGGATGGGGAGGGGGCCCAGAGTAGAGGTCCTGTCATGAGCTAATATTATATTAGTGTAACTTGTAAATGTGAGGATTAATAGGCACATAATAATCAGGCTAAAGGCTTTACTCCTACTTTTAACTCTGCCCGTCCCGGTTTTTGCTTTTCAACATCCGGTCACCCTGCCCTGGGACCCCCAACGACACACTGCGCTTGGGGTCTGAGCCGCAGCACAGCGCCTCGGTGCCCAGGGCAGCATATCGCGTGTCTCGGTCTAACACAACAGCACGGTGAGCCGGCAGCGGGCCGGACAGGGCCCTAAATCACGGATCCATAAAAATACCTCGAACAGCAGGAGCAGGCCGAAGCGACTGCGCCGATCCTAGCGTGAACTGAGTGGGAACGAGGCCCAACACCCTCATCCCACAATCACCTGGGCGGCTGCTGTCAGTGAGACACGCACGGCGTATTTGTGTAGCACCTAAAGGCGCTGCTGTCAGTGCGACACGCACGGCCTGTTTACGTACCGCCTAAAGGCGGCTGCTGTCAGTGCGACACGCACAGCTGTTTTATGTAGCGCCTAAGGGTGGCAGACATCAGTGAGTTATGCACGTTTTTATGTAGCGACTTATAACGCCGGCTCGCAAGGATGAACGGCTGGAGTTGGCCACGTTGGCGGAAGTGACCAAGAGCCGAGGCAAGAACTTTCTCAAAACGGCGCCTTGACGCGCCTCAGGTGTAGCGCCGTGCTGCGTGAATGCGGGATACAGTGTGCGGGCCACTCTGTAGTTATTCAGCAGGGCAGCGTGACACAAGCACTGGGGCGGGGGGAATCTCTGCACGTATGTACCTGGACGCAGGTGTGAAGTGCCCCATGGCTTGCACATCAGCCATAAGGTGTATATCAAAGTGGAAAGTGGAGTTGGCAATGATCGTCGTTTATTAGAGGACGGATAAAGTGCCAGCTCAAGATCGAGACCCAGAGGTGCCGAGAAGGCCCTCTTACCCCCTCCGCAGGCACTGGCCGGATGCAGACGCGCTCCCCCGGGCGGAAGTCCCAGAGCCGGTCACGGGAGAGCAGCCTTGAAGCCCCCCCGGCCTGGGTGCGACCATTGAGAAAACCTCAGCTGGTCGACTGGATGGGAACGTGTAGGAGGAACACGTAGGCCCCTCTGCCCACACCCCTTCTGCCTAGGTAGGTACGTCACAAGCGCCTTGAAGCCCCCCTGGCCTGGGTGAGACCATGCAGAGAGCCTCGGCTGCTCGACTGGATGGGAACGTGTAGGAGGAACCGCCACCGAGGTGGGTGCAGCGCGTCACAAGCGCCTCCACCCACACTGTGCGCTGGAGGGAGAGCCGGGAGTGGAGCCCTCCTGGGACCGCCGGTGACCGCTTGACCTCAGCCCTCGACGCCCTCTCAGACCAGGACAGGCCTGTCCTTCACACCTCCGGCTCCCTGGACGTGTGGGTGATTTCGGGGGTGGCTGTGTCCGGATGGAGCCCGAAGACCTGTGCGCCCCAGGCCCCACCCCGAATCCTCCCCGCAGGCCCCTCGCCATAGGTCGCACATCCCCTCTGCATCTGTACTCATGGCAACTGAAATACTGAACGGCCGCGCGCATCACCGGAGGAGGCGGAGAGCCAATCATTATTGAGCTCCTCTAAGAAAGACCTACAACATTCTTTCCTACTTAGAAAGTCCAAAAAATGAAAACGTAACAGGTGAAAATGGATGTTGGCAGCAGTAATGTAAATAAAATCGAAAATTAGACTCCTGGTGCCAAGGAAACAGGAACTGCCGCAGCAACCCATAAAAAACAAGTCAGGTCCCGGGCCGTGCTGTGATTGTCTGACGTCACGGGGGTGTCCCGGGCCGGCAGCCAATCACAGCGCGGCCCGGGAAATGACGTCACTGGGGTGTCCCGGGCCTGCAGCCAATCACAGCGCGGCCCGACACACACGGCAACAAGGGGCGGGGCTTAAAAAAAGACCCAGAAACGCCCCCGAATCGCGTTTTCTCCGGAAAACGTGATTGACGGCCAATCTCTTCCAATGGCTACCTCCATTTATGGAGCTAGCCAATGGAAGAAGGGGCGGTTTCAAGTCGCCACTATAGAGCTAACATTAGATTTCGCCCTTGCAACGCCAGGGCGAAACCTAAAAACAGGTGCATCAGAAAATTGTCAGACTGCCGTGTCCCTGATCCATTGCCTCTCTTGCTGTGGGCCACGAGAGTTGAAGTCAGGTTTCCTGGGGCTTATGCCCCATGCACAATGAAATAAGACATGAACACCCTGGCCCACATGTGAAAAAAGGTCCAACTCATTCATTCTGTATAACCATAAAGTCTCAATGTTCAAAACCAAAGAGCGGATGCAAAAGTGCTAGTACCCCGCTACAAGGCTACCTAGGAGCCCTGCAATTCACCCTCCTAAACAATGTTATGTTAAAATTATTTATATAGCGCCGGTTCACCCATCAGTTTCTTGGTGACAGAGCTTGTAGATGACACCAAAGTGTACAACACTGCCCATGAGATTCCGATTTTAGACAACAATAGAGTTTCCTTTTGAATTTATTTTACGCCTTTTTGTAAATTGCCCACATGTTCCACATGAAAACATTTTTAACACTCAACAACAAGGAACATGATGTGGTGTGGACATGTGGCCCTGGCATTGTGTGTTACATACTTCAACTATTACAGGCACTTACATCAGTTTTTTTTTACGGGGACACCTTGCCCCCTGTCCCGAACCCCTGAACAATGCACCTCACCTCTGTTCATTCTTACAACTTGTAAGTGGTCTCCAGCTGGTCAATGTTAGCCAAAAGTGACCCCATGTTAAGGAGACAGTGCCCAATGACTTTGGCTATGGTAATCATTCTGACACCTGGCCCAACCTAATTGAACTGCTTCGTGGCTGGGGAACACTCTTTTAGAATCCGAAATGAAATCCAAGCTAGAACATTGGAATATGGACCTACATTAGGGAAACATGTACATGCCAAAAACAGTTTGAGTACATTCTGCAGGAAACATGGAGGTGCAGCTTCCCAGGAGTAAAACTTCCTATCGCCTCCTCCATTTTGTCAGTTGAACCTCATTAAAATTTGTGGCAAGATATTTTGAAAGAAAGGATAGTGGGGTTTTAGCTCTTCCTTTTTAGGTTTCGCCTACGCGGCGCATTGTCAGCATCTCCGTGACAATTTTTCCTTCGCTGACTTTAGACGGTGGGATGGACGGAGGGGAATTCCGCCAGTGTTTCGATGACAGGATTGTTGTGAGCAACCTGCACCCTCTGCAGACCGGTTACCTGTCTAGCACAGGCTCACCTCCTCGCTTCCCTCCCCCAGCACCCTGCCTCCTGATAGCTTCCAATATGGCGATGCACAACAAGGCGGCCACCCCGCAAATCCCCGACACCCGCCGGGAGCTAGCTGAGCTGGTGAAGCGCAAGCAGGAGCTGGCGGTAATGTGTCTTTTCTTACTTACTCTCCTGTGCCCCCTCTGGGAAGTACTCCGACGTAGGCTATTTTGTGCGCCTTCCACACGTTCTCCATCTTTTCCTGCGTACTAACGCATAAAAGGACGAGATGGCTACCTTTAAGAGTCGGATAATCTACGTATTTCATGTTAGTGAATCTGAGACTAGCGAGCGGGGTAATTGGCTGGCGGTTGCTGTTGAACGGATGTTCTGAGGCGGCTTTCCATTTCAGGCAAGGCCGGTGCTCGAAGCCTACGCATCAGGGCATATAAAATGAACTTTAGAGAGTGGCAATTAAATGTGCTGTGAAGAAGCCCCTGCAGAGCTATTCATAAACAGCTCCTCAGTGCATGGATTTTATTCTGCATTAGTTGTAGCAGTACGAGTTTAATAGGAAAATGAAAGTTGTAATGTGAGTGGTAAGGAGAGGTGATCTTGATCCATGTCGAGGTACAGTTAGCAGAATTGAAAAAGCTAAAAGTTAAGCACATTTAAATGGTATATACTCTACTGGTCTCCCAGAACTCAGTACCGTAGTCCTCAAAAAGTTTCCTGCTCCAGAGGTCTGGTGTATGTTCCTTCCTCTAACTAACTAACTAACTAACTAACTCTCTCACTCTTTCTCACTAACTATCTCACTCCTCACTAACTCTCTCACTATCTAACTCATTTTAGAAACACTAATTCTAACTATCTCTCTCACTGACTCTCTCGCTCCAAACAAACTCTCTCTCTCTCATGGACTCTCTCAATAACAAACTATCTGTCTCTCTCACTAAATAACTCTCTCTCTCTCACTAACTCTCTCTCTCACTGACTAACGTTCTCTCTCACTAACCCTCTCACTGTCTCACTAACTAACCAACTCTATCACTAACAAACGAACTCGCTAACTATCTCACTAACTGTTACACAGGTACTATTTCCCAAGCTTTAGCCTCCTGTTATTTATGCCCCCCCATAACAAAAAAAACATAACAAGCAAGCATTGGCACACGCAAAAACAAGTTGCCAGCATTTAAAGAACAAAATTAGATCTAGACATTATTTATAGGTAATACTTTTTTAATATAGTCTTTCACTTGTACATAATGCTTTCTTGGTCATATATAAGGTAACAAAAATGCTTTAAACAACACTTATAAGGGGCCAAAGGCGAGACCTGTTGGCTATGTCAATGCTTTTTTTGATTGATATCGCTTAAGCATGTTTAGGGTATTTTTATGTGACTAGTTTAAAAAAAATATCTGCTCCATAAATCTTTGGAGATATAGCAGCATCTTCTTCTGTATTTCTTCCTTTTTTTGTGTGGGTGGCGCATCTGCCATAAGTATGCTAGGACAGACACGGTTTAAAAGACTTGTATGTGGACAGCACAATAGACTGCCTCATCTATCTGTGGCCAAACAGTGACTGAACACAGGAATACCTGACTGTAAAATAGTTGATTAGTTTAGTTAGGTCATTTTCCTCATTGGCGTGCCTGACGGCAGGACAGGTTCCTTAGGTTAGAAAAAACCCCTTAGTAAGTACACCATGATGGAGACGTAGCTTACTATCTTTCATGGGGAAATGACAACCAACTCCATAACCCCAACAACTTTAGATTCCCAGAATGTGCCAGTCAATTTGAAGACATTTCACCATGGTGCAGAGCCCAACACAAAACCTAAGACACTAAGGGAAGAAAACTCCTCCTGTGTCACAAGGGCAGAGATGAAATCTCTGGTGGGAGTACACCCTCCCGAGGTAAACTCTAAATCACGAAAAGAACCCCACAATCATTGAGATGACTAAAACCCTGGTTGAGAGTGGGAAGATGGTCATTGAAGCATCCTAGTTGTTACCCACCGGGTTGTGGGAAAAGAAAAAATTCCTTTTATTTTAATTACACTCACACACCCTAGTGGTGTACTGTTTCATCATCGGGTCACCCTGACTCCTAAAGGTCAGGGTGGGCTCAACCGTATCTCAGGAAGCTCTTTGACAATTTGGCCAGGGGGACTTTAAATATTAAACATCCTCAGGCAGTTCCTGGTTTCCTTTTATTCTTGGAACCGACTGGGATATTAACATTTTTACAAGCATATATAGGATCAGTTGGGATATTTGTGGTCCTATGACCCTAGTGCCGACATGTTTTAATCCAATGTTTGGCCCAATATGAGTCCTGGGCTTTCTTCAGGGCAAAAAGTAAAGAAGTTCCCTCCCTGGATGAAACAGTGAATAACTACTAAGCTACTACTACTTTATCGAAAAAGAGGGCTGATAGCTGCTCCTTTGAAAAATCAGACAAAGTAAAGATAGGGTACTTTTCGTGATTTAGAGCAAAGACCAACACACTCTAGATGCCAGTGTCCCCCTCTTCTCCTGCTCCCTTTACCAGCCCGCCCACAGGCATTTCGCCACCTCCAACTACAGCACTGTTTCATTAGGTGCTGCAGTGCAGGCAGCAAAATGTCAGTGTGTAGAATAAACACGGCACAAAGGCAACCTACGGTGCTAGTCTTTGTGTCTGAGGAAAGGACTGCTTCAGAGGGGGCAGCAGCCCTTAGTCAGGCAGTACCACTGCGGGGCCTTTACAATGTGGACTTTAGCAAGCATGCCATTTCCCTGCAAGCTGAACAACGCATGCCTTAACCACGCATATGCATGGTTAAGGCAATCAGCATTCTAGCTGTCTGAGCGGGCGGGAAGAGGAACCGGAAGAATTGCTGCCGGAAAGACCGGGAGGTGACATGGTAAGTTGGGCTGGGGGCTGGGGCTGGGTGAGAGTAGGTTTTAGGGGTGGGAGCCAGTTTTAGGGCTCAGGGCGAGTGGCTACGGTCAGGGTCGTTTTTAGGGTAGGGAGCTGAGTTTTAGCTGAGTTCAGGGCTGGGGGTAGTTTTAAGGGCTCGGGCGGAGAGGCTGGGGTCTGAGTTGTTTTTTTAGGCTAGGGGCTTTATTTTAGGGCTCAGGGTAGGAGGTTGGGTAGTTATTAGGGCTGGGGAAGGAGATTAGAACACAGGAGGGCTGGATTTTAGGGCTCAGGGCAGGGGGGCTGAGATGGGATATTTATCATGCATATACTTTTACCAAACATGCCTTTACAACAAAATTCATTGTAAAGGCATGCGTGCTAAAGGCATGCGTGGTAAAGACGCGGTCGTTGTAAAGACCACACGGTTAAGGCATGCGGGGTTTAGGCATGCATGGTTGTGTCATACAACCCCACTGCAAAACTTAGGGCCTGATTTAGAGTTTGGTGGACGGGGTACTCCGTCACAAACGTGATGGCTATCCCATCCGCTGTAGTACAAGTGCATTATATTCAGTGGCACTTGTAATATGGTGGACAGGATATCTGTCACATTTGTGAAGGAGTAACCTGTCCGGCGAACTCTAAATCAGGCCCTCAGTCTTTTTGGACTTTGGGAGTTACAGACCAAGGGGTGGAGAAACATGAAAACGCGCAGTGGAAACTAACATGGCACAGCTGTGTTTTAGCGAGCAGGATGGTGGTGGAAGACAGGTTATGTCAAACCTGTTCCAGTGTGTCTAGAGCTGGAAGTAGGCAATCCAGTAGGTTCTTATGGAGGCACTAGATTGAGTAGATAGGTGGTTTATTGCAGTTCAGTACTAACAGGTAAATGAAGGTCACACCACCATGCTCATCACACAACCATAAACAAAGAGGATAGGTTTGGGTTGATCATCTTGGGTTTAAAGCGTCTGAGGATGGGCTTTGTGTGTTCAAAAGCAACAAAGAAAATCAGGGAGTGGCCACCCACCAGTCCCCACAGCGGGCTCACCTTTTAAAAAAAAAAATATTTTTTATTTTATTATCACAGTTCAGCGAGAAAAAAACATAAGACCGCAGCAAAATTCACAAAAATAAATTACATACAACAAATCAAATGTTTAACAGCCTACAGTTGTGAATTCGGAGAATAATCCCCATATACATTCTCCTAATTTTCGTTTTCTAATACCTTTTATAGAATACAAACTTGTTTCTAAATTTGCCAAATTAAACATTTTGATACGCCATGAATCAAAATTTGGAGCTTCTGGGGAAAGCCATTCAGAGGCTATAACTAATCGAGCCACTGTCATTGCAACAAATACAAAATAGCGCTGTTCATAAAAAACATTTCCCAAATTGACCTCTAGGCCAACCCCTAAGATCATCAGTGCTGGTGTGATAACAAAAGGTGTTTTGAACATCTTTGATAGATATCTTTCAATATCCTGCAAGAACTTATTTAATTTAATACAGCTAAAAAATATATGCACGGTATCTGCATCGTCTCCCCCACACCGAAAACATTTGCAGTCAAATCTATCTCCCCATTTGTGCATTCGTGCTGGAGTATAGTACAGATTGAAAGCGGTTTTAAAAAATTGTACATTTTTGGACATATCAATTGCATCTCCCAATGAATTTTCCTCTCCCAATTTAACAGTCAATTGTGCATTGTGTTTCTCTAGGTCATCCAGTCTGTAAATAAATAATAATTTATACAAAACACCGATCTTCCCACCAGCTCTAACAGTGTCAATTAATAAATTAGGCCTCAATTCCAGCTTTCTTCGATTTAAAAAATCAAGGATTTGGAGGTATTTGAAAAACTGTAAATGAGACACTTGATATTGTTTGACCAAATCTTCATACTGAATTACAAGTCCCTCATCCCCATATAGATCACCTAGCTGCCTGATACCTTTGTCTCTCCAACCCTTAACTACCTTATCCCTGAATATTGTAGGCAGTAATTTCCACGCTTTCAAAGGGGTATAAAATGTCAGGCTTTCCAAATTAATTAATTTGCGTATTCTCAGCCATATTTTAAAGGCTGCTTCCAAGATCTTGAACCTGGTCCTTTTGTAGTAGCTCCCATCAATTTCTCTAAATAAACAACAGTTTGCCTCATATCCTAAGATTAGCTGAAAAATGGATGGAGCCACCACAAAATTATCCTCTTTTTCTTTACACAATAACACCTGCATTTTTTGCAAAAAACAAACGTAATAATAAAACGTAAAATCAGGTATAGCGAGGCCGTCTCTTATAATAGGAAGGGTTAAAAGTTTAACCGCTCTCCGAGGTTTGCCTGGGGCCCTCAGAAACTTAGAGCAAAGCGATTGTAACCTTTGCAATTGAGTTGTTGTTACTTCAAGCGGTATGGATCTAAATAAATATAGAACCCTAGGTAATATGCTAATTTTTAACACGTTCCCTCTTCCTATTAATGTTAAATGTAAATGTCCCCATCTCTCCAATGAATTTTTAATATTATAAATTAGCGCTCCCCAATTGGCTTCTACTAATGCTGTCATTGAAGTTCTAATTTTATACCTAAATATGTAGCCTCCGCCACCACCCTGGAATCTTGTATATCATCATTGTCTGTACAAACAAGTTGCGTCTTTGTAATGTTTAATTTATAACCCGACACCAAGCCAAATTCATGAGCCAACCGTTCAATTTGTGGCAAAGCAGTGGCCGGATCTTCAGACATCACCGCAATGTCATCTGCATACGCAAATACCGAATAGGGAATTTCCTGAACTATAAATGGACATATCACTCTGCTTTTACAAAGCATTTCAACAAAAGGGTTAATATATAAAGCAAAAAGTAAGGGGGAACAGGGACAACCCTGTCTCGTCCCTCTAGTGATTTTTACTACCTCTGAGGTTCTACCCATTACAGAAATTCTAGCGATCGGCAAAACGTACAGAACCTGCAGAGCTGTCATAAAACCTTTCCGAAATCCAATAATTACCATCAAGCTCCATAGGTACTCCCACTCCACCCAACCGAACGCTTTTTCTGCGTCTAATAAAATTAATCCTAATTGTCTCTTCTCTACTTGAGCAATATCAAAAAGGGTGATCACCTTATTAATATGCGCTACTGTCCCCCTTCCAGGAATACATCCATGTTGATTCTGTGAAACTATAGTAGATATAACCTTAGAAAGACGATTGGCCAATATTTTGGAATATATTTTCCCATCGCAATTTAATAATGAAATCGGCCGATATGAGCCAGGTAGCTCAGGGTCTTTTCCTTTTTTGCTGAAAACTACTATGATGGCTTCCTCCCAAGATTGTTGCGCCCGCCCCGTTGAGCCTCTCTAAAGGTAGCTAGCATCACATCTTTAAGTGAACTGAAGAAAAGTTTATATATCTCTGCAGGTATACTATCAGGGCCGGCGGCTTTTCCTAATGCTAAAGTTTTAACCGCAGATTGTAATTCTTCCATAGTGATTGGGTTATCGAGTTGAGCTGCAACCTCTGAATCTAGCTCTGGGACAACACCCGCCAACAACCTGCCTAATTCTAATTCTACATTCCCGCACTGCTTTGTGTATAACTCGGAATAAAATTGATGAAAAATAGACAATATCCCTTGCTTGTCAGATAATAATGTTCCTAAGTTATCTTTTAAAGCTGATATTCGTCGGTTAGCTTTTTTCATGCGTAATTTCAGAGCGAGAGACCTCCCAACTGTTTCCCCATATTCATGACATTGCTTCCTGTATATCAAAAATCTCCTTGCGTTCTCCTTATCCCAAACAGTTTCTGTATATATCATAGACACTTGTCATTATTACGTTTTTAAAGCACATTTAAACATATGCAGATTAACCATAGTTTGCAAAAAACATTTTTGCATGCAAGCTCTCCGCAAAAACTTTTTTTGTAGGAAACTACCCCCACGATCAAAGTTGTGCAAATTACTCAAACTTTTTAACTTTCGAAGTCCCAAAGTTGTGATCTACGTTCAATGGCACCAGTAGAATTTAAATTTCACATACCCATAATTTATATTGGTATTTTAGTACTGTTTGTATTCTTTTCATTTTATTCAACTTCATTCAATTCTTTGTGGCTTACAGTGAGATACCCTTGGGTGGCATTTTAGAGCTGTTTATTTATTTTTACATTTCTACGGAGTTTTGCACTGTGCAGAATATGTGGTTTTATTTAAATCCACGTCATTGTCCTGGGGTACATATACATTTGGTTAAAAGCTAGTATATACCAAACGACTGAACAGAATATTGATTTACTAACTGTTCGTTGCCAGAGCAGCTACAAGGGGAAAATGGTGGATTAGTTGTTGAGTGTGTGTTTATGGTTCCTGTTTCAATCATTAACTGTTCTGGTTCGATTTCATTTGATAACTGAGCTCTGTGACTAAAGGCTTAGAGGTGTGCCACATTGATCAGCTGCAATAAGAATCCAGCTTTTATGTATTGGCTGTTTCCCTGAACGCAACTTTTATATTTGACGGATTTGAGTGCGGAGCCTGTTCTGTGCAAGTAATTCAATTATATTAATTTACATCCAGTTTTTCTGGGAACATTTTTATTATGAATGTAAGCCCTTGTCAAAAAGGGATCCCTAAGTTGTTCTTGACAGCCACCATTCCATTTGCTTTTGACCATTGGTACAGGCTGAGATCCCACTATAACTATAGCGTATACAAATGAACCAACTGTGGTACTATTCAAAGCTACAAAACAAATTGTTGAAATTTAACGTCTAAAAGTCAACAACATAGTTCCTCGAGTCTGGTCTCGCCTCCCACACTGTTAGGAGCATCTGTAGCACTGGACAGTAGCACAAGTTGTTCAACTTTGCAGTCCAAGGGTTTCAGATTCTAAAGTATGTTAACAAATCATAGTGAGGAAGCCCTATTCCTCCAGGAAGGTCTACAGACTTATAGGCAAAGTATTGTATTGCTCTGACGTGCCTACTGCTTGTATGCAGGGTGCAGTACCCACCCTTTTTATGCCAGCACTGCTCTTTTAAACAGAGATTTAAACATTTTTGGTATATTTACACTTGAAAAATATATTTATCACCAAAAAGCAAGTTTATTGACCCACCGAAATATAATGTATGCTTCATTCAAATCCTGGGTGGATAACTGGCAACCTGCTTGATTATCTCCATTTTCTTGGCTATCGTGGTCTAATGTTTCTCACATAGTACTATAGCCTGTTATCAATCTATATTAAATTAGCTTTTAATACATGAGTTAGAAGCATCGTCACCCAATCAAAACACACTAGGAACTCTTCTTAAAGGTATGTTTGACCGTAATAAGTTTACAGACGGAAATTTCTCATTTAGTCCTCCAGGTGTAAATGCCTACATAGGCGTGGATACAGTGGATTTCTGTGCCAGGAGTGGAGAATGATCTACAGTAGTAAATAACATTTAGTGGGGTTGGACACCGATGTTGGAAGATGTGATTAACCTCGTAGGTTTGTGAAAACCCATGAACATGTCTGTAGGTAATTTTTCAGAAACTGAAAGCTGGCCGCTTCACACCCTGGAAATGGTTGTGAAGTTGCTCTAGCTAAGGATTGGAGTAACTTCCTTTCTAGGATGGCACAGGGAACGGACCAACCCCCAGTTTGTAGGGTAAAAGCCTGTGTGCACGGAGAAAAGTGTCTTCCTTGTGGAGAAAATAAACGTGCATTCACACAGGCGCCTCCATTTCCCGCTGTGAAGTCAAAGGCATGGACATCTCAGCACAGCTAGAGTTACAGCCGGTTATATCACGACATTCCTAGAAGTATGCCTGGAAACAGGCCCTTTAAAGGCATATTTATCGGAATAGTTGTGAATAGAATAACACGTAAAATTATGATTAAGGGACCGTACTGTATTGGTTTTTTTTTCATGAAGAGTGTCAACTATTTCTGTACTTTAGCTTCATGGAAGCAAAATCATCTTATTATTATTTTTTTTTTTAAATATCTTTATTAACATTTGTAAGAAACATTACAAAATCGGCATGTATTGTTTCGTATTCATGCATTGAGGAGCAACAAATCAACATACCTATTAGGGTTGATTACCCGATTACATTACAGGTATAGACAGTAATCCAACTAACGTAAACAATAGTTCCACCTTCATACATGTTGCCCCGTCGGATTCCAACCTCACAGATGTCTACCATGGTCCATGCCTCCAAACTTTATGAGCTAACCAGTGTCCACAAATTCCCCCTTCCAACCCCACCTCTCAACTAGAACCCCCCCTCCCCCGCCATGCCTGGTGTCTGGTGTACGGTCTCAGGTTGTACGTCCTTCTCATTTATCCTCCCAGCCGTGTCCATTCAATGCCCAGTAAGTCCACGATGGCCGGTCCCCCTGTCTTCTAAGTACTGTCTGGCCTACTACCTGGCTGTGCACTTCCCCCAGCCTCCTCTCGATCTTCACTTTCCGCCCCCGCACTCGTCAACTCTCCCACCATTGCCCTCCAGGCCTGTAAGTCATCTTCTAACTTTTCGTCTCGCCTGGTCTGCTGCATTTGAATCACCTTGGCGGTCGCCCATTCCTTCACGTCTCATACCTGTTGTGTCAGTTTGGGCGGTCGGCGGCTTAGCTACAAAATGGCGAGCCATTGTTTCGCTTGCACCAGTCCTAGGAGGACAAACTTCCTGCTAAGCTTCTTATTCTTAGGTCGGGGCAGCAAACCCATTAACACCTCCCGGATCTCTCCTGCTATCTCCCATCTTGTCGCTTCCTGCCGCGCAGTCAGGACTTCTGTCCAATATCCCTGAAGCGTCGGGCAGGCGAGACCATGTGAATGAACGTAGCTTTCTTCCCCCCACACCTAGAACACTGCCTTGATCGCTCCACGTAAATCTTGTGTAGCAGCTTGGGGGTCAGATAAGTCGTATGTATGTAGTTGAATTTAATTAGCTTGAACCTCCTGTTCCCGCTCACTTGCTTAACCCCTTCGTGGATGTTGGCCCAGTCCCTTTCAGTAATATGGTCTCCAGTCAGTGCCTCTCACTTCGCTTGGATTGGCAGTACCCCGATACCCCGTCGTCCGATAACACCCGGTAGGGATGCCAGATCAATCTGCAGCCTTTGGCCATTATTATCAGGGCCTGTAACACATTTGAGACAGGGGGTTCATCCGGGAACAAAGGCTATAATTCCCTCGCCACTTGCGCTATCTTCCCATATTGTAAGAACTTGTCCTGGACCCAACTCAAAAGTTTCCATTGCCTGCTCACGTGTAATATACTGCGTGTTGTCATAGAGATTGCCCATGGTCAGACATCCCCCCTCCTACCAGCTCCGCACTGACATAGATGCGGAAATCTGTTGAAAAGGTCGATCGACCCACATGGGCATGTCCGGGTCATACCGGGCTCTTTTCAACACTCTCCGACCACCGATTCCCACTCTCCGCCACATGGCGAACGATATATGGGCATGACAAGGGTGCCCGCGCCCCCATCATTAGCAGCTCAGCCAAGTCCCTATCTCTGAAGGTCCCCCCCAGCAGTCCCTTCTCCCAGTTATCATCCCCATCCTGCCAGTGTACAGCATGTTGTAATTGTGAGGCCGCGAAATAATATTCCAAACAGGGGACCTCTAAACCTCCGTTTTGCCATGTCCTTTGCAAAGTGGTCAGGCAGATCTGTTTCCGCTTTGGTCCCCACAGTAGATCAGTTAGTAGCCTGTCCAGTGTGATAAAGAAGTGTCGGGGGATCCTAAAGAAAGAGTGCTGCATCGCGTACAGGCATCTAGGCAGGACCACCATCTTGTTCAGAGCTATCCTCCCCATAAGTGACAGAGTGTTGGACAGGCCACATGAAGGGCCGCTCTCCCCCGGCCCAACCAGGCCCGAACCAGCCACGCAAGTACCACACACCACCATTGCACGTCCACCGTCCCCGCAGGGACCCCTACACTCGAACCTGTTGACCGCGTAGGCCGACCCACTACCGGCCTGCGCGCCCATCCTGGGCGCCATCTTGGACACTCCACCACGAGGCCGCCGGGCCCCCGATCGACCTCAACCCTGGGCCTGGCCAGGCCTCAGACATTCCGGCACCAACATCCACCCAGGAGGTGAGCGGGCTACTTGGTCAGTCAATGGGAGCAAGAGGTGTCGATGGCTCTCCCCCGCCAAGTACCGCTCGCCCATCGCCTCCCCGGGCGCTGGCTCCACCCCCCTGCTGGGTGTCTGAACCCCCTCATCCCGGACCTCCCGACCTCCAAGTGCGAGGGTCCGGACATCAAAGCACACCAGCCCTATAACTGGGGCAGCTCCAGAGCAGGACGGCAGTTGTATCTGGGAGTCGAGAGACGCAAAGAAGAACTCATCCTTGACGGACTACTGGCGCTGCCGTAGCTCTGTCTTGTGCACCTTCGTCTTGCCTGCTGGCGCTGCCGCGGCTTTGGGAACCACCCTATCCTTCATCGTCGTCGGGACCTGCTGGCGTGGCCGCGGACCGTTGTAACCACCACCTTCATCGGGACCTGCTGGCTCTGCCGCGGACCGTCGTCTTCCTTCATCCATCTCGGGACCTGCTGGCTCCGCCGCGGCCCGTTCATCTACACCCCCGAGCTCGAGGATTGAGAGCTATTGCCATCTTTTTAGTAACAAGACTGTCCCGCTACCCTCTTCCCAAACAGAGATCAGAATAGAGGGGACCCCTGAGTCCAGACCTCCTTGTACCATTCTACCGTACTTGAAGAATTCCCTATAAAGTATCGTTGAACTTTATCCTTGTGTGGTGTCCGTCTGTGGGGGGGAAGTTACTTGTCTGTACGATTCGCTGGAGACGGCTCTCCCCGGAGACCTCTCCCCTTATCCTCGGCCGACCCTCCCGGTCCGTCTAACATTGGTGGCCAGCGACGGGATCCGAATCACCGCATAAACCGTACAGAGAGTAGCTCACCCCACGGCGAATCACGATGTCAACTAAAGACAGCGGATCAACGGAGAAATTCCAGATGGAGAAATTGGACGAGTACAGCCATCGTGAACTTAAACAGTTCTGTATCGAATTAGGTATCGCTACCACCGGACTAAATACCAAAGATGACTTTAAGCAGGCCCTGGAATCTTGGGCAGAAACCGGGGCTGCCGGAACCCCCGATCAAGACATCGCAGCACAAACCCCCATGGCCCCTGAAGAACGAAGAACGGGTCTCTCGCCAGACGAGATCCAGGAACGAGAAAGAACCCGACTACACGAGCTGGAAATGGCCCGGCTCAAAATGGACGTTGAACTAAAGTTGGCCGAACAGAAAATCAACTTAGAGCACCTGCGTCTCCGGGAAGAAAGAGAGGAGAAACAGAGACAAAGGGAGCTCGAGGAAAAGAAACTGGCATATGAACATGAGCGGAAATTAGCTGAAATCGACCTACGCAAACAGAATAAAGAAGCAGGGGTGCCCGAGCAACCCCACACTCCAGGGGCAACAGAGAAGAAGGTACACATCCCCAAGGATGTCGTTCGAGAATACTTCCGAGAGGACGACATCCAGCAATGGTTTAAGGCCTATGAAATCGCTATGACTGCACACCGGATCGATAGAAGCGATTGGGGGGCCGGTCTGTGGGGGAGATTCCTCAATGAGGGCCGCGACGCCCTGCTGCAACTCCCGGACCACCAGATGACCTCCTATGACCATATGAAAGCTGCACTCCTCACCCGCTATGGCCTCACACCCGAGATGTACCGTCAGAGGTTCCGAGACTGCACCCGCATCCCAGGTACAACTTGGGTGGACTATGTCAATTACTTTAGCCGAGCCTTCGAGGGCTGGATCAAAGGAAGCAAGGTCACAACCTACGAACAACTGTTCAATCTTATGGTATGGGAGCATCTGTCGAACAATTGCTTCATTGAACTTCGCCAGCACCTCCTCGACAGCAAGTTAACGGATCCCCGGCAGCTCGCAGCCGAAGCAGACCGGTGGGAGATCACCAGAGTGAGTCGAAATGGGTCCTCCGAACAGAACCGGAACAACAATGGTCAGCACCGTCCCCGAGGAGGTGGAGGCCAAGGACGCGGAAGAAGCAACGCTCCGGTCACCCCCACTACCAGCCCCACCCCCCCGGCCAACCGGGGCAGCACCCCAGCGCGACCGGGACATCGAGCCAATGTTACCTGCCATCGATGCCAACGAGTCGGACACTATGCAAACGACCCAAACTGCCCCCAGTACCAGAGCCCAAGACCCCGCCAAGTAGCCGCTGCTGCTCTGGGGGAGGAACAGATCTCAGAGGAACAAGAAGAATATGAACAGGAACACCAAGAATGGGAGCCAGCCGCCATGGCTCTCGCCTGCCTAGGGGGGAGAGACATGGTCCCGCGGGTCCCCCTACCCGCTAATACCCAGAAGTACAGCCAATGGGTGGGCATCAATGGACGCCGGGCTGAAGCCCTTCGTGACACTGGGGCCAGTGTAACAGCCGTCCGCTGTCACCTGGTGACCCCCGAACAATACTTACCAAACATTCTCTGCCCTGTACGTTCAGCCGATAACTCAGAAAGTCTGTGTCGGATGGCCTGCGTCCCCTTCGAATGGGGAGGGGTCTCCGGCATGTTGAAGGTGACGGTCCGAGATGATGCCCCCGTAGACTGCCTCCTGGGTAATGACCTGGAAAGCTCTCCTTGGGCAGCAGTCGAACGAAAAGAACACCTGGGGATGCTGGGCGTCCCGGACTGGGCGTGCGTCACCACCCGGTCCATGACCGCCCGTGCCAACACCCGCCCAGAGGAACTCGAATGGCCGGCGCCACCGCCTCCGGTCGCCCCCGCCGAAACCACCGACCGTGACGTCCCCCCCGAACCAGCTCAACCTCCAGACCTCGCTAACCTCGACCAGTGGCCTCAAGAGGGGGGGCCCACGCAAGAACAATTTCGCCAAGAACAAAAGACCTGTCCCTCCCTCGAGGGACTCCGCCAGCAAGCACTGGCCCAAAGCGCAGGGGATACCTCCGGAACTCACTGGGTCTACTGGGACAATGATCTGCTGTACAGTGAGCAAAGAATCGCGGAGCTGGGGGCCAGCCGAGTCCTAGTGGTACCCCTCCGTTTTAGAGACTTTCTGCTAAACCTGGCCCACGATGTCCCCCTGGCAGGACACTTGGGTCAAGACAAAACCTATAGCCGCCTGGTGACCCACTTCTTCTGGCCCAAAATGAGGGACAATGTACACCAGCATTGCCGATCTTGCCCCACGTGCCAAGCCAGTGGGAAGAGCGGCCGCAAACTGAAAGCCCCCCTGCAACCTTTTCCCGTGGTCACCACCCCGTTCGAGAGGGTCGGAATCGATATCGTAGGGCCCCTGGACCCGCGCACAAAACAAGGCCATCGATTCATCCTGGTGCTAGTGGACCACGCCACCCGCTACCCGGAGGCTGTTCCCCTGCGGACTGTGACAGCCCCGGTAGTCGGCCGGGCTCTGATGGGGATCTTCTCCCGGGTAGGCTTCCCCCGGGAGGTCGTCAGTGACAGAGGCACGAACTTTATTTCGAAATATATGACATCTCTCTGGCAACAGTGCGGGGTTACCTACCGGTTCACGACCCCCTATCACCCTCAAGGAAACGGCCTCGTTGAGCGGTTCAACCGCACGCTCAAAGGGATGATCGGGGGGTTGGAAGAGCCCCTCCGTCGCCAGTGGGATGTGCTGCTGCCGTGCCTCCTCTTCGCATATCGAGAGGTTCCCCAGAAGTCCCTGGGCTTCAGCCCATTTGAACTGCTATATGGACACCCCGTGCGCGGGCCGCTCAGCCTAGTTAAGGAAGGCTGGGAGATGCCCCCTCTAAAGAACCCACCAGATGTTTTCCGCTACCTCCTAACACTCCGCAACCAGACCCGGCGATTCCGAGAACTAGCAAAAGCCAACCTAGAGGCCAGTCAAGAGGACATGAAAAGGTGGTATGACCGGAATGCCTCCTCCATCGAATTTGAACCTGGGCAACAGGTATGGGTGATGTCCCCCACCGAACCTTGCGCCCTACAAGACAAGTGGACAGGGCCCTTCAAAGTGGTCGAGCGCAAGGGTCCGGCTACCTATCTCATCGACTTGGAATCTTCCCGGAACCCCCTCCGGGTCCTCCACGCTAACAGACTGAAACCGCACTTTGTACGGACAGAACTCAGCCTCCTGATGGCCACAGACAATGGGGCTGAAGAGGACTCCGAGCCCCTCCCGGACCTCCTACGAACGCGGGAGAAAGACGGTTCCGTAGAGGGGGTCCGACTCTCAGAGGCCCTCACCCGAGAGCAACACCAGGAGTGCCAAGTTCTCCTGTCACAATTCGCCAGCCTGTTCTCCCTCACCCCAGGTGTCACTTCCTGGTGTACGCACGATGTGGACACGGGGGACAGCCCCCCTATCCGCCACCGGGCCTACCGCGTGCCAGATCGGGTACGGGCCTGCATCCAGGAGGAAGTAGCCAAAATGCTCACGCTCGGGGTCATCGAGCCCTCAGACAGCCCCTGGGCCAGCCCGGTAGTACTGGTCCCCAAAGCAGCCGCCCCCGGCACCACACCAGAACTCCGGTTCTGCGTCGACTACCGGGGCTTGAATGCGGTCACCAGGACAGACGCACATCCCATCCCCCGGGCAGATGAACTAATCGACCGCATGGGAGCTGCCCGCTACCTCAGTATCTTCGACCTGACGGCGGGCTACTGGCAAATCGGCCTCACACCCCGGGCACAAGAACGTTCTGCCTTTTCCACTCCCGATGGCCATTACCATTTCACAGTCATGCCCTTCGGCATGAAGAATGCCCCAGCAACCTTCCAACGGCTCGTCAATCAGGTCCTGGCGGGGCTCGAAGGATTCAGCGCCGCCTACCTAGACGACATCGCTGTATACAGCAACCAGTGGTCCGAGCACCTCCACCACCTCCGAGCAGTGCTGCACGCCCTTCAGCAAGCTGGCCTCACGATCAAGGCCAGCAAATGTCAAATTGGGCAAGGGTCTGTAACCTACCTCGGGCACCAGGTGGGAAGCGGCCTGGTGGCCCCTCTGCAGCTAAAAATTGCCGCCATCCAGTCCTGGCAGCCCCCCACTACCCAGACCGAGGTACGAGCCTTCCTGGGCCTCACGGGCTATTACCGAAGGTTCGTGAAAGACTATGGTACTATCGTGAGGCCCCTCACAGAGCTCACGTCAAAAAATCAGCCCCAGAAAGTCAACTGGACCCCAGAGTGTCAAGCTGCATTTGAACAATTGAAAGCCGCCATGTGCTCCGCCCCTGTGCTCCAGGCCCCCGACTACAGCCGGGAGTTCATCGTCCAGACGGATGCCTCCGACCATGGCATTGGGGCAGTCCTGTCTCAAGTGAACACCGAAGGCCGTGATCAGCCGGTGGCCTTCATCAGCCGGCGACTCCTACCACGGGAACAACGCTGGAGCACCATAGAGAGGGAGGCCTTCGCGGTGGTATGGGCCCTCAAGAAGCTCCGGCCCTACCTTTTTGGCACACCCTTTCGGGTACAGACCGACCACCGACCCCTGCAGTGGCTGATGCAGATGCGGGGGGAAAACCCGAAGTTACTACGCTGGTCCATCTCCCTACAAGGGATG
This sequence comes from Lissotriton helveticus, assembly GCF_964261635.1. Classification (NCBI taxonomy): domain Eukaryota; kingdom Metazoa; phylum Chordata; class Amphibia; order Caudata; family Salamandridae; genus Lissotriton; species Lissotriton helveticus. The sequence goes on along the minus strand of NC_136067.1, from coordinate 218,849,038 downwards.
GACTTCACAGTTGAACATCGGCCTGGGCCAGATCACGCCAACGCAGATGGCCTGTCCCGGTTCTTCCGCCTCGACGAGAAGAGTCCCCAAGAGAATGGGTAACTCTCCCCGCCTTCAGCTGGGGGGGACGCATGTTGGACAGGCCACATGAAGGGCCGCTCTCCCCCGGCCCAACCAGGCCCGAACCAGCCACGCAAGTACCACACACCACCATTGCACGTCCACCGTCCCCGCAGGGACCCCTACACTCGAACCTGTTGACCGCGTAGGCCGACCCACTACCGGCCTGCGCGCCCATCCTGGGCGCCATCTTGGACACTCCACCACGAGGCCGCCGGGCCCCCGATCGACCTCAACCCTGGGCCTGGCCAGGCCTCAGACATTCCGGCACCAACATCCACCCAGGAGGTGAGCGGGCTACTTGGTCAGTCAATGGGAGCAAGAGGTGTCGATGGCTCTCCCCCGCCAAGTACCGCTCGCCCATCGCCTCCCCGGGCGCTGGCTCCACCCCCCTGCTGGGTGTCTGAACCCCCTCATCCCGGACCTCCCGACCTCCAAGTGCGAGGGTCCGGACATCAAAGCACACCAGCCCTATAACTGGGGCAGCTCCAGAGCAGGACGGCAGTTGTATCTGGGAGTCGAGAGACGCAAAGAAGAACTCATCCTTGACGGACTACTGGCGCTGCCGTAGCTCTGTCTTGTGCACCTTCGTCTTGCCTGCTGGCGCTGCCGCGGCTTTGGGAACCACCCTATCCTTCATCGTCGTCGGGACCTGCTGGCGTGGCCGCGGACCGTTGTAACCACCACCTTCATCGGGACCTGCTGGCTCTGCCGCGGACCGTCGTCTTCCTTCATCCATCTCGGGACCTGCTGGCTCCGCCGCGGCCCGTTCATCTACACCCCCGAGCTCGAGGATTGAGAGCTATTGCCATCTTTTTAGTAACAAGACTGTCCCGCTACCCTCTTCCCAAACAGAGATCAGAATAGAGGGGACCCCTGAGTCCAGACCTCCTTGTACCATTCTACCGTACTTGAAGAATTCCCTATAAAGTATCGTTGAACTTTATCCTTGTGTGGTGTCCGTCTGTGGGGGGGAAGTTACTTGTCTGTACGATTCGCTGGAGACGGCTCTCCCCGGAGACCTCTCCCCTTATCCTCGGCCGACCCTCCCGGTCCGTCTAACACAGAGGCAGCTCTGGCCAAAAGTGCACCGATCCTCACAGTCTCTCCACTTCTCTGCCAACGTTAAGTGCTGGATATTGGTAGGCTGTCTCCGCCAGTCTGACCCCCAAATATCGGGGTGCGGTCCTCACCCACAGGGGCCGTACCTCCGGCGTCTGGGCGCAAGGCCAGTCTCCGCAGTGGTACCAATTTAGACTTTCCCAGGTTAATCCGCAGGCCTGACACGTGACCATACCTCTCCAGGGAGCCCAGCAGAATCGTCACTGCAGCGGCCGGGTTCCGGACATACACTAAGGTGTCATACGCATGCATGGACACCACATGTTAGTCTCGCCCAGCGTGATCCCAAAGGCCTCCATCCCTGTTCGGAGACCCACCGCCAGGGGCCCAATTTGCAAAATCACCGTATGCCTCTGGGCTACAGTTCACCCTGACTCTCATTTATTTCAACATGTTAGTGTAATAGCACTGAAGGCCTGAACTCGGATAGTTAAGATTGGTACCTTAACCTAAACTAAAATTCACCCATTATTCTAAAACTGCAGAAAGGCTGCCTAATCCTCGTTTGAAGATAACCCAGTGCTTCTCAGTGTTTGACTTTGTGTTCTAATACTTATTTCAGTGCTGCATATGTCCTTTGTCGATTGCTTCTAAACGCTCCATTTATTATTTTTCCCAAAATCATGAAGTGTAAGGGTACAGCTTAAAAATAACCTAGCCAAAGAAAGAAAGGCATGAGTTATGTCAACGCCCAAGATTAGTGTGTACCTGTTAGTGGGCCTCTGCATGTGGGCGAGGCAGTGTTTAGATGCTGCTTTGAACTTGCCTTACAACTCTAGACACGTCTTTAAGGAGAGTGGATTTTCTTCCGGTGTTACCTTACTCTTGGACAGTTGTCTAGACACTCAGTCATTTGTATTGTTTTCAGCAGCTATTTTCTTTTGTGATGACAATGTGGTAGAAGAGGCTGTTATGAATTGTGCATTTTGTTGTCATAGCGACAACATCTTTCTTTATATTGACTTGCCTCAGTTTACGTCTGCAGGTCTAGAAGTGGGTTTTTGGGTATCGGATCAGTATTAATTTGATCGATCTGTACTTTATTGCGAGCAATCGAGAGCCTCCTCAGGCCTCTGTGCGAAAGGGACTGGAGTGGCGTCCAACAGGCGAGATTTGGAGACACTTTATTGTAAAAAGTCTGCCTAAATTGTCGTTTTACCCCTGTTCACACATCAGGAGTGGCAAATTTACTGTTGAGCCATGGGATCATGCACCAGCCCTGGTCTCATAGGTTTTGTTTCACATTTTTATTCAGCGCAAACTCAATCCGCTTTACATGAGCACCAGTTACATTATGCAAGGTTACATTAATTTTTTAGGCTCAGGGAGATCAACAGGCACATGCATCAATATTGCATTTTGCGATTCCTTAATTGCGAAAAATAAGGATCGCAATTAAGGAATTGCAAAATGCAATGCATCAAGAAATTGCTAAAAAAATTGTGATTTCTTAATATTCCTTAATTGCGACTCGCAATTTGAGAGTCACAATTAAAGAATACCTCCCCATTCAATCATATGGGCCTAGAGGCCCATAGGAATTAATGGAAAGACATTCTCAATTTGCGATTCGCAATTAGCGAATTGCAAATTGAGAATGTGATTTCAAGGGTGCAGGGGTGTCCAAAGGACACCCTGTTGCACCCCTGAAATCAATCTGTGCACATATGTTGTGCACACACATGCCCTTAGGGCATGTGTGTGCACAACATGAAACTTTGAAAAATGCACAAAAGTGCATTTTTCAAAGTTTTCGCAAATTACCATGAGGTTCAACCTCATGGTAATTTGCTCCCCCTAATTGCGAAATCGCAATTTTTTTAAGTTTCATGCATTGCAATTAAGGAATGGCAAAATGTGATTCCTTAAATGCAATCGCAATTTGAGAATTCGCAAATATTTGCGAATTCTCAAATTGCGAGGGCCTTCACCCTTCATGCATTCCAAAAGCAGATTTTGCGATCGCAAACGGCCGATTTTTCGATTCGCACCGTTTGCGATCGCAAAATCCTTTGATGCATGTGCCTGCAAGTGATTTTCCAAGAATCACAGGGTGTTAAGTCCAAGCTAGGACTTGAACCTGGTTCGCCAGCTACAAAGTCGGCAGCTCTGACGTACTGTCACATCCTCATCCGCCAGCTTTTGAGTTCAGCCGACCAATCAAAGCACATTCCAAAGGGTTCCTTAGAAAGCTTTTAGCCCGCTTCCACTGTATTTGCTTGGTTAGACCACAATGACTCAATACAATCTCTTCTATTCCTAGACTACTGGTAATGTTCTTAACACCTTCCGTGCTTGTGACGGAACCACTCCGTCACCAGCCTCGGGCGTGCTGTGCTGGTGACGGAGTGGTTCCGTCACGGCCCGGCCGCCATGCCTGCGTGGCGCTGATTTCGCGCCTGTGCGTTCTATTGAGCGGGCGGGGCCGTGACAGAACCACTCCGTCACAAGCACAGCGCGCCCGAGGCTGGTGACGGAGCGGTTCCGTCACGAGCATGGGAGCGCTGGGCGGCCCCCCTCTTCCCTAGCACTGCGGCGGAATTACCGCCGCAGCCAAGGGGTTCGACCAGTGTTGCAACTGAGGTGGGGGTGCTTATTTGTTGGTCTGCATCTTCTTTGAAATTTGCTTTTGCTTGTTAGTGAAGGTCTGTCTGTAATGCATGGAGAACTGTTGAGAAAACTGTAGGTCAAATACCCAAGAGGCTCATCTACTGTATTAGCCAGGGGGTACACAAAATACTGTTCTGGACCAAAGTGAAGATTAAACACCAGAACTACATGCAGGATTAAGACATTATTCATAAGCTGTGATGCAGAGGATTGGACTATATCATTGCAACGTTGCTAATATCAGATAACCTCATGTTGATATGAACAGCTGAGATAACCAACCTACTAAGACAGATGAGACATAGGGAGTCATATCACCATGGAAGGAGCTCGTGGGTGCATTTGATCAACTTTTAGTAATTTGAAGATCCGACTTTTGTCCAATGTTAAGTGGCTATCCTGATGAAGGCGGTTTTCACTGAAACGCGCATAGAATCAAATTTTGTAGCCACTCAATGAACACATATGATCTACAGCCATTTAAGAATATAGTGAATACAACTTGTAGTTATTGAACAAATATATATGGTCCATAGCCATTGAATGAAATAGTTACTAAGAAAGAATATTGAATTAATTGTGTAGCTCAATTATATGTATTCTTGTTGTTAGAAATGGGGGTCTCTAGTTGGCAATGGTATACAACTTTGTCCAAATAGGGACCCTTGCTTCTAGTCAGGGAAAGGGGGGACACACTCCTGAATAACCCATGCTCCAGATAACTGTCATTGCGTGAGTTAATCTGTATAAGGGTCATATGTACAAAAGGATTTTGCATTTACCCTTGGTAGCTTGGCATGCGCAGACAGGCTTATCTCAGAGTCAGTGTGTAAAGCATTTGTGGACACATACAGTAATACAGTGAAAACACTACAAACGGACACCCACCAGTTTAAAAAAATAAGTAATCTTTACTAGACTTAACACAAGACCAAACAATAAAAATCCACAATATTGTACTAAAAATATGACTTTAAAATGGTAGAAATAGCTTAGTTCAATTGGATGGTAAAAGCGATACTTGACTCTCAAAGTACCTTCTATGCGTCACGCAAAACAAACAAAAGAGTCGCAGGGAAGGTGATGTGTTGTTTCCTTGCTTCGGGGGAGGTGATGCGTCGGTTCCTTACTGCAGGGCAGGGGAGGTGATGCGTCGGTTCCTTACCGGAGAGGAGGTGATGTATCGGTTTCTTACTGTGACCCTGTTGGATGCGACAAGATGGTGCCTTGATGCGATGCGACTATCCGGTGCAATGCGACAAAATGGCGTCTTTGATGTGATGACAACGTGGATGCGATGCGTGCACGCCCAATGGCGAAATCAATGATCTTTGGAGCCGCGACAGGCCCTGCGACACGCTTCTCCGGTGATGCGATGGTGACCTCTGCGGCGGCGGCACGCTTCACCGGTGATGCGACACGCTTTGTCTGAGATATTACGGCAACTGCTGCGGCGGCGACACACTTCTCCTTGTTGCATCGCACTTCCAGCGACAAACAGTCTATAGAGGTACTAAACAGCTGCAGGCGCCTCAATGTAGGTTAGAATTCCCAGCAAGGAAATTCAGGGGGAGCTAGTGGTGAAGTCTTTGTGTCCCTGACACGTCAGATAGGAGGCAAGCTCAGTTCAAGCCCTTGGAGATCATCCTCAAGATGACAAAGCAAACAGAAAAGTCCTTTTCTCCTTTCCTTGGCAACAAGTAACCACTGCCGGCCAACCCCAGACAGCAAACAGCACATGGGCAGTAATCCTCCTTCAGCTTCTCCGGTTTCTTCTCCTTAGCAAAGGTTCCTCTTGATTTCACAGAAGTGATCTAAAGTTCAGGGGTTTCAGCTCTCATATTTATACCCCAAAAGCCTTTGTTCTCTATGTGTGAGAAGTCCTGGACCCAGTCCAAACCAGTTCTCGGGGCACTCTGCCAGTGTACAACTTCTTCCTTTGTCAGTGTGGGCCAGGGTCATCAGACGCTCCACAGGAAGTGGAGCCAGCCTTGTTGAAGGCAGGCACAGCCCTATTCAGGCCCAGGTGCAACTCCTCCCACCACTCCACATGCAGCCTAGTGCTGACTCACCCAGGCTCCTGGAGCCACCCCAGCCCCTGTAACTCACAAACCAGAGATACAATATACAACCTAGCAGAGGCAGGCTGGATGGTTAGGCAAGAGAATACCTAGTTTCTAAAAGTGTTTTTTTCAAACACAGAATATTAAAACCAACTTCACTAAAAGATGCATTTTATCATTCTGAGTTCATGCATACTAAATTCATTTTTCAACCATGTTCCTTGGGTCAGTTAGGATTATAAGATTTTATAATCAAACTGCCCATTCTGGCCTATGGGAACAAGTAGCTTTGCAATAGTGAAAAAAAGAAATTGGCTGTAATTCACTCTCAGGATATGCGACACACATCAGGGCATTTCCTACCTTTTACATACAATGCACCATGCCTATGGGCCTTAGGGGTGGCTAATATGTAGAAAAGGGAAGGTTTAGGGATTGGCAAGTGGGTTCACCTGCCAAGTCGACATGGCAGTCCCAGACTGCACACAGGCTCTGCAATGGCAGGCCTAAGCCATATTTTACAAGCTGCTTCTGTGGGTGGCACAATCAGTGCTGCAAGCCCACCAGCAGCATTTTATCTACAGGCCCTGGGCAGACATGGTGCACTGTACTAGGGTCTGACAAGTAAATCAAATAACCAATCATGGAATCACTAATCCATTACATCATTTTACAATAGGGAGCATTTGCACTGTGGCACTGATCAGCAGTGGCAAAGTGCCCAAAGCATCTAGACCAACAACAACAGATGAGGCAACAGCAAAAAAGTGGAAGGGAGACTTGCGCCAATGGTGCCAAGTCTAACACTTGTCATATAAAAAATGTGTTGCATAACAGATACATCTGTTTTTATAAGAATGTAATGAGACAGTGCATGGGATTGGTAGTCAGTGTGTAGGATGAATGATAGCGAGTGTGATGCAATGGTTTTAGAGAGGTATATTTGTCAGCATGTGATTTGCAGATTACTTTTCATTATATACTGTAATACGTTTTGAGATATACTGTGTAATATTTTGTCATGAATTGTAAAATTATTTAAGGCAAATTGTGCAATATACTTGACAAATACAATGAATTCGAAAAGGAATATGAAATAGAATGTATATGTAAAGAATGGGTCTCTCTGAGCATAAATAATTTTTTGACTTCAATGCATAAGTATATTATGGGAAGATTGGGGTTTTCTTTAATATGTTGTATATATTGCATTTCCTTGACGGACCGTGCTATTCTTGCTTTACTGATACATGTGTTAATCATGCTTTATCACCTGAGTGTATCACTTCAAAAAGAGAACACCTATCACATATACATGCACCCACACTCACTTCACCTCTATAGGTTTTCTTTAAAAAAAGTATTTGTTCATTTATTTTTTGATCTATTAAATTGCCATTGGGTACTTTGCATTATACAGATTATTACCAGGGACCATTGTTATTACCTCAGGTCCCCAATAATCCTTGGGTTTCCTTGTTAATTAGTACTACTATAGGGAAAGGTAAGGGAGGGTAGGGTTTGGTCTGTTACAGGCGTTTGACAATTTTGTGTTGTCAAATGGTAATTTATATTGATAGTGGTTCTAGGGGGGAGATACATTGAGGGTGGACCAATATTGTTTCCTTTATGTTTCATGCAAGGTTGGTAAATGCTACAGGTGTGGATCTCTTTTGAGGCAATGATGTTTTTAAGTCATTCAAATTATTTCTGCTGCCTATTTTTAGTGTTGGGTGCCAGTTCAGGGGAAAATGGATCTTGTACCTTTGACAGTGTATGCTTATTTTTTGTCTACCTGTTTTCATGACCCTTTCCTTACCTGTTATCAACAGTGACTCTAAAAAATGAGTGCTGGCCAGCTCCAGATAACTGTCATTGAGTGAGGTAATCTGTGCAAAAGGATTTTGCATTTCTTAACAGTCCGAATCGCTTCTTCGGGCCGTTAAATGCAAAAACTGCCTTTCCTAATGTACAAAGGCATATGCAGCATTGCAATTTATTTTTTGCAATTTTCAAAATAGGAACTCGCAAATAGGAATTTCCTGTTTGCGAATTGTATATATATATATATACATATATATATATATATATATATATATATATATATATATATATATATATATTTTTATATTTCACTTAAAAAACAAAGGTTACAGGGGTGGAATAGTTAGGCTCAAGTTTCACCTGTACAAAACCAGTGAAATTCCGCAGTTATCTGAGCTGAACTAACTATAACTCGCACCCCTGCAATGCACTGCTTATGACCTCACATATTACACCACTCATGACATGGTCAGTGACATCACTGATGACATCTCAAATGACATCGCCAATGGCATCATCCACAAAATCACTAACATACCCACTCACACCCCCATAGAAGCTTTCATACATCCACTCCCACGCAACCATTCACAAACCCATTCACAGACCCATACCAGTACATGCATACACCACTTACTGATTCATAGAGCTACAGACACATCCCCTCCCTCACTCACCCATATAGCCACTCATACACCCACCCACCCCCTCACTAATATAGCCCATGACATATCCACTAAAGTCCCCTTGGCGGGCCTTCCTATTACCTCCAGTAAGTCCCACACAGGGAGATTGCCGAGAGGTCTTTGGAGGCCACACCCCCTTTTCCCACCACTCTGCAAACGCGCCTCCTGGTGCACTGCTGGTTGAGGGGATGAAGTCCACTTTACTCCTGAGGGTCCTTGGGGGCCAACTACCCTTCCTATTACCTGCAGTAAGTCCCACACAGCTGGGTTGCTAAGAGGTTGTCGGAGGCCATGCCCCCTTTCCCCACCACTCCGCAAACGCACTACTGCTTGGAGGAAGACGTCCACTTTAGTCCTGAGGCCCTCAGGAGTAAAGTGGAATGTATCCCCCAACCCGCAGTGTGCCAGGCGGTGCGATTGCAGAGTGGTGCAGAAAGGGGGCAGGGCCTCCAGTGTTGTGTCAGTAGCTTTTCCTTTTATCTTTCTTTTTTCTTTTTAAATTTTGCCATGTGGTCCCTCTTCCTTGAGCTGATTTTGACGTTGGGAGCCCCATCCCCAGGGGCCACGTATATTTAGAAAGTAGAGGGGGGGCGTCAAACACCACTCCCCAGACCGATTATGGCCCTGGGGACCCCATCCACTGGGGCCTGGCTTTTTCTTTTCTTTAAATATATATATTTTTTTTAATGTAATAAAGGAAGGGGGACCGTGTGGCCACCCTTCTCTGGGACAGTTTTAGCTCCGAGGACCCCTGGGACATTGCAGGAGTCGGCCCTGAAGGGTGGCGGTCCCTAGGGCCATTATTGGCTATAGGAGAGGGGCCTGTGGCACCCCTCCATTATTTGATTTGGCTCCGGGGAGTTGGTGGGCCCCGGGGATACGGGTGGAGGGGTCCGCGTAGCCCCCTGTATTATTTACATTTAAAGCCCCGGGGAGGATGCGGCCCACGGGTTAGAGGGGGTGTTCATGTGGCCCTCCCTGCTTTCTTAACACATAAAGCCCCAGGTAAGTGGCAGGCCCTGGGGCTGGGTGGGTCCAATAGGTACCCCCATTTTTAAAAATATAAGCCCCAGGGAGTTGGTGGTCTTCGGGGCAGCGGCCTCCCCCATATTCATTGTTAAAAAAGCCACGGGGAGGTGGGTGTCCCCAGGTCAATATTCAGCCCCAGGAGGGGGCCCATGTGCCACTCTTCCATTACTAATGAAAAAGGCCCAGAGGGCAAATAATGAACAAAGCGATGGAGCCCGTTCTTCGGTTAAAATAAAAAGTCACTGTGAACTCGTTGCAACCTTGCAGTAAAAAATAAAATGCTTTTTTTTGCGTTGTGGTGTCCCAAGACCATGGCTTGGGGGGGTCACGGTATTCCTACATTGCCCCCTTTTCAATATTTTCACTTTTTCTTTTTGGGACTCGTGAACCGAGTCCTAAGATGGCTGCCAGCACTTGCTAGCTGATGGGTTGGCAGGCAAGCAAAGCTGTGCATTTCCCTGCTCGTCTTTTTTCGCAAAAGCTTCGCGGCCAGAGCTTTCACTAACTTTTTCTCCTTAAATTTCGCAAAAACTACTGAACAGATTTGCACCAAATAACAAAAAGATCAATCTGCGTAACACCATCTACATTTCTGCTCAAGATAGTGAAATTCCTTTCAAGCAGTATTTTCGACTACACGTCCTATGGGAAATAAAATTGGGAAACACACTTTTATTAAGCCCCTTTTTCTCGGCCCCGCTTAACGTATCACCCTGAAACTTCCCAAGCGAAACAAGACTTACTATGACACATTTTTGCCGAAAGTTTGTGAAGATTCGTCAACCGACGCCAAAGATATAAAAAAGTCGAAAACTTCTCCTATGTAAACTAGGTCCTAATTATAACTACCTACTGGCAACTGCCAGAAGGTAATATAAATATTAACTATAAAGACTGGGAGCGTTTGCAAGGGAGAAGCATGGATGTTAAACAAGTGGGGTGATAACACTGAGTCTTGAACAACTCCATGTTTCAGGTGAAGGCCTGGAATTTGATAAGAGACTGAACAAGCACTGTAAAAAAAGTATTATTAATTTAAGACGTCATTCATGATGGCATTCCCGATGGCTACGACAGAGATACATGTAGAGAGAGATGCCAGCCTCATCCTGCAGTGAAGGGAGCAACGACCCTCCTGAGTATCCTTTCTAGCACCCCTCCAGCAGTTCCCACTTCTCTCTTTCTTCCTTTAAAATGAGAAGTGCACTAAAAGCAGACTGATAGGAAGGACCATATGAGCTGGCGGTTCTGTCATAGTCTGGGCACCAGGAAGGCTTGGGCATTGTAAACCGAAGATGTACTGGGAGGTGTAAATCCCACAACACATTTCTGTCCTCAAAAGAGGAACCAGGAACTGGCACAGGTAAGACTGGTGTCGGGTTCACTGAAGGGGAGAAGGGTTGTTTTTGGTGAAACATTTATAGCTGCCTCTAGTGAGTTAGCACAAGCTTTAACTTTCCTTCACTCTATGCCTGCCAGAACTGGTGGCCCTTTTGAGAGCAGAGATGGAACCAAGCAGCATCTTTATATTGATCTTTGAGAGTTATTTAAAGCAGATGGCATCCAGGTGCTTTTTCTTGTAAAGAAGGGAAAGTGTTGTTCAGTTTTTCTTTGAGAGAGGGCATGTTTTTCATTTTTGAGAACAATTGTGTATGTAGGAAATTCTGGATGCGTGAGGAGTAATGGTGCTCTGTCTGTGGTAGAGAGGTTCTTATACTTGCCCCTACCACAGTGTACCCCTGCCTCCCCAACTCCTCTGCCACACGGTCTCTTTCCTAACCCCAAGGGCAAGAACACATTCCTTCTATTGCCCCTACAGATTATGAAGGGTGCAGAGGGTTTTTTTCTCCTGTAGGCATTTCGGGGTGTGCCAGTGGATGGTTTTCAAGTTGTCGCAGATTTGAATTTATGGCTTGGGTATTTGTTTATTACATGTTTTTGCAGGTTGGCTTCTTGGATCTTGCCCCGAGTATGATATCCGTGCCTCTCTATGAGGCTTCCGTTTGGAACTAATCACGTACTGATCCCTTCTGCTGTATGACAAGCGAAAAGATGGTGCAGGAAAGAGACATAGGTCATAGATCAATTTCCTATTAGGACATCGCAATTTAGTGATTTCCTAATTTGCGATTTCCTAATAGTTATTCCACAGGAATCGCTATTAGGAAATAGCAAACTACATATATTCCGTTTGACGATTCTTAAAAAACGATTGCAATGGATGCGCTATTTTGGAAATCGCAAAATGGAAATTTCGTACATATGGGCCCTAGTGCTTCTACATGGCTGATGATTTAGTTGTTGGTTTCTCTCAAGGCAACAATGTATTTCTGCTACATACATAATCCTTCAATCCCTGATGCCTGATATATATCAACAGTAGTAGACGACAGAAGGCTTGAATGAAAGCATTAACTATGAACATAAGATTGAAGAGGGAAGCAAAAAGATTTGAATTCAGTAATGCCATGTTTGTATTTATTTATGAGTAGCTAAGTGCCCTAGTTTGGTTTTGCGGCCGCTTCAAAGTACCCTAATATCAAACGTGGACCTGGTAGGTACATGTGTGGTTCCAGAAAAATAATCTTCAAGACTAAATAGCATAGAAAGGAAATAACAGAAGAAAAGTGAGATAAGCTTGTAATACTCACATCTTAGAAAAAAATGATGACGTTACCAACAATAAAAGAAGAGGCACTGGGAGACATCTGACATGGCGAGTAAAACACCACCAAGCAACCAACACCGACAAGAAATCTGAATTATCATCAGATATATATAAATTGTTTGTTTTATCGTATATAATATATTATTTTTTGTTGAATATGTACTGCACCCCACATGTCCACTCTTGGAAGGAGCCAATTGTTTGTTCTCTGGAGAACACAAGGGTGATGAATTTCCAAGAATTGGTATTCGGAGGAGAGAGTGCACATTTTCACCTTACCAGCCTCATGCCCCTTGCTGTGCCGTTGTTTCATGTAAAGTGCTGTTTTAAAACATATCTTTATTGCCATTTATAAAGGACATCGTCCAGGTAAATACACAGCAATGGTATAGAAATCTTACCATTATAGGATTTCCATTTAAAGTTATAGTAAACATGCAACAACATTGTGTCTATACACCAACATTGCCTTTGTCTGGCAACAACTTTCTAGTGAATAACTTATTATGGCCACTGTTCACGTGTAACTGGCAAGTTTCCACTGAGTCAACCTCGTTAGAGCAATTATTTCGCATTCTCCGAGTAACAGGTCGTTTACCTAGTGGAAAAAAGAAATAAAACCTGCAAAGGGGACTTTTTTTTTAGAATATTGCTTGTAATATCTGTGTACTTTTTATTGTTTTGAAACATTATAAAAATGTATTATTATTTTATTATCCAATAAAATGGAGACCTAGCAACAGATGCTTGTTATCCCAAGTTTTCTAAGTCTATGTTTTGTGATGTTTTATCAAAATTCGAGTGGTAAAAAGTTGCACAGATGTTGTGCTTTGTACACTAGGGCAGCGATGCCTAATTGGAAAACTAATACATTTTATTACTATTAAAATATGGGTTTATGTCAATTAAAATATGGAGCTACAAGGATGTCTGGACTGAGAAAATTGGAAACAAACTTTGATGCATGTTCTGTTTCGTGTATGTGTGCATGTTTGTGGGTGTTTGTGTATACGACATGTGTGGTTGTGTATCTCTTGTGGATAGGATTGCCCTGTCGTGCATTATATGGCTATACTCTATTCAATGATTTGTCATGAATGTATGGACCACAATTAAATAGTTCGAAGGAGAACATCGATGTTTGCTAGACACAGTTTAATACAGCATTTTCTTTGTACAGCTCCATTTTTAACCAGTGTTTTAGAGGGCAGCTAACATTTCTGTCACTGGGCAACCTTATTTTCAGTCAAAGTCCAACTATCATGTTCACATGTTTAAATAAGGATGACTCGAGTATTGTTGTGTTCATAAATGTTTTGGTTGGGAAACGTGTGAGAAACAAAGAAGTAACATCCACGTTTTCTACATTTCGTTTTATTACAAAGCAGTGTGATCGCTGTAGTTTTGTAATTGGAAAGCATTTTTAGTTAGCTTGGTAAAAAGAAAGCAAGGGCACTGTAGCATTTGCTTATGATCTGTTCTGACCCAAAAAAACTAAGAAGGAAATTTCGTTTGAAACCCTTGAGCGGCTTGGATGGGCAGCCAGTGAAGGGACTGCAGGTTGGCAGACATATGGCCAAGTGTGGACAGCATAGAGCACAGGCCCGGTTTGTATAGATGCCTTTTGCATCAATTGTAGTCGCGCTTGTAGTTGGTTTTTCAGGTGCATAAATGTAAAGTGAGTTCCCGTAGTTCATCAATGATTGAACAAGGGCATTCGCTGCTGGAATACACAACTAAGTCAGTATGTATGGAAATAACCTTTTCACATTTTTCGTTTGAACAAAAAAAAAACTCGTTGTCCACTTTTGTAGCTTAGGTCTCCAGTGTGCCACTACTATACAGGTGGACATCAAGGTTACACACGGACTTATTTGATGCGTGAGGCTGCCCCATGAACTGAGGCTAAAGATCTTCTCTCTAGTCAGCCTGTCACTTGGGATGACACACACCTATGTCTTTGATGACCTTATTTTGACGAAACTAGCAAACATCTACAAGCAGATGAGAGATGGAAGAAGGGTGTAGCTTTACTGTAGCTACAGAGGCAGAATATGACTGACCAAAAATTACTTGAAACAGCATGTCCCTACTAAATATGAGAGCCTAAGAGACCCTGAGCTGAAAGACAGGAGTGAGACATCCTGTAATTTGTCTTAGAAGCAAGACCTCAGCCAGTTAAATGCCTATCTCAAGAAGGTAGTATCCGTGAATTAGGACATCATGTTTTTTTGCTATATGGTGTAAAAGGAATCTGATGCACCCTCTGAGATCAGCCTTTCAATACCACCTACATCCCCAGGTCAGCAATCACTGATTGTACAACTAGCTCGGTATTCATGCTTGGGCAAGAAAAAGAATGTATTTTTATTCCTCTTGTTTGTGTACATCGCATATTTACAATCTTCAAATGAGATAGTACGAGGGTATTTCATCAGTTTCTTTTATAAGTGTACACGCAATAATGTTTCATCAAACGATGCCATGGTACAATTCTTTGAGCCATCTATCACCATGGGTGTAGGGGTTGAAAATAAACTTCCCTTCACTAGCTGCCCATCCAAGCCACTAATTGGTTTCAAACGAAATTTCTTTCTTAGTTTCTTTTGGTCAGAACAGATCATAAGCAAATGTTACAGTGCCCTTGCTTTCTTTTTACCAAGCCATCTGGTTTATTCTGACTAATAAATAATCCGCTGTTCTCCTTTTTCCCCAGAAATCTGAGCTCACTTCTTTGCTTGATAGATGTCTATATGCAGTGTGTCTCTCCCCCCTTCTCAATGCTTCTCTTGCCCCATTTCTACTCTAAAACTAAGATGCCATGTGTGACTACTTTTGCTTTTCTCTATTGTATGGGCGATATGGTTCCTTCTTTTCAAGACCTTAGTAATTTCTACCCCCTGCTATTAAAAATTTTCAGCGTTGATTTCATTTATGTCAAATGTTTTGGATTTGCACTGGGCGGTCTGATTACTCCAGATAATCACTTTTGACATTGCACTTGGCCTGGTGTACCAGAACCTTGTTTTTCTTCAGAGTACTCTGATATTCCATACAGCAACATCTGCCGGGTGTTCCCTGACTTTGCCAGAATAATGAATCATTAGAGGTCTCGGATCAGTCGAGTGTATGAATTATTTCTCTGTAGGAAATCCAGCACTCTGTGTTTTTAGCTCTTGTTCTTCTTGTGTGGCATCACCTTAGAATGAAATCTGCCTGAAAATAGTAGCTCCACATGGCTTTCACTGAATAATTAAACTGAGCTATAACACAAGGGTGGCAAACTCGAGGTTACTTTATTGCCTTCACTAGCGGTGTCTACACAACCCAAGGATTGTAATGTAGATACATTTTAAGTCAGAATACAATCCAAAGTTTAAACGCTAGTCTTTTTAGATGGCCCAGTCAATAGCAGGACCAGGCTTCCACGGTCAAGTGGTTTATAATATTATGCCCACAGCTGCTGGATGTACTTTATTACAATTATATTATACACAAATGTCATTTGGGCTGTGCAATTTTTGTGAGCTTGGGAAAGAAATGTTTTGAGGTGTACTTGAGGGAGATTACGTGGCAAGAGTATAGGTTAAAAGGGGTGATGTAGCGAGCCAGAGGCAGAGAGTGGTAAGGTAGAGAGGGCACAGTACAAATTGGGGTAAAGAAAAACAGGTCCGCTAGATAGAGAAGTGAGAGATAGCGAGAAATAGAGTGAGAGGGGGTTAGGATACAAGAAAGGTGAGATGTAGCGAGAACGAGGTAGAAAATCAGAGGTAAGTTGACACAGTGGTAGAAAGAGGGTGAGGCAGAGAGTGACTAGTGTGGTATAGACAGAGGTTTTTTTTAAAATTTGTATTTATTGACATTTATCAAATCAATCAAAATACAATACATTACAACACGCCGGCAATTTGATCAATGTAGGACTTGAAAAGAAAAAAGGAAAAGAAAAAAAACAGTCTTAAAAGGACACATGTCTAACTGATGTCATACACTTCAGTTGCCCATCCCAACACTACAATTAACGTGCATTAGTGCCTAGATGTTTATAAACAGTGGCAAGTCTAGTGGCAATGGAACCAGACATCATGCAAAACATCAGAAAGGGCCAAATTTGCAACCTGTACACTTCGCTTCCATCTGTATCACAGGGAGACCGGTCCATACTATCAGAGTCCGAGGGCAACATGGGGCAGAGGGCACGGCTCTACAGTGTCACAGTCTGAGTGTCCTCTGTGGCTAGTTCAGCAGTCGACTCCTGCTGTCCACGGAGCCATTCCAGAAATGGATCCCATCTGTTGGGGGTTTTGAAGAGGGTGGCATCAATTCCCAAAATACACTCAATTGTGTGTGCCCATATGTGACGTCCTTCACCCAGTCCTTAATGGAAGGCACCAGTCTCCTGCCCCAGTTAATCACGATTTGCCTTTTCGCAAACAATATTAGGAGTGCATGGAGCTTGCGCAGCTTGGGCGGTGTGTCCTTGACATATCCTAGAAGACCGAGAAAAGGGGACGGGGCCAGTGATATGTTCAGGATGGAATTCATTAAATTAAAGACTAGCAACCAGAACTCAGCAATTTTGGGGCAATTCCACGCGATATGTAGGAATGCAGCTGCGGCATTGCCGTAGCACAAGCAATTGTCATTGTCACGGATGCCCATGCAGTACAGGCTAACTGATGTTCTGTAAAAACTGTGTAAATATTTGAAATTAATCAGCCTCAATTTGTAATTCAGTGAGAGTTCGGTTAGTTGCCCACAGCAGAATTCCCATTGTGTGTCTGTCAAGGGTGTCTCAAGGTCTACATTCCAGTGTTGAAGGGATGGAGGTATCACCAAGGGGGCAGTGTTCTGCATACAGGTATACAGGCGCGTAATAAGCTTACAGGGACATTTAGTTTGCAATATGTTTTCCAGTGCAGGTAGCTGCGGTGGTGCCCTTGGGAAGCCTTTCCAGAGGGCACGGCATGCCGCCTTCACTCTGTAATACAGGAACGCCTCCGTAAAAAACACCTTCTGTCCCTCAGGTGCTTCAGGTGGGGCTCTGAACTCATCTTCAGGGTAAAGGTCAGCAAAAGTTTGAAGATTCATCTTCAGAGCCTGTGATTTACTTATGCTATCCCATATACAAGACATCATTGGGTTGTGCATCAGGGGGATAGAGGGGACAAAGATCACCGGTATTTCTGCTCTCTTACGCAGCTCCTCCAATGCCCAACATAGTGTCCCAGCAGAGTCTATGTCTCAGCGGGGGCGGAGTGCTTTCTGATATAGAGCCACTTTAAGTGGAACAGGGGCCATCATATCAGCCTCTACCGCCACATGCGGCTGAAAGGGGGTGGGGTGTGCCCAATAGTGCAGGAATTGTGCCTGCGCGCAAAGCGCATACAGCTGCATGTCTGGAGCACCCAGTTCGCCCTGCCTCAACGGGAGAGTCGGCAGGTCCCAGGAGTCTCTAGCTTGATCACCCGCCCATGCCAAGGAAACCAGCTGAGACTTCAGAGTCGCAGGGCTCAGCTATGATTTTAGTAAAGGGTGATATGCAGTAGGTAGAGTGTTTGTCCGTCTGAAACTGAATTCAGACAAAACAGAAGTCCTTATCTTAGGTACCTCCCCCTCCGCCTGGGACGACTCTTGGTGGCCAGAGGCCCTTGGAAAAGCACCCATCCCAACGGACCACGCACGGAACCTGGGCGTCATCCTGGACTCCTCACTCTCGATGACCAGACAAGTCAACGGCGTTTCATCATCTTGCTTCAACATTCTTCGCATGCTCAAAAAAACATTCCGCTGGATCCCCACCGAAACTAGAAAAACGGTCACCCACGCACTGGTTACAAGCCGCCTGGACTACGGAAACACCCTATACGCCGGTACCACCGCAAAACTTCAGAAAAAACTCCAACGCATCCAGAACGCATCAGCCAGACTCATACTAGACATCCCGCGTAAAGACCACATTTCTGGTCACCTGAAAAACCTCCACTGGCTCCCCGTCAATAAGAGGATAACATTCCGCCTCCTAACCCACGCACACAAAGCACTCTACAAACTTGGACCCGAATGCCTCAACACACGACTTTCCTTCTACACCCCCCCCCCGCCAGCTTCGCTCTTCCAATCAAGCCCTTGCTGCTGTACCACGCATCAACAAAACCACCATGGGAGGAAGATCCTTCTCCTACCTGGCGGCTAAAACCTGGAACTCACTTCCCATTCACCTTCGCCTCACTCAGAACCACCTAGCATTCAGAAAGCAACTTAAAACCTGGATATTCGACAAGTAATTCCCCACCTCTCTTCAAGCGCCTTGAGACCCTCTGGGTATGTAGCGCGCTATATAAATTATTTGACTTGACTTGACTTTGTCGGCTTCATCTGAGAGTACCTTTTTGAAATCCACTGTTAACAGAATCAGCCAATTCAGTTTTAACTGCTTTCCGCTGGTATTTGTATTGCCTGGAGAGGGAGCAACACCACTGCAAGTACAGGCATTCTCTTGTTTATGGATTGCTTATTTACTTCTGAGCCCTCTATCATGATAGAGAAAGGGATCAAGTGAGCCGCACATTTATGGAGCTAAGTTTGTCCTAGTGGTGAGTGGCTCACCGATGTTGTGATGGTGGAAAACCAGTGGAACGCTGCCACGTTGGTTGCCAGATGATTGGGTGGTCAAGCATGGCATACCTAGTTCTTTATTTAGCCATTGTTTCTAAAGCTCTCCTAAGTGCAGAGTTCCTGCATCTGCACAGATTTTTGTGTGTCTGCACGCCGCCGCTGTGTGGAAAGATGAGTAGATATGGAATTCAGCCCCAAAGAAACTGACCGAGGCTGAAGCACAGACATAGGTCGTTGATCTCCTGGAGTTCTGGAGAAGGTCTGTCAAACGGAGGGAGAGCTATGGGGCACTGATATGGGCACATGAAAGAGATGGCAAACAGAAATGACAGACAGTGAATGTTTTGCAGCTATTGACTTTCTGATCAGGTGATATGTCCGAATGTACCATCTTTGAGCCTGGCTGAAAGTGAAAGGCATGAGGAGCAAACACTGGTGATGCCTCAGCACTGCTGCTTTCCTTGATGAAAAAGGAGTGTGGAACTGGGATCCTTAAAGAAGTTAAAAAGTCTTTGCAAGGGATCCGATAACAAATTGGGAAGCGATGAGCTCCCTGGTTTGAGACAAGCCAGCAGAATATCTCTGGCTCCAGCAGACTGACTATATGAAAGGCAGGGGTTTAGTGGGCATGGGGGAGCATAATCTCCACATCAGCATGGGATTATCATTAAATTGTTAACTTAATCTTAACTTAACTGTCCAAGAAGTGGTCAACCAGAGCAGCTGGTATTCGCACTTTTCTGACATTTAGAACTGCAGATAACGGGAAAGGTAAAAAACATATTCTTTGTGTAATTTTGCTTTGTCTTACTTTGTCTCGATTTGTATAGAGCACAATTTAAACTGAATTTTTGGGCACTTCAGAATAAGTGCCTAGTGCTCCTCTGTGGGACCCATTTTTAGAATGAAAAAATTAGTTTAAACCTCCAAAAACTCAAACTGATACCTTGCAGGGCACATTCAGCTCTTTGCGGCATGTGCATACTACTAACCGTTTCGTTTTTTTTTATCAGGATTGTAATTTGCGACCTACAGTCTCCACAGGGAGCTCACGACCAAAAGCATTAGCCCACTGAGTCATCAAACAAAACATTTCATATAAAGAAAAAATGTAATTGATGTGTACTTCATCACAATGTGATACAATGTGAATGTATTCAATAAAACCCGATGAAGTACTGTCTCCAGCAATGTTTTGTGGCGCAAAAATGTATAAACCCTGATTATGATTAGGGCTCCCGGTTTTATCGTATTTATTTTTTTACATTCCCGTCTGTATTTATGCATATTTATTTTTGTCAACTCTATCTGTATTTATCCATATTTATTATGTGTTTTGTGAAAAAAATAAAGCAGAAACTGGTATATTTCCACATTTATTTAACCAATAGATATGCAGTCATGCTTGAATGCCTGTCAGGTTTCAGTGATATGAACACGTGCAAATGATAAATCAATGCACTCATATGAAAATATGCACATTTCACTATCAGCCATGTGCATATCTACTGTTGTTTAAGCCTCTTTACTAAAACTCCTTTCTTGTTTAACCCCCTTATCTATCAATTCACACACCTGTTGGCCTGGCGGGCATGGCAAAGTGTATTTAGAATTACTCAAAAAGCACCCAATTTCTGTTTTTATCCAATTTTAAAAATAAATACAGACAAGAAAATACATAGTTTTCTGTTTGTGTTTATCAGTAAAAACGGAAAACAGGGAGCCTTAATTATGATTGATGATTGAGCCCCCTCTCGTACCTCTCTCCTACCCCATAACTTCCAACTCTCTGGGTTATCTTCTAATTAATGTCTGAATTGATGCTTTATGTATATTCCATCCCCAGTAATTATTTATTCTTATAATGTACAGAGCTTGAATACCACTCAATGAAGAAGCACTCTAGAAAAGCACTGTGTATAGATAATTTACACAGATTTTCAGAAGTTGATGAAAAACACTGGAAAATACCCACTTGAATTAGTCAAAAATAAACACTGAAAGCATGAAAGCCACAGGCCTGGCAATTGGGGCATCAAAATCCAGTCAAAGAAGGTACCAAGCACCTTGCAGTCTTGCTGATTGCATATTGGTGATGGCCACTCAGTTCAGGAATGAAGAACAGACAAAACCTACTAATAGCGTAAATGGGGTCTTTCCATCCTACTTGGTTACTGCATACTGTTCAGGCCAAACTATTTATTTATTATTTTATTTTTTTGATTTGTAAAGCGCGTAGCTGCCTCAGCAACGAGGCGTCCCAGCGCTATCCGAAACCCCAAGATCCCGGACCGATCAGTAAACGACAACAGATTAGACTACTTACAAGGAAAGAGCCAGGTCTTTAAGGCTTTACGAAATGCTTGGGCTTTATTCTCATAGTGAGAGGGAGTGTATTCCAAAGTTTTGCGGCCAAATAACCGAAGGAGCGACCACCGGCCCTCGCTCTCCAGACGCGTGGGACACGGACCAATGCAAGGTCAGCAGATCGAAGCAGGCGACCCGGCTCGTAGTACTCCAGCAAGTGGAATAGCCCTGGAGGGGCCTGTCATGACAAAATCTTGTGAGAGTAACAAAGTGCCTTAAACTCAATACGCTTATAAACTGGCAGCCAATGGAGCCTAGGAAGCACATGGGCAACCGAGTGAGATCTAGGCAGTGTAACCAAAAGCCGAGCAGCCGCATTCTGAGCCCTCTGAAGGCGTTTGATGCTCGCTTTGTTGGCGCCCAGGTAAAGACAGTTCGCGTAGTCCAATCCGGACACGACAGACGCCTGGATAATAGTCTGTCGCACCTTAGGGGGAAAGAAACCGAGCAGTGGCCTGAGTCCGCGCAATAGTCCAAAGCAAGTCCCAGCAATGGCCTTCGACTGATTATCAAAGGTCAGGTTGCTATCGAACCACACGCCCAGGTTTTTCACTGCCTCTTTGTGGCAGGGGGCGGGCTTAAGGCGATCCGGCCAGCACTGGTCAGACCACAGCTCACGATCCCTGCCGAAGAGGAGAATCTCCGACTTGCTGGCATTCAACTGTAAGCAGTTAGCCTCCATCCAGTCCGATATAGCCAAGAGGTCGTCCTTAAACGTACCCAAATTGGTGTTGCACTTCTTCGAGAAAGCAAACACCAATTGGGTATCGTCGGCGTAGGACACCAGGTATAGCCCCCTGCTCTTAGCCACCTCTGCCAAGGGTCTGACATACAGATTGAACAAAAGAGGACTCAGAACGGAGCCCTGAGGGACTCCACGATGTAGAACAGCCTCCCGAGAGTGGTATGGAGGAACAAGGACCTGAAAGGACCGGTCTTCAAGAAAGGACCGAAACCAGGCCAATGTCACATCTCTCAGTCCCACTTCCTTGAGTCGTTTCAGAAGGATATCATGGGAAACCGTATCGAAGGCGGCACTTAGGTCCAGAAGGACCAGTGCCGCAGAGTCTCCCACATCCAGACTGCCTCGGATGTTCTCTAACACAGTGAGTAGAGCAGACTCAGTACTATACTGCGGCCGAAAACCATGCTGAGTAGGATCAAGAATAGCATTCTGCTCAAGGAACTTGGCCAGGATAGAGTTCACATGAGATTCCACCAACTTGGCCAGAAATGGGAGCTGGGAAATCGGTCGATAATTCCCAGGGTCGCTCGGGTCCAGTGAAGGCTTTTTTAGTAATGGAACCACTTTAGCATGCTTCCATGCCCGAGGAACGGAAGCGGAGCTCAAGGACAGATTGGCCAGATCGAGACATACCGGGGAAATTGAGGAGTGTAGCTGGCGGAGGAGGGCAGGTGGCAAAGGGTCCACCGGGGAGCAAGATCTGATTTTAGAACACAAAGCCTCGTATCCTGACAGGGTCAGAGGAGGGAAAGAGGACAGGCTGACTATCCCTGGTTTGCCAGATGTGTCTGACACCCCTCCTTCAAAAGGGGAGGACGTCGTTGGTAGACCCCTGTAGATCTGCTCAACTTTATTCAGAAAGTACTGTGCAAGCTCATCGCAATGTTGGTTAGAGCTGATGGAAGAAGCCCTCTTGAGCCCCGCA
The DNA here is from genome assembly GCF_964261635.1 of Lissotriton helveticus. Classification (NCBI taxonomy): domain Eukaryota; kingdom Metazoa; phylum Chordata; class Amphibia; order Caudata; family Salamandridae; genus Lissotriton; species Lissotriton helveticus. The sequence continues at coordinate 218,826,261 of NC_136067.1, read as the reverse complement.
CTCTTCATACCGTTAAGCAGAGAAAAAATAGTCTTGGCAGGGTTTGAACTGGTTAAACTTTTATTGGCCACATAATCAGCACGGGCTCTGCGGATGCCATTGTGGTACTGGTTGATAGCTGCCCGATACTCTATCTTTGCAGATGACTCATATGAGCGTCGCCACGTTCGCTCTAGCTGCTTGCAGCGTTTTTTCGCCAGCTTGAGTGATTCAGTAAACCAGAGATTAGCAGGTCCTCGTCCCTTACCTCCTCGTTTGGCTGGAATACAACTGTCCAGGCCTGCTGTCAGCCATTCCTGAAGACACAAATTGGCCGCCTCCGCATCACGTGGGAGCTGAGGCTGATGCTCCGTTAACCAACTTGAGAAAAGGTCCGGATCCAATTTGTGCCAAGAACGTTTAAGCACTCGGACTGGGCGGGGCTCTTCTAATTTGCCCTGTGATTGCAGAGCAAATGGAACCAGGAAGTGATCGGTCCAGACCTGCGAGACCGGAGAGTAGACAGTCAAAGAACCTAAGTTGGAAAAGATAGGGTCCAACAGGTGGCCCGCCACATGAGTGCCCTCAGTAGCGTGCTGCATTAGCTGGAAGGCTTCTAAGTCAGCTAAAAAACAAGCAACCTCGGCATTTCCCCCATTTTCTAAATGGAGATTGAGATCCCCCAGGATGATAAAATTCGCCGACTTACTAGCCAGTGGCCCAACCGCACTTAGTAGGTTGTCCCTGAACAAGCTGGACGGTCCTGGGGGCCTATAGATTAGCAGGCCGGATATAGTGAGATTGTGATTCAGATGGATTTTAAATAAGGCGCTTTCACAGCCCGCGATGATTTCCTTACACAGGCTGAGAGAATAGGCTTCTTTGGTAATTTCTGCTATACCTCCCCCTCTGCCCCCCTCTCTGTTGATTGTCGCTAGTGCATACCCCTGCGGCATCGCTAACCAGGACTCCGCCACTGAGTCTTGTGTAAGCCACGTGATGGGACAAAAGGTGGAGTAGCATAAGAGCAGGTACAGAGGACTAAATGCACCAAGCAAAGCAGCAGGAGAGGATTGTGGTCGTGCCTTGCTGCCTCCCTCTTGACACAGTGGGAGCTCCGGAAGGCTGTAGAGGTTAAGATGGCTCACTCGTCTGTATTACATTCCAGTTTCAGCTGCTTCAAGCCCGCCCAGTGCTTGATATGAGTTGTAAAAGCCTTGGTACATGACAGATGGAGCTCTGTGGCTGTCTAGGAAGCACAACTGAAAACACTGCTGGCTCAGGAAATGAAACAATATAAAAATAATATAATTTTCTTGGAAGTAGGATGACTGTCTAGCTACTGTGAAGTCAGGAACCTATTTTGTGGTCAGTAAGTACCCACTGCTGTACAGTAGTTTATTAGCATCTTGGAAGGGAAGAGTCATCTCTTTGGAACCAGCCCATGTTCATCTCAATTTGCCGGATACAAAGCCTGTATCTGCCTCATGTTTCTCTAACTTTCTCTGGTGTGATTTCAGTAAGACAGTTTCATCTATTAGCTTTATCGGAATTTGAAAGTGGCCCTTTACCTGTATGTCTTAGGAAAGAGCAAATGTGCCTCTGGCTATTATGAAGAATAGCATGAAGACTTGTAGTAGCATAGTCCTAAATTATTTATGTTGATTTTGTGAAAATGTTGAGACAGAAATGTACGCTGGCGTGGCTCCCTAAAGTATACACCCATGTTATGTGTTACGCTCATAGCATGTCTCTGTAGTTTATTTTTCATTTTTTACCTCAGCACACACTACACTCATGCATGTGCCTTGAGGACCTCTGTAAAGTTGCATGACACCCAGAGAAGGCTCTGTGATCTAGACAGCAATGGCAGACATGCCAAGTGTACCCCCTCTTTTTTTGGAATAACTTCTCTCTCAAAGTTTACTGTGATGGCAGCAACTGCTTGTATTAGGAGAACTAGCCCAGTTTTCATTCTGAGAGCTGTCTACTGGCCTCTCCTACATAAATAGTTCTATTGCAGGTTAGGGGCCAACCAGAGCTCAAGGTGTGCGGTCTCTTGGGAGCCCCACTTTTCCATCTGCAAGCAACTCCCCGAAGGCCAGAGTCACAGAGGCACATGATCTAGGTTTGAAGGTGATGACCCCTCACTAAGTGCCGTTTCCAAAGGATCCCTGATAATAATGATGAAAGGGGCGCTCTGTTCCCCCCACAATGAATTGTTGGCAGTGAAAAGTGAGGTGCTGGTTGCAGGGCCTGGGACCATCAGCCATGGTGAGAAACATGGTTGCCAGGTTCATGGAGTTTAATCTTTGTGAGTGTTGAGAGCATGGGGAGGACAGTAAGAACGAATGGCTGAGTGTCCCAGCTTAACTGGGACCAAAACTGGTCTCTAGTTAGTCTGAGAGGCACAGTAGCTGGTGGATCCAGCAGAAGGCTTGCCATCCTTAAACCATCTGACGCTGAAGAGGCTTGGAGTTCTGGTACTGTAGCCCATTCTTATAAAGGTGTCTCATAAAACAGTGATTGGGGCCTTAAGAGCGCTCATTGATTTGAGAGACTTTTGCAGCACAGGTTTTGAACCTTAGCTGGGTATTGTATACTACCTGATTTATGCAGTGGAATTTTAGCTAAAAGATAGCGCAGAAAGTAGTTTTTCTTCCACCCTTGTTGCGGGGCCAAAGTAAGAGCAAGTGGAATGTTATAACTGAGGCAGCTGAAAACCAGGAGCACACGCCGGGGAACGTATGCTATTGTGCTTCTTTGATGCTATGCACATAAAATCTGGTGACAGAGAAAGAGGGGTAAAGATTAGGGGCTTACTAACTGAGTAGCAGAAGTTGAAAAGGATCAAGTAAAGTACAGGTTGAACATTTTGGAAGACAATCTGAGAGAATTATGCAACGCTGTAGAGCACCCGTAGGCTTTTAAAATGGACGGTGATTGAGAGTGTTACGTTATTGTAGCCAGAAATTGAGCTCTTGCATAGAGAACCTTTGATGATGTAGTAGAGTCCTTGGGGGGACGAACAGTGCTCAGGTATTAAGGAGCTTCTAGACATGAAAGCAATTTGATTAGTTGAGGAGAGGACACTAAGTCTGGCCCAGAAATCTTAAAGAAGCAATGCTGACAAAGGAGATTCTGTGTTGGATACTCTAAAAGAACCTAGTAGAGGGTAAATATGCTGAGGGCTAAAACTCACAAAAGGTGATGAGGAATACTTGCAAGTAGTCTAAACCACCGGCAATCACTCTGGGTAGCATTCCAACCCAGCCTTTTTCACCCACTGTGCCACTCTAGGCAGAGGCCCACCTTATGCACATCACTACTGACGCTTCTTCTCATGGGAGCCGTCTATCCCGACCTGACAGTTGAGGTCCTTCCAGATCAGAACGTAAGCAACTCCAGACCTCTTCTGTGTTTGAAGTTACTGAGGACCTCCATTAAAAGAGAGAAAGCAATGATTGGTACTGCCAGGCTCCTTTGCTTCCCAGACCTGATCCAAAGACCCCATCCAAGAAACAAAATGTGCCCTTGTGGGTGTTAAAAACATGTTGGTAGTGAGGGATATCACTGTGTCAGTTAGCTTACCAGCGATACTGAGTGTAAACTCAGGCGGTACGACATGTATCTTTATGCAGGAAGGCTCAAAAAGGAACTTCTTGGACAGTTTATCACTGGATACCTCTGATCTATATTGTGTGGGAATCATGCTACTTCTGCTTGCAGGTTGCAGTTTTGGGTTTGATGTGGGGCTGTAAAACTGTGGGCAGGATCCTCCTCCAGGAGGTGTGAGAAGGGTGGTGGATAGTTTTGTTCTACAGCCATCATCAAGTCTATTGTTGTTTGTCTCTTCACCTCCCCTTCATTGCTGGCCTAGTAGGATTCAGGAGCTAAAGAGTCAGTGTTTATTGGCAGAATATTGCCTACTGTCTGTCTGAACAGTCTGTCCTTTTACTTTGTTCGTTATGGATAGGATAACGGTTCTAGTTTTTCTCCTGAGTGACATTTCAAAGGTGGGACATGCCTGGCTTTATGATATGTGGAATTAACAAAAATGATTTAAACTTTAAACATTTCTGCCAGTTCCTTTCAACGAGGTCTTTTGCTCACTCTGTATAGGAAATGGATAGCACAAGATATTGGCCTATTTTCGTGGCAGAGTAGTTGTGGGTTATGTATGTGGTGGTGTACTATCTGCAAACAGAAGTCCATTTTGAGACTCCTCTATATGTATGCTAGACAAAATGAAGCTACCCATTGGAGGTCGCCACTGGGTAGTTATAGTTAGGTCTGCGTTTCCATAGGAAATGCCTTTTTTAGTTTGCTAATGACTTTGGCATAATTTGAGGAATCTTTACAAAACTTCCCAAAAGTGCTCTTTTTTTCACTAGTTTCTTCATGTGAAGTTTCAAGGTGATCCGTTAAGCAGGGCGAGATAAAGTGGAGGGGGTTCTAAAATTCAAAATCCCGATGCATTTTCTGTAGACTTTTTTTGGAAACTGCTGAACAGCATTTCACCAAAATTGGCAGGAAACTAGAGCTTGGTCCATAAAGTGCACTTGTTGTAAAATGGTGTGAATACGTTTAGTAGTTTTAGAGGATGAAAGGGTAAAAAATATTTTTATATCTGGACGGTTGGGTTCGAGGGACTCTGGCAAGAGTCCCTCATACCCAATTTAAAAAATAATAGAGCGTTCTGATTGGCCTTTTTTCCCTTGGGAGTACTCGCTCTTTCCGGACCAAGGCTCTCTCTCTGGCTGGCTACAATATGAAAGGAAATGTTCCAGGTAGTCATTACGGGCCCCTAATGGGCTCTGGGGATCCCATCCCCCTGGGGCTAATTTGCAAACAAATGGTGAGAAAGCACTGGATCTCCATCCCCAAGCCTGTAAAGGGACCGGGGACCCCATCTCCCAGGGCTGGCTCACTAACACATGTCCAGGGGAGCCCATCCCCGGTACACAGTAGTTTCCTTGCCAGCAGGAGTACTGACAGGGTAGGCATGTCTGCTCCCACCAGGCGGGAGCTTTAAACATGCTCCTGACGAGTGGGAACAGACTTTGGTCCCGCCCAAAAGTCGAATTGAAACACAGCTGCTCCCGCCAGGCAAGAGCAATGCGGCTCAGGATGCACCCATGATGAGTGCGTGCATGGGGCCCTAAAGCTTTACTCCGCACTCTCAAAGTAGTGTTATTGGGGTTACCCGGGTGGGCACCGGTACAATCACATAAGACGTAAGGATGCGGTCCCTGGGGCCGTAAAGGCTCCAAAAGCAGGGGGAGCACGTCCCCTCACCTTAATTGACAAATAAAAAAAGGCCCGAGGGATGGGGTCCCTGGGGCCCGTAGAGGCTCAGGGTGGGGACTTCACATCCACATCCCCCTCACCTTTTGAGACACCCAAAACAATTTTTTTTCAAATGAATAATAAATGAGCAGCATTAGACGCTCATTCATTAATCACTGCTCTTAGGGCATTTTCGTATACAATATTTGTATGCTTTTGGTGCTCCTAGAAGAGGCAGGGGCACCACCAAACATTTTTTAATGGGGGTTGCAGGAAGTGAGGCAGCCCCCCCCCCAGCAACAATAAAACATTTTTTAAAAAACACTACGTTTTTGGGTCATTAAATCATGGCTGCAGGAGAATTTAGCACATTTTTTAAAAACACTCCTATCTGGAGTTATATGCCATTCAGGTGGAGTGCAAGGCAGCCCTCTTGTGGTTGTTTTTATGATTGCATTACGTGGGTTGAAAATTGTTTACAGAAAGGATCAGAGAAATGTTGGTTATATTAAAAAAAAAAAAAGAATTAGGGGCCAGATGTAGGTAAATTCAATTTAGCGAGTCCTTAATAGCGATTTTTACCTAATCGCTATTAAGGACTCGCTAAATTGAATGTAGGTAGGAATCGCTAAAATATTAGCGATTCCTTAAAATTCCTTAATAACGAATCGCGAATTAGGAGGCCCATAGGAATGAATGGGAAGATATTCACTATTTGTGATTCGGTATTAAAGAATCGCAAATAGCTGGAGCTATTTCAAGGGTGTCAAAAGGACACCCTGTTGCACCCCTGAAATGAGCATGTGTGCCCATGTGGTGCACATACATGCCCTAAGGGCATGAATGTGTGCCACATGGCACTTTAAAAAAAGCAAAAAAGTGCTCTTTTACAGGAAATCGCGAATTACCACCAACTTGAAGTTGGTGGTAATTAGCGATTCCTTAAGCCTAAAGTGCAATTCCTTTTGTGCTACCTACATTGCATTTAAGGAATCTCAAATTTTGCGAGTCCTCATTTTGCTAGTAGTTTTCAACTCACCTACATTGCTCTCAGCCAAATACCGGTCGGTAACGCAGAAATTCGCCGCTCAGTATTTAGCCACCTACATCTGGCCCAAAATGTCTATTTTCAGCCCTCAAAATCCAATTATAAAAACTATGTTAGAACAAAGACTTTGATTTTTTTGTTTATTAAAACTTAATTAGCATTTCAATAATAATCACTATTAATAAACATCGCTGTGTGTGCATAGGCAAGCCCGTCTGCGCCCGTACATGCCTCGGACGCGCTCAGCGCAGGAAACGCTGCCCTAGTTGATCCCCGTTTGGTCTATTCCAGAGAAGAGCTTGTTTGGCTCTATTTCCGGAGAGTTGGGACCCCGGGTAATGCAAATGGCACTGGGTCGGGTAAGCATTCTTTTAAGAAAGCACCGCTTCGTAGTCTTAACTGTGGACTGATTAACGTCAGATCGTTGCATAAACATCATGTGGAGATCTCCACCTTACTGAACGATTATGATCTTGATGTCATGTTTCTCACTGAAACTTAGACACGAATAGACAGTGAGGTGGAGTTATGCTTAGCCAGTCCCCCATGTAACAAAATTCATCATAGGCCTAGGCGGGACGGAAGAGGCAGAGGAGTGGGTTATATTCATGAAGATATATGGAATATTAGCCCCCTTAGCACAGTGGACGTTCCTGGAATTGAGTCACTAGGGTTTTCACTCATAGGCACTAGTGGCGTCTTGTATACTGGCCTACTGTGTTATAGACCACCAGGGAGTGCTGGCCATGTCTACCAAGAATTAATTCATATTATATATAACTTATCAAACTCTCATGCTAAGTTATTGGTTCTTGGAGATTTTAAACTATGGGAGAATGGTAACTTAGATACAGCTGTTAAGGAACTCTACCAGGCTTGTCAGAATGTAAACTTACAACAGCTGGTATTACAACCCACTCATCAGAGGGGTCATGTGCTTGACCTTATCTTCGTTGACGAAAATAATCTAGTTGTAAAGGAAATACTTCCTCAATGCTGGACAGACAATTTTTTAATCTCTTTCGCCTTAAAAGTTGATAACAATATGATGGTGGCAGGTCCTCTACTCATATCAGGAGGGCTTGGTCCAAAATAACTACATTAACGGACCTCCCCCGGCTGGTGGATGACAGTTATATCTTGCACGATTCGGTGGAAGTGAATTATCTGAAATTATGCCATCAGATCACTAGCTCACTGGACCAGTTGGCACCTTTAAGGAAAGTTAAAAGCCGTAAAAAAACCTCCGCTCCCTGGTACAACGAAGAACTTAGGTCGATGAAGACTAGTTGTAAACAAGCGGAAAGGAAGTGGAGGAGGAAATATCTGGAATCAGATAAAGCAGTTTTAGAAAAATTGCTCTACACCTACAAGGAGCTGATAGGGAAAGCTAAGGCCAAATACCTTGAGGAAACTATTTTACAGTCAACTAATAAGACTCAAACCCTCTTTGGCCTAGTGAAAGGTCTGGCTAATCCAGATTGTGTTAAGCCTAACATTCCAGCATCACAGGAATTATGTGATGATTTGGCACTTTTCTTTGAGGAGAAAATCAGTAAAATTTTAAATGGTCTCAAATCGCCTGCAAATGATGTTAGGCACCAGGGTCCGTAGATGACATGCTAATAAATTGGGATATAAATGAGAGAGAACATGCGACAGTCCTGGATCATTTCCAGTTTCCCTCATTAGAGGAATTTAATGCAATTGCTTTTGGTATGTTATGTTATGTTGTCTTGTAAAGCGCATGGCTACCCCAGCAATGGGGCGTCCCAGCGCTGTAGACCACTGGGGAACCCGTCCTGGCTTTCCCTGTGAGATGATCCTTGCTGGGTATCTCCAAGGTGAAACCAGGCATCCCTGGTGTATGTGGGGGGCCGTTGTGGAGATGAGGCAAGCTAATGCCCAGAGTTGCCGAGTGTGATCCCTGGTTAGAGTAGGCACCGAAGCGAGAATTATCGAGTCCGCTGACCCTGGTCCACGACCCTGCTGCGTCGGGAATTGAACCCTGGTCCCAGGCCGTCCTCTGATTCCGGGTCTGCCGCCTCTAACCAGTGAGCCACACCACTCCTCAGGTTCTCCTCTGGACCCACTCCCCCATAAATTTTGGCAAAAGTTTGGCAGCTAAATTTTTCCGCACCTTTATCATATCTGCTGCCAATCCTTAAGCAATGCTGTAGTTCCGGACTGTTGGAAAAAAGCAGTTGTCTCTCCACTGCTAAAAAAGGCATCTCTGGATCCCCAATGCCCCGCTAACTATAGACCAATTTCTTTGCTGCCCTATACAATTAAGATTCTGGAGAGGGTAGTGACAAAATCTCTCTCAAGACACATCGAGGATAATGAATTGCTGGACGAGGCCCAATTTGGGTTTCGCCCTGCACATGGAACCGAAACTGCCTTAGTTGCAGTTTTGGATGACCTAAGAATGTGGGCTGACAGTGGTCAAGCAGCCTATCTGGTGCTGCTTGACATGTCAGCCGCGTTAGATACAGTCAACCACCAGATCCGGATTGAGAGGCTGGAGAAATTGGGTGCATTCCTATCTTACCAACAGAAAGCATGCAGTGACGCTATCGCTGTTTACCTCTCAGTTTAGGGATGTTAAACAAGGTGTTCCCGAGGGCTCGGCCATAAGCCCAATCTTGTTTAACGTCTATCTTCGCCCGCTCATCGGCCTAATAAAATCTTTCGGCATTGATGTCATCAATTACGCAGATGACACACAGCTTGCCTTTGAGGTGGATGGCGATAATACAGTCTCTTTAGAAAAGTTTCATAACTGCCTGCATAGAACAGCAGCTTGGCTGAAGGAAAACTCCCTACAATTTAATGGGTAGAAAACTGAAGTAGTGTGCTGTACGTCAGGCAAAATTCAACGCCCTCTACCAGCAGACTTCTGGCCAGATCTGTCCAATAACCCTTGTGTACCTGCCAGTACCTGCCAATACAGTACGTAACCTGGGAGTGATGCTGAACAGAAATCTACAACTAGACTCGCAGGTGAACAAAACAGTGAGCACTTGTCTCTATCTGCTCAGAGCCCTCTGGAAGATCCTCCCGTTTCTACCCACTTCTGCTAGACCTCTAGTGGTACGGAGTGTTGTCCTGAGCAGAATAGATTATTGTAATGCACTCCTCCTGGGTGCTCCATGCTCCTTGTTAAAGAAATTACAAAGAATACAGACTATTGCGGCTAAATTGGCATTGACCCGGCCACGTGGAGCCTCGGCCTCTTTGGCCTTAAAAGATCTCCACAGGCTGCCTGTTGTACAGAGAGTACACTTTAAGGCACTCTGTATTATCCACAGGGCTGTACACAAAACTGGGCCTAAAATCCTACAAATGAAATTTGTATGGTATGCCCCCGCCAGATCCCTTCGCTCTTCCTCTGCGAACCTGGTCTATGTCCCCCGGGCAAAAAAAGGTTCAAATGGGTGGAAGATCTTTCAGCTTTACAGCAGCCAAGCTGTGGAATGCACTACCCCTGGGCAACTGAACGCCCTGGCTCGGTTCAGGAAGGAACTAGACTATTTCCCAGATAAGTGATCTTGGACAATTCTCCTCTGTCCCTGCTGGTTGGTAATCTCTAAGCGCCAGGATACCCTTTAGGTGACAGCCGCGCTATACAAGTGCACATTACATTACATTACATAACTGAAATATACATTTGATTAAACATATTGATGATTTTTGGAGAAAGATTATAGATCTCTTTCATATATATTGATCTGCTCACCATTTGATAAAGCCAACAAGCAAACTTTTTATATTTTGGTGTTGTAACTCTTTGACAAAGTCAGTAAGTCTGCCTGCATGTGGGGTTGGACGCAGGACCTGGCTGCTGTGGCAGTGTGGGGTTGGCTCTATGTGTGGTAATACATTTTACTCTACATTAAAAAAAACTTTGGAAATTTACTGAAAGAGACAGAGGTTATTGTAATGTTCTAGTTAGGTGAAAATGTCAGTGAAAATGTAATATTTTCAAACTAAGACACAAACAAAATTGACCAGTTATAACTATCTCCAGTGACGATAATTTGTGCCCCAAAGTAACTATAACTTGTGCCCTCGCCATGCACTGCTAATCACTCCACATATTACATTACTCATGACATATTCTGTGACTATCACAGATGACATCACTGCCGCATTTGAAATGACATCATTGCAAGAGTTGAGAGTTATAGTTAGGCTTTTTTTCGCATTGTTTTTATTGCAGAATTGTGCAGTCATCTGCGGTATTGCAGAATTGTGCAGTCATCTGCTTACATCATGGCGCACGTAGTTACAATGTGCGAGATTGGCATAAAGAGAAAGAAATGCACTACATAGATCAGAGTGTTCTCCCAGTGTCTGCAACGAACTCAAGAATAACCTGGGACTAGGTCCGCTGTCCTACATCATAAAGTACAATTCTCCGTGTCAGATGTATTTGAAAAGCCTATGGAATAAACAAATTAAACAATAATAAAAAAAGGAATCGGAATACAAAACCAAAAAACTCCAGCAGCGATTGGCAGTGGTGATACAACCTATACTTTGTCGAGTCATAAACGTTCTCGAAAATATTTTGGAATCCACCTCCCCCATCCCTCGGGTGGATCCACTACTCATTGGGTTACAAGACTGCGGGCTCTGATACGGGGTATCTGGTAAGTAGCAGTTATCAGTATTGTCTTGATTTCCTCAACAGGAAACATTTTTTCTCTCTGTCCATTCCATACAGGCCCTTGAAGTGTTGGGGTGTTTCCTTCCACTGCTGCTCTACAACCACACTTATACCTCCAGACTACTGAATATAGGCTACCCTGCCCGTCGCAGCCGCTTTCTCCCCTTCCACGCCCCTTTAAAATTTTCTTACGTTTGTGAGTGTGGCAGGTTGGCAAACCTTTCGACATGAGTCCGTCACTTTCTGTATGCAAATTAAAACATTTCAAATCACCGTTTTTCATTTGCAGTTGGAAGATTTCGTTTTTAGGGCAATATATGTTTAGGGGATTAAATATTTGTCAAATCGGCCCTAGGTATTGCACAATGGCTGAAGCAAAACTGAGTCTTGCAAACAGCTGTGCAGTAGCATAATCAACCCCACCACACTGAGTGCTACAGGGAACCAGAGTAAATTATCAACCGATAAAATGGCGGGAAGAAACTTCTCAAGAGTTGTGTTGCATTATTCCTGTCCCTGCACATATCTCAGTTCAGGCGGGGATTGTTTCTGTTTTCAGTATGTTAACAAACATTTAGAAAAATCAAAATATGTCTCAGGAAAGGACCACATGATGAGATGTTGTGTAGGTCACACTGAGCGCCGCCTAAATTGGGCTTCGGTTTATATGCAAAGGACGAGTTTATACAATATTTTATGTGAAAATGAAATGTTTTCTAAAAGGGCTTTGATTGTTGTGTGGGGGACTTATAAATATACACTTGTTTTCTGTGGTTAAACATTTTTGTTTCTTTAGAACAGTCAGATACCATATCTCGTGGTTCATTCTGCCTTGTAGCTTCGTTCTTTATATAGCCCGAAGCCAAAAACACTCACTACAAAATATTCATCAAGAGAAGAACATTTGTAAACATGATTCTGCCTTCAAGGTCACTTGTTAGATATCCATGGACTAATTATAGGGTTTATTATAGAACACAGATAACTGCACCTGCCTTTGCTGGTAAAGAAACACACATGTTTAGTCTGTGTAGTTTGCTTTAATCAAAGAGCAACAATACCTTTAGGCCTAGAGTCGATGACTAAACAAACATACTCAATGTTGGTCTTCTATACTACATCAGAAGTATTTACAACCTTGTCAAGTCCATATTTTTGATCATAAGTTCAAATTTAAATATGTCATTTTGGACAGGGTAATTTACAAAAAAAAATGCATGTATTGTTAATTATATAGCATGTATATTACATATTTACTAAATCAAGTGGCGTTATGGGTCGCATTTTTAGGTTTAAAAAGAACACGCAGATTTTCTCTAACAGTTAAAGTGCAGTTATGGTTTTGAAGTAAAACCGAAAAAACAATTAAATTCACAAGTTATGGTTCGGAATAAGACCCATAATTATCACAAAAGCTGTGCACAACATAGCTCTCACTTAATATTGTTTTTAGGTGGATTTCTGAAGTTTTTTTTAAAGCATAACAAAGTCATCCATAACTCCAATATAAAATCTGTTTTTTTTCGTAGACGTGTTCGTTGTTTTGATCATATACCACAGTCAATTCAGTTCGCTGTGTGCAGCAGGGGTAAGCTGTAGGGCCTGCCCAAAAGCCAAGCCCAGTGCCCAACTCACCATGGGTCCTAACCCCCCACTTCTCAAGCCTTTGGCCGTGTGCAGCAAGGGTTGGCCATAGGTTCTGGCCAGAGGCCAGGCTCTGCAGCCAATCCGCAATGCACTTGGCCTAATGTGCAGCAGGGGTTAGCTGAGGGACCTGCACTCTGCTGCAACAGGCGGTCAGCCTCCTCCTAGCCTTCGGACAAGTGTAGACCGAGGGAGAGGGAGGGAGACAGAGGGAGGGAGACAGAGAGAGGGAGGCAGTTAGAGAGAGAGAGAGAGAGAGAGAGAGAGAGAGAGAGAGAGAGAGAGAGAGAGAGATTGACGGACAGAGTGAGTGAGTGAGAACCCCCCCTAACCCCCTTAGGTGGTTCTGGCTCGCTCGCTACACTGCCTTACTGTGTCACAAAAGGATGCATCTCCAAAAAGTGTGTCACCAACATGAAAAGTTTGGAAAGCTGTGCGCTACACACATACCGCCAGCCTAGGTGACTAATGTTGGGTGCAGTGATCTCTGTGAAATTTCTACCATAACCAACTGATTTCTACCTAGACAAAATCCCTCCTGTGAAAAAAAAGTCTAGGCTAAGGTTTGATTATCTGTTCATGTCTGTCTTACTCAGAGTCCTGATTAATACAACACGAGTTTCCGGTGGACCTTTGGTGGTGGTAGGCTACTTAGGGTCAGGTAGATTTATCTTTTATGTGCCGTTTGTGCATTCTCTGAGCTAAATCCAACCCCGACTGTGTGGTATAAAGTTGGGGGTGTCTGAGGATGTCTTTGTTGATCCACATGCCAGACAGTGTGAACTTATCTATATTTGAAAACCAGGGTAAACCTGCTGGCGCAGACTCTCCTCAGTTCCCTAAAGAGCACTTCAAGAAAGACTAAATGGTTTTGCAAACAGGGAACTCAGTCAAACGTGATCTATTTCCTCTCTACAGTTATGGGCAGTATGTTGCCTGTGATTGACGTTTAGTAGCACAGGTGGAAAATCCACCATGTTTTGAGGGAGGATGAAGGTATCAAGCAGGAAACAGGTATGATCTATATGATTATCGGTTGGTAATCAGTGGGTCACTCCTACCTTAACCATCTGCATTCTACCTACACAAGATCCTATGCAAGCAAACATAGGGTAAGATTTGACTGTCTTTTCTTGTCTGTCTCACTCAGAGTTTCAGGTGAAGATTTACTAATGTCTACTCGTGGCAGCCTGCTTTTTCCCAGAACGACTTTCCTTCATGGCTATTTAGTGCACTCATAGCTCTAAACCCAACTCTAAGTTGTGGAATTTGGGGATGTCCGAGAATATTTTATTGTTCATTCCTCAGACAATGTGATCATGTCTACATTTAAAAAGTAGCATAAACGTGCTTGGACAAACTTTCCTAAGGTCCCTAAAGAACACTTCCAGAAAGACTACTGACATTAGGATATAGCAGACAAGTCACTCCCTCAAAATGTGATTCATGTCCCGTCCACTGCTATGTGCAGTGTATTGACTAATGCACTTGTAGTACAGCAGTAGGAATATCGCCAACTTTTGACAGAGTATATAGATGGTAAGGAGGCCACAAGCAAGATCAATGTGTACCTAATTGCCAATGTCAGTAAAAGACAGTGGGCCTGACTGAGAGTTTGGTGCGGATGCAATACTTAGTCACAAATGTGGCGGGTATCCCGACCGCCATATTAAACGTGCAATAGGATTTAATGCACTTGTAATACAGTGAAAGGGATTCCTGCCACATTTTTTATGTAGTATCACTTCTGCCAAACTCTAAATCAGGCACAATGTCACAAATCTAGCAAGAAAAACATTGTGGATTATGGTACTTCTTTGGTTGGGAACTAACAGAAAGATTTCACAATTTAGATGGAACAATTTGAAAAGCTGCTTAGCTTGTCAAGTAATGGGCCATAAAAAGTATATATCTATGCAGAGTCATTTTAAGTCACACACCTAACATGACCACTTCATTTTGGTGTGGTACAAAGTGAAGCAAGTTGGTTAAGACAGGACTGGTTGAGAAGGGCACTGTGGACAGTAAAATCATCTCTCTTTCCTATTTCCATGCCTCGTGCAAACTCTGCATCAGTGATATGGATTACTCTTTTTTTCTGTTGCAGGAATGTGGTCAGAAACATGCTCATTCTATATCTTTGCAATATCCTCCATCACCAATGAAGTAGCGGTTACTGCTACTATGGGAAAACTTTCAGTAACTGCCAACTTGAAAGTCTAGGAAGGTCATCAGCCTTCCCGTGGTGGTTTAGTGATAGACAACATAAACAATGTATGTTACCAATAGGACCAGATGGGTAGCCACATTTGTATACCATGTACAAGTTTCACAACTCACATTATATGGTTATAGTACCTGGTAATTTGTATCCACTCCGCCCAGGTGCTTATTGTGATCAAGGGTACAGTTGGGCTTGTGGACTTCTGGTAAATGACCCAAACCATGACTGGAGAAGTGCTCTCATCCTGATCATAGTGAGCAGCTATACTGACAATTTGATAGCTAACCGTTTTTTGCAATACAAAGCACTGCTCTGGCCTTTTTGGAGCTGCTTACAAATGAACTCATGAGGGAATCCTTTGTGGTGTCTTCGAATGGTACAGCAGATCACAGTGTCAGTGTTGCACAGCTCGATGGGCAGCCGGACTCCTGTATGTAAGTGATTGCACCACCTCCTATACAATCTTCTCACTAATTCCTAATGTGGAAGCAAACCTGCAGGGTTTATGCTGGAGTCATTCCCAGTGTATACTCTCAAGTTGTATACATAACCAGTGGATTTCTCACACAACATGTATAGCTTGAATCCATAACAAGCTTTTTTGCTTAGTATATACTGCTTGAACAGCAGCCGCCCTTTGTATAGGATCAACAACTCGTAGTCTGCTGTATGCTTCCCAGGAGTATAAACCCTGGTTAGTTAGCAGACAAATGTTTCATGACAGACTGAATTTTGAACAACTTGTCATGTCTGGGTAGTCTTGGGGCAGTGCAGCAGAATTATTATCAAAATGCAGCATATGCTGCAGAATTAAAAACATTTCTTTGGGCATGACCAATGCAAAGATGGTTGTTGTCCAACCCATACGTATCGACCAGTATGACTGCATAGTTATTTTGTGCACTATTCCCATGAGGAGAGTAAGAGCCAGAAATGTATTCAACTCCCCTAGTGAAGTGGGAGTCCACATGTGTATCTCAGAACAATGCGCCAGAGAGCCATCATGCCCCATCAGAAACTGCTCAATATGCAAATGCTCTTGGTACACAATTTCCTCAAGAAAGACATAATCCAGGCAAAGATGGAAGTGGTCAATGAGCAAAAAATTGCAGTATTGACTTTACATCCAGCATCGCCAGTAAATAGGGGAATTTGCTCCTGAAATGTATTAGGGAGCTGCTAAGTGAGTACTCTCCTTGTAGTTCATGTGGTACCTGCCTGCACTGTTCATTGAGCTACACTGCCACTGTGTCTGAGCTGCACATATTCTGCTTGTGAATGGACATCACGACAGCCAGGGCCATGTTCTTCAGAATCACTACAAGAAGCACCATCATCTGACAGAGCTCCACTGACTGAAAAATGACTTACAGATTCTGATCCACGATCCCCTTCCTCATATGCTCTCTCGGTGTTGATATAGCAACAGGTAAAACTCTGTACAGAGATTTCAGGGAAATAATTTTTTGTCAAACCACTTGAATCTACTGGTTCACCAACGTCGATCATACGAGGGCAACAACTACCTTCTAACCCACCAGACTTACTTTTCTTTGAGAAGTGTAATGACATTTTTGTTCATGGCTTTGCGATCAAACTAGAGGCACAGAGTGGAGCCAGGGCAAAGGGGAGTTTCATAGGCCTTCAGTAAAGGCAAAAAAGCAGTTCTATAGCTCCAGATTTTCACCCAGTAAACTTGTGGTTTAAACATGGTCTTCTATGCAACCGAATCACAGACCTAGTCCATACATGAGGCAGAGTTGGGGGCAAGCATGGGTAACTACGGCTTTTTTTCAAGTACAAATTTTCTTTGGTAGCAAACTTTTTTCCCCAGCTCTATTCCTCCATATTTCACCGCCATAACTTTTAGCACTAAGTGCATGTGCACTAAAGGCTCTTATTGTAGAACAGGGTTCTCCAAACACACAGTCCTGGAGGGCCGGATCCATGCCAGATTTTTAAGATAACAACATTTCTCTAAATGGGGATATGCAAAAGATCTGGCATGGATCTGGCCCTCCGGGACCAACTCTGGAGAACCCTGCTGTATAAACTATGCTCCTCCTCTGTGCCTTTACCTATATCTCTTCAAGGCGCTACCTCTGTGACAAAGGATAGCCTAACTCTTACTCCGCTCTCTATGTTATTTTGATCCTCTCTCAAGCTTTCACCCAAATATTCGATTCTGAGACTCGCTACAGAAAAGTGGAATCTAGCATGATCCAATCCTAAAAGGCTTATGTGGGCTTTGGTCCTTATGTTTTGTTATGCTTTTGTTGGCCATCAAGTGTCCTTCAATGGAAAGGAGCTAGGAAGCTCAGTGAGGCTTATCAGTGTTGAAGAAATAACAGTGTCATCTGCGAAAATCAAAATTGTACCTCACTCACCAGTGCTTTTTGGGGCGCTGGTTAAGTCTGAATTGAATGCCATTGGCAGAATATTAATATAAAGTATAAAGAAGGCAGGTGCCAGTACATGGGCTTGTTTGGCACCACAAAGCAATAAGAAGTTACCATTGGTTTTGCAACTGGGCTACCATCTGACCCTTGCAAAGCTGTTCGTGTAACGGGATTGATTGCTCCCACTTTTAGATAAGAATATCAATGTCTTGCAAAATGGTCCACAACTTAGATTTTTAGATACTGCAAAATGCACACTGTACATATTCAACACAGAGCAATTCTTTACTCAAGGAAACCTATTTATTGATAACCTGATCAATGGTGCTGACATCTCTCAAAGTTCAGCCTGGAATGGGCTAATGATTTTATTGGAGCTCACCCAGTTAATTGGCTTAATAAAAGTTTAATATATATTTTTTTAATACATTTTTCCTCCACTCGTAAAATAGATTTTTTAGGTTTCCTTACATTTTCCAAATATATGGGGCTGTTTGGTAATTTTTGCATTTAATTTGCGCACCTGTACAGGCGATGTTGTTGGTACTTAAGTAAAATGCAACTGGCTTGAGCTTGGTGGCCAGGTCAATCTCCAGCTTTCCTCTCCACTCCCCGCTCCAGACATGTTAGCCTCGGTGACTTTCTGCTGTGTTTACGCTGGACCTTATCAATGAACAGCAAAGTCGGAGGATAATATCACCAGAGGACCTGCTGCAGATTCAAGATGAGAGACAGCAGGATCATGGGACGCCCAGGGTGATGATGCTAGCCCTGAGAGTGCAGTGCTCCCCCTACTCCCAGACATTGAGGATTCTTTGTGGTCCTTGAGAGACTCCTGTTGTGAGATGGACACGTATCTCAAACAGATCAAGGGCTACCCAGTGGGCTCAAAATCTTTCAACATATGGAGGTAGGATTGGTCGAGGGGGAAGCTAGCCAATATGAGTGGTGGCTATCAACAGGCCGTGAAGAGGGTCCAGCTACTGAGTGACAGCAGTGTATCTTTCTTGGGGTTGTAGGATAGCAGTGCAGCAAAAAAGGGAGGGATGTAGGACTTCTTCGCACATAAGTGCAGGAGAGAAGGCTCAGAGGTAGAGGTGGGTGACGTGTCAGACTTCTGGGTCTGCAAGGGGTCAGAAAGAAATTATGGCCAATTTGGAGACAGGTCCATGACTGATGGAAGCCCAATTGTCAGTGATACAAGTTCTGGGCACTGAGACATCCGTGACTTCTGTGGAGCACTAGAGGAAGAATCTGAAGGATTAGTTGAGCCGGGTGTTTTCCAAGATGCAATTAGGACACTCAAAGGTATGATGGACTCACTGGGAAATGGCAGATGTGTGGGGATCATCGTTGTATTGGGGTTCTTCACTCTGAAAGCTGAGGAATCTACTATAGAAGCTCGGCATTCTTTATTTTCAGAGAAATGGGGACCATAGTTGCCAGGCTCCTTCCATTCTGACGAACATGGCATACAGGCTTTTGTAGAAGAAACGTTTTTGATGTATCTCCTCAATGTATTTATTAAAAGTGAGTTGATGACAGAAAAATTGTACAAGTGTCCCCCTGTAGCTGCCAAGGAGGTAAGCTCCCCGAAAAAAAGGCAGAGCACACTTACAGCAAACCATGTAAGCTTCTACAATAAATTCATGTCCATAGATTTTTAACTTTAAGAGGCAGGTATTTAAACGGTTATTGGTATCTGAATGATTATTGGATCCAGGACAGCGAGAAAGCTAGGTAATGCTACCAAATTTACTATTCTTAAATCTTGCGCAAGGCGGTACATTTCCTTGATATTCAAGGTTAGAATCTTCAAATGCAAAAGTGAGAGGGCAGGTTCCTTCTTCGGCTTCAGTTCGGAAGGGATTTTGTGGTATGCGGAGAAGTGTTTTCATGGGGTTCAGGCACATAATATCAGTGTCAGTGATAGTAGCAGGGAGAATCCATCCCACTTCTCTAGCATTGCCCAGCCGCACAAAAGCGAGAAACTGCCTCAAAATGGAAGGCAAATACTATGAAGGTTTGTTTCTCTTCTCGTGACAAAAGGGCTGGGATTGACTCATCAAAGCTAAAAGAATGAAGGACTGAGCAGGAGAATTTGTTCAGCAAATATAGCACCTACAAAAACAGTCATGGGGCAGGTAGCACTGTCAGCTTAGAATGCCACCTGAATCTATTGTTTTACATGAGAGAGGAAGAGGAAGGCAAGTCAAAAGCCTTCAAAGCTGATCTGCTGGCACCACTATTATTAAGAAAGGGACACAGCCGGTTTTGTTTTACTTGGACTAAGGTGTTCATGGACTAGTCGGCTTCTCTCAGCAGTCCTAGTATGAAGGAAACCACTGCAGGGCAGGGGGGGCAAACTGGGCTGTTTGGGTGGCCCATGGGATGCCTGGGGTTAGTTCAGCCAGTCCTTCTTACAGTGATCTACAGCTGAAACAGCAGAAGTTCTCTGGTGGGACGAACCTGCTTCCTTCTCTCCCTTGAGCCCCTACCATTTCCTCATCCTCTTTCACCCACCCGCTCTCGGCTGACTGCTGGAATGATTGCATTTAGAGAGCCATTAATTTGATACTTGCAGATTCTTTCTGTGTCGGGTTGCTAAATAGTGATTAGCTACAGTGATTAATTCCAACAAGCCATCATTGTGCCAACCCACATGAACAGTATTAAGGGAGTTGTACCTGGGGCCCTATTATACATATGGCGCATTTTCTTTGATTGACCTGGCCGCACCTTTTAAAATGTGCCCGATGCAATCAAAGAAAATGCGCTGAATTAGGGTGAATGACAGAGCATTCATATGAAAAATGTAGTAGCTGCTTTGAAGCCACTCTGTGTTTTCACAGTACAGGCGGCAACCCGCCTGCACTCTGAAGGGGCCCTAGAGATCCCTAGCAGTTGGGTGCAGTGAGTGACTGCACCCGCCCTAAAGGGGATGTCTGGGAGGGGTCCATGGGGCTCCCTCCCCCTCTCCGGAGGGCTGCAATCAAAGGGCACACTGACAAGCGCACTGTCAGTGCGCCTCCTGAGAGATTCTTTGCCTCGGCACCTGCGTCTCTAATATGGTGCTGGCGCAGAGGTAAAGTGATTCCCTCATTTCCATGGGGCCACGCCCCCATGCAAATAAGGGAACTCCCTCCTGAGGCAACGCTGGCGCTGTAGGTGCGCCAGATCTTTCCGTATAAAAGAAGGGGACGCACAAGCATCTGCGGCCCATTTTGTAATACCAAAGTGCCAAGGTGGTGCGCAAAGCGGGTGCAAATGCCCATTGTGCCACCGGGGCACTTCTATACGGCCCACGATCCACAGCAGCCCCGTGGCTTTCAAGGCTGTCTTAAAAGTATTTGCAAAGCCTGTGGATTAATTATTTCTTTGAGTCAGTGCCAGGGTCCTTCCATAAGGGCAGGAATCTTGAGATGTCATCTGGGGCACCCTTACTGTCCTCCACCTTGAAGAAGACCGGCCCTGTTCTTGTCCTTCATCTCCCTTCTCAGTTTCTGTCTCTCTTTCTACTCCTTATCTCAGTATCATGGGTAACACTTAAGTTTAGCACGCGTCTGCTCCGAGCACTAGTCTAGTGAAGCGATGGCACGGACTGCACCGTATCAGATAAATGAGGTGACCTGGTGTCAGCTTCTCGTCATGTTCTCGCACCTGCTACATTGCTACTCTCTGTCCTTGCACTTGTTGGCCATGCTTACGTTCCATCCAACTGCACGTCATCTACTTGCACTGCTTCTCTCGCCACCATCTGCCTCTGCACCTACTGGTACACCATCTTTGTTTACTCAAGTAGCCAGGATTCACATATCTCGGAGTTTCTCTCCATTATCCTCCGTGATCTCATCCTTTGTAACCTGGATCAAAATGTAAAGGTGAGGTGAGGCTCATAAAGGCTCCTGACATGACATACTTGACCGTGCTTGGTCACTTCCTCATGGAAATTTAGGAATGCCGGCCGATGGCTGGTTGGAATGTTACTTTAGATTTTTTCTAATTTGCTCTTAAGATTTGTACTCATTTCCATGTTGAAAGTATCTTCTAAAGGAAAGCGCGTACTTCTAGCCTCCTTAGTGCAGTTAATCCTATCCTTTAAATACTGGTATGTGCTTATACCAAAATGAGGATAAATAAAGTGGTGGAAGTACCCTTATGTGGAGCCACTGCAACTTTAGAATACCGTGTCCACATTTTAATCTAATTTACCCTTGATCACTGCAGGAAAAAGTGATATGGTTGCGTGTCATCCAATGACAGTCATACCTTGGGAGGGAGGATGGAAACCACGCCTGTTGAGTCCTGAGGTTCTATTGTCCCCCCTTGCATTTTCAAAAACCCTTCTCACAAACCTGTGGGGTAGGAATAGCTCTTGGGTTGGATGACCCACTTTAAGTAAAAAACTTAGTCCGCAGCATTCATCCAATAGGATCTCACCTGAGGTACTTGCTGTTACTAGGATTTCACTCACACCCCATCGCTTGGCACAGGTGCTAGAATCAAGGGTGTGGGGGGTCTTCAGCACCTCTAAAATAACCATGCTGGAGTTTGTAATGTGAATGAGCAATAAAGACGACTTTAAATGTTATTTTTATTGTGTTACATTTGCTGTGTGTTCAAAGACAGAGGTCAAATGCCAGTCTAGTCATCTGAAAAATTGTTGCTTATTATTGTAACTTGGATACTGGTGTTTACTTTTCTTTCTGTTACTGCAAAGTGTGAGTTTTTTTAAAATTTAAAGTGAACTATGTGACAATCTTGCTGGTGTGAAAGGAAAGGCTGTAGGATGTTGTTTTCTTCCAGCATACAACAAAATGTAATTTTCACACATTATCATATGTGTGCTGTTAGAAATGGGGCTTCTGGTTGGATAGGGCTTGCACCTAAGCCTGGCAGAACCTACCACTCTAGTCATGGCAAGTCAGTTGTTCACCCTCTGGTAGCTTGATGCAGAGCAGGCAGACTTATCAGCAGAGGCAATGTGTACATCGTTTGCTCAACACATTCGCACAGAAACACAATGAACACACCACAAAAGAGACTCCACACAGGCTTATATAAAAATATATAGTATATTATACATGAATGCAGACCAAAACATCATGAATCATAATTACTGTGCATATTATGCAGTCATTGAAATAGTACTCTGTATCCTGACAATGCAAGTACCAAAACATCATACATTAGCAAACATCAGGGCATGAAATGCAGCAGATTGTGAAAAGTTACATGATTTACCACCTTTGTGCAAGTAATGTCAGGTAGGTAAGGGAAAACATGTGAATCAAAATATAGGCTTCTGAAAACATAGGTCACAGCGCACCTGCACTCCTTTTAAGCTTCATACGGTAATCCACCATCTTCCTACGTAAGGCAAAATCCTAGTGGTGGTTCAACGCCGCATTTGGGGGCCTCCGTCGAGGTTTCACCCCATAGAACCATTGAACCTGTGTCCCCAGGTACGTCCTACATGGTGAGGGGGAGAGGCACAACACTTTTGGGCCATTTAGAGACACCTTGTTCAGTCCCTTGCCTTTAGAGTTCTAACTGTAGCTGCCTATGAGTGTGCAGTGCAGCTGCCGAAACACAGCCCCCTACGAAATTCGAGCCGCCTTTGAAGGAAGCAAGGGATGGCCACCATGCTCCTCAGGGGCTACGACGGAATGGCAGTGTTGGCTTCCTTTGCTCGGCAGGCTGACTAACGGGGTTGCAGTGATTCTTGTCAGCCTGGCAACGCACCTGCACCAGAGATGGAAGCGGCTCTTCAGCTCGCACCTAAACTGTTGTTGCAGCACAAGTCGTAAACAGGACACGCCGGTCGCGCGCAGCTCTCCTCTTTATGGTGCCAGCCTTACAGCCCAGGGGGCCCAGGGATTGAGATCAAAGCACTCGACCTGCGTATTTCTTACCAATTACTCCGTGTCAGCCCCGGAAACATGAAGCACTCATCATGTGCTGGCAGGTAAACAAAAAGGCACTCACTACTCCTTTCTGGATCCGCACGCACTATGCGGTGGGTGAAAAGACAAGGAGCCTCAAACAGCACTACCGTGTTGAACTTGCAGGGCACCGAGCAAGCCACAAGCCCTGGGAGAGCACGGTTGCACATCAACAGCCCCTGGAGAGCACTGGGACACACACAGAACACTGAGACAGGCAACAGACCAGCACGTAAGACAATTGCAAAGGGGCAGTCCCTCCTGCAGCCCAGCGGGCTGCAGGCCCACAAAACAAACCAGGCAATCCAAATTACAGTTCCTCCTGGCAGCACAGCAGTCCTCTGGTGCAGAGCAAGCAGTGTCTGGTTACAAGTCCCACACAGTGTCTAAAAACATGGGGTCAGAATCCCAGTACTTATACTCATTAATGTCTTTGATTTGGGGGTGACTTCACAAGAAACCTTAGAAGTACACGACAATCCCTTTCAACCCAGCCCTAGTTCCACACGCAAGTAGGGTGTAAATCAGGGCAGGACACAACCTACTCAAATGTAAGCCCTCTCTCCCAGCCCAGGAAGACCATCAGTATGCAGGTGAATGCAGATGTAATCCCACCAAAGTATACAAGTCTATAATTTAGGTAGTTTAATGTTTTTTTACCCAGACCCTCTCTGACAAACAAATCTCTCTTT
Source organism: Lissotriton helveticus (assembly GCF_964261635.1). Taxonomy (NCBI): domain Eukaryota; kingdom Metazoa; phylum Chordata; class Amphibia; order Caudata; family Salamandridae; genus Lissotriton; species Lissotriton helveticus. The sequence goes on along the minus strand of NC_136067.1, from coordinate 218,802,369 downwards.
AGAGAAAATAAAGCAAAAAGACAGTTTGAGTTGTCATTGAAAGTGGCAACCACGAAAGCAACGAACTAACCCCACTCAATGCCACCCAGCTAATTTTAACATTTAGGTTCCGAGTCACTTTTGCTGTTTAATCGGATTGTTTTATCTTTTTTCTGGTCCTATCCAATTAAATCTGGAGAAATAGAGCAACACTATTATATTGTGGCCAACACAGAACCCACCGAAACAGGGTAAACAAAACCTATATTGTAGAACCAAGCTCTCCTTCCTTCCACTTTGGGCATTCCTAATCATCCTTGGTTTGGTTTGAGATTTCAGCTGATGGTAGAAGAGCACAAGGCAAAATACAACTTTGACATACATATCCAAGCACCCTCTCTCCCTGGTGCAGCTTTTGTGCACTAATACCTGAAGCCGCACTAGACTCCAACACCCTGTACCAGATGGTGTTATTTGTCTTGAGGCATATTTAACCTCAAATTGACCTGAATTCAGATGTTTGATCCATGTTTTAGTAGTTTAAAAAAATATATATGTATATACCCCGAGATCATTAGAGCACTTTACATGAGCATTGCATTGCACAAGGTCAGATTCTGTGCTTTTTGACATAGAAATATTGTGATTTGCCCAGAATCACAGGATGTTGAGCTGATACCTGGACCCTAACCTGGTTGCCCAATTTCCTAATACTCACGAAGGTGTGGAGTATCTGCCTGTGGCACATGCCATCTTGACTCCATCACACCTTACCTGTCATTACCATTGGGATTGAATTTCTTATAATGTTAATAGGGTTTTATCAGCCAATTTTGGCATCACCTAAAGGTGGTGGTGTAGCTTAGCACCACGATTTGACTTTTTTATAAATCACAACATAGACTGCTGTAAAAACCCCAGAAACTCCAAGCTTAAACAAATGACATCTTTATTTAATTACAGCCTGCCAGAACGTGATTCGCTCCTGCCAGCCAGGAAGCAACTGACTAGTTTGGAATCCCACTCAGGTCAAAGCACAACACATGGAATTGTACAACATAAAGGTTCTACATAAAGATTCTATGATAAGTCTGAACACATACCTTTACAACAAGCTACTAAGTGCCCTCTTGGTGCCGAGCTAAAACAGAACTGGTGTTGTATTTAATCTTAGCTGTGCTCTTGTAATATATTACTAATGCGTTTCATCTCTCCCTCACCCCTGCCCTCTCTCCCCTGATCAGTGGTTCCTCCTAGAATGTTGGTTTCTGTGAGTTCTAGAAGGAACAATTAATTACTGGATGCATTGCTGGATGCGGACCAGAAGTGTTCTCACCCCTACTATATGGACGATTGCAGTCCTACCGGTAACATTCTTCATAAAAGGCAAAACGAATGCCTCTGTCCCAGGGGCGGTTCCTCCTTGAGAGCGGAGGAGCGTTGCCCCGCCAGGCACACACAAAGAAGTAAAATGGCACTTCAATGCCACTTCACTTACAAGTGTGGTGTGAGTGCAGTGGATGGGGATGAATCCAGCGATTGCAACATTACAGCTGTCTCTGCAGTGCACGTCGGGCTGGGCTGGTTGGTTTGCTACTGCCAGCCTGACATGCGCAGTGCGCACCCAACAAGATAGCAGGCACTGAGCGCTGGGTTAGCTTGATCCAACCAATCCTCGAGTTGCTCTCTTACTGAGAGTAGCCCCAAGATTGGTTGTTGGTGTTCCCTTGAGCAGGAAGGAAGTCCTTCCTTTTCCTGCTCGATGAGGCCGATATGAGGAAAGAAGTGCCACACCAGGGGAGCAGTAAATACGGTGAGTTTGGCGCCGTTGGCCCCACTAGATTTTTATAGCTATAGGCACCACTGCTCCATCCTAACTAAAGGCAATGTGTTCATTTCAAACCGCGCACACATTTCTAAGTTTTAACGTGAACCAAAAGCTTTTGGTAGTTTATTTTTCCAGGGAAAAAGAACGTCCGCATTAATGGCATGTGGTGCGAAAGGCTCAGGGAGTCTGCTACCTTTATAAATGTGGTAAAGCATCAAAAGGCTCACAGAACATTCTTGGAGAGCAGTAGGCAGAGGAGAAATAAAATGAGTGCGAGTTGGCAGGCTTGGAAATAGGCTGGAAGAGCTACAGAGCGCTGATTTCCTATATACTAATTCCTTACATGATGTATAAATATAAACTTTCTTTACTTTAATCCAAGACAAGCAGACTGCAGATTTATAGGGTAAAACCGGTGTTTTTGTAAACTTGGTTTCTACTGTGCTTCATGCCTGTGGGGTACCAGGGCTTTACTGCACAAAACCATTTTACCCCAAGACCTCACTGATCACACTGTCCTTTTTAAACATTAGCAGTAAAAATAATACAACTGTACACTATAGCGTGTAAATATATGGTTCACTGTTTTACAACTGGCTTATGTAGACTCTGAGACGTTGTTTCTCTTGCTTTGCATGTTCTCCACGTTATCACTCTGCCTAGAACCTCTGTTATTATTTTCCTGCTTTCTGAGGTATGTGGTGCTCACCTTTAAATGCAGGATTTCATATTCTGCAGCTTGCCTAAAAAGCATAATAATAGAAACAGGGAAACGAACTTGGAGGTGTATTACTGTGCCTACAGCGCGGCCTGCCTGAGTAGGAGAGCTGTGGGATGGGCTTACCTTTGAGGCTTAGCAACCCCTGAACCTGGAGTGGCTGCGGTGACCAGCAGCTGCGGTGCGGCATTCACCTTGAAGCGGATGTCCGGTGTACGTCAGTGTATCCTTGTTGCCCCGAGATGTAGGATGCATCTGGACGCGTCTGCTCCCCAGGGGATTCGCTGTTGGTGATGCCCGTGGTCTTTCTTCCTCCCGCAGTGGTCCTGTGACTAGTGGTTCGGCTGTGTGTGCTCCCCAGTGGTCGAAGTGGGGGGAAAAAAGTAGGGGAACTGTGGGCGGAGAATCAGAGGGCGGGAATAACATGAGGATTGGATCAGTGGGCGGAGTCAGAGGTGGGGACAGAATGCAAAAAAATCCCAGTTTTTAGTATTTGTTTGGCATTTCACTGACCACTTACAGCTTATTGTTATTTAATTCTTCTACCAATGTATGCACATGATCATTTAAGGCTTAATATGAGTTATTGACATTAAAATACATTCACAAAGTGGGTTAGGTTTCCAATCACAGAATGTCCCAAATAGGCCTAAAAGTGGAAGCACAAGAAGCCATTTGTCTCCATGCCATGGGGTTTCTGTCATCAGCACTTTTCCTTTTTTCCACAAGAGCAGCTCAAACATGAATAGCAAAATATCCTAGTTTGCAAATGTTTTCTATATAATTATGGCTCTGCCATATTCAACACGTAACACAACATCTGCTACATATTCTTACAATTTTAACTTATAAACTGTTTGTAGCTCAAACAGATCAAAAGTTACAAAAAAATTTGACTTGTGTTGCTGCGAAGTGGACAGCCCTTCGCAAAGGGTGACTGATCAACTTTCTCACTACTGTATTTGTATGTTACCCTGGGCAACATACAAAATCTTTCCAGAGACTGTTGGCATGTGTAAAATGTCAAAATAATAAAGCATCAGAAAATAGACTGCAGACTTTTTTTGCTGCATAATTTAGTCAGCACTGCAGCATAATTTTGTCCTCCTTTGCTGCATAATTACAGTGGCCCCAAAGCAGGCAGCACATGTTAAAAGTGCTTGTGCATAAAGCAGAGAGACTGTGAAGTTTGCAAACTTCGTTTGGTGTGGGTGCAAATACTGCATTGCTGGTGAGTTGCAGCTACTACTGCTGAAACAAGGCCAATGGAGGTACCAATAGGCGAGGCGGACTGGGCTCACGGGCAGGGCCAGCTTTAGCACTGGTGGCGCCCTGTGCAATAATGTTTGTTGGTGCCCCCCAATGACCACCTCCACCACAGATTCCCTCACTACCACCCTTTGGCAGTGCCCCTCAAGTCTCCATAACTACACTATCTCTAAGATGTATTTAATTTGATTTACATCTCCGCTCATACCAGTGTAGGGTGTCAGAGCACTTTACATCACACACATTACATAGAGACAATCAATTATACGTGTGTAAATCACTGTATAGGAAATGTTACATAAGACAAAGGACTACAAGGTTTAGGAGTCACATGACAACCATACTAGTAGGCAATATAGTTTAATACTGATTGGTTTGGAGAAACACAAACTGAGAATTTAAAACCTAATACCATGATTGGGGGTTCTCTTTAATAACCAGAATTGATTTCCATCTGAATGAACACCTTTTGCAACATTAGGATAAGCATAGACTTGGGGGAAAAAACCATAACGTTCTAATGTATACCTTGCACTTTGCATGCATCTCTTAGATGACAGTCAATTGCTCACTGTTCTATGTTAAGATTTTAACTTTTAAACTGCAAATAACAAAAGGATATCTCTGACAAAAACAGTAAACTTCTGACCTATTTACATTATGTGCACTTTCTGATCTGCATGGTACATGTTCTTTGCAGCAGTCATATAAACCCTCTGCAACTTCCACTAGACAAAACTATGATCTCTCTCTCTCTCTAAGAAGAACATTAATCACCAGAGTTATCATGACATTTTTATTGTTTCTGAAAATTGCTGGAGGCCAGGAAGGAGGCAGCAAGTGCTTTTAAAACGATAATATACTTGTAAACATAACGCCCCCACCCAAAGTCAGTTCCCGGTGCGGTCATACCAGTCGCACCGCCCTAGAGCCGGCCCTTCTCAGGGGTCCTGTGACTTCAGTGACAAGGTCACTGTTGCTTTAGGGTGTGCTGCTTCATTGGCCTGCCCACAAGACTGGAGGTGAACTTTTAGTATGGATTGGGGTGGACAGGCAACAAGGTTAACCAACACTTGCCACCGCTAGGGTCCACCTGCAGGTGCTAAGACACAAGGGCTTCTAAGGTCGTGCGAGGCCTTCTAATGTCTAACATGGGAATGTGCTTCCTCAGGAGAGTGGTCCGGGGGACTGGTCATGAAGGCTGAACCTGGTGGGGCGTAGCTTAAGCGCCGATGTAAGCAGCAGCGGACTCCGGAGCTCCTCCGCGACTGCCCTTCGATATAGATGATCCTGGCATGTAATTTGGGGCCCCAACACCGTATTCAGTGGTGGAAAAGCCGGTGCCCACACTGAGCTAAGATTGGGACGACGGAGAGTGCGCTAGGGAAAGAGGGAGAGTTAATTCCCCCCTTGCTGCAGACCGCCGACTCGGAACTCGAAATGGCGGCCCCGCACAGAGGATTTGGCGCCTGACTCCGGCGGTGCCTACCGAGATCGAAGGTGTCCCGGGGGTGTTTGCGGCCTTCCTGACACCACCGGAGGGGAGGTTGCGGCTTCACTTGACCTGGGCGGTGAGGGGACATCGCGCATTGGCAGGGGTGAGCGATTTTATCCCGGCCGACTAACAGTGGATGCCTGATCCTAAAATGGCGGCGCCCGGGACATAATAGGTGCCATTTGGAGCTCGGCCTGGACTCTTCAACTGCTGTCTGCCCTAAAAGCCAGTCCCCTGGAATGGCGGGGGCCCTAGGACCGGCCCGACGATCGGCGATTGGCACCTGATGACTGCTGGGCTGGAGCGGTCTGGAGTGGTCTGAGAACCGGCCTGGAATTAAGGAAGGGGGGCGGAGCTCGGGGCCCCGACCTGCATCTTTGCCGCCTGTGCTGTTGTGGCTGTCGGGGCCCTCACTGTGGATTGCCCCGGAGTGGAGCGGCGGGGAGTGCCCTTGGCCTTCGCCTTGCTCCGGCGCCACGCCAC